>NW_025422021.1:9237500-9837500 GCF_011764305.1 Mustela putorius furo
CCACTACTTCATAGGAAAACCTGTATTGTTCACTCATTCCCACTATTCCGGTTCATTATTATTATTTTTCTTTACACATAGGTAATTTTTTTAACCTATTTACCATCACAGCGAGTTGTACAGTACATCAAATTCCATAATACCTTTCTAACCTGAACTTTTTGATACATACACCTATGTTTTTCTTTTGCATTTTTATTTTTTGAATTCCTTTTTTTAAATTTTAGTTTAGTTTAGTCTACTTTATTCCTTTTTATTTTTATCCTCTAATATTCATATAGAGTTAAACTTCAAAGTAATCCCCTTTCCCCAATCAATACTACCCCTATAGGTAAACAAATTTTTAATCCCCTTTATCTTAGGAAAGTTGAGTCCTTTAACAAAGATATAGAGATACATCCAGGAAGAATCAAAACAACCTTCCTCGCACACACTGAGAATTTATAAGAACTCTCCCATCTTCTTCCACCAGTGTTTCTGTGTTTTTTGTGTTTGTCCTAATAGCATATAAATTTTACACTTGTAGTTCTTTTTGACGAGGTTCTTTCTTTATTTGCATATATATATATATTTTTTTCTCTTGTCATATACTTGTGTCAGTCTTTTTATCTCTTTTTGTTTGTCTACTTCATAAATCTTACCTTGGGGCCCATCTGGGCTGAAACTTCTTTTTCATCTTCCCTTTCTTTCCTCTCTCTCTCTCTCTCTCTTTTTTTCTTCTTTTCTTTTTTTTTTCTTTTTCTTTTTCTTTTTTTTGTCTCTTGTTTGGGTGGGGAATCCTGATTGCTCAGAAGTGTTCCAGGGTGCACCTTGACTGCACCACAGTTGATACATCCAGCTACATCTGTTCAGTCATCTCCCACCAAAATGACTAGGAGGAGGAATGCCCAACAGAAGAAAAATACAGAGGATGGACCTTCTGCAACAGAGCTAACGGCTATCAACATAGACAATATGTTGGAAAGAGAATTCAGGCTAACAATTATCCAGGCAATAGCTAGGTTGGATAAAGCCATGGATGAACAAACAGAATTGATTAGGACCGAACTGAAAGCGACCAGACAGGATGTTCACAATGTTAGGGCGGAGCTTAAAGCTACCAGGGAGGAGGTTCACAATTCTCTCAATGAGTTCCAATCTAATCTAAACTCTCTCAAAGCTAGGGTAACTGAGACAGAATATAGAATTAGTGATCTGGAAGACAAACAGATCGAGAGAAAGGATCAGGAGGAAGCCTGGAACAAACAGCTTAGAAAACAGAATCAGGGAAATAAATGATGCCATGAAGCGTTCCGTCAGAATTATTGGAATCCCTGAAGGGGAGGAGAAAGAAAGAAGTCTAGAAGATATAGTGGAACAAGTCCTTCATGAAAATTTTCCCAATCTCGCGAATGGAACCAGCGTTCATGTACTAGAGGCTGAACGGTCTCCACCCAAGATTATACATTCCAAAAAATATCACGACACCTGATAGTCAAATTGAGGAATTATAATTGTAGGTATAATCTCTTGAAAGCCGCCAGGGCAAAGAGGCTCCTTACTTACAGAGGGAAGCCCATCAGAATAACGTCAGACCTGTCCACAGAGACCTGGCAAGCCAGAAGAGGCTGGCAAGATATATTCAGGGCACTAAATGAGAAGAACATGCATCCAAGAATACTTTATCCAGCAAGACTGACATTCAAAATGGATGGAGAGATAAAGAGTTTTCAAGACCGGCAAGGCTTAAAAGACTATGCAACCACCAAGCCGACACTGCAGGAAATATTAAGGGGGGTTCTATAAAAGAGGAAAAATCCCAAGAATAGCATTGAACAGAAATATAGAGACAGTCTACAGAAAGAAAGACTTCAAAGGTAACTCGATATCAATAAAAACGTATCTATCAATAATCACTCTCAATGTGAATGGCCTAAATGCACCCATAAAATGGCACAGGGTTGCAAATTGGATAAAACGACAGGACCCATCCATATGTTGTCTACAAGAGACCCATTTTGAACCTAAAGATACACGTAGACTGAAAGTGAAGGGATGGAGAAGCATCTTTCATACCAATGGGCCTCAAAAGAAGGCTGGGGTAGCGATTCTCATATCAGATAAATTAGACTTCAAACTAAAGACTGTAGTCAGAGATACAGAAGGAAACTACATAATCCTTAAAGGGACTATCCACCAAGATGATCTAACAATTGTAAATATCTATGCTCCCAATATGGGAGCAGCCAATTACTTAAGAAAACTGTTAATCAAGATAAAGAGTCATATTGATATGAATACACTAATCGTAGGAGATCTTAACACGCCTCTCTCAGAATTAGACAGACCATCGAAGCAGAAAATCAATAAAGAAACAAGAGCATTGAATGACACATTGGACCAGATGGATCTCATAGATATATACAGAACATTCCACCCTAAAACAACAGAATACTCATTCTTCTCAAGTGCACATGGAACCTTCTCCAGAATAGACCACATACTGGTCACAAATCAGGACTCAACCGATACCAAAAGACTGAGATTATTCCCTGCATATTATGAGATCACAGTGCTTTGAAACTGGAGCTCAATCACAAGAAAAAGTTCAGAAGGAACTCAAACACCTGGAAACTAAAGACCACCTTGCTTAAGAATGCTTGGATCAACCAGGAGATCAAAGAAGAACTGAAACAATTCATGGAAACCAATGAGAATGAAGACACTTAGGTTCAAAACCTATGGGATACAGCAAAAGCGGCCCTAAAGGGAAAATACATAGCCATCCAACCCTCCCTCAAAAAAATTGAAAAATCCAGAACACACCAGCTGTCTCTACACCTTAAAGAACTGGAAAATCAACAACAAATCAAACCAACTCCACACATAAGAAGGGAAATCATCAAGATTAGAGCTGAGATCAATGAGGTAGAAACCAGAGATACAGTAGAAAGTTTTCAATGAAACTAGAAGCTGGTTTTTTGAAATAATCAATAAGATCGATAAACCATTGGCCACACTAATCCAAAAGAAAAGAGAGAAAGCCCAAATTCATAAAATTAGGAATGAAAAGGGAGAGATCACAACTAACACCAAGGAAGTAGAAACAATCATCAGAAGTTATTATCAACAGTTATATGCCAATAAGCTTAGCAACCTAGATGAAATGGATGCATTCCTGGAAAAATATAAACTACCAAAATTGAACCAGAAAGAAATCAACAACCTGAATAGACCGATATCTAATAACGAGATTGAAGCAGTGATCAAAAACCTCCCAAAAAACAAGAGCCCAGGACCTGACGGATTCCCTGGGGAATTCTACCAAACCTTCAAAGAAGAAATAACACCTATTCTCCTAAAGCTGTTTCAAAAATTGAAGCAGAAGGAAAACTTCCAGACTCTTTCTATGAAGCCAGCATTACCCTGATCCCCAAACCAGGCAAAGACCCTACCAAAAAGGAGAATTTTAGACCAATATCACTGATGAATATGGATGCTAAGATTCTCAACAAGATCCTAGCAAACAGGATCCAACAGCACATTAAAAAGATTATCCACCATGATCAGGTGGGATTCATCTCTGGGCTACAAGGATGGTTCAACATTCACAAATCAATCAATGTGATACAACAAATTAATAGGAGAAGAGAGAAGAACCACATGGTCCTCTCAATTGATGCAGGAAAAGCATTTGACAAAATCCAGCATCCGTTCCTGATTAAAATGCTTCAAAGTATAGGGATAGAGGGAACATTCCTGAACCTCATCAAATCTATCTATGAAAGACCCACAGCAAATATCATCCTCAGTGGGAAAAAGCTTGCATCCTTCCCGTTGAGATCAGGAACAAGACAAGGATGCCCACTTTCACCACTCTTGTTCAACATAGTATTAGAAGTCCTAGCAACAGCAATCAGACAACAAAGAGAAATAAAAGGTATCCAAATTGGTAATGAAGAAGTCAAACTCTCTCTCTTCGCAGATGACATGATTCTTTATATGGAAAACCCAAAAGACTCCACCCCCAAACTACTAGAACTCATACAGCAATTCAGCAACGTGGCAGGATACAAAGTCAATGTGCAGAAATCAGTGGCTTTCTTATACACTAACAATGAAAATACAGAAAGGGAAATTAGAGAATCGATTCCATTTACTATAGCACCAAGAACCATAAGATACCTGGAAATAAACCTAACCAAAGAGGTAAAGGATCTGTACTCGAGGAACTACAGAACACTCATGAAAGAAATTGAAGAAGACACAAATAGATGGAAGACCATTCCATGCTCTTGGATCCGAAGAATAAACATTGTTAAAATGTCTCTACTGCCTAGAGCAATATATACTTTTAATGCCATTCCGATCAAAATTCCACCAGTATTCTTCAAAGAGCTGGAGCAAATAATCCTAAAATTTGTATGGAATCAGAAGAGACCCCGAATCGCTAAGGAAATGTTGAAAAACAAAAATAAAGCTGGGGGCATCACGTTACCTGATTTCAAGCTTTATTACAAAGCTGTGATCACCAAGACAGCATGGTACTGGCATAAAAACAGACACATAGACCAGTGGAACAGAGTAGAGAGCCCAGATATGGACCCTCAACTCTATGGTCAATTAATCTTTGACAAAACAGGAAAAAATATACAGTGGAAAAAAGACAGTCTCTTCAATAAATGGTGCTGGTAAAACTGGAAAGCTGTATGTAGAAGAATGAAACTCGACCATTCTCTCACACTGTACACAAAGATAAATTCAAAATGGATAAAAGACCTCAACGTGAGACAGGAATCCATCAGAATCCTAGAGGAGAACATAGGCAGTAATCTCTTCGATATCAGCCACAGCAGCTTCTTTCAAGATATGTCTCCAAAGGCAAAGGAAACAAAAGTGAAAATAAACTTTTGGGACTTCATCAAAATCAAAAGCTTCTGCACAGCAAAGGAAACAGTCAAAAAAACAAAGAGGCAACCCATGGAATGGGAGAAGATATTTGCAAATGACAGTACAGACAAAAGGGTGATATCCAGGATCTATAATGAACTCCTCAAACTCAACACACATGAAACAGGCAAACATATCAAAAAATGGGCAGAAGATATGAACAGACACTTCTCCAATCAAGACATACAAATGGCTATCAGACACATGAAAATATGTTCATCATCATTAGCCCTCAGGAAGATTCAAATTAAAACCACATTGAGATATCACCTTACACCAGTTAGAATGGCCAAAATTAACAAAACAGGAAACAACATGTGTTGGAGAGGATGTGGAGAAAACAGGAAACATGTGTTGGAGAGGATGTGGAGAAAGGGGAACCCTCTTACACTGTGGGTGGGAATGCAAGTTGGTGCAGCCTCTTTGGAGAACAGTGTGGAGATTCCTCAAGAAATTAAAAATAGAGCTTCCCTATGACCCTGCAATTGCACTCCTGGGTATTTACCCCAAGGATACAGATGTCGTGAAAAGAAGGGCCATCTGTACCCCAATGTTTATAGCAGCAATGGCCACGGTCGCCAAACTATGGAAAGAACCAAGATGCCCTTCAACGGACGAATGGATAAGGAAGATGTGGTCCATATACACTATGGAGTATTATGCCTCCATCAGAAACGATGAATACCCAACTTTTGTAGCAACATGGACGGGACTGGAAGAGATTATGCTGAGTGAAATAAGTCAAGCAGAGAGAGTCAATTATCATATGGTTTCACTTATTTGTGGAGCATAACAAATATCATGGAGGACAAGGGGTGTTAGAGAGGAGAAGGGAGTTGGGGTAAATTGGAAGGGGAGGTGAATCACAAGAGACTATGGACTCTGAAAAACAATCTGAGGGGTTTGAAGTGGTGGGGGGTGGGAGGTTGGGGTACCAGGTGGTGGGTATTATAGAGGGCACGGATTGCATGGAGCACTGGGTGTGGTGAAAAAATAATGAATACTGTTTTTCTGAAAATAAACAAATTGAAAAAATTAAAAAAAAAAAAGAATGGTGGTTAAGTGGGGCCACTTTTGCTTTTGCTCTTCATTCCCAGGCACACGTATTTTTTTTTTTCTTTTTAAGGACACAGTGACATATAATTCCCTGACTTAAAAAAGCCCCATCTTACCAATTACCTTGGAGAACTCCTGGTAGCACCTGTGTTAGTTTGGGTTCTTAACATAGCAGATGCTAAAATGGGATTAGATATGTAAAAGGATTAATGTGGAGGACACCTGTCAAGGATAAAAGAGGAGAGCACAGAAGGAAGCAGAGAGCACCTTTAGACCATGATGCAGGTCTGACACATACGAGAGGAAGAAAGATGGACAGAAAGAGCCTTAGCCCTTAGTGCACTGCTCTAGTGCCCCTTCATAGTCATTCATGGGCTAAGTATAGCCTGGCAAAAGTGTGGTCTTGGCATGAGCATGGTATAGAATCCAAAGCTGTGGCAGCTGGAGGCAGCAGTCAACTGTGCTTCCTACAGTACATTGTCTTGAAGGGCGATTGGAGCAGTGTACCTCCATGGCTACCACAGACAATGGGGTGTATTTTCAGGGTCAGGATTTGGGGTACTGAAACTACATCATACAAGCCTTCAATAGTTAAATTTAAATATCTAGCACCTACCACAAGTAGAAATCCAATAAGTTTTGTTTGAGATTAATTTCTCAGGAGCATAGGATATATATTAAAGAGACTACAAATGTGAATGCCAAGCTGAGGAATTTGAACTTGATTTCCGTCTTTGGAGGCAATGAGCAGCAGTATGATGCTGTAAGTAGCCATGCATATCTTGCTGATAAGCATCAAATGAGATGGTATGGGGTTTTATTGGTAATTCTATAGAAATAGTCACCAAGGTGATTACGATTCCAAAGTGCTGATTTATCATCAACAACAAGTACATATTGAGTGTATGTATCAGGTTCTGTGCCAAGTGCCAATTTGGTTCACTTACAATGATCAAAACTATCATGCAATGCTAAACGCTTAGGTTTTATTAACATGGTATCTTACTGTTTAACTTAGCAGCATTCTAGTGAAGGAAATATTATGGTTCTCAATTTATAAATGAGGAAATTGGGGTTTTGAATATGTAAATAACTTACTCAAGTTGAGCCTTTGCTCAAAAGACATCTTTCCTTCCTTCATTCATTCATTCAGCAAAATGTTTTTTGTTTATGTACAGAGCTGGTGATGGAGGCAGAAATCAGACCATATAGGGCCCAGAAGGTCAGCCTCGGGATTTTAACCCAGGAGTAAGAGAAGCAAGGAAGTGATATGACAGGATTTGTTTTTAAAAGCCCCACTGCCTCCAATGTCATCAACGAACAGAAGGAACACTGGGCAGGGTGGGAAATATCTGTTTTGAACTGACCAGCCAGGAGATTTTGAAGGGATTCAGGTGAGAGGGCAGCATAGTTGTTGAAGGGGAATAGAAAAACCTGAGAGGTATTTAATATTTAAGAGACCCAAATTTTCAGCAATTAGTTACAGGATTGGTTACAGGATGAGGGAGATGGGGGTATTAAAAATAATTACCAGATTCTGGCAAAAGCAACTGAGTAGAATATGATGTCACTTGCTGAGATCAAGGGCACAGATGAAGGACTAGAGGTGGAAGGGAAGGTTGGATTCAGTTAACCCCTTAATCCCAGCTTGATTAAAGTCACTGGGATATTGATCCCAAGTCTACTCAAGATGAAGGATTCATCTCCTGCTCAGCTTACTGGTCTCAGAAATACCTACTAAATTTTCATCTTCTCCAAAATGCATCTAAAACATAAAACTGATTATCACCGTTGCTCAAAAAATGTTTTTTATCTCCCTCTTTTCTTTCACAGAACAGAATCCATACATTTCCCAGCCTACCACTGTTGTTTCCAGAGTGTTCTCTGCTCTCTCAGCTCTTTCTTATTGGGCCACAGGTTGTTCGCTTCATAGTCTCACTGGTTGTCATGTCTTTCCCTTGTTCCTAAGAGGCAAGGAAACATTTTGTGGGTCATGATCTTTAGCATGGACCTCTGCACATCCAAGAATAGTAGGTCAGTATCTTCCAGCACACTACACTTTTGTTTTTCCTTCTTTCTCATTTCTCCTACTTAGTCATTTTGCTGATTTCTCTCCTTTGTCCGACCTCATAAAGATGAAGTGGCCCCAGTCCTTTGACCTCTTCTTGTAGCTGTCCTCACTCTCATGGTGACCTCACCAATTTACACACTGATGACTCCAAATAAATATCCTTGGCCAGACATTTTCCTTGAACTTCAAACCTATATGTCTACATATCTATTCAACACTTTCACTTGGAGACTAAAAATTATCTCAAATTTATAGATCTACAACTCAATTCCAATTTATCCCTTCAAATGTTTCATCTGCTGTCTTCCCAAACTTATAATGCATCAATCCCTAAATCATAAAATCAAACTTGCCTCCCCTTTTTCTGTTATACGCCACATCCAGTCTGTCATGAAATTTTGTGGGCTCTAACTTCAAAATATATTAGGATTCATTTTCTGCTACCTCTACGTGGTTCAAACCACCATAGTCTCTCATCTAAATTAGTGCCATAGCTTCTTATAGGTCTTCCTGGTTTTGTCCTTGACGTTTTTCTTAGTTAGGGTCGGCTGGGTTGCCATAACAAATGGACCCCCAAATCTCAGTGGCTTAAAGAACAGCACCTTGACTTCTTTCTTATGCAATAGTCAGAGGCCAATTTCAAGTCTTTAACGCCTTTTGCCAGTGCACATTTAGCTCTCTGGCCAATGGCACCTCTGTTCTTTCCTCATCAGATGACCATATCTGCATTCCAAGATGATTAGGAAATGCCACTTCCACTGACAACTCTACATTGAGGAAGAAGGAGAATGGATTTGGGTCACTTGCCAGTCATCTCTGCCATACTCCCTAGACATCATTTTCAAAATAGCAGCCAGACTTCTGAACGAAACTCAGATAAGTCATTCCTCTACTCACAGTCTTCTAGGGGCTCCCCATACCTCATCTCTTCTCTTACCTTCCACCTCACTCTCTCCCCTTGAACCACAACAACTTGGTGTTCCTCAAACACAATAGTAAAGTGCCCATTGCAGGGCCTCTTCTTCCATATGCCTTCCAAATTTACTCCCTCGCCACCTCCAAGCCTTTGCTCAAATGCCATCTTACAATAAGGCCTATATTTTTCTCCCCATTTAAAATTGTGACTCCCCACCCTGCATTCTCACATGCCTGTACACTTTTCCCTGATTTTTCTTTTCTGTCATTTATCACCTTTAAATATTCCACACAATTTCCTTATTTAGTGTTTATTGTCTGTCTTGCTTGATAAATAAAACTTCTTTTTTATTTACTATTATTTTCCCAGTACTTAGAATAATGTCTGGCCCCATAATAGGTGTTCAATAAATATTTGTTGAATGACAGAACCAAGAGCAAGGCCCAATCCTTATTGATGGTGATCGCTCAAATTCCATCTCCTAATTAGGAACTACTACTTCTCAAATATATCTGCCAAATCACACAAAGGGAATCAAGAAAGGGAGCACTAATAGTCTGGTAGAATTCTATCCTCATTATAACAACAATAATCAAAATAAAATAATGTACATGTCTGCTACTAGTGATAAGTAGTGTTACCTTCATTGGGATTGGGGCACATTATGCAAGAAATAGGGACATCATCCCTGGTTCAGAGCATCATTTACCCTTCTTTTGAGTCCTATCCTCTGTGACCACCACCTCCTCCCTCAATAAATTAAATACTGTGGCTAATCTAAGTGATTGCTACTGAATTCTTACCAAAGATAATGAAAAACCCTCCTGGTTATTACAGTCTGAAACAGCTCAGATCACAATATCCAGGCAGCACATACCAGCTCAGAAATAAGCCAGATTTACTAAGCCTGTTGCCAGGTGAAGGATATAGTGCACTTTCTTGCTATAATTTATATTTCCCCAGAGTTGCTTCATAGCTTAGGCAATGAGCTAACAGTCACAGAAAAAAAAAGGGGGGGGGATGTGTCAAGGGCTAAAGTTAATCTTAGGTTTTCCCTTTGTCTAATTGGCCCAGCCCTCTGTAGTTGCTCCTGAGACCTGCTTTAAGCTCCCCTAAGCTGGGAGAAATGCCTACAAGCTGTCACAATATCCACTGTCTTGTTCTCTCTGACTGGAGAGCTTTGACAGTTGCCAAATTCACAAATTTATTGTCTGAGTCAAGTCTTCAGTGAACACACGCTATTTTCAGAGACAGTGGCTCCTGTAGATATAAAGTAAAAAAGAATAACATGATTAATTTATTCATGTATTCAGCAAATATTGATTGAACATTCCCTATGTGCCAAGCCCTGAACATGGGGCATTCAATGGTGATCAAAACGGAATAGCATCTTCCCATGGCTTGAAATTTAGTGAAAGATACTGACAAGTAAACAGAAAATTACATATGAGTAATAAAAGCTGTCACCGAAGATGCTAGGCATTAGAGAAACACTTAGCCAGAATTTGTTATATCAGAGATAGACTTTGGGGATCAAGGAAAACATCATGAAATAACCCTACTTTGAAGAACTGATGAAATATAAATACTTACACATTGAGAAAACATGGTTTCAGATTAAGAAGAGTGGTTTTTACATTTTTAAAAAAGTTTTTGTGCTTGTTTCTGACAGAGGACTCTCCTTAAGAAAGTAAGATGCTAGTTAGGTATGCTGAGTTCAATCTGATTTCCAAAAGATGTATCTGTGTTACTGCCCTCATTTCTTTCTTGTTTCTGTTTTACTTCCAGTCCCAATTTTTTTCTTTCTCTCTCCACTTTTTTTCCATAATAATTTCAATTTAGAGGACAAATATCCTGAGAAATAGTGAGCTGCAGTTTCATGACCTGTTGGTCCTATTTCTACTGCAAATACTCTGAACTGGGTGTTTACCCTCTGGTGTTCATCACTGATCCAAGCTCTCCTAGTATAGTACATTAGGTTATGAAAATGGTTCCCAAAAGAAAATATGTTCAGTCCCTCTTCCTCCAAGATTTAATCTTATTGTTCAAATAACAAGGAAGAAAAGACTGAGTATAAAAATTTGAGGGAAGTTACAAACTAACAAGCATCAATTTGGCAGTAAAAACAAAAACCCTTCATCCCTAAAGGCACACATTACAGGCTATGATTTCTAAAAGTTTAGTTTTTATTATGTTAGGTAACATTGTCATAAAGGAATCTCTGCAAGAGTGTCAAAATTCTTCTCTCTAAAGTTAAATTTTGTAAAGAGGTCTCCCTTTTCCAAGTTGTCTACAGAATCGCCATCTGGTGAATCCCAGACACACAGAATAAGCCTGCCTGACCATTACACCAGTACTTGAAAATATCGCCCATAAACCTGGCTTCTAGAAAGTTCTTCTGCCTTTGAAATTATTACCGAATCTTTCTTTTATTCATTAACAACTATTTAATAAGCATCTACTTTGTGGCAAATCCCTTTTTGAAAGACAAACAGAACTGAGTATTTACTAGCCAATTGCATCTTTTCTTAGAGGGAGAAACATCAAATGAATAGTATAAATAAATATTACAGCAGAACTCAGATATGGCCTCTGGCTGACAGTGAGACATTCTGGTTCATACCAAAAACAACTAGGCAAGACTAATCTAATTCTAAATTTTAATTTTTAAGTTGATCAATACGATGCATAATCATTGTTTTAAATCAAATAACATTAAAAAACTTATATTAAAAATCAGCAGTCTCCTGTTCTACTCTATCCCCATCAATCCCATTCCCTAGAGACATTTTCAACTTAATTTGCTGTCTCATTAGCATTTACCTCTAAAATAATATGCTTATAGTTACAGTGACATATACCAAGTTTGCTAACCAATTCCAGTTTATGCTTGTTATCTTGGCATAATTATTACCAATGGTCTCCTTTACTCTCAAAAGTGTCTTAATGTGATAAATTATGACTACTCTACTTACAATGAATCATCATGATTTGTTGCTAAAACACAGGGTTAGGGAACTATAAACTTTTGTTATGGTATTTGAGCTCTCTTATACCCTCTGCTTTCCCTTGAATTCATCCTCCCAATTGAGCTATAATATTTTGGGTCAAATTCTATAATCAATATTCATCCTATTTTGGCTATATGTATAACTTGATGTAACCCAAGTACTTCACTGTGATGTCTTCTTTCTCATATAACTTTTTGGTTTTTTCTGGAGTTAATAATTGCCTCTTTTAAAAATTAAATTTTTGTGCACCTTTATTTTTCCCAGATGCTTTAACAAAGCTGTGAAATGTGTAAGCAACAATTCTTCCAAATGCTCAAACATGTCAGATGGTTTTTCCCTTGGTTTCATTGTTTCTAGGGCCCTCCATCCTTCTGCTCCAAACCTGTGTGCTCTCTGGACATGTTGTCCTGGGACTTCTCTTCAAATTCTAAAAAATTATTTTTTTCCTTACATTTAAAAACACAGCTGAACAACCTGAGTGTAAAGGCAGAATAAATACATTCAAGGAATCAACAAATATGCTTTAGCCAGCTACTGGAGGAATGACTTCAGGAAGTGAAATATATGAAGAAAGAAGCATAGCATGCTGGTACCCTAATTAATAAAATCTCTGAATTTTTTGTTTCTTCCCAAGGAAGCATATGTGGTACTTGCTACACTCTCCAAAAATGACACAATTAAACACATTGGAACAAAAGAAAAATATAGGGAGATCCATCTTTGTTTTAATCATGACCTAAAACCACAACTCCTTAGTAGTTGTGGAAATATGCTTGAAATTTAGACTATGACAAGAACAAACATTTAAACAAAAAAACAAATTTACTTGGCAAGGAGTGTAGGAATGAAGGTATGTCATCCATCAACACTATATGGTGATTCATGGATTTAAAAAAATCCACTGAATATATAAAATTGAGCTATGACTTAGCAAGAGATTTTGTTCTGATGTAATGATGCTAATTTTAAACTTTAAACAGCTTGAAAAGTGAGATGAATGTCTGAAATGAAAATCTCAACTGATTCAAAGATAAAGAATATAAAACCAGTAGTTTTAGGAAGGAGCCACATTAGCCTTCCTCCCTGCAGACCGACTTCCATTCCAAGAATAATTTTCATCTCTGTCAAAAGCAGGTAAGCTCTTTTTATCAATACTCCTACTTCAACCAACTCATTGTGGTTATCCTATTCCTAAGGTTTTCTATAGAAATGGTACAAGAAGAAAAGCTATTGACTTTCTGCTACCCTATCCAAATTTGTTCATTCATGGAATAATCATTCACTGAGAATCCATATTTCTTGAAGTTCACATTTAACCTTTTTCCTCCTCTTCTTAAATGTATTTAAGTTTTTACTATGTTACTCGTTGTCTTCTCTTTTTTTATATCCTTTCTGGTGATATCCCGAGAGTGACAATAGAATCTTCTTTTATGACTCTTCTTTTTTCCTTCTTTAGTCATGTTTCACCATAGACATGTGGACACAGAGGGATGTACATACCCCCTTTGCTATTCATTGTGTCCAGATGTGTGGTTTAATTGCATTATCAGTATGCACTAGATCAAGATTAGCCTTTATATCAAATATAATAATGTAGATAGTAATCTACAAAAGGATCACATAGCCATGGATTCATGATAACCCTCAAAATAGTTGGAACAAGTATTATTATTCTCTGAGGAAAGCAACTGGGGTCTAAAATATTAAGAGTTTAAAAAATCCAAGGTGTTGTCTTATAGATATATTCCAATCTATTTTAGCTACTTTAGTTTGAAAATTCCTAAAGAGCAGGAATTTTATCATTGTAATTATTTATCTACTATATATTTTATCATTCAAACATCAATTATTTATAATTATATTATAATTATTTCTAATATTTGTATATGAAGATAAAAAAATCTTCAATGTCTCAGTGGTTGGTGAGAAAGAAAACGAAGTTACTCAAAGGCAAATGATTTAATTGAGGAAGATCTGAATGACTCAAAATGGGTAGTTGCAAAATAGACTTCTCCTACATTGTATGATAAAGAAAGGGGAAAAAAAGAAAAAAGAAAAGATACTCATAATAACAATTGCAAAAAGGACATATAAAGCTGTATTTTTTAAAAGACACCCAAACAGATTAGGAAAGCATGTTTTTTTTTAACATCTGTACTATGAAGATAAGCCACTTGGGGGAAAAGATTAGATCATAAAAAACTTAGATCATAAAAGATTAGATTCAAATTGGACAGCCACATGCAGAAAAATAAAATTGGACCATTTCCTTACACCACACACAAAAATAGAATTAAAATGGATGAAGGACCTCAATGTGCGAAAGGAATCCATCAAAATCCTTGAGGAGAACACAGGCAGCAACCTCTTCGACCTCAGCCGCAGCAACATCTTCCTAGGAACAACGCCAAAGGCAAGGGAAGCAAGGACAAAAATGAACTATTGGGATTTCATCAAGATCAAAAGCTTTTGCACAGCAAAGGAAACAGTTAACAAGATCAAAAGACAACTGACAGAATGGGAGAAGATATTTGCAAACGACATATCAGATAAAGGACTAGTGTCCAGATCTATAAAGAACTTAGCAAACTCAACACCCAAAGAACAAATAATCCAATCAAGAAATGGGCAGAGGACATGAACAGACATTTCTGCAAAGAAGACATCCAGATGGCCAACAGACACATGAAAAAGTGCTCCATATCACTCGGCATCAGGGAAATACAAATCAAAACCACAATGAGATATCACCTTACACCAGTCAGAATGGCTAAAATCAACAAGTCAGGAAATGACAGATGCTGGCGAGGATGGGGAGAAAGGGGAACCCTCCTACACTGTTGGTGGGAATGCAAGATGGTGCAGCCACTCTGGAAAACAGCATGGAGGTTCCTCAAAATGTTGAAAATAGAACTGCCCTATGACCCAGCAATAGCACTACTGGGTATTTACCCTAAAGATACAAATGTAGTGATCTGAAGGGGCACGTGCACCCGAATGTTTATAGCAGCAATGTCCACAATAGCCAAACTATGGAAAGAACCTAGATGTCCATCAACAGATGAATGGATCAAGAAGATGTGGTATATATACACAATGGAATACTATGCAGCCATCAAAAGAAATGAAATCTTGCCATTTGCGACAACATGGATGGAACTAGAGCGTATCATGCTTAGCGAAATAAGTCAAGCAGAGAAAGACAACTATCATATGATCTCCCTGATATGAGGAAGTGGTGATGCAACATGGGGGCTTAAGTGGGTACGAGAAGAATAAATGAAACAAGATGGGATTGGGAGGGAGACAAACCATAAGTGACTCTTAATCTCACAAAACAAACTGAGGGTTGCTGGGGGGAGGGGGTTTGGGAGAAGGGGGTGGGATTATGGACATTGGGGAGGGTATGTGCTTTGGTGAGTGCTGTGAAGTGTGTAAACCTGGTGATTCACAGACCTGTACCCCTGGGGATAAAAATATATGTTTATAAAAAATAAAAAATTAAAAGTCAAAAAAAAAAAGAAAACAAGAAGTTAAAAAAAAAAGATTAGATTCATCATATCTGATGAATCAAAGTTAATAATTTTAGCAATGTAGCTAGTTCCTGAGGCAATGGATAAAAGTCTAACTATTTAAAAAAGCTTATCCAATTGGATGATGGACTCAGGTAAGTCACCTTGGCATGCACACTGATATTTTATCTCAAGCCCTGAACCAGAGATTATTAACCTCTCATAATGCTAGAGATCTTGAGAAGTAAACCTTAAAAAGAATTAAAAATAAATAAAGACAAGTAAGAAAGAAATCTACAGGGGCGTCTGGGTGGCTCAGTTGGTTAAGTAACTGCCTTCAGCTCAGGTCATGATCCCAGAGTCCTGGGCCTGAGTCCCACATTGGTCTCCCAGCTGAACAGGGAGTCTGCTTCTCCCTCTGACCTTCTTCCCTCTCATGCTGTCTCTCACTCTTTCTTTCTCTCTCTCAAATAAATAAATAAAATCTTTTAAAAATAGAAAGAAATCTACATATACTGTACAAATACTTTTGTAACAAGGTGTGCTGATCAGTGTTATAATTATTGTAATATTATTTTTGTTTTTCTGTTTTTCAATGTGTTTAGAACATTTAAGAAAATCTAGTATTTTAGACTTGTGGCTTCAGATGAAAGAAAAAATGTTAAGTTTAGCATCAATATTTACATACAGAAATTTAGTTTGTTAAATATGTGAAATTTTAATTTATAAGTTATTTTAGTAATGTATGAATATTTGGAGTTTTATTAATTGTCTAACAGTTTCTAAATTGGATTTTGGACAAAGTACAAATGGTTAGCATTCTTTTACTCACACAGGAGTCCTTTGGGCATTAAGCAAGTTGTTAACAATTATGAAATACTACAAAGTGAGAAAACCCAAACTGTTTTCCATGTCTCCCTATCTCACGAGTAGCCAAAAAACTTAAGGTACTTCAATCACTGAAATGTGCAGATATCATGTACAACATTTGAAAATCAATGACCCAAGGGAGAGTAGTGTATCCACATTGAACCATTATATTGAAGTGGGGGAGACGGAGTTTTGGAATTCAAAGGCACAATTGCCATTAATTTTGTGGGTAGTCCATATTATAGAAATGTTCTCTTTAAGAAATCCTAGATTATACTGGTCTCTGATTATACTATATTGAGTACAGTTTTTTGCCTATCAACATGAAAACTTTAGGTCATGGCAATCTGTATTTACAAACTAATTTTTTAAGAAGTCTACCTTTTGAGGGTGCATGTGTGGCTCAGTGGGTTAAAGCCTCTGCCTTCGGCTCAGGTCATGATCCCAGCATCCTGAGATAGAGCCCCACATCGGGCTCTCTGCTCAGCAGGGAGCCTGCTTTGTTCTCTCTCTCTCTCTCTCTGCCTGCCTCTCTGCCTACTTGTGATCTCTGTCTGTCAAATAAATAAATAAAATCTTAAAAAAAAAAAAAACCCTTAAAAAAAAGAAGAAGAAGAAGAAAAAGTCTACCTTTTGGCTCCAAAGCAGTTGATCTAGAAAAATAATAGTGCAAAGCTCAAAGGACCTAACAATTCCTCAGTGTGAATCTGAAGAATCCTGTGGTCTTATGATACTTTTTGTTTGTTATACTTTGCTTGATGACAGAAAACGAAGGAAACTCTGTCCAATGAGTTTGAGACATGAAAATTAGAAAAATATAGTTTGTGCCAATAGTTTTGGAAGACAAGCAAGAGTGAAAATATGAGGATACTTAAAAATTATTTGCATCTAAAAACAGAAAAAGAAATAATAGGATGCCCATAAATTTCAAGTGGCTAATAACACAATACATAATATAAGCAAATACACCATATCAATGCAAAATTGTCATCCTCCATATTTCAGAACAGTGATTTTTTTTTTCTAAAAATAAAATCTGAAAGTTTTGCTGTTGGTGCTTGAAGTCATTGCTGGAATAGTTACAGTGGCTGCCCACAATCTGTGACTAACCTAGGAATTAAGGCCAGTGCAAGTGTATTCAGTACATTCAAACAACCAAACAAAAACAAACAAAAAACATCCATATATACCCTAAGGTTTGTACATACACTTAGAAAATAAAGAAAAGGGGGTGCCTGGGTGACTCAGTGGGTTAAACCTCTGCCTTCAGCTCAGGTCATGATCTCAGGGTCCTGGGATCAAGCCCCCGCATCAGGCTCTCTCCTCGGTGGGGAGCCTGCTTCCCCCTCTCTCTCTGCCTGCCTCTCTGCCTACTTGTGATTTCTCTCTGTCAAATAAATTAATAAAATCTTAAAAAAAAAAGAAAAGAAAGAAAAGTAAAAATGTGGTACCATTATCACAAGAACCATACTGCTTTTTGGCTATTTCTTTAGGCTATGTTCTTGATCTGTATCTGAAGGTGAAATCTCTTAGATAAATATGGTGTCAGGGGGACAGGATGAATAGACGGATAGGTTGGAACAGGTGGTGGAGAAATGGAGATATACACTGTATTTAGGATGACCAATGTTACCCTGGAGCCAGCTCTGATGAGGATCCAGTGGCTGACATGTGGTGGATTAATCTGACTCATGCACCATGTAGCTAATATCACTCTGGGAGATTTTATTCAGGGCCAACTCCTATGACCTCTATTCCATTAGATTTGGTTAAGTGTCTGCCTTTGGCTCAGGTCATGATCCCATGGTCCTGGGATGGAGCCCCATATTGGACTCCCTGCTCAGCCAGGAGCCTGCTTCTTTTTTTTTTTTTTTTTTTTTTTTTTTTTTTTTTTAAAGATTTTATTTATTTATTTGACAGAGAGAAATCACATGTAGATGGAGAGGCAGGCAGAGAGAGAGAGAGGGAAGCAGGCTCTCCGCTGAGCAGAGAGCCCGATGCGGGACTCGATCCCAGGACCCTGAGATCATGACCTGAGCCGAAGGCAGCGGCTTAACCCACTGAGCCACCCAGGCGCCCCCAGGAGCCTGCTTCTTGCTGAGCCCACTGTTCCCCCTGCTTGTGCCCACTCTCTCTGTCTCTCTATCTGTGAAATGGATGAATAAAATCTTAAAAAAAAAAAAAAAAAGATTCATCTTTAGAGCAGCTCTTTGGGTCATACTACCCATGCTTCTCTATTTCTGGTTTTTCATTTCCAGATCCATACAACATTACATTCTGAAATATTACTATTACCAGCCTCCCATAAAGATAATTTCATTTTCACTAATGTTAGCTCTAAAGCAGTCATGAATTTTACTTTACAACTTTTTCATTTTGAAACAATGTTTCTGTTTTGTGACAACAGGTAACATTTGCATGTTTGTTCTCCAACCTCGCCCCTACTGTTTGAGTCTTACAGGGGCATTTATATATTTTTAAATGTTCACCATCCGTCCTTGCACTGAAATTTTTCTAGTCATGATTTGATTTTATGAAATGTATCCTCTAGCAAATTCCTCAAAAAATGGCTTAAAAAGAAAAAGGGCACATAATTCCCTAAAATTATGTAAATTGATTTTTCTATATGCTTGATATTTGAAGGACAGTTTAGCTGGATATAAAATACTTGTTTCACAATTCCTTTCACTAAGCTTTAAAAAATTTTTGTTTTATTGTTGCCTGGCTTTGTATGTTAGTTTTGAAATGTCTACAGTTGGTCTAATTCTTTTGTTTTTGTAAGTTATTTGATATTTCTGCCTAGAGACCTTGATGGTTTATACTTGTCTTTAAAATCTAATGAGTTTTACTAGAATATGTCTTAAGAGTTTAATAACTCTGGATTAATTTTTTCTGGTACCCAGTGAACTCCCTGAACATATAGATATAAGTATTTTTCATTCTCTAAAGTGATCTTGAATTATAGTTTAAAATATTATCTCTTTTGGGACACTGGGGTGACTCAATCAGTAAAGCGTCCAACTCCTGATTTCAGCTTAGGTCATGATCTCAGGGTCATGAAAATGAGCGTCATATTGGGCTCTGTTCTCAGCAGGGAGTCTGCTTGGGATTCTCTCTCTCTTCCTCTTCTCCATTCCCTATTCCCTTGCTCTTGTACTCTCTCATTCTCTAAAAAAAATGTTAAAATATTAGCTCAGCTTTATTGTTTTTTTCTTCAGGGTCTCTGTTAACATGAAAATTATTCCCTTTTTGCCTGTCTTTCAAGTCTGATTCTCTCCCTCTGGTCCTTTTTATGACTTTATTCAAGCCGTTTTCATTCTCTCCAGGGTTTTCTCACTCTCTTTCAATACTACTTATTAAATTGTTTGAATCTATTCTCCCTTGGGCAACTTGTAATTTATTCTTCATTTTACCTCTTTCTTCTATTTTTTTTCCTAAATGCAATCAAGCTTTTCCTTTATTCCAATTTTGTTCATTTTATTTTTACTTTTTGTACTTCTAATTTAAAAGTTTCTCATATTTCCAAATCCTTGTATGAAGGTACTCAGTTCTGCTTGATATGTGAGCTTACAGTTTTCTTCTTTATAGTTTCCTTATTATTATTGGTTGTCTTATCAGAGGAGAATTTGCCTCAGTTGATAGCCATGAAATTTCATCTCTTTGTTTTCACTATATTTCTATATGGACTTTACTTTCCATTTGTTCATATTTATGGAATTGGGGTGTTTTAGAGATTCTCGGCTTAATGGCATCATTTCTTTTCTTTTTTTCTTTTTTTTTTAAAGGGTTTTATCTATTTATTTGACAGAGAGAGAGTGAGAGAGAACAAGCAGAGGAAGCAGCAGAGGCAGAGGAAGAAGCAGCCTCCCTGCTGAGCAGAGAGCCCAATGCAAAGCTTGATCCCAGGACCCTGGGATCATTGACTGAGCTGAAGGCAGACACTTAACCAACTAAGCCACCCAGGCACCTCTTAATGGCATCATTTCATACTGGTATATCAAAGCTCAGGGACTTTGACAGTTTTTGGGGGTGTGTTTTTATGGGGTAAATAGGGCCGTGAGTCCTTTGCTTTTATGTTTTTCCTTTATCCTGCAGAAACATAAGATTTCTCTTTTTTCTTGTTTTTCCCTTTTCCTTTTTCCCCTCTTCCCTCTTGTACTTGCCAAAAGGGATTTTTTCCCTTCCTTTTTCATATTTCTTTTTTTTCCCCCAGACCTATGAGCTTCAAGGATTGCCGTTTTAAATCCCGCCTGTCCCTTAAAAGATTTTTTAAAAAATTTATTTGACAGAAAGAGATCACAAGTAGGCAGAAAGGCAGGCAGTGGGGCAGGGGGAAGGCGGGGCACCAGGCTCCCTACTGAGCAGAGAGCCCAATGCAGGGCTTGATTCCAGGACCCTGAGATCACAACTTGACCAGAAGGCAGAGGCTTTAACCCACTGAGCCACCCAGGCGCCCCCTGCTGGTCCTTTTAAATCACAATACTTCAAGATTCCTTCCCTAATTTCTCCAGTTTTGAATAATGTATTGCTACAGAAGGGCACCAGGCATTTGTTTTAATAAGGTATGGCAAGACTCACAGATGGAGAAATGACTGTCATGAAGACCTTTTTTATATCCATGCTCAACCCTGGATGCTTTTTTTAGTATTTCCAGGCTTAGAGTGGACTTAGTCTTTCTGGTCGTAGGATAATTCAAACTTAGGATTCTTCACTAATTTCCCTATTTTGCCTTCCTTGTAGTTCTGAGTCTGCTTTTGCTCACCCAACAGCCTCGTTGCAACAAAGTTGGGGTGATACTAGGAGAAGCTGCATTCTGGGATTTGACTATTCTTTGTTTATTCATAGTTATTTTTGAAGTTTGGACATTGGCTATCTCCAGGTTGTGCTGAAATAGGATTTGCATATAAATTTACTTTTTCTTTCTGATGTTTGTACTGTTTGAGGGAGGCTACATGAGGGGGCAGGTGGTGATGCTGACACCATTGTCTGAACCTAACAAGAGGACCATCGACTTCATTTTTGTTGAAAAGTATGGCAGACACTGAGAAACCTACTAGTTTCCATTTTTCTCTCATTCTTACCTGCTACCAAAAACTTGATTTGCAGTGAAGAAAGTAAATACCTAATTGTGTTGTTGGGTACTTTTGTGTCTTATACAACTTTTAAGCTCCTGTGGCCAAGTGACAATTTAGTCAAAGAGATACAAACAGAAATCTACTGGTTGGGTTTTGCAGGAAAGCCTGTACCTCAGTAGAAATGGTTAGACTCACCTGAAAGTGCCTTCTTCCCTTTTCCCTTTCCTCTTTTTAATTCCTGGAACTCAGACAAGATGTCTGGAGTGGCAGAAGCTATCTTATGACCATAGGATAAAAGTCAAAACCTAAGGATGATGAAATTGATAAATAGAAGAAGCCTGAGTATTTGAGGAACTGCATGAGCCCTGTGTTGCCTATCCCCAGATTTCTGGTTATGGAAGAAATTTAAGCCCTTTTCTTGTTTAAGGCACTATTTTGTCAAGTCTCTGTTCAGAGTTCTATAAACCTGACTGATCAATACCTTGATTTATTGAGGCATTTTCTCCTTTTCAGGAGGGGTGAAGAGATTATCATTTTCACAGGTCACCATGTCAAGGGTCAAAATAACCTGCTGTATATGCTTTCTTTGTGCATGAGTTATATATTAAGAGACTCAAGATTTACACCATCAGAAGAGTGTAGATAGATAATAAACATCCCCACAGGTACATTTCTTCAGTTACCTGTGAACTTTTCTTTGTTTTATATTTTCCTTTGACAATAATCCCACCTATCAGTTATAAATAAGCAAGGTTTAAATGCCTATAAAAACAAGTAACTAGCCAAGTTTCTTATAGATTTATTTATCTATAGGTCATGATATGAAATACAAATTTGCTTAGCCAGGCATCAGATGGGTTGTAATGTACCAGTGATGGGTGTGTGAGTGGGGCATGAGCATGCCGGGTGTGGGAGTAGGTGCACCACAGTGTGATACACACATGCTAGGGGGAGGAGGAAGGTAAGCAGGGAAGTGCTAATTTGGGAAAACAGTAAGTAGGGGAGCAGAAAGAAAGTTACAGCAGGTAGAGAGGGCTTCCAATAGGAAAACCCAGAGAAAATATCAAATAGAAATTGAAAATAAAGTAGGAAAATGCTTGAGTTAAATAATAGATTATCTCTTTTGTTTGTTATGACAAGGTTGGATTTATATACCCTAAAACAATTCCTTATATGTCGGAAGTGCCCAATCTATTTTTGAGTGGAAGACTGAATCAATAAGCTTTGAGGTAAGGAGTAATTAGTTTTCAAATGAACAATGTAATCTTAAACTATCTAAATATTTTATGCCTGCTTTCTCCATTTTAAATATATTGTTATAAAAGTAAACCCAGGATTTGTTTTACTCAGGTATGGTAAGACATAGAGATGCAGAAATGACTGTCATGTTTTTATAGCCACATAAACACAGGAGGCACAGCACAGCATGTAGGGCCACAAGAGAAAGTACCAGGGTTGGTCAGGAGGCAGGGGAAGCAGGGGAAACTGCAGCCAGGGACATTTATTGTGGTGTCTGTGGGAAGGAATAGAAGAGACAAGAGTAAGCCAGTTTAAGATAGGCTAGTTTGAATAATTTCAGCAGGCTCTGGGGCATAGAGGCTGTCCTAAGTTGTCTGAGGGGTGGCCCTGGCATGATTAAGGCAAGAGTGATTAGGGAAATAGTGGTCTAGAGTGTAAGAGCCTTAAAAAGGCTGGAAGTAAGGGCTCTGTACCGGATGACTGCACATGAAAAGGGGAGTTGTTTGCTATCTTCAGGGTCAGCAAAGTCCCAGATGTAAAGATTCAAATACAGACACTAGAAAACATGGTTTTTATATACATTATGTACATTAATACATTTATATATGTTTTTTCAGTTACCTCAATTTCCTTTTATTGGTAGATATAAGCTCATTCACAAGGTAACTATTTCTGTAGTGCTCTCTACTAAGTATATAAACTAAAATCTACATACAATCAGATACTAATAAAACTTCTGGTATTGGGCTGTCTGCCTTGTGAGCCCTCAATAAATAAGGTTTAATGGATGCTATAGAGACTTTCAATAAAATATCAAATGCAACCAGTGACAGCCCAGTTCACCAGTGGTGAAACTAGGAATTGACCCTACGCTTCTTGCTTCCTAATGCATTGTGTTATCCAAGAAGATCATGCTTTGACCAAAGTAAAAGTCTATGCAGCTGCTCTTGAGAGTATCTAAATAGTAAACTTTTGATAAAAATCATCTCATTTGTGGTCAGAAATCAGGAGCCTATTCAAAAGAACTGACTCTGGGAAACTCGAGGGACATGGCAGGAAGAATTTTCTCCACTCTGCCTTTTTTTTTTTTTTTAAGTGTTCAATGATTCATTAGTGACTATAACACCCAGTACTCATCATATCATGTGCTCTCTTTAATGCCCATCACCCAGTTACCCCATCCCCCACCCACCTCCCTTTCCACAACCTTCAGTGTGATTCCTGGAGTCAGGAGTCTCATATGGTTTGTCTCCCCCAGTTATTCTGCCTTTTGGACTCACAGTGTCCTATTGAACTATTTCCCAAAGATGAATCATGGCAAGTGTGACTGAAATCTAGACAGTTGTTAGTCTCATAAGCATCAATAATAACTGCAAGCCAACCACCGCCAGAGCAATTAGCAAAATCCCAACACCCTGAGCTATTGGTCTTTCTACTTTTTGGCAATAAATAAATTTAATAGGCCCAAAGAAAACTTCAGGGTCATATCCTTATTAGTTCCCAGATATGCCACTTATATCTGTACTTCCTAGAACAACAAAACAGTAATTATCTGTGAGTCATCCACCTTGTGATTCCATTCTGTGATTATTATTTTTCTCCAACTAAATAAACTGTATACATCTTCACAATGTAATTGAACTCAAGTAGCCTACTCATGCTGCTTAGCTACAGACAAAAGCATGGGTATTAGTGTATCTAAAATGTTACTTTAATAAATATTTTAGTTTTTCATTTACTCTCACCTCATGGGAAATTGTGGTTTCATTGGATGGTTGTTCTGCAGGCTGTGGGCAGATGTCAGCCAACCCTGGTGAAGATTGCTTCCTTGATTGGCAACCAGTCAGGCTAATGTCTGACTTTGTAATTCCAGCAGAACTTTGAAGAAAGTTTAAAATCACTACTTTAGTAGTAGCAGAACTCTTGATTTATAACCTCCCTACAGACAGATTTTTACCCCATTAGTTAAGTTACAAAACACCATTCCAGTTATAAACCATTTAAGTATGTATAACTAGCATGATCAAAATTACTAGTTTATTTCCATAAATATGGGATCAAGCAAAAACATGCATAAAATGGGTATTAATGATGTATTGCCCATCTTTTTTTTTTTTTTTTAAACAGTAGTAAGAAGATTTCTCTTAGCAGGGATAATTCTATATTGCATCCATGTTGTTTTTATTTATTTAGCTTTTGCTCTTAAAGAACAAAAGACTCATGTTAGGAATAAATTCAGAAATTATTCAAAATCTATAGAATTGTGAAGCTTTATGGCATTTTATAAAGCAGTTTCACATTAATTATTTCATTGTGACTTACAGAAACCCTCTGAGGGAAATGGGACAGGTATTACAGTTTCTATTCTAGAGTTGAAAAAAACTTACTTAAAAGTAAAAGCGCTTTGCTTGCCCTTAGAAACATGAAAAATTAACAGTAGAGCCAGAGTCAAACCTAGAAATTATAAGCAAAAGATTCTGTTTCTTTTAATTAATTAATTTTAATTAAACACCCTGACTTAAAGAATTAATTCTCCACTCAGAAAAAAAGTATACCTATTCTCTTTCTGCACCAACTCCCACTCTCACCAACCCATTGTCAGCATCTTTCTTTAATGACCTATTACTTTAATCTCTAAAAACATCCATCCAGTGGTACCCCGGGGGCTTACTTAGTTAAGTGTCTGACTCTTGATTGCGGCTCAGGTCTTGATCTCAGGATTGTGAGATGGAGCTTGGCATGGGGCTCCAGGCTCAGCACAGTCTACACAGAAGATAGCACAGAGTCTACACAGAGTCAGCACAGAGTCTACAGATTCTCTCCATCTACCCCACCCCCCGAACGCACATACACAAGCTTGCTCTTGCTCTCTCTCTCTCTCTCTCTCTCGCCCTCCACCTTCTCAAATAAATAAAATCTTTAAAAAATAAATAAATAAAAACATCCACCCATTTTGGCCCTAACCTATCACCAACTTGTATGGCCATCTACTCATCTATTATGAGCTCGATTAGATGAGTACATTGATCTATCAATCAAAAATCACTCCTATTATTTCCAATCAATCTGTTAAAGCACTACTAAGCAATTCTGGCCTCTTTCAAGCACATGGAACCTCGGCCTACACCCCCGGTTTCCATTATTTTCTCTAGTTGCCCAGAATGATTACCAGATTCCACAATAAGCAGAACTTGCATGCAGGATCAAAACATCCTCATCCCTGTATCTCATTCCTTCTTTTTACTGTTGGATGGAAACCTAAGTCATTAGACTCACCAGTAATCTAGCTGGCTAATTCTACTAAAGGGTTTATGATTGACGTTAGTTTGAAAATACCCTCTTCCCTGAAAAAGGGTTGCTGTTTAACAAAAAGCCTTCAATAACTTACTGCAAAAGGATTGCATAAGTCAGGCAGGGCTAGAGGAAGAACTTGTTAGGTATTTTCTTAACGTGTGATTCTACCACTGTCATCAGGAGGCTCAATGAAGTGTTTTAGTTTAAAAAAAAAAAAAAGAAATTCTGAAAACAATGTGGAGATTCCTTAAGAAATTAAAAATAGAACTACCCTATGACCCTTCAACTGCACTACTGGATATTTACCCCAAAGATACTGATGTAGTAAAGAGAAGGGCCATCTGTACCCCAATGTTCATAGCAGCAATGGCCACAGTGGCTAAACTGTGGAAAGAACCAAGATGCTCTTCAACAGACAAATGGATAAAGAAGATATGGTCCATATATACAATGGATTATTATGCCTCCATCAGGAAGGATGAATACCCAACTTTTTTATCAACATGGATGGGACTGGAGGAGATTATGCTGAGTGAAATAAGTCAAGCAGAGAGAGTCAATTATCATATGTTCTCACTTACTTGTGGAGCATAAAGAATAACAGGGAAGACATTGGGAGATGGAGAGGAGAAGTGAGTTGGGGGAAATCAGCGGGGGAGACAAATCAGGAAAGACTGTGGGTTCTGAGAAAACAGAGGGTTTTGGAGAGAGTGGGTTGGGAGGGTGGGTGAGCATGGTGGTGAGTATTAAGAGGGCACGTATTGCACGTATTGCATGGAGCACTGGGTGTGGTCTACAAACAATGAACTTTGAAACACTGAAAAAAAATTAGAAAAAAAAAAAAGAAATTCTGAAATCCACTGTTCTAAAATAAAGTTGCCTTATTGTAACTAAGGACAATGTTAAGCCCTGAAGAGAGAAGGATGGAAACAAATTGGAGTGGATTTAATGGGGACAACAAAGTTTCTAATAAAAGTAAAGTGATATTTAGACACAAACTATAAGGGTACAGAGAAAGAAAACTATTTATTTACTGACTACCTACTGTGTTTAAAGTGTTTGGGTGTCATAAAGAAACCACACTTCATACTGAATTTGTATCAAAAACAAGCTAGACTTACTTCTTTACTCCAAACACTAAAGCTGCTGGAAGGAAAATAGATTCAATGCTTTCTTCTCCCATTTTTCAACATGTATGGAGTACAAACAAACAAAAATGTGCAAACAAAATCCATCCCCTAATTTTAATTCTGTGATGAAATTTACAACCTAAGGGAAGAGTCAGACATAAATCTCAGGAGTTCCACTATTTCCTACCAAAGATTTATTTAGTGATTTTCAGCAATTATCTCAAGTTAGAGATTAAAGGTTCCCCAACAGAAATTTAAAGATAGTCTTAGTAAAACAAATTAACAACAAGAGGAAGTTAGTCACTTGAAATATAAAACAAAGGATAATTACATTACGCTTATTAAAAACTGGCTCTTGGTTTTGTTTGTTTCCTTTTTGGCTCAAAGTAAGGCCACTGACTGCAAATCATTTGTACAAATAAAATACAACAAGGACAGAGACAGCTTTCTCTCTCTGCAAGATTCCTTATCTTTAGATGTTTCCTTATTCCTAGTCCAGGCCAAAAAGTAGCTTAGATTGTTTTTATAATATCTAGTAAATAAGAAACTAAGCTTTAATTCTACACATATATTGTTTCATGTAATTCTCATAATAATTCAAAAACTTTACTTGTATTGTCTTTTTTTTGTCTTTGAGGAGATATAGACTCAGAAACATGAAGAGACCTGTGGAAGGTCAGACTATCAGTAAAAGTCACATCCAGAAATCAAACTCAATCTGTATCTCCACAACCTCCACTAATTTCCCCATTATACAACTTCCCAGAAAGACCAGGAAATGATCCTCTACCTTGGAAAACGCAGATGAACATCTTTTCACCTTCTTCGTACATGAAGACCAAGTTAGGTAAAACTAAATATAAGCTCCGCTATGTAAATGAGAAATCTAATGGAGTGAAACAAGCTCTTCCTATTAGTGAGAATAGCAAAGAGCAACCAAAGTGAAACCACTGGAAATAAATCAGATTGACTTTGAATGACTGGATGTGAGACACAGTATCGATGTGGGGAAAACATGAACACTGCTGTCTAAAGGAGCTTTGCATTTAATAAAATGCCATCTAAAGAAATAGAATATTAAAGCTGCTACTGGACACCGGTTATCTCCTTAAAGCGGAGAGCCCCAGGTGTGGAAATCTGCTGGCTCTTGCAACAATGCCTGGGGGATGGTGCTGCAGGCTCAGTGGCAAGTGTCCCAAAGTTGTGGGTCAGGGGCTACAGAAGTTCCACATATGGTCCAAAGTCCAGGAAATTCTGATAGGAACCTGTGGCTGCTCCCACACTTTTTTAGCCTATGCAGTAGCAACTCATGGGGAGGGGCTGGCTGAGTGTAGTGAGAAAACCCCCATCTCCAGAAGGCCACTGGACTCTTGTTTGTAAAGCCTTCTCTGCTTGTTATTAGACCACTTCCCAAGTGAAACTATTCCTGTAGTTTATCCATAGATTGGTGAGGCAAGTAGTAGAGTTGATTAGGCAATGGGTTTTCATAAGGTAGAGCAAGCTGAAACTTTAAAATTTTATTTCAAAATAATTTTACACCGAAAAGTTACAAAAAGAGTGCAGAGAGTTACCATATATAACTTAACCCACCTTGCCATAATGTTAACATCTTATATAACCACAGTACAATGATCAGAACTAGGAGATTAATACTGTTACAGTACTATACATGAAACTGTAGACTATTACTTGAATATAATAATAGGTCTTCATAATGTCCTTTTTCTGGTCCAGGATCCAATCTAGCATACCACATTGCATGTGGTTTTCATTTCTTCTTAGTCTTCTCCAATCTGTGATAGTTCCTCAGTATTTATTTGTCTTTCATGACCTTGGCACACTTTTTAAAAAAGATTTTGTTTATTTATTTATTTATTTATTTATTTATTTATTTATTTATTTAAGGGGACAGGAGAGCACAAAGGGAGCATGAGAGGGAGAAGCAGACTCCTGCTGAGCAGAGAGCCCAATGTGGGCCTCAATCCCAGAACTCTGAGATCACAACCTGAGCCAAAGACAGCAGCTTAACCCACTGAGTCATCCAGGGGCCCCACTGACACTTTATAAAAACATTTATTCATTTACTTGGAAAGAGAGAAAGTGAGTGGAAGGAGGGACAAAGGCAGAGGGAGAGGGGATCTCTAGCAGACTCCATACTGAGCTCGGAGCATGTGACCCTCAGCTAGATCCCATGACCATTGAGATCATGACCTGAGCCAAAACCAAAAATTGGACACTCAACTGACTGAGCCACCCAGGTGTCCCATGATCTTGAAACTTTTGAAGGTTATGGTCAGTTATATCATTTTGGGTTTGTCTGATATTTTCTTACAACTAGATTGAAGTAAATCATTTTTGGCACAAATACTAGAGAAGTGTGTCCTTTTCAGTGCATCGTGTGAGGAGGTGTATGATGATAAATTGCTATTGTTGATATTCACCTTGACACTTGATTAGGGAAGTGTCTTCTGGGTTTCTCCACTGTAAACTTACTATATTTCCTTAGAAACTAATAAATATTTGTCTTGTGGACAAATACTTTGACACTATGCAAATATCTTGTTTCTCATCAAATTTTCTTCCACCTATTAATATCCATCAGAGAATCTTGCTTACAATGATTACTCCTGTAGTGTTTATGTAACACTGCAACATAGAAAACAGGATTTTCTTTTTCCTTCATTTCTTTTACATTTATTAATTGGGATTCTTCTTTAAAGTTATCTCTTATTTATTTATTTATTCATCAATAATATATGTATATATGGACTCATAGATATTTAACTATAGGTTGTAATGAAGTATTGTCATTCATCTTATTGCTCAAAATTAGTACTCCTTTTGCCACTGATTGGCTTCTGTGCCCTTTTAATACGTTTCTTACTTGGATTTTATGGTCTATCTCTTTCCAACATGTGTTTCAAAATACGATAGCCATTAAATCTCATCTGTCCTGACCAAGAAATTGGCTTCTCAAGAGTAAGTAGATGGGAGCCCCTTAACATTATAGTATCTCAGATTCATCATATTTTGGGGGCCCACCTCTTGAGATTCTGATTTAGCAGGTCCCATGTAGGGATTCAATTTGGAATTTATAAAAAAATTCATTAAGTAATGATTCTAAAGCTGACCATGTTTGGAAGTCCTATTCTATAAATTATGGGAGTATATTTTTTTATTGGTCCCTAGCTGTGCTCCTATAAAGTACAGACCAGCAGCACTGGCATCATCTGGGAGCATGTTAAAAATGAACTTCCTGGGGTACCTAGGCGGCTCAGTTAAGCGTCCGAACTCTTGATTTGGGCTCAGGTCATGATCTTAGGGTCCTGGGATTGAGCCCCACATTGGGCTTCTCACTCAGCGAGGAGTTTGCTTGAGGATTCGTTCTCTCCCTCTCCCACTATCTCTACCCCTGCTCACATGCTCTCTCTCTCCCTCTCTCTCAAATAAATAAATAAACCTTAAAAAAAAAAAAAGTTCTTGGACCCCTATCAGACCTAAGGAAGCTGACTCTCTGAGGTGGGGCCTAGGCACCAGCATTTAAATGAGCTCTTCAGAAAATTCTTATGCACACTGAAATGTGAGAAGCTCTGCAAATATACTTTGTTATAGCTAGTAAAAAATCACAGGCAGATAAACACCAGTCATCCTTCTGGCCTAAACCCTACCTGAAGCAATTACTCCCAGTTGACTGTTTTGTTTTGTTTTCCTTGAATGTACCTAAAGATTCTCATAATCCAGTCTGTTATTTTTCTTGGGTATCATCCAAATTGTTCCAAATGTATGACTTGCTGCTTCTAAAAAGCTGTCAAATTAGAGAGGAAAAAGTGGATTCTTGTTTGCAAAGAGTGAAACACACATTCCAACACCGAGCACCACTTCCTCTTTCTCGTCTTACAGTGTCCTTCTCATACAAGAAACAATGCTGAAAAAAATAAAAAAATGTAGTGTTTATGAGAATTAAGTCGTCATTTAATTTAAACATTTTTTGTACAATGAGAATCACTCTCTGACAGACCTATATAAGAAATCTTAAAAAAAGAAAAAAGAAGTCTTCTTTCCTATTATGTCTTAATTTATCAATTGTGTACGTTATCAGGTATCCATGGCAAATCCTGCAATAAATTATAATAATCCAGTTGGGGCAGTATGCACTGTGCAATTATGCTATTTTATTTTGTATTTTAAAATTAGGTGTTATTTGCTTCATTATTAAAGGTACACACTTAGAAAGGAAAGGATACTACTGGGTATTTTGGCCAAGTTTACCCACAATTGCCTGATTCATCTGTCCATAGCCTACCTTCTTCTATTAGTACATTATACAGCACCTAAAATAGATGTCTAGATATATTAAGAACTCAGTAAAACATTAAAAATATTTAACTTAATGTAGGTCTTATTTTGTGATGTGTACAGTGCTAAGTCTTTCAAATATTTATCACATGTAATCAGTACTATACCTCTCAGGAAGGAAAAGGGACTGATTTGCATATTTGCAGATCTCCATGGCAGAAATATTCCAAACACGGCTAATTTCAGGCTACCCAATGGCTCAACAAGTGATCTAGAAAAATCCTGAAAATTTAACAATTGATCAAGATAATATGAGCTGACTCGGTACACCACTGCATGCAATCCTCACATCAAGACTATGAAGTAGTAGCAAAACTATTGCTTTATTATTAGTGTGTCCATTTTGCAGATGAGAGAACTAAGAGAATAGGAAACTAAGTAACTTTAGAGTCAGGCGGTAAATGGTAATTCTAGGATGCAAACCTGGGGCTCTGTGAGGTTAAAGCTAGCATTGCATTAAACTAATGGCAAATTCCATTAGCAAAAGTGGAGTAAGATGGAGAGTTATTACAATTCCTGTGTGAATATTCCTAGATAAACCAAAACCATTCTAGATTTTGGCTTTTTTCCCATTAGAACATGAAGCCATTGCTCTCTTGTGGTGTGACCTAAAGTCTTTTCTTTCTTAGGTTCAGTGTGTGTTTATCCTGGGACTGAGAGTTGAATTCATTGAAGAGCTTACTTTTTTTTTTTTTAATTAGTTTCAGAGGTAGAATTTAGTGACTTATCAGTTGCATATAACACTCAGTGCTCATTACATCAAGTGCCTCCTTAATGCCCATCCCCCAATTATCCCATCTCCCCACTTTGCCTTCCCTTCAGCAACCTTCACTTTGTTTCCTAGAGTTCAGCATCTCTTATGGTTTGCCTCCCTCTCAATTTTCATCTTATTTTACTTTTCCTTCCTTTCCCCAATGTTGATCTGTTTTGTTTCTTAAATTCCACATATGAGTGAAATCAAATGGTATTTGTCTTTCTCTGACTTATTTTGCATAGCATAAATATGTTATAGCATAAACAGTTGCATAGCAACTATGTGGATGCATAGTTCCATCCACATTGTTGCAAATGGCAAAATTTCATTCTTTTTGATGTTTGAGTAATATTACATTTTATATATCTACATCACATCTTTATCCATTCATCTGTCAATGGACATCTGTGTTCTTTCCATATTTTGGCTATTATGAACATTGCTGTTATAAACATTGAGGTGCATGTGCCCCTTCAAATCACTATGCTTGTATCTTTTGGATAAATACCTAGTAGTGCAATTGATGGGTCACAGGGTAGCTCCATTTTAAACTTTTTGAGGAACCTCCATACTGCTTTCCATAGTGGCTGCACCAGTTTACATTCCCACCAACAGTGTAAGAGGGTTCCCTTTCTCTGCATCCTCTCTATCATCTGTCATTTCCTGAGTAGTTAATTTTAGCCATTCTGACTGTTGTGAGGTGGTATCTCACTGTAGTTTTGATTTGTATTTCCCTGGTGCCAAGTGATGTTGTACATTTTTTCATGTGTCTGTTAGCCATTTGTATGTCTTCCTTGGAGAAATGTCTGTTCCTGTCTTCTGCCCATTTCTTGACCGGATTTTTTGTTTCTTGGATGTCAAGTTTAATAAGTTCTTTATAGATTTTGGATATTAGCCCTTTATCTGATATGTTATTTGCAAATATCTTCTCCCATTCTGTAGTTGCCCTTTAGTTTTGTTGACTTTTTCCTTTGCTGTGCAAAACTTTTTTATTTTTATGAAGTCCCAATAGTTCATTTTTGCCTTTGGAATCATGTCTAGCAGGAAGTTGCTGCAGCCGAGGTCAAAGAGGTTGCTGCCTGTGTTCGCCTATGGGATTTTGATGGATTCCTATCACATAAGTAGGTCTTTCACCCATTTTGAGTTTATTTTGTGTATGGTGTAAGAAAAATGGTCCCATTTCATTCTTCTGCTTGTGGCTATCCAGTTTTTTCAGCACCATTTGTTGAAGAGACTGCCTTTTTTTTCCATTGGATATTCTCTCCTGCTTGGTCAAATATTAGTTGACCATTTCTGGGTTCTCTATTCTGTTTCATTGATCTACATGTCCTTTTTTGTGTCAGTATTATACTGTCTTGATGATTACAGTTTTGTAATATGGCCTGAAATCTGGAATTGTGATGCTTCTGACTTTGGTTTTCTCTTTCAACATTCCTTTGGCTATTCGGCGTCTTTTTTTGGTTCCATACAAACTTTTAGGATTGTTTGTTCCAGCTCTATGAAAAATGCTATGGTATTTTGAAAGGGATTGCATTGAATGTGTAGATTGCTTTGGGTAGCATAGATATTTTAACAATATTTGTTCTTCCAATCCATGAGCATGGGACACTTTTCCATTTCTTTGTTTCCTCTTCAATTTCTTTCATAAGTGTTCTACAGTTTTCTGAGTACAGATTCTTGGCTTCTTTGGTAGATTTATTCCCAGGTATCTTATGGGTTTTGTTGTAATTGTAAAGGGGATCAATTACTTGATTTCTCTTTCTTCTGCCTCATTTTTAGTGTATAGAAATGCAACTGATTTCTCTGCATTGATTTTATATCCTGCAACTTTGCTGAATTCCTGTATTAGTTCTAGCAATTTTGGGTGGAGTCTTTTGGGTTTTCTACGTAGAGTATCTACTCTTATGCAAAGAGTGGAGTTTGACTTCTTCTTCGCCGATATGGATGCCTTCCAGTTTTGGTAGTTTATATGTTTCTAGGAATGTATCCATTTTGAAGAGCTTGCTTTTTACTTGAAAGTTTGCCTATGATCCCTATGGGCAAATATTTCCTTAGGGAATAATAATAATAATGATCATCATCATCATAATAATGGGAATTGCAGTTGTCATTGATTGGATGCCTACAATGTGCCAGACACCCTACATTCTACACTCTACACTCAGGCACTCTACACTCATTTCCATTGCATTTCATTCTCATGACCTCTCTGTAAGGTAGGCACTATTATTGCCATTTTACATGTGGAGAAACTATAGTACAGAGGAAGTTAATACATGCCCCCCCCCACCAAATCACACAGTTAATAACCATCAGGTCCAAGGTTGAAGAAACATGCATGTTTTTTGAGCCTAACTCTTATTAATCATGATGTTATTCCCTTTTGCCCCTAGATACTCCATGCCAAGGCATTGGCTGATCTTTTATGCCAGCAGCCCAACTCCATGTTATAGTCCTTGAAGTACTTTTCTGGTACATTTTAAATGCCTCTCTTCTGACTTATCCATGGTTTGCTCCCTTTGTCTTACCTAAAGCAGGTGTTCACTGTGAACAGAAGAGCTGACATGCTTCCTCATTACCCCAGGACTGCTCTTCAAGTTCACCTACAAACCCCCGACGCTCTTTGCTATTAACCATTATTCATAGATGGCACTCATAGAACTCAGTAATGTTAACTGAAGGTTCAAATTTCATATAATGGGGTGGGAGACAAGTCACTGTGGGTGACTAGCCCACCTATAAGAATTGAGAGGCATGGAGCAACAATGCCAATGAAGTCCACACACTACTCATCTAAATATTTAGAATTATAAATCAAGCCAGTAAGCTGTTAAAAAAGAATATACTCTGTCTTCATAGTGCTTTAGGAGGTCAGTTTTTAATATGAGAATTATTAAATTCCTCCAAGTTTCTTATAGTAGAACAGGGAAAACTGACCCCTCACCAAAAAAGCCTGCCCATTTTCTTCCCACCCTCCAGCTCTCTCCTTAAACACATGATTGTGGACCCCACCCCCAGCCCACGCACCCAAGCTTGAGCCCCCTCCTCAGCAAAGAGGCCCTATCGATACTCCTTGGCTCTAGGGGTACATATCCTGAAACTGTAGCCCACATCAGGAAGGTAGCCCAAAGAAGGAGGCCTATTTTGGCCTTGGATGTGAGTTCAGGGCTGTCAGGCAGGTAATTCCAAGACTCAGGCACCAAGGGAGGCCCTGAGTCTGGAATGGAGCCTGAGCACAGCCTGCACAGCATAGGACTCAGGGTCAGGTTGCCTCTTATATCCATCTAGTCAATACTGATGGTAGGAACTGTTCAATGTGTTCTTCCTCGGGCCACTTTGACCCTTTGAACATTAATTTTGAATGATTCTAGTATTTGACAAAGAGATGAAGCAAAGTGAGGTAGCAATCCAATATTTATAAAAATTGCCATCATTATGAGCTAAAATTCACCTTTCCAGCCCCTAATGTCAACAAGACCAATGTGAAAATTAATGCAGATTAATCCAATTTGGCTAATTGCTTATAATAAGCATTATGGCATTCCAAAAAGAACTTCATTTTAAATGAGTAGAGGGCTCCTCAACGCTTTCTTACATATAATCTGACTTACTTAGTGCTGGTCCTTCCAAAGCTCCTCTCTTGAATATGTAAATTATTTGAGTAATTTTCTTTCCTTTAGTTCACTTGAGTGTAAAAGCAGATGATCTCCTAAGATTAAAGGTTTGATCCTTAAATTTTCTAAGCCTCAGCAGCAGAACTGAATAAAGCCAGTAAGTACCTTGACACAGACAAGGAGTGCCCAAGGTTGGGGGTTCAGAGCACGGACCCACCTGAAACCAAGACTGGTTCCTGTGTGGGGAGGTCTCAAAGAAGCAACCAGGCTCAGCTCACACTGCCCTCTGGCATGGAAGTTCTCCAGCTTTTTTATGCAACAGACTCACCTGGAGGGCTTGTCAAAAATGCAGCAGAGTGCTGGGCCCCACCCTGAGAGCTTCTGATTCAGTAGAAGTCGGGGGAAGGAGCCTCTGAATCTGCAGGTCTAACAAGCTCCCAGAGGACCCCACTTTGAGAACCAATGCTCTAGGGTTTTTTTTTTTTTTGCATGCATGTACTGTATTCACACCATTATTTTGGTCTATCATTGCTTCTCCTCCCACTTACCTAGTTACATAACTGATAGCCCATCCTCCTACCAAGTAACCATATAGGAGATTAAAATCAACTAGGTAAGCAATTTATACCCGAAAAAGAAAATGTTACAACTATATACAGTTTATCGAGTTAATGGCCAATTTTAAAGGTCTGAATGATAATACCTTCTTTCTTCCTATACTTTTCTGCTATAAAGAAAACCCTGAACACTCCATTCAGCCTTGTATTCCTCCTCGACAGCAGCACCCCCCAGAGATGGTTTATGGGAACTCATGTCCAAAATACTGACTTTTGTAATTAACCTAAATAACCCGAATGCCGTGGCCGGCACGACAAATCAACCAGGAACGTGAGGGTAAGAGGATGGTGAAAAGAAATTAAGAGACAAAGAGATGGGGGCAGGAGGACCACCAAGGAGGATGTCCAATAGTGCCGAGTTTATTCAAGGCTGTGAAGCATTCTATAGCTAACAGAGACAATCATCTATTTTTAGCTGATTACTAAAGAGTTTGCAACATGCACAGAAAATCCTTCAAGCTTTCCCATTATTTATTTCCCAAGCACCAATAGCAGAGCTTCTAGCGCCAGATGTACTGACTTCAAGGCCACTCAAGACATAGTTTGTGTAATCACAGCACAGTCTTACAGTGGTGTAGTCTATGGCCCGTGCAAGGACAGCAAGCACCAGCCAAGAATTTCTGACCCTGGCCAAATCGTCTCCATCTGACTAGCAAACGTGTGGGAAGTCATGTAGGTGAGCGCCCAACACATAGCACAGACCCTTTCTCAGTGTTACTCGACTTTATTGACCTTAGCCTTTTGTTCGGCTATTCAGCCTTTAAAGGAGGCACAAGTCAGGGCCTGGTTTGGTCCTCGTCTCAAGCCTTACCATGGCCTCCCACACCCGAACACCTCTAACTCCTCCAGATTTGTTCCTTGTGATGTCACCTAAACTCTTGCTGCTTCTATTGTTAAAAGTTATAACTCTAACAAATACAGTTACTTCTCTGTGTAAAGGACCAGTGATGAAGTTCTAGAACCTAGGTGAGGTTTGGTGGGCTGAGGTCCAGAGCCGATGACCAAGAAAGAATTCTTGAGACATCTTTGGTGCAAAATGGTGGTTTATTAGAGCACGGGGACAGGACCCGTGGGCAGGAAGAGCTGCTGCCCCAGGTTGTTGGTTATATACGCAGGAGTTGGGTAGGTGAGGACAAAGGGGTATTCAGAAGGGCTATTGGGGCAAAGAATACTATCAGGATATTGAAGGCTTAGTTACTATCAAGTAAAGACAATTGAGAGTCTCCTGGTGGAATGTTACATTCCTGCCATCAAGCATCCTTGTTAATGAGATTTAGGTTTAGAAGAAATTTAACTTTATTTACTTTTCCTTCTACCTCCACCTCCTTCGGTTTTTATGGAGGGGAGGGTGACATTAGGCTTGAGAAACTGAGTTCTGTGTCTTTGGAATTTGGGCTATTGATAAGGTAACTTCTTTGTTGTAATCTCAAGGAAATTTGCAAACCAAGGGAGACTCCTGTCTTGCAGGATTGTGATCTCAGCAAGTTAACTATTTATCATTTTATGGCAGTCAGGGGTGCCTGAGGAATGCTACACCTATGGAGGGGAGCGGATGGAAGGGGGGGGGTGCAAGGCGCCAGCTCTTGCTTTGTCCTCAGCCAGCCTCCTGCTCCCTCATCACCGGCACCTATGTAACTGGCTGTGAGAAGAAAGCCACATATTATAAACACAGACCGCTGGTATTTCAGCATAGATCTCTAAACAAACCAAGTGAAGCTGAAAGCTGCCACCTGTTAAATTCCTAAAGGACTGTTTGCTATTAACCATCATTCATAGATGGCACTCATAGAACTCAGTAATGTTAACTGAAGGTTCAAATTTCATATAATGGGGTGGGACACAAGTCACTGTGGGTGACTAGGCCACCTATAAGCCCACACTCTTTGGTAGCTAGGGAGACAGTATGCGCCCCCCACCTATTGGATGTCTCCACCTGGCCCTACTCATCCCTGAATCCGGGCTCTGTTACCTCTACCTGACCTGACCCACCCTTGTATTTGGGCTCTGTTATCTGGGACTGGTCGACTGTATTTTACTGGTTTCCTGGACTTGTTTTTAAGTAGGTTCTCCTGATTGGGCGGGGGGGGGGGTCAGTTTAAGTTTTACTACATAAACAACATAAACAACAAAATCACTGTTTAACTGGATGGAATTGCTCTCGCTAAATAAGCCCTTACAGCTTTAACTTTACTAAAATGTTTAAATTTTCCAGTAAGTAACTTTTGCCCCCTTCAAGGGGGAGGAAATCCCAAAAGGATCAATTATAAAGATAAAACAAATTTTCTGGTATTGGTTCATGGCCTCTATCATATTGTACATATTGCAATATTTCTCAAGCTTTCTGGTTTGCTTGCTGGTGTCCACAAAACATCGCTGGCCTCCTCCATCAAATTCCACACATTTGTTCTCCTTCTTCTTATTGATTGTGCTGAGGGAAATGTCCTCACTGACTCAGCTTCCATTGAAGGCCATGTCCTGTTTATGACCAAAGCCACAGTGATCATGTGATACCTGATATGTCTCCCCTAAAACACCCATAAAGGCTGACATCCCTCAGGGCACATGTCTGATGAAAGGACCAGGGTCCTCATTCATTTTGCTGATTTTTTAAAGGATTTTGGTCTAGCAATATTTCACTTGCACAGCTTTTCATACAGATTTTTCAAGCTAAATTATTTTTATTTTAAACAAAAATCTATTTTTTCCAATGCAGCATGTTTAAGTTAGCATCACTTACTTTGCGAATGAAAATATTTATGTATGATTTACTAACTAAAATTCATACCATATTTTGTGCTTTTTCTGTTAGATGCTTTTAATTGTAAGGAATAGGGAACTCTGGGAACTCTTGGGTGGCTCAGTCGGTTAAGTATCTGCCTTTGGCTCAGGTCATGATTCCAGGGTCCTGGGATTGAGTCCCTCATGGGGTTCCTTGCTCAGTTGGGAGCCTGCTTATCTCTCTGCCTGCTGCTCCCCCTGCTTGTACTCTCTATCTCTCTCTCCCTGACAAGTAAATAAATAAAATGTTTAAAAATATATATCCTAGCCAAAAAAAAAAAAAAAAAAAAAATAGAGAACTCTGGTTGTCTCAGATTAAGGAAGTCTATTGTAAGTCTTCTTGCCCAAATAAGGAAACAGAGACCTCATAGCTAGGACACATGGGGACCCAGAAAAATCAAGTTCCAAAACCTCACAGAAGAATAAGATATCAGCCAGCCCTGAGGGGACTAGACACATGAGCCATTCAGAATACAGGTGGCTCCTAGATCCATGTAATTGTGCTGGCTGCATAATTTGCAGGAGCAAACTGAAAATGTGGAGACTTTAAATCAAAAAGCAAGGAAACTGCCATTCTATGTCCTAAGATATAAAGCTTTTTCCTTTCTTTTGCTGTCTCTCTCTCTCAAATTGTCATGAATTTTTAAAAATATGTTATTTAACATCATTCTAAGTAAAGCATCAGCATGGTTTTTACCATTCATCTTTATATGAGGCAATGTCAGTTTTGAATGTAAATATAAGAGCATTTAACTCATAGTGCAATCATCAAACTTGCACAATTCCTATTTTGTAGTTCCTATGGGCATATATACTGCATTCTTATCAGAGCAGTGAACATGCCACGCAAAACTAATTCAGTTGCTTTTATTTCACTTCTTCATTTGTGCACATCCTACCAACAGCCTCTACCTTTAGCCTCTTGATGAGCAGGGAAAGACTGAAAGACAAAGGACTGGATTGTCTTCGCTTTCCTTTCCTTCCATGTCATCATTTTCAGTGGAAGTGATTGCCCATCATGGGGAAGCAACATGAATAAGAAGGGAAATGATAGGTTTCCCCACTCACTTATGCTTCTTAAAACACATTGCGTTCTTGGTGCCTGGGTGGCTCAGTCAGTTGAGCACACCAGACGCTTGATTTCAGCTCAGGTCATGATCTCAGGGTCGTGAGATGGAGCTGCACATAGGGCTTTGTGCTCAGCGCCAAGTCTGCTTGTCCCTCTCCCTCTGCACTTCCCTGCCCCTCTTAAATAAATAAATAAAATCTTAAAAAAAAAAAAAAACCCACATGTTGCATTCTTTGTGCTTTCAAAACAGTTCTGGTTCTGACGGTAAGTGTGGCCCTTTGTGAGTGCCCTCCTTACTCAGCCTTAAACATACCATGGTACCTGGTACTTGCTCTGAGTCTCTACACTCCCAAGCATCACAGATCCATAGGCTTCTATGCTCCTGGGACTCTGTGAACATGGTATATAATGAGGCTGTAAGGAGTGGCAGACATGCTTACTGAGGCTATCTCAATGATAAAATTAATGAAAATTTCAGGACAGAGACAACAGAACATTAAATCAAGTGCTGAACTGTGTTCATGGTCACATATTCATGAAGCTGGCTTTGGTCCCATCACTAGCAGAAAACATGTTCGCCATGTGGCCCAGCTGTGTCTGCTCCTACTGCTCTGGCTGCTGCTACCTACTATCTTGTTCTCTATTTGGGTTCTCAAATTGTCCTAACTTCAGCTAATTCATGGACTTTCATGGCCCCTTCTCTGTATGTCTTTAATTTCTTCGCCTGGTCCCAACTGACCCCTTCTCTTCACATTGCCACCTAAAACTACTGCAAGAGAGAGGCTCAGATGATCCTTTTCCGAGTTTTATGCCAGCCCACCCCTTAAATGGGACAGAGGGACTGGGATGGAGGTGGGAGCAGGGAGAGAAAGAGGAAAGAAATGAAGGCTCATGAATTGAATTCAGAAACTTGAAATTATTTCCTTTGCCCTTAGATAATGTCTTTTCAATCTCTAAGTGAATGAGTACAGAAAGTAACTGAAATGACAATGGGTAATTGAAAGGAGAGGTACAGTTTTACAGACACATTACAGCTAAAAACCAAATGGTTGCTCAAAGATTTATTAAAGAGATTTAAGTATGAATATTTTCTAGTTTCATGCTACATATCATACCACAAGTTCTTTTGTGGATAAAAACCATTATACAGACTTTGCCTTTACAATTAATTTTCTTAAAGAAATAATATTGTCTGCATGTTAATATTTCTTCTGGATTCAATGAATACTTTTCAAAAATAGTTTTTTTCTTTTCAATGACTTCATAGGACGGAAAATTTCTATCTTTGGAAATGTGTGAGAGAAAAACACAAAAGAGCAATTAAACATTGGTTTTGCTTTATTATTTATTTATTTATTTTTATTTATAATATGTAGTAATGGATGATAGCTCCCAAGGCAATCTATGCATGATTATGAAATGCCATTTTCTTTGTGAATTCATTTTTTAATAAAAATGCCATGTCTGACCATTACAGAAGTTCATGGTGTTTCCTTTTTGGGACCATGCTTGGAATGTTGGTTGCTCATCAATTCCTTGCATGACTGTTTCTTTTTTTTTTTTTTTTAAGATTTTATTTATTTGACAGACAGAGATTACAAATAGGCAGAGAGGCAGGCAGAGAGAGAAGAGGAAGCAGGCTCCCTGCTGAGCAGAGAGCCTGATGCGATGCGGGGCTTGATTCCAGGACTCTGGGATCATGACCTGAACCAAAGGCAGAGGCTTAACCCACTGAGCCACCCAGGCTCCCCCACGCATGACTGTCTCTATCCCATTAACAATTATGAAAATAAACCAATGCTATAGAATTCTTGTCTTTACCATAATGTTCATTTTATCTGCCCTCCCTCCACCCCATTTTTTAAAAAATAAATTCAGGCTGTCGATGTAGAAGTAGAAAATGGTACAAATCAGAACGGGAGCACCAACTTATGTATTTACTTAATTAAAATTTAATTACATTAAACTAATTAAACTTAAATGCATAAAACCAGAGAAGTGAATTAAAATGGGGAAAAAACAAAAAATATTTATGGATACAATTTCAAAGTTTCCTAAGAATAGTAAAGAATTCCCTGGACCAAATAGTACCAACATTTATTCATTTTTTGAGAAGAGAATACATTTGAAAGGAGTTATGGTTTATCTAGCATGGGGTCACCTGAGAGTGGTAGACATTGAAAGAACAGTCAATGAATAGAAGTTGGCAGAGTAAATAGTAGTAAATGATCTGTGTGGGGGCTCAGGGGTAAGAGTGTGGTATGTTCCAGTATGGGCATGAGGAACCATTTCTTAGATACTGTGCTCCAAAATGGGTACCAAACCACTGATGAGAACAAGCCACTCTGGAACTGGTCCACGTGAGGACCAAGAAATATTTGTAAAAACCTGAACACCTACCATTCCTTGAAGTCATCTGGTAAGGCTGCCATGCATGGAAATCATTAAAGTCAGGTCTATTTTCAGATTCATTCAACTATCTTAGACTATTTTTTTCTCATTAGTGTTACTTCGGCCCTATTATCAACTATCATAAAGCATCATAGAAACAGCTACTCTATTGTAAATTGAGACAGATTCTGGGGAACTTAAAGTCTGGAGTAGGAAGGAGATTTACTTTTTACTGTTTGCCCCTTGACACACTTTGGCTTTTATCTTACGTGCATTGTCATTGTTTTAAATTTTTAAAAAAGGAAGACTATGGTTGGAGGACACTGCAGTATACTTTCTGAAGAAGATAGAAATGTAGTAATTCTTTGTACAATTAAATATTGCCATGAAATATATGTAGCTTATAAAATCTACTCTGTTGCTATAGAAATGGGTATAATATAAATGCTCAGACACATACTAGATTTACATACTGAACGATGCAGTGATATTGTAGACAGAAGCACAGATCACAGAAATTTCAATATGTTTGATGTAACAGTCATGCAAATCGGTATTTGCCAAAGGAATTTTATGGAAAATGATTAGGCTATGCTTGCTTTTGGGGGAAAAAGAGGACACAGGGGGTTCCCTAAAAAATCATTTCCAACTGAATAAAGTTGACATTTGGGTAGGAGTTTTTCATGGAATGTAGTTACAATGACTGTCTTCATTATAATGCACTAGCACATTGTAGTTATTTTATACAAAGGGGAGAAAAAATGTTCTTAGAGTTTTGTCAATTATATTTTGTTTTTGAAAAGTGTAAGAGAACTTATCTATTTTTTCTTTTTTCTTTTTTTAAAGATTTTATTTATTTGACAAAGAGAGACACAGTGAGAGAGAGAACACAAGGAGGAGGGATGGGAGAGGGAAAAGCAGGCTTACCACTAAGCAGGGAGCCCAATGCGGGGTTCGATCCCAGGACCCTGAGATCACGACCTGAACCAAAGGCAGACACTCAATGACTGAGTCACCCAGGCGTCCCTATTTTTTTTGTCTTTTAAGGAACAGATTGCTTTTATTGAAGAAATAGATGTGGTTAAGAAATTTTTACACCTGAACATGAACAAGGAAGTACATTCAAAGTCATTGCAGCACTGTCATACAAGTAAAAATTTTAAATCTGTAACACAATACTTCATGTTACTTTGGAATCCAGTGTTATGTAATGAAAGTAGAAAAAATATGGACTGGTGACACTCCAAATTCAAGAGAGTAGTTGTCTCCGAGGAGGTTGAGATTTGAAAATGGAAAGAGAAAAACAGGGAACTTTAACTTTGTTTGTAATAATAGTTTGTTATCAAGTAAAAATAAATTAAACTGATCAGTAAAATAGAAAATTTACCATTGATTATTATTAAAAAGAAAAGAAGAACTAGAATTGAAGCACATACAAAATGTCAGCATTTATTCATTTGGGAGGTCAGCTTATGAGAATTTGTTATATTATCTATTATACTTGTCAAAAACTTCATTTAAAGGGGCGCCTTGGTGGCTCAGTGGGTTAAACCTCTCCCTTTGGCTCAGGTCATGATCCCAACGTCCTGGGATCGAGCCCTACATCAGGCTTTCTGCTCAGCGGGGAACCTGCTTCCTCCTTTCTCTCTGCCTGCCTCTCCCTGCTTGTGATCTCTGTCTGTCAAATAAATAAAATCTTTAAAAAAAAATAACTTCATTTAAAAAACTACAAGCAAAACAAGAAAATAGACTTGCTCTGTCTATGAAAAATGTAGAAATGCCCACTTATTATCAAGTATTAGAATAAGTAGTGCATGTAGTAATTTGGAAAGTGAATGAGTATTTCTAAATGGTGGTAAGTTTTGATTTTGATCAGTTGGAGATTTCAAGAGAGTAAACAAAAGAAAACAAAAGGTGAAGAAAATCAACAGGTAAAAAAATATTAAATTAAAAAATATATTTTATTATTTTTTAAAATGGGAAACCATCTATGGTTCAATGTAGCACTATTTTATATATCACTAAGAGTCAAGATGGAGGTGAATATTGCCAGTACGGCTGCTAGATGTCATTGATCTAAAGAGGAAACCTGATTCCAAAGATGTTCAAATATGAAGCAAAACAAAACAAAATACATCTTGGAATTGGTAAAATGCAATAAGATGGTGTTCTAGATCTTCCATCTCAAATTAACGTAACAAAGAATGCATTGGACTTTTGTTGGAAAATCTTATTAAAATTAGTTAAAAGTCTTTAATGAGTGGAACCCAGATGGATCAGTTGGTTAAGCATTAGATTCTTGGTTTTGGCTCAAGTGGTGATCTCAGGGTCATGAGGTCAAGTCCTGCCATTGGCTCAGTGCTCAGCATGGAGTATGCTCAATTCTCTCTCCCTCCCCCTTTTCCTCTCTGTCTTCCCCTCCCCCCAACCAGTGCACACATTCTCTCTCAAATAAATAAAATCTTTAAAAAATAGATATGACTATATGAATATTATTGGTTTTTATTCAGTGAAAGACACCATGTATGATTTATAGTTGGTTGATCATTTCAGACAATATATTTACAATGTTAAAAATTGACAAGGAATTATTTAAATATTTAAAAATATTTAACAGTGCTGTCCCTTAGAACTTTCTGTGATAAAGGAAACATTCTGTGTCTGTGTTATCCAGTATGGTTGCCACTACCCACATCAGGCTACTGGACATTTGAAATGGGGATAATATAACTAAGAACTAAGTTTTTAATTTTTAAATTTAAATTATTTCAAATTTAAATAGCCACATGTGGCTAATGGCTACCTTATTGGACAGTGCTAGTCTTGAAATATTAAAAGAACTCTACCAAATCAATAAAAGAAATACAAGATTGTCCAACAGAAAAATACAAATAGGTTGATAGAATGGGAAGCCCGAATTGCCAACAATCACATGAAAAGATCCAAAATGACAAGTAACAGGAAAAATGCAAACTAACATAGTAACATAGTATAGCTGAAAAGGTCAAAAGTCAATACCAAGTGTTGGTGAGGATGTGGGGAAAACAACCCTCCCTTACTGCTGAAGGTTGGGGTAGACCTATGGCTATCTTGGAAAACAGTCTGGTGAAATTACGGATGCATATATCAAATAACCAAGTAATCCGCCTCACTTTCTGTAGAACAGCTCACACATATGTCATGAAGAAGGCAGATGTCCATCATGAGGTTGTTTATGATGATAGAGATTTGGAAGCTATTCATATGGTGGAAATGGAGGATTACAGTGCAGCAGAAGTACACTAAGGAATACTTGGCTACAGTCAGAAATAATGAACCAGAACTACATACAGCAACAGAGAAAGAGCTTAAAAACCCAGTGTTTGGTGGAAAAGGCAAGAAATAGATTGAGATGTGTAGCGTAATCCTACTAACGTATGTTTTCAAGATCAAGTGACACAAAAACAGTATTAGATTTTTCAAGATACTTAGATACCCAAGGACAAATACCAAGCATATTATTCTTGGTAGCTATGAAGGGGGGAGGGTGGAGAGGGGAGCAAGGAGCAGGAATAAAGGAGTAAAAATAGAGGCAACGGCTGGAAAAAAAGACCGATTATAGTATGACATAAGTGAAAGAATATGATTAACCTTGCTTCTTTGCACCTGATGTTCAAAGGAGGGGGGAGTAAAATGTGACCTGGCATTTGAATTCCCTGGATCATCTAATCATTATTTATGGTTTTCTTGATACTGTGTATATTTTTATGAGCTAAACAGAAGCATATTTTGTGTTCTGTTGCTTCTGTTATTCAGTAATTGCTTTAAACACAGGCATGCTTATAATTCATTATATTGGTCTCTACTAGTTTCTGTGAACTCTACCCGCTGCTATTGCTTTTGCACAACAGAATATTTTATGTTCCATTCCGGTATTTCCCTAAAGATCATAATGCTTTGTGAAACTTCTATTGTAGAAAATATGTGAATACTGAATTGAAACAGTAAGAACTGAAGAGCAGAAGGGTCCAGAAGAACAGAGCAGGTGACAGTTCACAGGTACTCTCATTAGCTGCTCTGGGTGCAGGTTTAGATACTATTCTTTTAGACAAGGTTCTCAGCCGAGTGTATTAGTTAATCCTCTGAACCCGAAATGATTTGCATAATCATGAGACTGGGCCTGGGATTTGATTCCTATGGCAACTTTGAAGCTTTTTCAGGCTCCGGATCTTTCTTTTCTCTCATTTCCTCTCTCTTTTAGAATTTTTCAGGAATGGATTTGTGGAGTTGTTTTGTTTGTTTGTTTGTTTGTTTTTGTTTGTTTGTTTGTTTTCCCTTTATGTAGAAGCTGATCTTGTAAATCTTTTACAAATGAAAAAGTGTTCAGAGCTGCAAAAGAAAACAATCAGATACTGTTGTATTTTACTGCACCTCCCCCAAGGTATTATCATGACATCTTTGAAATTAGTGTACCTTCTTGTTTTTATTTAACTGATTCGTTACATAAAGTAATGACCTCTCCCAAGTAACACATGACGCTTCAATTTCAAAAGTATACCGTTCAAATGATAGAAATCAATGTCTATATGAATTTCCAAACTATAGCCAGAAAACCAGTTACTTCATTTCAATCCTTATAAAGCTTTCCTTTTCTGCAAAATAAGTATTTTCTGCAAAATAAGTATTTCTGGTCATCTGTCATCTCAACTAAGATGACCATGTTAGTTATCTAATACTATTTAACAATTGCTCTAAAACTTAGTGGCTTAAAATAAAAAATCTTTAGTTGTCTCTCATGGTTTGAAAGAGTCAGGATTTTAGACAGGCCACAGTGGGAAGCATGAGGGCCTCAGCTGTAAGACTCCAAGTCTTGGGAGTGGAGTCATCTAAAGGCTTGTTTGCTTACATGTCTGGAAGTTGATGTTGGCTGTCAGCTGAAACCCTCAGTTTCCCTTTCATGGGCCTCTCCTTGTGGCTGGTTTGAGATTCCACATAGCATAGAAGCTGAGTTCGAAGGGCAAGTGTCCTGAGAGGGCCAGGCAAAAGCTGTGTCCTTCTTATGGCCCAGCTTCAGAAGCTGCATGGTATCTCTCCCATTCTTCCCCACTAATCAGGGCTGTACAAGCCCTATCTGGACTCAAGGAAAGAGTATCTAGATCCTATCTCTGGTGGGTGTTAGCTACATCTCTCAAAGAACATGGGAGATGGGATAAATATATTTTATTATCGCATCACAATGACCAACTCATTTTAACTTGGGAAAGAAGCTCAAATCCCAGGATGGCTTTGGTGCTCAACATTATTCCTTCCTAATTAGTGTGCCTACATGGGTCCCTTTCAAAAATAAGTAAATGAAATAAGTCCTAATGAAAAGATCTCTTACTCAAGATGACTAGTTCTTTGAAGATAATTATCAAAAAATGACTAGAATTAAACCAGTGACATAAAAGTAACTGTCATATCCAATTAATTAGGACTCTTTGGGTTGCCAGTGACAGAAATGAACTCAAACTAGTTTAAGTAGGCGAGAATTCGTTGTCTCATGATTCTGAAAAGTCCAGGCCTTCATACGGATTCAGTCATGCTGGATTCAGGAACTCAAAGGATGTTATTAGGCCTCTGTTTCTTCCCATTTCTGGACTCTTCTTTTCTCTGCACTGGTTTACTCCCAGGGAAGCTCTTTTCTTGTGGTGATAAAGATGGGTCCCCCATATCTCCAGACTCAATCTCTAGTGCTTGTGATAATAGGAAACAAGCTTCCCCTAAGACTTCTCTTTGCATCCCTTAAAAATCGCTGAAAGAGGATTAGGGTTAGGGTTAGGGCCAGATGGGGGTACCCTATGGACAAGCCACTATTTCTCCAGAGAAATAGAACCACCAGGTGTGGAGGCCAAGCAGTCCCATGAACTGCAGGCTGGGAGAGTTGGAGAACCAGGAAAGCTGGTGGTGTAACTCAGTCTCAAGTCCAAAGGCCTGAGAAATGGCAGGGGGGCAGGGGAGCTGATAATGTAACTCCCTGTCTGAGCCCAAAAACTCAAGTACCAGGAGCTCTGATGTCCATGGGCAGGAGAAGATGGATGTCTCAGCTCAAGCAGAGAGAGACGAAGTTTGCCCTTCTTTGCCTCTTTGATTTGGCCCCTTGATGGATTGGATGATGCCCACCAAAATTGGTGAGGAGGATCTTTACTTGGTCTTTCAATTCAAATGTTCATCTCTTCCAGAGTCACCCTCACAGATATACCCAGATACAATGCTTTACCAGCCATCTGGACATCCCTTAGTCCAATCAAATAGGCACATAAAATTAACCACCACGAGGTGGATGGGAAAACTTGGCCCGCCAGAGTCATACCTGAGATGCAGGGGTGGGGAGGTCTTATGATTGACAGCCCTATCAGGGATCAGAGGAGTAGCTCCTGAGTGAATAAGGTAGCTGTGTGATATCAGATGGCAGGGTAAGTGGATGAGATGCAAAAATAATGATGGTGAGCAAACCTAGTAAGTTTTAATGCTTCCTCAAACATCCGTCTAGAATTTTGGTAGAGCTGAATGAGGGAAAGTCAACTTATTAAATCTAAAGTTAGGAGAACCCAATAAGCAACCTCCTGGGTTCTTATGCTATCAAATGGGGTGACTAAACAATTTCCACATTGTAAACCTAGAGTTCACTTTTTTTCATATCTACATATTCATTGCTATTTTATCTCTGAAACAGCATGGTTTAACCTCAGTCTTTAGCCTATACTGGGGGTTTATAGGTCTCCTGTGGAAAACTGTATTAAATCACAAAGGAAAAATGACCTCCTTATGCTGTTGGAATATGATTTATGAGTCCATGCTTAGGTGTTTTATTACTATATATCATAACTTTTATTAGAGCTTCCATTAATATTGCCAGTAGTGAGCCATAAAATTGGCTCTGGGTATATCCACGAACTTTTATAAAACTCTTTCTGAATCACTAGTTTTTCTGTAAATCATATAAAGCATTTTTTTGAAAACCTGGCAGTTCTCTTCGTTGTGGTTTAGCACTCTCCTTTTTTAAAGAATAGAATCATAGCTGCTCAGAATTGTGCGAGCTCTTGGAAGTCATCTAATCTCATTCTGTATTTCTCTATGTCTGGAGTGTAGGCAATCTGTACATTGAATAGAATGAATGAATCTCTTCCATAATGTCATGCTGCTGATAAACATACTACCTCACAATGTCCTAGGGGTTATTTCTGTTGTTTGTTTTTTTGTTTGCTTTTGAAACAAATTCTAATTACCAGAAATTTTCCCAGTTTTTCTTTTCAGCCCCACGGAACAAGCCTATACATCACAGGTGCTTAATTTCTCATCTTTAGGTTACCATGTGTTCCCCGAGACTTCTTTTTTTTTTTTTTTTTAAGATTTTTATTTATTTATTTGACAGAGATCACAAGTAGGCAGAGAGGCAGACAGACAGAGTGGGGTAAGCAGGCTCCCCGCTGAGCAGAGAGCCCGATGTGGGGCTCGATCCCAGGACCCTGGGATCATGACCTGAGCTGAAAGGCAGAGGCTTAACCCGCTGAGCCACCCAGGCGCCCCTCCCCGAGACTTCTTCAGGCTTCATATTCTCAGTTCCATCCAACTTTCTTTATGTGTCATAATCTCCATAGCCACCTCCATCTTGACCACTTGACTTTGGCCATGTCCCAGTCTCACTGGGAATAGTGGTTCATTGTATCACAAATCTACCAGCCCCTCAGTTTTCTGGTCTTCATTTTTGCATCTTATTCATAGAGATATCTCTGGAGACTGTCAAATTATTTCCTGCCGTCCAGATATCTTATTTTAAGGCCTTTGCCTGACTAAGACAAACTATGAAAAAAAAAAAGGAAATGAGATGAGTTTTGTCTGGAATTACCCCAGACAAATTGGAACATTTGGTTACCAATCTATGATTCGCAGCATCCTTTTTCTTCTGACTTAAAAAAAAAAAAAAAATAGAGATCTTATTTTTTTCCTGACTTTGGTCATCTGGTCTTTTTCCCTTCTCCCTAAATCATCAAAGACTATAACAAAGTTTCACTGACCTCATCCACAGGTCCTGATAGGATTCTTGGATGTTCATTGGGGCGGCATAATATTTTGAGATGTTACCTAAGATTTTTCTTTTCTGAGTTTCTTTTACTCTTTGCTCTTAATGCATTTAGTAAATGCATTCATTGACTAAGGGCAAGGTTATCACAGCAGAAAAGCGAAGGAAAGGCTTTTTACATTTCTAAAGCTTGTGCCTTTGTCCTCGCTTCAGCATCGCATATACTAAAGTTTGTGCCTTTGGACATAAAAATATTCTAGGCCCAGACGGAACTCAGGCCATAAAAATTAGATGGTGGGGGGGGGGGGAATTGTGCTGTCTTCAGTCAGGGTCTGCCTTTGTCGATCCTATCACACCCTCTGCTTCCTCTCCTCTTCACCTGTGATTCATTGAACTGCATACATTTGCTCAGACTGGAGAAAGAGAGAGGAGAAACACTCAATAAGTTTGGAAATCCAAGAACAGAGGAGAATGTGGGCATGCCCAGGATAGAGGCAAGGCTTGATAGTTTTCTTATGCCCAGAAGAAGAGTGAGTGAGGTGTCTAAGTTACGGATCCAGGCAACCCAGGTCAACCTCACAAATCCTGCCTCTTCCCAGAGCAACTTGGGAAAGAGCAGAATGACTTCCCCTGAGCCTGACAGCAGCGTGGAAGTGGTGAAAGTCCCGCTAACATGGAGGCTTAACACAGAAACAAGTGAGTCCTAGAAAGGCAGCAAGAAAAGGTCAAACAGGGATTTTGCTTCCATGATTTTCCAGCGTGTGTTCTGAGGAATTCATGGAGGTGTGCTCCTCAGTTCCTCCCCCAAGGACTTCCTGGCTAGCTGTAAAGGATGCAGTTAGCCCACATGCTCCATCTGTTGGTACCTTCTGGCTCTGGTTTAGTATTTCAGTTAAGGCCTCCTTCCCAAGGTAGCACCCTACCCCAGCCCCCCTCGCCTTGAATGACTGAGTGTGGAGAGGGTCCCAGCCATATCTGCCCTGAGTGGGCGTCCTCATGGCCAATCTTTGCTCCTAGCCAGCCTGTTATTTCGATTAAGACTGTCAGGCCTGCAACATGGTCAGAGGTTCTTTCTGTCCCATATTGTTTCCTCCCCAGTTCATCTCTAAATTTTGTTCTAGGTAACTCTCACTAGACCTTTGCCTTCCTAACTCTGTCTCAGCATCTGTGTTGCACAGTACTCAAATGACACAACTTCTCTGTACCAAAGGCTTAATTAAAGCACTAGTTAATTAAAGCTGGCAGTATTTGTTTTTACTGATATGCACATGCAGCCTGTATATGGCTGACGTCCATCCACTATGGAAAAAAATCTACTGGTAAACTTTCTAATCAGACTTTAGATTGACAGAATTAATAGGATTTACAAAAGCATAAAAGAGGTCCCAGCATATGGGACCTTGCATTTGAGAAACTTATCGATAGCTTGAAAATGCTTTACATTTTTTTTTTTTTTTTTTTTTCCTAGGGAAGATTAATGCCATTTATTTTTTTTTTTTATTTTTTTTTTTTTTAATTTTCAAATCACATACCCTCCCCAATGTCATTTTTTAAAGAAAAAATTTATCTGTGGCCATAATCACTGTAGAAAAACTCATGACATCTTTAGTTTACAGTACTAATAATAATGGCCGTCATTTATTATGTTACAATGTGGCATTATTATTACAATATGGCAGGAAATGTGATACGCATTTTACATACATCATCTCATTTAGTTCTAGAGGCTGATGCCTAAGCAATATTAATTCATGAATTAGCTAATTGCTCTTAAGAATTTCAGCTTTAGCCAGAAAGTACATTAGCACTGGAACTGGAAATTGCTATCCGGGTTATATAATGAATGTATTCATTCAAACATTAATGTATAATGGTGGATCCTGGAAACAGAAATATTATGGTATTACTGGTTTAATCCAAACAAGTGTATACCATAGGAATAATTACAAAATTTCTAACTACATTATTTATTTAGAAAAGTACTATTTTCGGGGTGCCTGGGTGGCTCGGTGGGTTAAGCTACTGCCTTCAGCTCAGGTCATGATCTCAGGGTCCTGGGATCGAGCCCCACATCAGGCTCTCTGCTTGGCAGGGAGCCTGCTTCCCCCTCTTTCTCTGCCTGCCTCTCTGTCTACTTGTGATCTCTCTTTCTCTGTCAAATAAATAAATAAAATCTTTAAAAAAAAATCCAACCTCTTACTTCATAAAATATGAAAGCATTGTTTTTACATAGGGGAGTATCAAGGATGAGTAAGTTGCCTAAGGGTGGAGTCAACACTATCAGATCCCAAGTAGGGACCCTGACTATTCTGAATGTGAATGGATTTCATCAAATGCTTTTTCTGTGTCAGTTGATATTATCATATGATTTTTCTTCTTTAGCCTGCTTATATAGTGGTTCATGTTGATTTTTTAAATGTTGAGCCAGTGTTATATATTGGAATAAATCCCACTCCATATGGTATATACTTCATGTTGTATACTTCTTTACATACATTGTTGGATTAGATTTGTTAATATTTTGTTGAACTTTGTTATCGGAGTTCATGAGAGGTATTAGTCTTTAGTTTTCTTTCTTGTACTGTGTTTGTCTGGTTTTGGTATTAGAGTAATCCTAGCCTTATAAAATGAATTGGGAAGTGTTCCCTGCTCTTCCATTTTTTGGAAGAGATTGTGTAAAACTGATGTTGACTTTTCTTGATGTTTCATAGAATTCTCCAGCAAAACCATCTGGGCCTGGAGATTCTTTTTTGTAAAATTTTAATTACACATTCCATTTCTGTAATGGTTAAAGGACAAAGCAGATTAATTATCTAGTTCATCCCAATTAAATTTAGTATTTTGTGATTCTCCTTTTGACTATTTTTTTTTAGTATAATTGACACACAAATTACATTAGTCTCAAGTATACAACTTAGTGATTTGACAAGTTTCTACATTATGCTAAGTTCCCAAGTTAGCCCAATGTTAGCCTAATGTTCCCAAGTGTAGCCACCATTTGTCTTGTTACGTCACTCTTACAATATCATTGACTGTATTCCTTATGCTATGTCTTCCATTCCCATGACTTAGTCATTCCATAACTGGAAGCTTGTATCTCCCACTCTCCTCATTTTGGCTATTTTGAGGGGACAAAGGAAAATGCTCAATGCGAGGGCCACAGAAAATATGAAGATCTAAGTAGTAATCTGATTTTACATTTACATTTATAAAATGTAAAGTATTTGATACTCAGGATTTAATTTGTTAAATGGACTTGGAATCATGAATCCAAACTAGTGCTGAATGCAATGTGAGGGATTTGTTTGCTTTTTCTTCTTCCATCCTAAATCTTTGATTTTATTGACCCTATTTTTAAATTATTTGAAAGTTAATGATTCCATTTTTTGCCACCAACACCCCAAGATCCTGTCAAGTATTTAACTTGAAATCATACACATAGCCTAGGAAATAAAAGCTTCCTCTGCTGTTGAAATAAAGCTTCAGATACATGTTTGCTATTTTCACAGCTGTATTGGTCAAGGAGAATAATGAAGACAGAAATATTTCAAACAGGGGAGATTTAACGTGGGGGAACTGACTGCACAGGTGATGGAAGACTGAAAGAACCAAAGACCCTTGTGGGGTGTCTCAAAGATTCATACCTGCAAAAAAAGAGAATTTTTCAGTCCCATCCAGGACTGGAACACAAAAGGGAAGATGTGAGGCTACAAAACCTTGGGGTGTGATAGGAGCACACACGGATGGTGCTGGGATCCCTACGGAGGTGTTTGTGCCTAGTGCTCAGGGATCTGACCGGGGCCTCATGGGGCTGGAGATGGGATGCCTGAACACACTGGATGCCTATTTGTCTGTCAAATGATAATTATGGAACAATAGGGGCAACTAATCGGTGACATAGTAGACCCATTTCAGGGAAGACAAATCAATAAGAGCCACTATTGCGGCACTTAGGTGGCTCAGTGGGTTGAAGCCTCTGCCTAAGGCTCAGGTCATGATCCCGGGGTCCTGGGATTGAGCCCCACGTTGGACTCTCTGCTCAACGAGGAGCCTGCTTCCCCCCTTTCTCTGCCTGCCTCTCTGCCTACTTGTGATCTCTGTCAAATATATAAATAAATAGATCTTACAAAAAGAAAAAAGCCACTGTTGAATGGACCTAAGCCAGAAATCATAGTGAAAATATAACTGGACAAGAGATCATTCAGCTGGAAATCGAAAATGAATGTGTATGGCAACTTGTACCCAATGTCAGGAAGCTGTGTTATTTAGCACAGGGCCTAGCACATTTGTTGAATGGATAATTCAGTTTCCTTTTGGGGACAATACCACAAACATGAACAGTCATGCCTTCTAATGGTGATGAGCATTTAAGAAAATGCATATACTCTTTTTATAAACCTAGTACACAGGAATGTTTCCTTTTACTTCTTTGGGTTGTTTGGAAGAACCTCTTCTGTGTGGTCTTTATTTTAATTTAGCGTCTGCAGCAGTAATACAGCAAATTGCAGTAAATCAAATTCATGTCACTTAGAATGCTCCTGAGAAAAGTTAATCAGAGAAAAACATAACATTTTCTTTCTATTATAGTAAATAAAATTTCAGATTGTGCTTTATATGCTCCTTAACAGGAAAAGTCCTGTTGTTTACACTGAAGAGTCATAAAAGGTATCTCTTACCTTGTTAAATTAAAGGTACTTTGCCAAGTTGCCTCCTTAGAGCAACTGAGCGCGTCAGTCTCATAAAGGTACTTGGCCAAAGTACCACTGTGTTCCCCCTTCTAAGACAAAACATGGTATCTTGTATTTGAATGTGTTAAGTTTTCACTTTAAGAGTCATTTGCTGGGCACTGGGTGTGGTGCAAAAACAATGAATACTGTTACGCTGAAAAGAAATAAAAAAAAAAAAGAGTCATTTGCTGGAGGCTTTGAGTGTACTTGTCATAACATTACACAGAATGCCTCTGCAACTTTCGCTCGAACTGAAATCAAGTGCTGCTATCTGCTGATCTGAAACTGAAAGTGCATTTAGTAAACCTTCAAAGCACCCACTATTAATTCCAGCCCTGTAAGAAAACAGATTCCAAGGCAAGGATATTTTTAGCTTTGCCTGCTGTAATAAGTCACAATAACCTTCCATGATTTGGGACTTAATATGATTTTTCATTATAGAAATTCAAAGTTATACAATTGAATGTAATTTATGAAAATATGCAGGCATTGGAGGACCAAGTACCTTGTGGAGCTCCCCACTCAGCAGGGAGTCAGCTGAAGATTCTCTCTCCCGCTGCCCCCCAAATAAATAAATCTTTATAAATCAATCAATTAATTAATTAAAACTATTTTTTAAAAAGAGAAAATATCCAATTATCTATGAGCCTCCAAATTTTCTTTTTTCTTTCTTTTTATTTGTTTTTAAGTATTTTATTTATTTATTTATTTGCGAGAGAGAACATGCAGGGGGAGGAGCAGAGGGAGAAGGACAAGAAGACGCCACGCTAAGCACAGAGCCCAACATGTGGCTAGATCCCAGGACCCTGAGATCATGTCCTGAGCTGAAATCGAGTCAGACGCTTAACCAACTAAGCCACCCCACCCAGGTGCGCTGAGCCTCCAAGTTTTCGAACTGAAAATGAAACCCAATCAACTGAGTGGCTATTAAATGAATTGGAGAAAGAGAAATTTAATTCCATGACGTGGAAAAGCCATCCTTTTGTCCCAGTGCCTTTCATAATGCCTGGTATACAGTAGGCACTCAAAAATATATTTCAATAGATAAGCAATCATAAAATAAATATACTTTAATTGTTTTTAAGGGGCTTAAGTGCCTCATACAAAAATGAATAACATATAATAGAGAATAGTAGAGATTTTAATCATATTGAAGAAAATTGAGTAAGTGAAAAGATAAAATCTAAAAGAATAAAAAATAAGTTTGGGTACCATAGATTGGTAAATCTATGGATTGGGTTTCACATGGACAGACTTAAAGCACAAAGAATCATAAACACTTGCACAATTTAGCTTGATGGGACTTTTAAATTTACCTTTTATTTTTAGCATTTTGCATTGGGGGTTCACCCACAGCTGAGTCAAGTATTAAGTAGGCAAGTATTAATGATCCTTAATTCAGACTTTTGCTTTATACTACAAAAACTGCACATCATTTGATACTGCTTAAACAACTATAGTCTGATACTGAACACAGCTCTTGTAAAAAATATTTGTTTCTAGATAATTGCCCAAGAAACACATTAGAGGGTGAGTATCCCCTGGATATGGTAGACTGTCCTGAAATGGAAGCTACAGATACAATGTCAGTTGCTAATTATTGTTCCCCTCCTGAGATTTCCTTCAGTCACTACTCCTCCCTCACCCACTGCTTCTTTCCCTTGCTGCCTGGGGGTCCTTGAAGTTGGTTGTACTGAAACTACTCCCCTAGGGCTGGATCTGCTATGCCAGACAGAGGATCATCCTCGACTTGGAGTTTGGCCAATCTCATCCCTAGTGCCATAGTTTTGGATTTGCTATCCCACGCCTGCCCCTCCCATCTCAGTCCATCTGCGTGGTCAGAAGGAACAGGGAACTTGGCATTGGCTGAAGGCCTGCAGCTACAGTGATGGCACTACCCAGGCAGTGAGAGCTGGCTTGCCCAGGGGTGACAGCACATCTCATTTGGTGTGAGGCAGGCTGAGGGGTGCAAGACAACGGGAGGCATGTCAAAGTCATAATCCTCAACTGGTTCAAACTGTGCCTTAGAGAGAAGTGTGACCTACGGTGGTTTCAGACAGAACCGTAGACACGACTTAACCAATTCTATTTTCACAATTTTCTGATTCAATTTCCAAACTCATAAAAAAGCCAATGCCCTTACGATTTTGGATTTTTAAGTTAAAATTGACTCAAATGTAAGCATGTTGATGTTAGTCTTTGGCTGGTTTGAAACATTCCTTTGAAGACAATATGTCCAAGAGTTAATTTAGGCACAAACTGTTTCTATAGACTTACCCTTGCATATTTTTGCTTTTGCATAATTATACCACTGTAGAAAAGAAATTCTCGGTAAGTTCCCAAGAATAATATCCCAAATCATCCTACAAAACTAACATGAAAAAGAAACTACCACTGCTAATGGATGCAAGGTTTCCTTTTGGGGTGATGAAAATGCTTTGGAACTGGATAGAGGTGGTGGTTGTACAACCTTGTGATGTCCTGAGTCCCACTGAACTGCACTGAAAATGGTTAGTTTTAGGTTGCGTGAATTTCATCTGGACAAGGAAAAAAAGTTTAAAAAAAGAGGAGGGGGGCTAAAATCACTACTATTCTTTCTGTCACCACTGAGAACCCTGGGAACTCAACTTTATTGCCGCACCTACCAACACCAGCACTGTCGCCATTTCTGATTCAGGAACTTAACCTTGCAACCACGATGACCTCTTTCTGAAAGAAAGATAGAGGTGCCACAGCTCATGCCAGCGATATGAGAAACTGCACAGAGCTTGTTCCTCATGCTGCTGATGTTTCTAATTGTGAGAGATGGCTTGCCCTTGTAACCAAGTTGCTGTCTGTATTCTAGCAGCAAAGGAGACTTGAGGGAACAATACTCATAACATGGAGCTTTACTCAGATACCAAAAGACCCTTCAAAAGATGGCGGGCTACCACAAAAATAGCAAGCATTTATTACATCATCCCTGGCATGTGGATGCTGTGGATACTGACTAAACATCTGATTAAGTTCTAAGAGAGAGGAGATATTATACATTTTACTTCCCAGGTGATGCAGACAAAAGCTTGGTTTTGCTATAGCACCCAACTTCCTACTGGGACAAATCAATATTTGCAGTATACACTCCGAATTAGACTATATACTCAAATCTGTCATCTGTTGTTAAACCGGCTTGCATTCTTCCCCCAGGCATCAAATTCCCATCAAGTATGATTGATCATTGACCCATTTAGGCATAGGACTAAGCAGGGGCACCAGAGATGCCATCTTTGGGATATCCACAGAAGTCAATGATTTATATCTATAATAGTGAAGAGTTTTATGGTCACACAAACTCTGTGTGTGTGGTTTGTGTAGGTGTAATGTGACACATAGGTTTTGGGGAGAATGGTGATCTGGGCAGTACAAGTTATGGCATCTATGGGGAGCCTGGGTGGCTCAGTGAGTTAAAGCCCTTTCCTTCCGTTCAGGTCATGATCCCAGGGTCCTGGGATTGAGCCCTACATTGGGCTCTCTGCTCAGCGGGGGAGCCTGCTTCCTCCTCGCTCTCTCTCTGCCTGTCTCTCTACCCACTTGTGATCTCTGTCAAATAAATAAATAAATAAATAAATAAATAAAGTTTTAAAAAGGTTATGGCATCTACCATGTTCTTAAGGGGAGCAGGTGATTAGTGAATATCTACATGCTGATATCCACCTACTTCTTTTCAAACAGGTGGTAAATATCATTCCACGATCCCACCCCTGTGTTGGCGAGAGGGAAGCAAGGTAGGTGATTTTATTTTGTAACAATTAATATTGGCATTAACAGGACAAAGATTAATATTAAAATCTAAGGAAACCTATTAGGCACAGCTTTAATGAGCACAGTGCCTTGACTCAGAGGAAGAGGGTGGACTAGTGAGCGGTCTATGTAGGTCCATATACATATCTTTAAGCTCAAAGACTCCTGTAGGCATGTGTATCCTACATAAAGGTCTCCAGTGTCCTTGAGTGTTCAGAGTAGAATAGAGGGATGCATTATGATATTCACTTCTGACCTGTGCCTCCTGTTGACTGGGCCTTCACTTATAAAACAAATAGATGGATTGAAGTAAGATGCTGGGGAGAGTAATAAAGTTGTGCTAGTAACTAAATGGGCCAACCAATCCCAAGTTTCCTAATTTTTTTTTTTTTTTTTTTTTTTTTAGGGAGAAGGGAGAGGGAGAGAGACTCTTAAGAAGGCTCCATGACCAGCACCGAGCCCAATGTAGGGCTTGATCTCACAACCCTGAGACCATGACCTAAGCTAAAATCAAGAGTTGGATGCTTAACCCACAAAGCTATCCAGGCGCCCCAGCCCGTGTCTCCTTCTTCAGGAAGGGAGTCCATAGAGGCAAAATTTTTCTCTAAAAGCCTTAAGAATGTCAAGCATGACACCTACAAATCACTGTGGGGCTAAGATTTCAAACCTTGTACTTGCTTTGCCAAGAAAATTTTTTTTTAAAGATTTTTATTTATTTATTTGACAGACAGATCACAAGTAGGCAGAGAGGCAGCCAGAGAGAGAGGAGGAAGCAGGATCCCTGCTGAGCAGAGAGCCCGATGCAGGGCTCGATCCCAGGACCCTGGGATCATGATCTGAGCTGCAGGCAGAGGCTTTAACCCACTGAGCCACCCAGGCGCCCACTTGTACTTGTTTAATAAGCCATCTCCTGTCTGTCATTATGGAGATGAGTGACAGAAGGGCTTCAGCGATCAATGCCCTTGATGATACATGGATAGGGACATAATCTATATAAAGCTCCAAGTAACCTCAGTTAAAGACAGAACTAGAGAAATGGTCTAGTGAGCCCATATCGTAGCATAAGAAAATTTCAACAGCCCTAAGGCAGGATGGTGAAATTATACTGCTGACCCTCCCAAGTGAAGTCAAACAAACGATAGTCTAGATGGAGGGGACTACAAAGGCAGGCAAGGTCATGACATTCATTGGACATACTGCCATTTACTCAATAATGAAGACCACATCAAGGACCAAATGAAATAAATGGGAAGCTATCTTATTTGGCTATCTCCAGTCCTCAGTAAAACTTCAGAAGCATGATTTATTCTGAGGTGATATACTGGAGATTTTAAGGGTGACATATACTAGCAATGAGCAATTAGAGAACAAAAAGGGTTTTTTTTTTTAAAGATTTTATTTATTTATTTGACAGAGAGAGATCACAAGTAGGCATAGAGGCAGGCAGAGAGAGAGAGAGGAGGAAGCAGGCTCCTGACGCGGGACTCGATCCCAGGACCCTGAGATCATGACCTGAGCCGAAGGCAGCGGCTTAACCCACTGAGCCACCCAGGTGCCCCACAAAAAGGTTTTTAAAGAATATTTATATTAGCTCTCAAAAATTAAATACATAGATTAAATCTAACAAAGTGTGTGCAGGATCTGTATGCTCAAAGTTACAAAGCTGATGAAAGCATCAAAGATGATCTAAATAAATTGAGATTTATCGATCGAAAGACTCAGTGTTGTCAAGATGTGAATTCTCAAACTGATCTGCAGATTTAACATACCACAATCAAAATCTCAGGAGGATTTTTCCACATATTGATTTGAATGTTTTTTGCCTATTAATAGTGACAAGGACATCCACTGTTCCAGCCAGGTTATAAACTAAATCTCTTTCACTATACCCTCAGAAGTCACCCACTCACGGGACAGTCATGTAATAGATTATGCTCAATTACCGCATCATCTGCTAAATTATTGCAAAACATTACTTTCACAGGTATAAGAGTTCTTATTGGCTATTTCTTTTGTGCCCTGTCAAGATCTATACTCTGTCAAGATCTATATCCTGGAGATTAGATCCACATGATGGGAAACCATCACTTAGACCTTCCTGTAAGGGGCTATACCAAATCCTGCCTATCTCACACTGCCTTCAGTGCCAGCTCTTTAGGTCTTGGTCCCTTGTTTCCCACTACCCATTACTTTGCTTATTGCCTAGAGCAGATAATAAGGAGGCTAGTGAAACTGTCATTGTCCACCAAAGTTTGCTGTCATCACCCATAACCTCCTATGAAATGATGAATATTACACATGGGCATCACTTCCTTGCATTAATCAGGACTTCCACTAGTCACATGTTCCACTAGGAAAGATCCTTATAACCCAGATTTTACCAGAGTTAATTAATGAGTTTGGATCTCAAGGTCATGGCAGCACCGGCCAAGTACTCTTGAGTATCAGGAATGGATCCAACCTAGCCCTTCTGGGTACTTTTAACATCTTATCAGATCTACCTGGCTCCCCACTCACACTGCAACTGGTTTAATCTCTTCAATTAGTCTCTTGGGATACTGATAGCAGTTTATCCCAAGGTCTCTAAACCCTTGCTATTCAAAGTGTGATCCATGGCCCAGCAGCAACAGTATCACCTGGAGACTTGTTAGCAATGCAGAATCTCAAACCACACTTCAGATTTGCTGAATCAGAATCTGTGCCTTCTCAAGATCCCTTGGTTTGTCTTGTGCACATGGATGTCTGAGAAGCATTGCTTATAAGAACTTAACTGTAACTTCCATTTGTTAACTAAGGCTTTGTGAAAACATACCGTGACCAAAGAGCAAAAATCAAGGTCAGCTGGGCACTACAGAAAAAGCGCAATTGCCTGATAGTTCCTCATTGGTGATTGTTCCTGTTGGTTGCTTTTGTTGGTTGGTCACTGAAGGTTGATTTTGAGATGGAAGAGACTTTTCTCCAAAATAAAGATTTGCTACTACAAATTGAGAAAGGTTAAGCTTTATCAAACAAATGTGCTTGTCAAAAACACTAGGCCTTTTTACAAACTTTGCCCAAACACAAAGACATTGGATGTTTCTGTTTTCCATACTTCAAAGTATTGGATCAGAGTTAGGAGGAGGAAGCCCCAGGCAAGAGCTTCTCTGCCTGGCAAACGGTGAAGCTTTGGACTTGGTACTAATTACATTGTCCATGGCAGGGCTGACATGGACTCAACCCAACAGACAATTCCAGGGTATGTCTTACATCTGACTACCACCATCCAGTTGATTGTAACATCCAGCAGTGGCCTATATCGTGAGTCAAGCCATTGTTTTTATGACTAAACTCTAATTCAAAATAATAAAATGGTATTGAATTTTCTGTCTGAATATTGATTTTTTTTATTTATTTTTTCAGTGTAACAGTATTCATTGTTTTTTGCACCTCACCCAGTGCTCCATGCAATCTAATACCCACCACCTGGTTCCTCCAACTTCCCATCCCCCGCCCCTTCAAAACCCTCAGATTGTTTTTCAGAGTCCATAGTCTCTTATGGTTCACCTCCCCTTCCAATTTCCCTCAACTCCCTTCTCCTCTCTATCTCCCCTTGTCCTCCATGCTATTTGTTATACTCCACAAGTAAGTAAAACCATGTGATAATTGAATATTGAATTTTAACTTGTAGTATGATAAATTATAAAATTTTTCAGATACTGAGACATCTTTGAATTCCCTACTTAGTTTGTGACGTATTATTTTTTATACACTATTATGTCAGTTTGCTCCTATTTTACTGGAAAACTTTTCCTCTATGTTCATAAGACTAGTATATAAATTGATTTTCCATACTGTGCATGATGAAGTTTAGCTTTGAGATTTTACAAACTTTATGAAATGGATTAGGTGGTTTTCTTTTTCTATTCTCTAGAAGTTTCTTTAACATAGGTATTACTGGGGGCACCTGTGTGGCTCAGTTGGTTAAGCATCTGCCCTTGGTTCAGGTCATAATCCCAGGTTCCTGGAACCAAGTCCCGCATGAGGCTCCATGCTCAGAGGGAAGCCTGCTTCTCCTTCTCCCTCTCCTACTCCCCCTGCTTGTGTTCTCTCTCTCACTGTGTCTCCATCAAATAAATAAATAAAAATCTTAAAAAAAAAAAAAAAAGGAATTATCGGCTTCTTGGGTTTTTTTTTTTTTTTTTTGGATGTCATTTCCTTTTCTCTTTTTTTCATTTTATTTCTTTCCAGTGTTCCAAAATTCATTGTTTATGCACCACACCCACTGCTCCATGCAATATGTGCCCTCCCAGGCTCACCCAACCCCCCCCCCCCCCCCAAAACCCTCAGTTTGTTTCTCAAAGTCCACAGTCTCTCATGGTTTGTCTCCCTCTCTGATTTCCTCCATCTCACTTCTCCTCTTTGGTGAGGTGTCATTATGATTACTAATTATTACTAATTCTATTTCCTTAGTAGTTATTGGTTGATTTAAATTGCCAAAATCTCTTGGATGAATCCATTTCTTTTACATTTTCAAAATTTTGATCAGAAAGTTAATGGTATTCTTTTTTTTTTTTAAGATTTTATTTATTTGAAAAAATACAGATTTTATTTGATAGACAGAGATTACAAGTAGGCAGAGAGGCAGGCAGAGAGAGAGGAGGAAGCAGGCTCCCTGCTGAGCAGAGAGCCCGACGCGGGGCTTTATCCCAGGACCCTGAGATCATGACCTGAGCTGAAGGCAGAGTGCTTTAACCCACTGAGCCACCCAGGCGCCCCAGTTAATGGTATTCTTACAATTATTTTCAATCTCTACTTGTAGTTATATTTTCTTGTTTTTATCTAAATACTGTTCATTTGGGCCTTTTTTCCCCTGATTAGTCCTTGCTACTGGTTTCTCTGCTCCCCCCTTTTTTTGCTTTTACACAGAATGTTCTTTATATTTATTTTATTTTGATATTATGTTATGTGAGCCATCCTTAGTTTTTGATGTAGTGTTCCATGACTCATTACTGGCAGTAGCCCTTTTGAGGCAGTTTACAAAGGCTCCCCAGAGGTACCGCCTCCTGCTTTTTGCTGCCACACCTACCCTAACTGTTCACTCATTTACTTTTTAAAATTCTTATTTTTATTTATTTTAAAAATTTTTTCAAGGATAGTGTTTATTTTTTTTTTTAATTTCATTATCAACATATAATGTATTGTTTCAGGGATACAGATCTGATTCATCAGTCTTACACAATACACAGTGCTCTCCATAGCACATACCCTCCCCAATGTCCATCACCCAGCCACCCTATCCCTCCCCACTACCCTCCAGCAACCCTCAATTTGTTATGGTTTGTCTCTTATGGTTTGTCTCCCTCTCTTGTTTCATTTTCCCTTCCCTTCCCCTACAATCTTCTGCCTTGTTTCTCAAATTCCTCGTACCAGGGTGCCTGGGTGGCTCAGTGGGTTAAGCCGCTGCCTTCGGCTCAGGTCATGATCTCAGGGTCCTGGGATCGAGTCCCGCATCGGGCTCGCTGTTCAGCAGGGGGCCCGCTTCCCTTCCCTTCTCTCTGCCTGCCTCTCTGCCTACTGTGATCTCTGTTAAATAAATAAATAAAAATCTTTAAAAAAAAAAATTCCTCGTATCAGTGACATCATATGGTAATTGTCTCTGATTCACTTATTTTGTTTAGCATGGTGCCCTTTAGTTCCATCCACATAGTTGCAAATGGTTTGACTTCATTTTTGATGACTGCATAATATTCCTGTGTGTGTGTGTGTATACACACACCATATCTTTATCCATTCATCTGTTGATGGACATCTGGGCTCTTTCCACAGTTTGGCTATTGTGGACACTACTGCTATAAACATTGGGGAGCATGTTCCCCTTCAGATCACTACATTTGTATCTTTGGGGTAAATACCCAGTAGTGCAATTGCTGGGTCGTAGGGTAGCTCCATTTTCAACTCACTTATTTTATACTTTAAAAGAAACGCATAGCTTCAGTAGTGCAGCTTTGCTATTTCTTCAACTTCTTTTCTTCTGTATTTTATCCTTTGGCTAGGTTTCTTGTGCTGGTTACTACTTAGAGTTTTCTTTATTGCACTGATTCCTTTTTGTGTGAGTTCATTTTGAGAAAGGGCACATGATTCATTACACATTCACAGAACATACAGTTGTAAGTGCCTCCTATGTACTGGGAATTATGGGAGATATTGAGAGTAAACGATGAAAAGAAATAGTTTGTATCAAATCAGATTATTTTTATACTGTAATAGATTAAAATAAATGACACTCAATTTCTATTTCGTTCTATTTCAATTATGTAATCAGATGGACTTTTTAAAGTTTTTAGACAAATACATATTTTTAAGCAGTATTATAATTCTATAGCCATTGTATATTGGATTCTATAATGGAAGACATCAAAGTATAAAATCAAGGCAAGAATACTGTGGCCTTTTACATATGAGTTAAATTTTTAAAATGTCCTGGCTTCATAAACTGTTTCCGAAAGGAAATTTTTACCACTTTGAACTTATTATAAACAAATGTCAACATTTCCATTCCAAACTACAGAATTCCTCGCAATATTCTATGTGACAACTGCAGGAAGTACACTTTTAGACTTTGAGAAAATAATTCCCAAATGAATGTAACATTCAGAGGGAAGTTTCTCTAGTTTACCTTCCTGGAAAGAAAACTGTCTATTTTTGCTCAAAAATCTGTAGTTTAATAGACTAAAAGATAGCTGTTTACCATTCCCTAATAAAAATAACAGCTTTTGCAAGGTAAAAAAAAAAAAAAGGGTTGGGCGCCTGGGTGGCTCAGTGGGTTAAGCCGCTGCCTTTGGCTCAGGTCATGATCTCAGGGTTCTGGGATCGAGTCCCGCATCGGGCTCTCTGCTCAGCAGGGAGCCTGCTTCCCTCTCTCTCTCTCTGCCTGCCTCTCTGCCTACTTGTGATCTCTCTCTGCTAAACAAAAAAATAAAATCTTAAAAAAAAAAAAAGGGCTAACATTTTGCAGGAAAAATGGGCCATTTTACACCAGAATGAAGGGACGTAGAAACATATTCCAAACCCATTAAAACATAACCTCACTGCTGAAAAACTTTTTAAAATTACAGTTGGACTGTGTATAACTATGTACAATACTGGCCCCAGTGAGGAAAGAGTATTAATAAGAATAATAATATACACCTATATTATGTTCGCTAAGTGATAAGCACTGTTCTTTTTTTTTTTAAGATTTTATCTTTTTTTTTTTTTTTCACAGAGAGAGAGAGAGAGCATAAGCAGGCAGAGTGGCAGCCAGAGGCAGAGAGAGAAACAGGCTCTCCACTGAGCAAAGAGCCTGATATGGGACTCGATCCCAGCACCCTAGGATCATGACCCGAGCTGAAGGCAGACGCTTAACCAAATGAGCCACCCAGGTGTCCTATACTGCGTGTGTGTATCTATATATACATAAATACACACACACACATACAGATTAAATTTCATGTTATAAATTAAAGAAACAAAACGGCAATCTTGTCTCTTCCTGCTAAAATCCTATGGTTAGAAATTGGTAAAGAAATGTGAAGACTATTAAAAAAAAGTGTGTGGTGATGTCTAATTCTTTCCAAACACGTAAATAGAACAAAAGGGCAGTCTAGTTTTAGAATGCCTAAACTCAGCAAACCAGCGTGTGTTCTTTTTTGACATATATAAAATCCTTCATACCTCATTATAGTATTTTTTCAAGCACTGGGCTTGGCTGTAAGAAGATTAATCACTGGGGTCAGAAGTTACTCACATAGGATGTAAAGTTCCTCCAGGAAAAGCCCTATTTGCAAACCAGCTAGCTCAATCCCGATTACCCATCTGTGAAAACTTTACATTTATAACAAAGCAATTGAAGACACAAACTGAAACTGGTTGACTGATTTCTGGCTTCCTCTCTGATGAGTCACTCACGGGCCACAAAGGAACAGAAACACTAGTGGTTGGTTTCCCCACTTTTTCATCTATGGAGTTGGTTATAGAGCTTGCTGGATTTAACAATGATGGAAGTTGCCATCATGTTCCATTATTCAGGAATAAAGACAGGAATCTACCTTTGACTAAATTTAGTTCTGACTCTTCAACTGAGGGTACAGAGGGTAATGCTAGTCAAATAAAGGCCCTTCCTATATTACTTATACTGTGAAATTATTCAAAGAGCACATTAATACAACCTTTCAAAAATCACACAACAGAAGATCTTCACTTAAGCAATGAGTCAGTCATCAGTAGATTTTGGATATTTAAAACCTGGTATAACTCAAACCATACAAATTCTACCTCTCGCCTTCTCCATTAGAATATACACATTAGAGACCTAAGTTCCAGTTCAGTTCTACTGAAGACAGTGTCTCAATGTGAGCCACCTAGTTGCAACTATTTGAATGTTTATGGAACACTGACACTTGGTAATGAAAGAGATTTTAATTTTAAAAATATAATTATATTAGAAAACCCTAAATTGACCCAATTAATTTTCAAAGTAAGAGTTGGTCCACGTTTTTAGTTTATTGCCACACACAAAACATTTTATAATATCATATGGTAGACTTCCACTTCAACATCTTCATGTAAAAACTTCACAGTGCAAGAAAGTGATCACTATTAAGTATCAAGATATCTAAAGTCAGCCAGTATTTTAAGGATAGGGCAGAATATTTTTGCGAATCTTCCTAAAAAATGTTGGCACATTTATTAAATGCCCAGGTTATAAGAAGAAATCACTTAGTATCCACTTCTCATCCTTGTATATACTTCTGTATCTACATGGCATCACACTAAATGCTGGTGGAGAAAACAGGTTAAGAATCTAAAAACTTTCTAGGTAGCACAATGATTTGAAACCATAGAGGAGAATGCTACCCCTCCAACACTTTTTTATGTAATTTTATGTCCATTACCATATAACAAAGTAAAAAAGAGGCTATAGCTTAAAAAGAAGCTAAAGGAAAACATTTCACTTTTGCTTTAAAAACATTATTGTTAGCTCATAAATAGAGAAAAACTTTAATTTGGGGGAGGGAGGGAAAGTGTTTTATAAGTAAAGCATCAAGTTTATGTCAGTTATACAAATGTCTCATTTAGGAAAGAAAGTATTTTGATTCAAAGAATTCTAAAATATTTCATCATTACCAAAAAAGTGTAATTTAAAGCTAATAAACTTTAACACCTTGGACTAATATAAGTCACCATTAGCATATTCTATTATTTTTCACAAAATCCATAATTAAGGAATGCTATATTGGGTAAAACTTCTCTTTTTCCAACATTTGGTCAAATTGGCTAAGAAGGCCCAGGCAAACCATTCGCCCTGAGGCTCGGGACTATTACCTCTCACAGAGCGGTCCGGATTCACTGCCCTCTTCCATCCCTTCTGATTTACAAATTTATACAGAATTGTTAAACTTACATAATCCTTTTGAGAATGAGGTGTTTCAGCCCAATGCATTTTCCAGATAAAGTTCCCACCTTTAAGTATTAAGGTTGTTTTTTAAATATTTAAAATCTTACTTTAAAATTCATTTTCAATATAGTTCCCTGTTACCTTAAAAGTCGAGGTTTGACTAATAACATAGTCTCCTAATTTCACGGCTTCCCAGACCTGGCAGCTAACAGTGATCAGCAGAGACCACTCAGGCCCTGACTCCAATTCTGTGCAACCTTGGGCCACACTCTGAGTCTCAAAACAAGGATGATACCACCTGCTCTACATCTGTTGTAAAGCCCAACAGAGTTATCATATTACACCAAAGTATTTGTAAACTAGAAATCACCATATGAATGCAAAGAATTGCTGATAAGCCCTGGTTGAATTTTTCCTGATAAAAAAGTCTAAATATTTCTTATAAAATACATGTTCTTCATCAATACTTGTGCTTTTATGGTTCTAATTTTTCGGTTACCTGACTGTTCTCATGCACTTTGCCTACCTGCTTTTAATTGCACCAGGCCTGAGAGTGTTGGGTCTCTCCTGGAGTCTAGAAGCCTGACCTTGCAGTAAGTGAAAATCAAAACCTAAAGATCTCTGTTACTTTATAACATTCACTTTAAAAGGGTGGTTTCTTAACTAGGTGAGGCAACAGACTCACCTGGGAAGCATTCTAAAAATTGATATTTCTGGGCCCCAGACTCAGTTGAGAGTCTGATTCTGTATGTCTGGAGTCAGACCCCCCAAAAAACTCTTGTCTCTCAAAAGCTCCCCTAGGTAATATCAATAATCAATAGTTCAATTTTGTGGACTCACTACTTCCACCTCAATTTCTTCTCTAGAATTTTAGCCGCTGCTAATTTGTTTTTAGTATAAAAACTTCCCCCTGCACTAATCACAAGCACATTCAGAGTAGATTGCTTATGATCTTGGCTTAGCTCCACAGGGAACCCATTACGATCCTCTGCAATGGAATTAAAAAATGAAAAATCAACTTCAGAGTGAAGGTGATGCATGTAGATGCTGAAAGGGGGCTGGTGCCCCATTTACATGGCAACTGTTTTCTACTTACTCACTGGTACATCTGAAGACCATCTTATTACAGCTGTCATTACAGAGTAAGCAAGGATGGCAGAATTCCAAAAAACAGGTGGATGGCTAACTAGCTAATCAGAATCATTAAGGAAAGGTTTCCAACACACATAAATGAAAAGTTCTTTAAAAACCACACAGCTTTCTGCAGAAACCCAAAGACTCCCATGCTTCTGAAGTCTACCATAAAGAGGAAAGTTGACCAAAACTGCAGTTGTTTAAAAATATGCTCAATTAACTGTGAAAATATAAGTGCAAAATAGGTACAATTTCATTCTTTAGGAGGTTTAACAGATATAAATGGAATTCACTTTCCATTTATTCTACCCAAATAATTAATTTTGAAAAAAAACATGTGAAGTATTTGGTATAATGTAGTTCTGAATGTCATCCCTTCCAAATTTAATACAAAAGCCACATCTGGATTTGCCAGGTGTTCCAAGCGTATCTAGGCACTGCGAAATGTTGTCATGTCTTTTGGTTCTCTGCTGGGGACACACCAGTCATCAGCCTCATGGTTGGTGTTGTAATGTTTCCAGGCAGCTTTGTTATACACTGGGAGTCTCTCTATCGATTCTGTTGACAAAGCCTGAAAGAAAAAGTGGGACCTAAGTCTGGCATTTTTTTTTTTAGAATCCACTATTTGAGAAAGTATACAGTGGCAAAAGGTTACTCCAAATTAAACAGTGCTTTATTGAATTTGTACTTTATTAATCATTCACACCATCTATATACATTTTGAAACAGTGTACATATTTGCAATGCATTATTGACTAAGTCTATGGCACTGCTTTGTGTGCACATTGATTGAGTTTTTTGTTTGCAGTAATTGTCCAAACAGCCTGGAAGCTGCTGGAATGAAATTTTACATAGGTATAGGAGATGCTTCTTATAAAAACATGACCCAGAACAGAAGCTGGTTAACTGAAAAAGCCATTTAAGTGTAAATGCATAAAAACTGACATATGCACCTTAATATACATAATTGTAAAATCATTTCATGAAATCTATTTCAATTATTTGTTAGAAAAAATACTATTTTTTCCAGCATAGTCACGGACTTTGAAAAGTCATCATAACAACATTATCAATAAATACAAAACTATGTCTAAGGCTTTTGACTGACAAATTCTTGGCCTTGGGTTTGACCCTGTGTCTTCTCCTCCTGCCATTCAAGCCACCAATTTCGGTTATAGCGGATGGGATACCTGCATTGTGCATCATTTCACATTTCCAACATATCATTACCATTGATTCACACTGTTTTGTTTCAGTTTCCTGCAAATTTCTGGAACCTGAGATAAACCATGTTCCTCCTTATCTTTTTCAAGTTGAGGTATTTTAGTAGGATTCTGACCTTAGGTCATGGGTATTCCCAAGACGTAGAAAATATTGAACAGGAAATTTCATTCTGATAATGGTAAGGAAATTTTTGACATTGATTTTAAATTTCTTTTTCTTTTTCTTTTTTTTTTTTTAAGTAGGCTCCACATCCACTGTGGAGCCCAATGGGGGCTTGAACTCAGGACTTGAAGATCACAACCTGAGGTGGTATCAAGATTATTTTAATGATTTTATGAGATTCTGGTCTTCTGCTTTTTTTACAAAGTGGGAAAAAACCCCTTTCACCTACATATTCTCTTTAAATATGCCAGAACTACCGGAACTTGATTTATGGGCTAGATAAAAAATGTTATGTTTGGTGATAAAAATGTTACCTTCATGTTGCCCTTTTCAAGTTATTTACAATTGAGATGGTTTAAAAGAAAAGAGAAAGAATTATTATCTTGAAAAAATTTAACCTTTTTGGATAAACTTATTTTTTACATTACAGTCTTCACCATTTCCTATAAAACAGGTGCCATCTAGTGGCCAGAACAAGAAACTTGAGTCACTAAGTTAGGCACCAACTGCCCACTGCTTAACCAATCCAGGGGGCTGATGGGGCTCGGTGGCTCTCCAACACTGTAAAATATGTTGAACTCAGATAAACACATGGAACACCACAGGCCAGCAGGTTAAGTGCTTCTGCTCCCACCAGGTAAGCTATATGTCAGACAAGCGTCCCCTGTGCTTGTTCCCAAATATGTTTATGCACTTACATCTATCACTGTAATCACATAATTTAATCAAGTATTGCTTAAACAAAATGCAAAATAAATAAACAAACAAATAAATAAATGGATGGACGGATGGATGGATGGATGGAGGGTAGGTGGAGGTGCTTTGAAAACTAAGATGAATGCTTTGGAAAGACTCATGAAGTAAAAGTTATACACAGATTGCTGTCAGATCTGAGTCAGAAGACATCTGTGAAGGACTACATATAAATAAAAAGACTATGCAGTTGGTTGTTTCTTTGTTTCAAGAAATCAAAACAATGCATGGTAAGTATAGCTTCTGCAGGAGAGACAACTGAAACGTGAATCTGCAGACTCATATACGGAGAAAAGACACTGGCAGTACATCAAAAGATTGGGGGATCAATGCCCATTCATGTGTTTTGCATTAACATTAAATTTGTGTAATATATAACGTGATTTCCCACTTCAGCCCGACTTTTTTTCTGTTATAGTTCTGATCATCACAGGTCAGAGTGTGTCCTTTCCCCCAGTTAAGGAGATCATTTCTGAAAATACATGGGATCCAATGTAAAAACCATATTCTTATATCTTAACAGTGATGAGGTAGAGGAAAATTTCATTACAGCTAAATACTGGCATCTTTTCTTATAACCAAAAGAATTATCATTAAATCAAAAAGACTACAGTTATTACCTTAATGTAGATGACTGCATCTGTCCCATAACCCTCTAGAGAATATAGCTTTAGGTCTCCTTGGAAGTATTGGGCATAAAGACGTGATATGGGCAATCCATAACCAAACCCAGCCTGTGAGATGAGAAAAGTGAAATTCTATTCAGAAAGCCACACAGTGACACACTTTTCTAGTTAAAATGAATGCTTCTGAGTATCCTGAAGCTATCAGAGCCTGCATCTAAGAGCTCATTAATACCTAACCACTAATACAGATCAAGCTGAAGCCTAGTTGGGGTACTACATTAGATGGCTCCCCTCTGGTCATTTAAAACTCATTTTTCTTTTTCCTATAAAATGACTCATGTAGACCTAGAACAGCACACTGCTCTTCTTTGCTGCCTTCCTCTAGGGTATCCCAATACTGCTTTTGGCAATATCAGATTAAACATGTTCTCTCTTTTAGGAGCAAGAGTAGAAAAAGCTTTGTTGGCAGTCTCAGAGATACATCTCTTGACTTCATACCATGAATTTTCAGCCTGTGTTCTGAACCTGGATAGATCAATAGTAAGTCCACTTTGTCACTCACTGACGAATCACTCCCCTGTTTAAAAACCTTCAAAGCACATCGCCACTAACACCATGACCTACCTGCCTACCATCCCCAACCCACTGCCTTGAGATAAAAATTCAAGCTTCTAAAAAGAACTTTCAAGACCTCAGGTCTCTGCCTCTCACTTTCTAGTCCAGCTGGACCAAATCTCCAGCTCTTAAGTTCCTCAAACAAATGTTATTTTTCATTTCTGTGTCTTTGTTCATCCTGTCTCCAGTTCCTGGAATGGCCTTCTTTACCTGAATAAATCTTACAAATTCTTTAATACAAAGCAGAACATTTGGACAAGTGTAAAAACAGTTTTTATCACCAAGCCAGACGTTCAATGATATTCCAATGTAACACTTTAGTTAAGAGCTTACGCAGATTCAGGAATCAGAGTGCTGTTAACAAATGTAGGCTCTGGTTTCATCTACCTCTCCCATTTGTTTATTCCTTGGCTTTTCTGACCAGAGTTTCTGTTTACCCTTCCAAATCAACTACCCACTCTCCACATGGCTCCTTGCCCTGAGAGGATGCTATCAACGATTCCCCTGCCCTCTGCTTCCAGTGGGTCCAGACAATGAGGAACCCAGTAGGAGCTCAGAGGGAGTCCAGTCACAGAAGTCATTCCTCTGTTTCCTTCCCGCTGAGGGGAGCTTCCCTTGGGATTAGACCCCTTGAGTGTAAGCAGCTGCTTGGTTACTATCCTTTCTTCTGGGTTCCGCTAACAACTTCTTCCTTCAATTCAGGGTGGTGACAGCTCTCCTGTTCCTAGCCCTGGATTCCTTACCATCCCTACCCACAGCTCTGTGATTTATACACCCCTCCCTCCCTTACTTCTTACAATAAGATCAGAATCTAAGAAGGGGCTCATGTTTGTTATTTGACTGTGTCTGTCTGCCAGTGCATGGAGGCATACACAACTGTGTGTGAGCAGCGCAGTCCTGGCGTAATCATTTTAAAAGTATGGTAAGACATGAACTAGATTACAGCTGAGCTACGGAAACTGTGCTGTGTAACAGGTACAACTCTAAGTCCTTCTAGTAACTTCTTAGGAAGAATCTAAAATAGATCCATCTATTTTATACTGCATTTCATCTGTTCTAGCCTAATTCCAGCACATATGCCAGAGAAGTTTCAAAGCCCGAAAGAATAGTTCTCCCCAAGTTACAGGTCAGATATTTGGCAAAGCGCTTTAAAAGCAAGGAGACCCGAGAACAGGTGACTGAAATCAATAAAAAATACCACCACAACAATTATAATTTGAGCCTTTTCCAGGTGGGCAATTAAGTGATGAGAACTCTAGGCTTTTTTCTGGGTCCAGATTATGAGATTTTTTTCTAATTATAAGTACATGAGGGGAAAAAAAAATCAACACTGAAGATTCAATCAGTGTTGACCAAATGCTAGCAAAACTGGTAACTCAGTCTTCCTATTAGACATAGTATATCAAAATGTGGTTAACCACATGAAACTACTGACATATCACTATCCAGCTTGGTAGTAAGAACTGTAAAACAATATTTGCTGTCTTGTGCTCTTTTCAATCAAATGAAGAAATGAGCCACAGGCTGTTTAAATTCAGAGTAAAGTGTTTTTTTTCTAATAGCTTCCTTTCTCCCTCATGGATACCCTACACAATTGCTTAACAGATTTATTTGGTAATTTATTTGGTATTCATTTGATTTTTTTTTTCCAATTCACAGAAACACATTCAATTATTTCTTCTTTTTTTTACACTTTGTTATTTCTTGATCACATACCAGGGGCACTGCTCGGGACGTCTCAACACGAGGCCGGGGTGCAGTTGAATACATATAGTTGAAGAGTCTGTCAATTTTCCTCAAAGGAACACCACCTCCTCGGTCACTCATCTAAGGTGAGAAAGGATCATGCCTTATGACCAAGTCCCATAAACAGCAAAACACCAAGACACAATCACAGTTTAACTGCTGATGGGAAAGTATTGCTCTTTCTTTCCTTCTCTCTCTCTTTCAGGATTGTTTTTTATTTGAGAGGGAGAGAAGCACACAAGCAAGAGCAGGGGCAGAAGGAGAGAGACAAGCAGAGACCCCGCTGAGCAAGAAGCCAGAGCGGGGCTCGATCCCAGGACCCTGAGATCATGACCTGAGCTGAAGGAAGCTGCTTAACCACCTGAGCCACACAGGTGCCCAAAGAAAGTACTGCTTTTCAAAACAAGTACTATGCAATCCAAGTTGTGAGTGTAAACGTTTTCCTCACTGGTAGACTTCATAGAACTCCTCCAATGTGCACAATTCTAATGAATAATAAACTCCATCATAATACAGAGTCAGTGCTGTGGCTCTGCCTCTCACTGGCCACACATCCACAGTGCAGTGAGCATAGAACGGGGCATAAACTAAGTCTACCCAGTATGTAACAATGAATTTGTTATTCCTTTCTGGGGGATGGTCTGGCAATCAGATTCAAAATGCATGCACCCTCTGACCCAACAGTGTTTATCCTAAAAAAATAATCAAAGAAGTACGCAAAGTATGTATGAGAATATCCACCACAGCACTATGCAGAATAGCTAAAACTGGATTATAACCTAAAAAGGGGACTACTGAAGTAAACTAAAGCACATTCTAAAATAGAAAACCACTGAGCCATGAAATATTGTGTAGAACTGTAGGTACCGGGGTGAAAGAGGTCCACATAATACTATTCGGCAGCACAGACCCCCCCCCCCAGACAACTTCCTTTTGAGTTTAGAGTACACTGGTCTTTGGATTGTTCTAATGTCATTTCTCAACTCAAATCACATGTTAGGCTGAATTTAGTAATTTATTTAGAGACTATTTTCATTCTGTTTTCCTTTACAGTTAATGGGGCCTTATTTTCCAAATTATTGTACATTTTCCTTTGTCACAAAATCTAAATTGAGTCTACTATGTGTAACATTAATATACAAACAAATCTGGTTTAATGTGTATGTGTACATGTATGTGTGCGTGTGTGGTACACATATGTGAATGAGTGAATAAGTAGGTAGATGGATACATAGTGTTGAACAGTTAAAAAGTCAGTAGGCTGGGGGTGCCTGGCTGGTTTAATTGGTATAGCATCCAACTCTTAATCTAAGGGTCATGAATTTGAGCCCTACACAGGGTGTAGAGACTACTCAAAAAAAAAAAAAAAAAAAAAAAAAAAAAAAAAAAAAGACAGAGATAAAAAAATCAAAGACTTGATCACAAATAAGTTTAAAAGAGCATTATTAAAAAAAAAAAGGTCAAAATTAATTTAAAAAAAAAGGTCAAGCCTGGATAGCTTATAGTTGAGTTTTTATATGAATTTTAAATATCTTTACAGTATGCATATATATTACTTTCATAGTGAAAATGACAGAGATTTTAATTTTTAAAATAAAAATATGTTTTGAAATACCACTTGAGGGCTTGCCTCTGATACATCTACAATTAGAAAATTACAGTATAAAAATATACAAAGACTTTAGTTAGAACTTGAACATAAGCATGCTTGAAATTGTTTTTGGCTATGAATTCAAAGTCCAGTGAAGAGATTTATTTTCATAAAATTAATAAAGAGCTCTGGGTATTTTCTGGAATCCATCAATTTGTTAATTACTCATCCTTTAATGTTCTGCTGCACATTTACTGGCAATGTGAGTAAGAAGTGTGGGTGTTCTGTAAATATTAAGTAAGTAAACAATGTATTAGAATAGATATTAAGATAAAAAGTAGACTTCAGTAAATACTTCCTGGTTTTCCTTAATCTTTGGCCAGAAAAGGCGACAACAATCAAATGAAACAAGAAGTAATTTCTCGCTAGAGGCCAGTATGAGAAAAGCAGAGAGCTGAGTAGAAAGGACAAAGGTGACTTCGAGAAGCGTCTTCTTCTTCTTACAGGTGAAGGGGGTAAACTAAGCCATAGAATGTAACTAAAAACTGATAAAGCTAACCTCCTTTGCTTTGCAGCCAAAGACATAATAAAGTGGAGCCAGATTTTTAAAGAGGTCGAAAGAGTTTCTAATGGAATTGTAACAGATAATATTATGCCAGAAGATTTGAATTCATTGATAAAAGGGGAAAAGGGATTAATGGCAGAGAGGGACAGACAGTTGGTCTGTATATATTTAAGAAGAATGGCAGTCTGATGAGAAATATGTTGAGAAAGATATGTGAAAATTAAACTTCTGATCAAGATAATTTGAAGAAAAAATCGAGAATCATCAGAAGAAGCCTATGCCAAGGAAATGTAAAGATATTACAAAAGAGATGGGTGATACACAGTAATGTCAACCGAAAGGCTGAGAAAGAGAAGTTTGCCAAAATTTTTATTTTTAAAGTTTTCTCTTTGGTGTATGAAATCACCACTTTGCAATGTCGTCTAACCAAGAGTTGCCATCCCTAATTTCCTGTTCCCCAAGACACTGGCCTCCCTGGGGTAATTTGTGGGAATTTCAGATCCAAGGGAAATGAACCACTAACTTGATGACAGCTCTAAAGGCAGGAGATTTACTAACCCTGAACTCACCCAGAGCTCCTGAAGTCTCCTCCTCAACAGCTTTCTCAATGTCTAGTTTGTAAAATCACCGATAGGGAATGAATCAAGACACTGACATTTTAGTTCGAAAGACATGTGGCTGTTAACACTTATTTTATTTACTGAGTATAGCACAAACACCAAATCTAAAAGAGCAGCTAAAGTCATCAGCCAGAAAAAAACAACTCTCTCACAGGATTCTTAGCCAACGGAAAAAAAGGTGAAAAATATCAAAAAATTGAATAAGCTAAAAGAATGGAAAGAAAGACTATATAAAGATTATTTAAAAACTCAACTATAAGCCATCCTGTTGACTTTCTAATATATATCATTTAGTACTAGTTTTCTAAGTTTCTATAGAGGGATTAAAAACAGATCTTGATCCTGAAAATCCAGTACTAGTGATGGGGATGAAAACTCTACTGAAGAAATTAAAGCAAGCATCTATTTAACAGGAGATTTGGTCATGTGACCTTGGATGTGTGGAGGAAGAGCCTAATATGGGTGGGGCCTTTACAGGGGCTTCTAGAACAGCCTTTTCAAGACCCTTCTGAGTCTTCCTTTCCTTTTTTTTTTTTTAACAGCTTTATTAAAGTAATTCATGTACCATAAAATTCACCTATTTAAACTGTGAAACTCGATAGTTTTTAATATATAAGTAGGTATGTACAACATTCACCACAAATTTTAGAATATTTTTATTACTTCAAAAAGAAACCCTGGACTCTTTATTGGTCAGACTCCTAAGCAACTACTAATCTGTTTCTTGTCCCTATACATTTGCCAATTCTGGACATTTCATATAAATAGAATTGTCTGATATGATTGGTTTCTTTCACTTAGTGTAATCTTTTCAGTATTGTAGCTAGCAGCTACACTGGAGCAGGTACCCATACTTCATCTATTTTTATGGCCCAACAATACTCCATCAGATGGATGTACCACATTTCATTGAACTGTTCATCAGTTGATGGACATCTGGGACATTTCCAATTTTTGGCTATTATGCATAATGCTACTATGAACCTTCCTGTATAAATTTTTGCTTGAATACCTGTTCTCATTTCTTTGGGTATATACCTAGGAATGGAATCGCTGGGTCATTATGAAACTTTCTTGACACTAAAGAGACAGATTCCCCAAACAAATCCTTCCCACCAGCACAGGCCAAGTCTCTGCTAAGTGTCTAAGAATTCAGTGACTCTTAATCCGCTGTGATGGATAACCGCAAGTAAAAGCAAACAGCTACAGACCAACATGCAAAAGCACATGAAAGACAAAACAGCAAAAGATTATGAGAAAGGCAATGCTGTAGCACAACTGAGGTCCCCAAGCAGAAGACATGTGGGATTTATTTTGAATCAAGTAAACCTTAACAAGCAAGTAGCTGACACATAACCAACCAAAAAATAGACATACATTAGCATCTAGGCTGAAAAAAAGTGATGCATTCACATTACTTTCTTAGCAAACAGATGGTATTTGCCATACATTTATGTGTGCATCACTCTTTTTAAATGAACAGCCAAGAGAGATAAACAGAAAAAAGAAACTCAGAGGAAACAGTGTAGAGAGTTAAGGCATATTAATTTTTTAGAAAAAAACAGCTATTATTATCCTCAGAGTGATAAAAGAAGGTAAAACTAAACAGAATACTATAAAAAAGGAGTAATAAAAAATAAAAAGTTCCCGGAAATTTGTAAGATAATAGAAACAAAAATTCAATACAAGAGTTGGGAATTCAAAGTTGAGGGCATCTCACAGAGTAGAATGAAAAGTTTAAAGAGATAAAAAGCAGCAGAAAAAAGATAAGAAAAATCAGAGGATCAATTCATGAAGCCCAACATCCTCCAAATGGGACTATCAGAAAATGAAGCAGTAGGGAAGAAAGCACCAAGGAAACAGTGGAAATTCTAAAGGGCCCAGCTCAATGAGTAAGAAAAGACCCATACCAAGTCACATCATTAAGAAATATCAGAACAGAGCTGAAGATCTTAAAAGCTTTAGTTAAAAGAGACAAAACAACAAAACCTGACACTTAAAACTGGTCGTATACAAAAGAACAGGAATTGGAATAAGCAGAAGTCTTCTCAAAAGGAATAGCAGGAGTTACGTCAGCAAAAACAGTGGAAAAAGGAAAAGTGTCTCATCCATCAAAGCACCAAGAAAAAGGCAAATACTGTCAGAGTCAACTTTGATCAGAACTCTAGAAATTAACCAAAGGCTTGCAGCAACCTGGGGAGCATTTAGTGAAGAAAAACAACGGACTCTGTGGTGTTTTAACTTGGCTTCTTTCCACCCCCATCTCCCATCAAGAGTGAAACCGGCAGCATGGTAGCCACTGGGAAGGCTATCGTTCTTTGGCCTGATTCTGTACTCACCAATGCAGAAAGTCTTGTGTGCACCTACTTCCCATCCTCAGAAACATTTATCAAAAACAGTTAGAGATAATTAATTAATTTGAAGGCTGCCTAGGGCAGTGTACAACAGTTAAGGCAAACAACAGACTAAACAAAAACCTTAACAGGAAGTTAGCAAATCAGATGTCCTTAGGGGCTTAGAAAAGCTCGAGGATATCCTGGGAATCTAAAAGGTCATATGTATACCAGGGCTCTGTTCATGTTCAGGAAAGTTTTCATCTCTGGCAGACTGAGGTTCTGTACACAGTATAGTATGGCTATAATCAAAAAGACTGATTCTAACAAATGTTGACAATGATGTGGAAAAATTGGAATTTCTATATGTTGCTGGTGGAAACGTAAAATGGTATCATCACTTTGGAAAACAGTTCAGCAATTCCTCAAAACTTAAACACAGTTACCTATAAGCAGTTCAACTTCTTTGTGTATACATAAGAGAACTGAAAACCTATGTTCACACAAAGACTTTGACATGAATGGCAGCATTATTCGTAACACCCCAAAAATGGAAACCACTCAGATGTTCATCAGCGTGATGAATGGATAAACAAAATGTGTCATGCGCATACTGCAGAGTATCCTTCAACCACAAAAAGTAATGAAGTACTGATACCTGCTCTAACATTATATCAAGTGGGAGAAGTCAGTCACAAAAGACTACATACTACAGAATTTCCTTTTTATGAAAAGTCCGGAATAGGGAAATCCATACACAGACAATACATTAGTAGTTGCCAAGGACTGGGGAGAAGGAGAAATTGGGGAGTGACTGCTAATGGGTATGGAGGTTTTTTTGGGAGTGATGAAAATGTTCTGAAATAACACAGTGGTGAATATTCTTAAAAACCACTGAATTATACATATTTTAACATTTTTTTCAAATTTTTATGTAAATTCTAGTTAGTAAACATACAGTGCAATATTGGTTTCAGGAATATAATTCAGTGGTTCATCACTTACACACAACACCCAGTGCTCATCATAACAAGTGCTCTCCTTAATACTCATCTGCCATTACCCACACCGCACCCACCTCCCTCCATCAAACCCCCTGCTGTTCTCTATCATTAAGAGTCTGTTATGGTTTGTTTCCCTCTCTTTTTTCCCCCTCTCACACATGTTCATCCATTTTGTTCACTAAATTCCACATATGAGTGAAATCTTGCAGTATTTGTCTTTCTCTGACTTATTTCGCTTAGCATAATACACTCTAGCTCCATCCACATCATTGCAAATGGCTAAGATTTCATTCTTTTTTGATGGCTGAGTAACTGAATTATATGCTTTTGAAATAAGGAACAGTAGATGCCTTCAAAATTCTCCAAGATGATTATTTTTAATCTAGAATTTCAAGTATGAACTTAAATACTGGGAAAAGAGCAGGGGAGGTTAGGTCAGGGAGGGGAGGTGCTCTAAAAGAGCTAACTCCTCAGCTATTGTAACAGAAGGTTAGTATTTGCTCTTGAAAATTTTTGTGTTTTGGAAATTGTAATATCAGGATACTAATGAAAAATATCCCAATAAGTCCCAGAAAAAAATAACTAAAAGACAATAGTGACCCACAAATGGCCAGGAACTAATATATTTGATTCTTAAACTCTTTGCATTTATTACTTTAAAACAAAATTTACAATGATTATTTTAAAAAGAGACTCATCATACTCTAAGAAACTGGACTATCTGAACGATGAAGTAGAAAAACCCTGGAGTCAGAGCCTGATTTCATGTTCTGTGGCATTTATTTGCTCTGAAATTATGAGCTACACATTGTGTCTTAGTTTCCTCATCTGTAAAATCAACAATAAGATTATCTGTGCTCCTAAGTAAAGAGCTTTTATGAGAAGCAAATGAAATAAAAGTAGATCGAAAAACATTGTTTAAAAATGCAACATTATATACTATCTATATAACACTGTGAACATTCAGATTTTTTAGCTTTTACTTATCCAAGTGGATATTCAAGATCACTGCTAAACTGTCTGTCTTCAGGATTTACTTTTCCTTGAATAATCTGGATTATGGACCAGAATAGAAACAGACTCAGGGGATAATTTCCAGACTCTGCCAGATAAATGAAGCAATGTGCTTTTTTTTTTTTTAAAGAATTCATTTATTTGACAGAGAAAGATCACAAATAGGCAGAGAGAGAGAGAGGAGGATTTGATCCCAGGACCCTGAGACCATGACCCGAGCAGAAGGCAGTGGCTTAACCCACTGAGCCACTCAAGTGCCCTGAAGCAATGTGCTTATTAACGATCAGAGGTAGGATTTCTTTCTCCCAAGAATAAGTTATGTCTTCAGGAAATTATGTACATGCCTGTGCATCAATTAAAACAAACAAACAAGCCAGAAAGCACTTACCTTCACGGTCAAATCCTCATTACCCAGTGTGATGTGGACTTGAATAGGAGGGTAAACACCTTTGTCAGCATGGTGTTCCATCGTTGCTCTCATTGCATTCTGAAATATATTAGGGTTCCATTCAAAATAAAACTTCAAAAAAAGATTAATTATAATTTTCAAATATATATATATATAATATGAAATTTAAAAATTTTTTAATTTGTTGGAGATAGGCCAAAGTATCACAATTCTTATATTTGAAGAATTTTAAAAATTATTGTCAATTTTGGAGGACTTTTGAAATACTCTGATTTAAAGATTTCAACTAAATTCTGCACATTTTCCAAAACCAGGCATCTCAACATTTTGACTAGTTTACACTGAAGCTGAAGATTCTATCCAAATACATCTATAATTTAGTAGATAACAAGCAAACCTTATTTTTGAAAAGTTTTGTCCCTATTTTTAAGAATCATTTTAATGGCCATAGATTACTTTGAAGGAAAAAAAAATTTTTTTCATGTAGTATTCTCAGCAGTGGTCTTACTATGATGTAGAAACTAATCCAATTCTCCACTAGTTTGAAACTAAGGATATTTACACTGTGAAACTCTTTTGATCAATTCCTAAAGGATACACAGTACACAATGCCAAAATAGTATAAGCACGAAAAGATAACATGACATGTAGCATTGCAATAGAAATTGATAAAACTCGATACGGTTAAAAAGGCAAAAGGTGGGACTGAATTTGGAAATAGGAGTGTGTGACCAAGGCATACCCATCAGGGTTGAGTATCCCTGGGGAAAAGATGCTACCATCTCTACCAAAGGCTATTTAAGATTTGGTTCCAAATGAAAGCCATTATTAATGACACTATGTAAAATATATTATAGAATATGATACTTCTTTTATTAAGCATCATGGGGAATAAGATCTCTAGTAACTGAAATTTTAAGGAAAAAATTAATTTTAATCCTTTAAGTGCCAATTACTTATTTATTTAAACAGTTGGATAGAAAGATTTTTTGTAAAGTATTAGATACATTCTTGCTGTCCTAGCAACAAAAGAGCATTCTTGAACTCTTGTTGTTCTAAGAATTCAGTCAGATTTTCTGTGTTTCAGAGTATTTTTCTTTTACACGATCAGACTGAAAGTCACCTCTGCTCTCTACTAGATGACTACTGGCTCAAGACATGGTAACTAAAGTAAGAGAAACTGACTATATAGGCTCGATTTAGGGCAGTCATTTTCAGCTACAAGGACCTGTACCACTCCTCATCACTCACTTTTCTGTGTATCACCAAGTGTCACTGGTGGGTTATTGGGGGATAAAATACTCAACATTTCTAGCATAATTTTATTTAGTTTTTGAAATTTGTTGTAAAGAGCGAATATAATAGCAAAAGCCCTGTAAGTCAATATAAATGACTTTCTCAAAACCCCCCACAAATATATAATAGTTGGATTCTGGTCTTCTAAGGGGGAAAATTGAAAACCATTCTTCTAAATATTCTATTTTGTAAAAACAGAACTTTATTGAACATTTACACTGAGCTACCATTGTTCTGGACACCTTAGTAGGCTACTCCCAATCTTCCTAACAACCTGGATAGTATTATCCTCATTTTATAGAAGAGGAAACATAGGCTCAAAAAGGTTGACTGATTTGTCCAATGTCACACAGAGATTAAATGGCAGAACTGGAATTCAGGCCCAACTCTTCCTGTCTTCCAAGTACAAACTTACCACTACACTGAAGTTCCCATCAGCATGGATAAAACGCTGATCTCCAGCAACGTGACATGACACTGAGCATGAAATGACATCTTGAAATGCAAGGGAGGAAAACCTGGTAGAGCAGATCCCTAACCTCAGGAAAGGACTGATAAAGGTTATGTAATACTATTTTACAAACCTTGAAAAGTTCAAACACCATGTGATAGAGATGGGATGGTACATAAACCACTTGTATTGGCTGTCCTGGTGATTTTGCTACAGAGCAGAAGAGAAAAATATGAAAGTACAGAGAGATGTGCTTAAAGCATTTTCAAGAATATATTGTGTAGTGATGAAAAGAAAAACATTTACTAGGGAGGGTAGTATTATTTGGGGGAGAACTGACATCCCGGTTCTTCACTGCGTTAGTGTTTGACCCCACATTCACAAAGATTTATAACTGATGGTGACAACATGAGTTTGCAGTCATTCTTGTGATCCTGCATAACTGTCTAGCCAACCCAGCTTCCCATTTTCACTATGATGGTGAGTCTTTTAAAAGAACTCTGGGCCTTAAGGTCAGAATTTTATTTTCCAAAACAAAAGTGTTAAAGTCTTATCTAAGTTCCATGGTCCAAGTCACATCAATATACTATTTTTTTTTAAAGCCATTTTTTAAATGTTTCACCATATGCAATGTTTTCTGTTTTATTTCAGGCATTTCTATGGATACAGATCTGAATTAAATTAAGCTAGCATCAATGTATCAAGGGATATGAATTCTACAAACATTTTATTAAATTTAGAAGCCCAATTGGAGATGCAGTGGCAGGGCAGGGGGAGGGGGGCAGGAAGGAAGTATGTAAAACAGAACTTTAAGTAGAGCAAAGGAGTAAGACTCACCATACCTTAGAATTCTAATTGATCCAATAAATTGGGACTCTCCTCTGAATAAACCGCCCCGTGGAAACATGGATGGGACACCTGGAAACTGCTCACAGTTCAGGTTCCTAAACTATCATTTGTGCATTGTGATTCTTTACTGAGTGGTATTGTTATGAAACAAAAGAGTTAATATGGCTTTAGAAAAACACCAAGCAATTCTATTTTCAAGTGAAGAACTTCTTCCACTGTTCTCCCACTGTAAGGTCCAGAATACAGTTTAGGAAAAACCTATTTAATTGTATTCTTAAAGGGACATCTTAAGTAACTTAACTTAGTAACTGTTTTTCCCTCTACCCAACTACCCCACCCCCACAGAAACACAATCAGATTTATCAACCTCCTTCCAAGACATCAGAATTTTTTTTTGAAAAGGTACTAGTCAGGGTGAAAAGATCATCAAAGATAAACAGATTCTCAAACAGAAGAGCATTTTTCTTTCATTTTTATACCGCCAGCCTTTTTACTTCCTCAACAATAAAAAATGATTTACTACTCAGGAAATAGAATTCTTAAAGGGTGAATTTTACATTATTGGAGTACATATAACAGTCAAATGTAATTTTCTTGGCATCATTTTTTCTACAACCAAAACAGAAACAAAAATAAGGAAAGAATGAACATCATCAATTAAATATAAACAAAATGGGGAAGAAGAGCCAAAAATGCTTTTCGAACAGAATCCAACTAAATTACACACACACACGCGCGCGCGCGCATAATTCTTAACATGATTGCTCTCCCTCAGCCTTCATCTTCAGTAAAGAAGTTGATGAAAACTCCTTTTATATTAAGACACATCTAAATTCTTCTTATCACTGCTTCTCAGATAATTACAACACTAATCATTGAGGAAAAGACACCATCACACTTACCATTTAGTTCTTCAAGTTCTAGTTCAGGAGAGTTAATATAATACAAATCACACAGACGCCTAGCATTTTCATAGCCATCTAGTGTGAATCAAAACAAACAAAAAAAGCATTAAAATAAATTTACTTCTATATCACGCATTAAGGTGGCAATAGTACTGATCAATGAAATTTTAAAACTGTCTATAGATGAAAATATACTTCGATTATCTTATTTGGGGAAGATCTTCTTAAGTATGACATGACAAAACCTAATACCCATGAAGGAAAAATGACAGATATGATTATATAAAAATAAAGACATCAAAATAGAAGACACCATAAACAAAGTAAAAACAGCAAGGTGAAGGAACTATTTACAATACATGTAACAAACATGTAGAGTTGGTGAAAGTTTAGAATACAGACACTCTCATTCATTATTTGATACCTTTTTGGAGGTATCAAAATTTTAAATGCATTTTAAATGTCTTGAATGTTAGGAATCTTTCCTTCTAAAATACTAGCAAAGTCAGCAGATATTAAAGATGTTCACTGCAGTATTGCTGCTGGTAATTAAAAAAAAAAAAGAAAACCGCCTAAACATGAAGCAACAGAAGGATGGATTAATACATTCTGATATACCCATGAAGCCATTCAAAACCCTGAAGTGTATCGATATATATTGAACATGGAATGATGGCTCTAACCTTGTAGAGAAATATACATATAGCACCCATTTTCCAAAACAAACAATGTAAGACCAACAATTACATATGTATAGGAGTATACGTGGCATAAGAGGAAAAAGTGTGGAAAGATGCAAACCAAACTATTATGAATTATGGCTCCTCGTATAGGGTGATATATACTTCTTGTTGAAGTGAAACAGATACCCCCACAGTATCACCATACTTTGCCTAACAAAGTATATCAACAAAATATTCATTCTATATATAATGTACAATTAACGTCATAAACTTATTTTCAAATCCATATATTTGCCCTAACATTTTATCTCAAGATATAAATAATTGTTTTAATAGCAAGAAATAACACCCGGGGCGCCTGGGTGGCTCAGTGGGTTGAAGCCTCTGCCTTCGGCTCGGGTCATGATCCCAAAGTCTTGGGATCAAGCCCCACATTGGGCTCTCTGCTCAGCAGGGAGCCTGCTTCCCTTCCTTTCTCTCTGCCTACTTGTGATCTCCGTCTGTCAAATAAATAAATAAAATCTTAAAAAAAAGGAAAAACTCAACAATTTTAATTTTTGCATCTTTCCCGAAAGGAGAAATAAAAATATTTACCTTTAATAACTTCAACTACATTGCAGTTTGGATTTATGCTTCCAATGTGTTTTCGATGAGCTGGGCTTCCTTTGCCTTTTCCACCAAACAATAAAGCTATCAAAAAACAAACAAACAAACAAACAAAAAACCAACAACAAAATAAGCTGTAACTCTCTATAACTGCTTTTTCCAGTTTTTCTAAATGGTACCAAACAGTAGATATTTTCCTTAAATACACACATAGTATTTTACATTCAATGAAAATACCTCCTTTGTAAGGTAATTTACTTAATATACAAAAAAGCGAAATTAAATATTTCTAAAGAGAAGTTTTCTAAATAAGTTTAAAATATACTTATATATTCATTTCATTTTGCTTTTTCTCTTGACTTCTGGATACTTACAGTGCTGATTGAGTAACATTCTAATTGAAATGCGACTCATGTAGAAACGATCCAAAAAGTACTGAACATTCTGGCTGGTGACAGGATCCACCCCGAAGCTTTCCTTGTATTCAATCACACCCTGGGCCATCGTGGGAATAACATCGTTGTGTCGGTTCCTGATCCGGATCACAGTATCTGTAAAGCTAAACAAACCTGACTTGTCAAAATTGCCAAATGTTTAGACAAGTGAATTTAATACTAAAATGTAAGTTTAACTAACCTATACTAGGCAAGAAATTCCTGATACAATAAAAGACAACTGGTGTATGTTTTCTTATGCTTATTTAAATAAATTTCAGATCATAAATACACAAAATCAATGACAGTACAAAATTCTCCAAAATAAAACTTTTGAAACTTATTTTCTTGGAACTCCTAAAAAATAAGGCTGCCACAAAACACAATCCTAAAAATGTTAAGGGTTTTCTTTAACCATTACCATCTCAGATCATCTAAGCACTCCCAATAAGGATAGTATTGCTGGGATGTTCAGCATTAAGAGAAGACAGAGCGCTTGCTTCTAGGGAACACATGCTCTGTAAGGAATAAAGATGAATGAACCAATAAAGCCTGCCTGTTTAGGACTATTCCCTATGGTTCCAAGAGAGAAAGAACCACTGAGAAAAGTAAAAGAAATTCTAATTTCATTGAATCTATTAAATTTAAAAATGGGAGAGGAAGAGTCTACTGTTGTGTTAAAAGAAAAATTTCTGAGTCACCCAGCCTTCCCACTTCCGTCATTTAGAAGACATTATTGCATTTAAAGACCTAAATAAAAGAGAAAAGTCTTAATTATGAAATAACAAAATCCATCTTGTAACATACCCATGAGAATTTACACTTCTGAATGAGTGCTTTCCCATTCAAAGTCATCATCTTGAGTACTATTAACTTATTCCAATGATGCTCTCACGGCTCAAAATATTTTTGGAATTCCTAGTTGTAATCTGCTTCAAAACCAAACCGCTAATCTCAAATACAAACAAGAAAACTCCTCAAAAACAACAAACAAGTCATCATTTCTAGTCACTCTTTATTTCACTTCTCTCTTCTCAAAACCCCAAACAGTATTATTTTGCTTGATCGCTCTCCGTCTTTTTTAGATTCAGCTCTAACCATTTTCAGAAGGTTTCGTAGCATAACATTTATTTTTAAGAAAGAGGGCTTCAGTTCAAATCCTGATGCTACCACTAGTTGGCTATTTGAGTTCAATGCTACCCTAAGTTTCTTAACTTCTTTGTGCACAGACAGCATTAACTCAATAGCATTGTTTTAAAGATTTAATACATAGTGTGCTTCATACGTAGGCAGAGAGTAAATCCTTGATCTTATTTTCAGACCAAAACACATTTAAAAAGTGAAATGTTGCCATCATCTTTAAAGACAGTTAAAAAAAAAAGTATAGTGAACTCTGAGGACAGTGAAAGAAGTAGTCTTTAAATTCTGAGCAACATTCATTGGAATAAGCAGGTAACTTCTTAGAGGACTACCTGGTTTTATCAATTCTGTTATGCTGGTTATTAAACTGGTTATATTTCTTTCATTATCTTACAGGCCAAAGGTCATAAAGTGAGACTCATAGATATGTTTTTATAGGACTTCAGTATTTTTTAAAAAATTTTTAATTAGTTGCAATCTTCAAAATTGGGAGATTTTAAAAGTCTAAGTTTACTGCTTTTCCTTAAACACACACACAAAAATCAGACAATCTGGATAGTGTTTGTGCATTGGCAATAATCTGCCAGAGTTGAAGGTGGCATGCACTCTCCAGGTTGAGTCCTCACCAGCTCCCTACCATCCAAATGGCTCTGAGGCCACATCTAGATTTCCACTGATCACCACACTTTAACTGTGTCTTTTCTTGTATTTACTGCCTTATGGTATTTGTCATACCTACATGAGCTTCTATAGACACATACTATCGTATGTTCTGGAGGGGAGAGAAATTGAAAGTTCATTTCCCTAAAGTGACCCAATAGCAGGTTTAAGCTTGATATACTTATATTTTTTATATGACATTTAAAGAGTATGAAAATTATATTCAGAACAGGATCAAAATAGTGAACTTACTCATAAATAGTTTTAGCATCTTCAGCACTTTTGTCTTTAAATTCAAGAAGCTCCTGAAGACTCTGGATATACCTAAAATGCAAATCAGTGGGGTAAATTTGTTCTTTTACATTTTGAAAGTTCAATATTGTAAAAATACTAAGAAGGTATTTTTAATTTTAACATCTTTTTATTTTAAATTTACAATACTGCTACAAATTATGGTTGAAGTAGGATTTTTAGACCCATTCACATTTAAGCAAAGTCTGGCACAAAGTAGTAGAAAGTGCCTTTTTCCCTAAAAACATTGGTTAAATTAAGAATTTCAGGATGTTGGGTGCCTGGGTGATGCAGTTGGTTAAGTGACTGCCTTCGGCTTGGATCATGATCCCAGCATCCTGGGATCCAGTCACACAACGGGCTCTCCCTACTTTGCAGGGAGCTTGTTTCTCCTTCTACCTCTGCCTGCCACTCCCCCTGCTTGTGCTGTCTCTCTCTCTCTGTCAAATAAATAAAATCTTAAAAAAAAAAAAGAATTTCAAGATTTTGCAGCACCTGGGTGGCTCAGTTGGTTAAGTGGCTTCCTTTGTCTCAGGTTATGATCTCAGGGTCCTGGGATGGAGCCACCCCATCAGCAGGGAGTCTGCTTCTTCCTCCCCTTTTGCCCCTCTCCCTACTTCTGTGCAAGCTGGTGCGTGAGCACACTCTCTCAAATAAATCCAATAAATAAATAAATAAATAAAATCTTTAAAAATAGTGATTTTAAGATTTCCAACTTCTTTTTTTTTAAGTTATATACTCTAAATTAGTGTTTCATTATCTTAAATTTACCACTCTACATTATAAATGCTGATTGTCATGAGAACTGAGTTTGTTACCAGAACTATGTGATCTGGGGCAAATAACTTGTCTCAGTTTCTTTTTTTTTTTAATTTTTTTAAGATTTTTATTATTTATTTGACAGACAGAGATCACAAGTAGGCAGAGAGGCAAGCAGAGAGAGAGAGAGAGAGAGGAGGAAGCAGGCTCCCTGCTGAGCAGAGAGCCCGATGTGGGACTCGATCCCAGGACCCTGAGATCATGACCTGAGCCGAAGGCAGCAGCTTAACCCACTGAGCCACCCAGGTGCCCCTTGTCTCAGTTTCAATAAAATGTGCTAGCCTGCCTACCTCAGTCTAGGAGTCTAATTTAACACTTGAGCTTTAAAACCTATATACCTTACAGGACTTGAGTGTTTTGTTTTTTTTTTAATGTTTAATTAGTTGCAATCTTTCAAAACTGGGAGATTCTACATTAAAAATCTAGACTTTTGACTCTTCTTTAAATACACAAAAGTCAGATGATCTGGACAGGGTTTCTGCATTGGCAATGATCGGCTGGCACTGAAGGCGGTTATCCTTTGGAAGCGTGCATGCTCCAGGTTAATAGCTTATGTCCAGTCAACATCCAGTCAACAAACACTTGTTAAAATAATTTACCACATAGTTCTTTTAAACAGAGCTGAACAAAAACAAAAGTCATGAAAATGCAGGTTTTTAATTTACCTAACAATTCAAGGTGGCAAATCACCTGTTAAGGACAGAGCAAAATGAGGAGAGCCAAATGACTTCATCAAGGTCATGTTGCCAGGCACAATAGCGGTACAGGGCCAGAGGTGAAAACACTTCACGACTACTTTTCAGTAACCTTCAAACATACAGGGTCTGCTTTGGCTGCTCGGTTGGCACTTGATCTACAAATATCTTTAGTAGGGATCCAGCAGGCAATGAAAGTGTTTTAAAAATCTGTAAATCCATATGTTGGTTTGGAAAGCTGTTCTTGACAAGCACGGCGCCTCTCTGCAGTCCAAAGCATTCTAAAGTCAAGTGATTCTGAAATTTGCTTTAACCCTCACTTTTCTCTTCACTGGCAAAAAAAAAATTATGCTCTTTATTCAAAAGACAGTTGAGCACCTACAATGTTTTGAGGGCAGATTAGATTCCAAAATGTAGCATATTCTATTTTTAGCAAAGAATTTTTAAAACAGTAATATGCAGAAAACTACATGTTCTCACTTATATTCCATCATACTTCCTAAACAAATGCCTCTTCTTTAAACCATATTTATAACTGTCCCATATTTGAACTACAGATAGCAAGCATCTCGGTAAGACGTATTATAGCAATCATACTTCTTTTGCTTTTTTTTTTAATAAGATTTTATTTATTTGACACGGAGAAAGACAGAGCAGGAGAGGGAGAAGCAGGCTTCCCACCAAGCAAGGAGCCTGATGTGGGGCTTGATTCCAGGACACTGGGACCGTAACCTGAGCTGAAGGCAGATGCTTAATGACTGAGCCACCCAGGTGCCCCTCACTTGTCTTTTAAAATTAAAGTTCTATCAGTTTCTCCTACAAACTATGATACCTACAAAAAAGGGCTAAGATCTCCATGAATAATAACTGGGAAAAAATCTTGCACCTACCTTTTGTTTTCTATCTAAGACTGAACAGTGGTAAACTCATTCATTTGAAATGTATAGTGCTTAAGAGACTAGTACTCTTAAATTAATAAGATTACCAAGAAAGGCTGTATTTAAGTGACCACATATTTCTGCACCCCTACTGTCATATTTCGGAAGAGAGATCATAGTTTCTTATATGATTCCTCTAACTTCTAATTATTTTTAAATGGTAGGAAAAAGATTTTAACATTTGTGTTCGATAAAGATATACTGCAATAAAACAAATTCAGTTTATTAAAAAATATATACACGCTTTAATACATTTTATCATTCTGACTATAACATGGTATAGTAGAAAGAAACAAATCCGGGCTTGAATCTCAGCTCCACTATGATTGGTACTGCCTTTAGCAAAAGACCTGTAGGTGTCTCAGTTTCCTCATCTATAAAATGGCCATAAAAATGATTAATGAGCAGAGTTGTCGAAGAGATTAAAGGTAATATATATAAATTCCTAACCATCAACACATGGTAGATATTTTTTATTGTAACATCCTGCATATTCAATAACAAATCCTAAGTTTAGTATGTGTATTTCTGTGTAGTTCTGATTGTTTTTTTTTTTCCAAAGCCAAGTTATGGTAGAGTCCAAGATTCAAGGGACAAGCCTAGATATACCCATAAAAGTAAGGGGAATACTCTTACTAACAGATTCCACTGAAGAGTAAAAAAAGTATTTGCTTTCACCCTACATGAAGTCTACAAGCCCACTGAAATTGCAAATACAAAATGGGAATCTTACCAGCTTTGTACCAATTGAACTGATGGAGTCCTGAGAAGGTTATCTGGAAGAAGACTTATTTCTTTCATTATATTTGCCAATCTAACAGGCAGCTCTTGCCGCAGAAACATAAATGAAGTCTTTTCACAAGCATTCATAGATCCTAAAACCAAACACGATAGGAACAGCAATAAGTAGAGGCCATAAGGCACAGAAGCCAAGAGGCAGGGAGAAACACAGTTACTGGGCAATGTCGGAGTGGCAGCATCACCATAATGAGAGGGAAAGGAAGAGGAGGCAAGGGACAAGATAACCCAGGGTTGTGAGGCATCCTAAATGACCTCCTAATTCCTGACATTCCAATTGCTTTGTAGAGTGATGATGAAGATACTTTCCTGTCTCCATCACTTGCATCTTTACTGGGATCATCTTAGAACCAAGGGAACCTGAGCAAGTCTGAGCAAGGCGTGGAATCTAACTGAGAGTAGAACCTGCCAAAGCCTACCCTATGTAACCTGTTGCTGCTATTATTTAGAAAATCTGTTTCCTAACTCCAGCTTTATAAGAAATGAATACCTGTCTAAGATAAACAGAGAAATGTTATCAGATGCTTGGGAACCATGAAAAGCAAGACTCAATGTAGAGGAGGGCTTTCAAGCAGCAGAAAGCAAAAAATACCAATGCCTGTAGAGCAACAATCTTCAAGCTTTGAATCCCTGCAGCACCGCTCCCCAACCACTCACTGCCCCCCCCACCTGGTTTTATTCAATTGTGTGATTCCTGGAAAGAAGCCTGCTCTTCTTCCACTCCCATCAAGAGGCTAAGCAGAACAGTTGTAGAATAGCCTTTGGCAAGCAGTTCTATATGAAGTAAAACTAACTTGTTATTTCAGCAATGTGTTTTAAACTCAAGAATGTAATCTTGCTGTTTTAGCAAGAGGCAACCTTAGCAAAAACTAGATTGTCCAGGGATGCCTGGGTGGCTCAGCTGGTTAAGCGGCTGCCTTCCGCTCAGGTCATGATCCCAGCATCCTGGGATCAAGTCCCGCATCAGGCTCCTTGCTCAGCTGGGAGCCTGCTTCTCCCTCTGCCTCTGCCTACCACTCTGTCTGCTTGTGCTCACTCTCCCTCCTCTCTCTCTCTGACAAATAAATAAATAAAACCTTTAAAAAACAAACAAACAAAACAAAACAAAACAAAAACTAGATTGTCCATAGCAGGAATTGCTGAATTAAAGGAAAGCATTTTCTTGTGAAAATTTAATAGGATACTGTGAACAAGACCAAACTCACCCCTTAATCACACTACAATCATTTTAAGGTAAAAGCAAAAAACCCAGGGCTTTCCCCCCCCACATTCCCCCAAAATTGCCACTGTACACAATTTTAAGATAAAGCTGCCAGCTATGCTGATATCTTTTAAGCCCACTAATGATCCCTTACAGACTTAAGTCAGTACTCACAATGCAGAAGATAAGTTTTTCTACTGAAATTTTACTTTATTGGTTTATTAGTTTTCCCTTCCCCCTCCAAACCCCCTATGAGAAGTCTACGTTAAAAGCCTAACTTTGCAAATTTCTCTGGAATCTGTTGCATCCTTTCCAGAGAAAATCAAGAAGCGTCCACCAGAGGAAGAGCGGCGTGGATAGTCGCTTCTGCAAGGTGAAATGTGGCAATCCCCACAGCACTAGTGTTCACGCACTTTACACGTGCTCAAGACTGCTGCTGATGAAATGAATGTGCTGTTGGTGGAAACGCTATTAGGCAAGCGGCAAGGAAAACATTCTATGAAACACTCGGGCCAGTTATAACTTGCTTCTCCGTTCATCACGTCAATGTAATGCATCATTGTACAAAGCTGAGCATTCATCATCACTGTGAAGAATCCGAACACGACTCCCGGAGGTGTGCACACACTTGCCTCTAGAAGGGATATGGCAGAGCGCGCGGTTCTGCACACGTGCGCCGAAAGGCGGGAGGTCGTTCCGCCCGCGGCCCTCCGGGTTTGTTTTTCAACCATACACAGTCAAAAGGCACACGCCCCCTGTTATTTATGCCGCCCGCCGGCGCCAGCACCTGAGCTAGAGGATCTGTCCGCAAGGGGGGGAAGGAAGCGTCTCAAGCGCTGGGGGAGAGACGTTACGGAGGAGGGGGTGCGCCGGAGGTGAGAGGAGGCCCGCGTCGGCCGGGCCCGGGCCGGGTCAGGGGCCGCATTTCCCCGCGCAGGGCCGCGCACAAAGGCCCGAGGCCCGGGCCCCACTCACCGAAGTCCAAGAACTGCTTCATGGAAAGCGGGGACGGCGAGAAGCGCGCGTAGAAGTCCACCTGGCCCGGAACGCCGCTCTCGGGCGCCGGCCCCGAGCCCGAATCCGAGCTGAGGCTGCGGCTGGCGCCGGCGGGGCTAGCTGCGCGCAGCCCGGAGCCCGGGCCGGCCGAGGCGGCTCCGCGCAGCAGCCGCGCCAGCCTCATGCCGAGCCCCGCCGGAGGTGCCGGAGCCGCGGCCGCCAGGTCGCCGCTCCGCGCCTGGGCCGGGCGGTACGTGAGGGACGTGGCGACCCTCAGGGGCGGGGAGCGGCTGTCACCGCCGCGGCCACCGCCCCCCTCGTCGGAGCCCGGCCCCCTGCGCCGCTGGGCGGGACCCGGGGAGGGAGGCGGGACCGTGCGCAGGGTCCGCCCATGGGCCGAAGTCCAGCCCCCGCGCGCCGGGGCGGGGCCGGTGAGCCACGGGACAGTTAGTGTGTGCGCCGCTCTGCGGGCCGGAGCTGGAAAGCAATGGGTCCCCGCAGGCCCCGCCCCGCCCCGCCGCGCAGCTGGGAAGCCCGCAGGTGGCGGCGGCGCCGGGGCTGCTAAGCGGGGCTCGCCCAGTGGTGCGCCCCCTTCCCACGCTCTTTCGGAGCGAACCACACCTTCCTGCTCCCTGTACCTCCCCAGCCTCTGCCGAAAGCCTCAAGAACCGGGCCGCGCACTCCGCTTTCCACAACGGTGTGCTTCTGCGAGTCCGAGTGCGAGCCAGAAACCACTGGGAGGCAAGCCCCACGTTTCACAGGTAAAAAGAAGCCAAGACCCAGAGAGCTTCAAGATCTGACCCTTGCCAAGCAGCGGTACAAAAATGCGAATGAAGCCAAGGGAACGTATCCCTAAATATTACCAGCGACTGCAGACCCAGGTGATGATTGGCAGCCCAGCTTGAAGCTTCATGTGCAGGCCTTCTAGGCATGGTCAGCAACCACGATGAGGGGTCCCTCCCCTTGACTGACATTCTCTTAACGTCTTTTCAGCTTCACAGTTTGCCTGTTCCAGCTTTTCCTCTTCTCAGATTTCCTGAACTTATGATGGGGTTGGATATGGTAAGTTGAAAATCCATTTAATACGCTTGTCCAGCATCATAGCTTAACCTAGCCGACCTTAAGCGTGCTCGGAACATTTCCGTTAGCCAACAGTTGGGCAAAATCCTCTAAATCAAAGCCTATTTTATAATAACACTTTACTGAAGAACTGCCCTGAAAGTGAAAAGCAGAATGGCTGTACGTGGGTTGTTTACCCTGGGGATTGTAGGGCTGAGTTGGAGCTGCTGCTGCTGCTGCTGCTGCTGCAAGCATCACGAAAGAATATTGTATCCCATTTCAGCTTGCTTGGGAAAAGATCAAAATTCAAGGTATGATTTCCACTGAATGAGTATCAGTTTCTCACCATTGTAAAGTAGAAAAATCGTAAGTTGAACTGTTGAAAATCGGGAAATGTCTGTAGTGAATCCAAGACTAGACAATTTCTCGTATTGTTTTAACCCCACAGAGCTGCAAAGGCAGCAATCTATGCTGAAAATCCCCACAGCACTCCCTTATCTCCAGGGCTACTTCCCCATATATCCATCACCAGGGCTTTGGTATGTCTTAATTTTTGAAAAATTACTTTTTCATGGGTAGTTTATCTATAAAACATGTATACATCTATATCTCCAGCAGTTACTGGTGTAGAATAACAATTCATTTCTCCATAGTGGTCAGGTCTTGGGTTATATAAAGTATATGTATAAAGAATGAGATGACAGTCTCTTTTTAGGCTGTATTAGTCCCACAAGGTTAGCTTGAAGGAGAACAGTGCCCAACTGGAAACAGGGGTAGGTAGTTGAGGGAATGGGGTGGAAACAGCACCTGAACATAGTCTCTGAAAGCTGTGCCTCTTACAGTTTTTTCAGGTATCTATTAACATCGTTGTTGTTATGACTTTGGTGAAAATATCTTAGAGGAAGTAGTATGAACATAAGATGAGATATGTAGAGAAAGTAAGAGGTGGTATCTTTCATACCTTTGCTGTTCTACCGGAAATACTCTGTATCCTCCAAATTTGGCCTTGCTTCATTCGTTCTGTGAATGCTTGTTGAATGCTTCCTGTAGGTACCAGGCAATGTTCTGGGCGGCTGGGAATAAAGCCATATGCAATTCAGATAGGATCCTATATTCAGATATGCCTGCTCTTAGAAAGCATGTACTGTAGGGTCTGACATGGTAGAAGAATTTTATACCACACCAATATTAGAGCGTCTCCTCCATGGAAGAAGGATTAGAGTTGTTTTGAATGGCTGAAACAGCTGATGGGAGTCTTAGGGGTAGAAACCATAGGAAACAGATCTGACTCATGTATGGGAAAACTTTGGATGGTTATCACCATTTGACTATGAACTGGCAGCCTTAGAGTACCAGGGGGTTCTTGTCAGTTATCATTAGCATCTAGAGCGGTTTTGTAATAACACTGCAGGGAGAATTACAGGAAAGCAGTATGGTGTAATGAAAAGAGCCTAGTGCCTGGTTTCAAATCCAGGCCCTGCTGTATACTAGCTCTGTAGCCTTGAGGGAGTTACTTAAACTGTCTGAGCTCAGCCTCCTTACCTATAAAGGGGGGAAAATTACTGTCTCCTTCAGTGACTGTGATATGCATAGTGTAGCTGTCTGTGTTAGGACAAAGCCCAGGATGTACCAAACCCTCAGTAAATGACATCTATTTTTTTTAATCATTGTAGTTTTTTTGTTTTGTTTTGTTTTTAAAGATTTTATTTATTTATTTGACAGACAGAGATCACAAGTAGGCAGAGAGACAGGCAGAAAGAGAAGGGGAAGCAGGCTCTCTGCTGAGCCGAGAGCCTGATGCGGGGCTTGATCCCAGGACCCTGAGACCATGACCCGAGCCAAAAGCAGAGGCTTTAACCCGCTGAGCCACCCAGGCGCCCCATTGTTGCTGTTGTAATTATTATTATTTCCTGATTAGGATTTTATCCGAACAGCTCATATTCATGTTTTGCCTAAAGCCAACTTTACCAAACGTTTGGGATAAAACAATTAAAATTTAAATATTAGTTATCCTTAAAATATTGTCTCTCAACCATTTCTACAACTCTGCTCCAGCCTCTGTTGGTTACCTTCCTTTTCCTTTTCCTTCCTTCTATACCACTCCCTGAACTCCAGAATCTTAACTGATTATAGTATAGTACCCACGGTATTATTCATCTCCCTTGACCCCTGTTTGCAGCTCTGCTGCTTTCGCCCTGAGCATGTCAAGTTGTTCAGCTGAACAGTAACTTCTGTAGAAGCACAAAGGCCCAGCAAAATCTTGAGGTTTATTTTAGCAACTTCATTCTCCCAGAAACCAATCCGACTGTGTGGTTTTTTTCTTTAAAGATTTTATTTATTTGTTTGTTTGAAGGAGAGAGTGAAAATGAGCGGTTGGAGGGTGGACAGGGGAAGCACAGGGAGAGGGACAAGCAGACTAGGCCCTGAGCCCGAGCCTGATGCAGGGCTAGATCTCACTACCCTGAGATCATGACCTAAGCGGAAACCAAGGGCTGGACGCCACCCCCCACCCCCACCATTCAACTGTTTAATGAAATGGTTCTTTTCTTTTTTCCAAAGTGATGTAGAAAAGAAGTTAGGGTTCAAAACTGATGGGCAAGAAAGAGTTCTTGAGATGCCTTTGGTGCAAAAAGGTAGTTTTATTAAAGCACAGACAAGACTCCTGGGGCAGAAAGAACTGCTCTGGGGTCATATGGGATGGATGGTCCATTGTATACTTTAAAGTTGGGAAGGGGTTAGGAATAGTGTAAGCCTCCCAGGTATTTTGGAAATAGGGTTTCCAGGATACTGAGGGAGCTTGGTATTGTTAGGAAAGGTCATTTACTACTGTTTAGTAGAAACTTAGTCATGAGACCCTTCAGATGTATATTGGTGGGTCATATGCTTGGGGGATGATTTCCAACATGTATCTTGGCCAGGGTAGAGATAAAGTAAGCTTCCAAAGGAATTTTTTTATATTAAGGAGACTTACAGGGTCCTTGGGGTTGGGTTAAGATTGCCTTTTGCCCTTAACAAAGCATTTAACATCGAAGCAGTGGAGTCCCTAGAGGAATGTCACTCTGTCCATCTCAAGGACCTGGCAATGGGCTGCAGGTAGTAAGGAAATTCAGTAATTTTTCTTCTGCCTTTGTTTCCCACATCAAAGTATATTCACCGAACTTCCACCCAATATCCAGAGACTGAGTATAGGAAAACACATAAAAAATGATATCAACATTTTGCTTTTTGGTCAAAGACTTAGTGTCCAGAAGCTGAAGAGAACATTAGATTTTTTTTTTTTCAGGTATTTGTTAACATGATGGTTTTTAAGACTATGGTAAAAATATCTTAGAGTAAGCAGTTGTAGGGAAGGAAAAAAAATGTCCTTCCCTGTCAGGTTTTTCCAGCTGCTTTAAGGATTCAATTGACATGAGACAGATTAACAGGAGAAAAACCCAAGATTTATTATGTGCACACGGAGACCCAATAATGAAATTGACACCCAAAGAAATGACCATGGCAGGCAGAGTTCATACATTTTAGACAAAGAGACAATAAATTTGAGGTATTGACAGCATAAAGAAAACAGATGTTTGGGAGCTTTCGTTAGTAAGGAATTCTAAGATTTGGGCTGAGGTTGTAGATTAGTAAAAAGGAACAAGGTTTGTTTCTACAGCTTTAAAGTCTCTGGGGGTAGGGATGTCTTTTTACTTCTTAATAAAGCGTAGGTACCTTTCACACAGAAGATTTACTTTGGGCCTTCAGGGGATACAGGGGAAGGTCCGTCTTTTTCCAAGTAGCTTCAATTCAAAATAACCAATATGCCGTTGTGGCATATATTAGGGTGGCCTGCCTTGGGCCCCTCCAGTTCCCATAGAAAAGGTGAGCTGGTGACTATGGAGAGACAAACTGAGTTAGTAAATGAGTGGTAAGAGATCTGCAAAGAGAAAAAGGAATATAGATGAGAATGAGGACGAACCAACAGGAAAGAAAAAGTCTGAGCCCTTTCCTTCGCACCCCATTAAGCTAGTCCCCCAGCCCCAGAGATGGATCAGTCCTATAAAATGTCCGTGCTTCGTTTATCTGCTGAAAATACTAGGCCTTTTTTTCTAACATATTGAAGTTAGGTAGAACTTGTCCTATTTGGTTTATGCGGAAAGAACACTTTTTCACCAGAGACTGCCTTAGTCCCCCCGTGCTGGGCTGCCAGCGTGTGTCGGGTATGAGGATTTTGGACTTCCAGAGAGACTAAGCTGTTAACTTCTGACCGGAGTCATGTCAGAGTTCTTGAGGTAGTATTGAGCTCTTATTCCACTATATAGGGAGACTTGGGATTGCCTTTTCTAATTCATGATCTCCAAGATTTGGGAAGAAAGACCCTAAATGCTGAAAAGAAGGCAGACCTGTGATACACAAGCAGAATTTCTGTGATTTTTCAACAGGCATATTTATGTGGCATAATTTTACGAACAAAGGAGCCAAGCTTGTCGTTAGCATTTAGGGTGAAGTGTTTAGTGACAGGAGCCAGGTATCAGTCCATATTGTCCTGAACACTTACGTGGGAACGCTTTATACACCTTGTTGCCACATAAAATAAAAAGAGGGGTATGATTTACAGACAAAGTCAGGTTGAAACCTGTAATTTTTGAGGCCTGGAGCATTCCATGACCTTTGCCATTGATTATGTTAATGTCTGTACATCTCTATTTTTCATGTGGTCTTACCAGTGTGTGAGAGCAGAAGAGTCTGTAAAGTAGCTGATGTAGGTCTGGAGTTCGCTGCTGGCAGCTGTAAAGCTTACTTTTGTCACTCAGCCAAGGAAATCTGCAATTTCCATCCACCTGAATATAGTTTGTGGTATTGGGCAGTCTAACAAGAGGGGCAACTGAGCTATGGCCTCTCGTACAAGGCTGTTATGTAAACCATTGGGTGATCTGGCAAACTTTTATGCTAGGGTTATTTTTAATCTCCTTGCTGAGTTTGAAAATGCCATTTTCAGCATCAAACCAGAGAGTTTGATTGTAATGGTATATCACCCAGGAAAAGTTGAGTGGCATGTCTGTGTTCCGAGTAAAGGGAAAAATCTTCAGCTGTTCTTTTAACCCTGACAAGGGATAGTCCTTGAGCTTCTGGTGAGATTTTTCTGGGGCCTATGTAACTCACCAGGGAGAAAGGCAGAGTGACTTTTTTCTGATCATGGATATGACACTGTGTTGTTTACCCTTTGCTCAAGCTCAGTCCCTCGGTGTTTACATCAGCAGGGACAAAGACCAGGGTATTTTGTGCATTATCTAGATGTACACATAGTCAACAGTCGGACTGATTAACGTTTGGTAAACTGGCACCAGTGGGTGTTTGGTCTGCGACCAACTTGTTCAAAGAGAGTTGGTAAGAAGACGACAGGGGCTGGAAACCAGCCCATAGTGGAAACTTAGAGTAGCTAAATAGCATAGGTAGAGACAAGCATTCTCTAGAAGTCTGTATTTTATTAAATGATTTATAAATGTGGATAAACTATTAAAAAGAGAAGTGCTTTGTTTTAATATCATGGGGTCTTTTTAAAAATAAGGGGTAGGGAAAGAGAAGTTTATTGATCCATGATCTTAGGAAGGGCTGTCTATAACATGGTGCCATCTGCTTCTGAGACCTGGAACTGAGCCCTACAAATCCTTATTTTCAGGTCACCTATAAAAGTCCTCTCCCAGTTGTCTTGTGAGTGATGATCTGGGTCTGTTTTAGTGTGGCTTGCATGAATCTCAGGGGGATTTCTTTTCTCTTTCGATGGCAGTGTAGGTGGTCAGTAACACCTCATAAGCGCCTTTTCAGCAAGGGTACAGTGCTTGTTCCCTTCTAAAGAATTTGATGTACATCCAGCCTCCAGGTCGAAAGGGATGGCAAGGTTCATCAGTGGGACCTGTTGGTGATATGCTTCAAGTTTAGTAGTTCTTGTGTATAGTTAGTCATAGCATCAGGTTGTTCATTTAACTCAAAAATGAAAGGTTTAAAGATGTCAGTAGGCAATGGGTGACCAACACTGTTTTTATAGTTTTATTTATTTTTTATTTTTTTTATGGATTTTATTTAGTTATTTGGGAAAGAAAGAGAATGAGAGAGAGAGAGAGCATGAGAGGGGAGAGGTCAGAGGGAGAAGCACACTCCCCACCTAGCAGGGAGCCCAATGTGGGACTTGATCCCAGGACTCCAGGATCATGACCTGAGCTAAAGGCAGTTGCTCAACTGGGCCACCCAGGTGCCCCAATACTTTTTTTTTTTTTTTCTTTTAAGCAGATCAATCCATGGCTTCCATTTTGAATATTCTGGATCTTAATAAGGGCCAAGTGCAGTTCTTCTGGCCGTTGAAGTCCAGTTTCTTGGCAAGTCTTTTCTAAAGGCCTTTCTAGGTCTAGATTTTTATGTTCCATTTGCCCTGATGATTAAAGTTGATATGGGGTGTGAAATTTTAATGAGTGCCCCTGTGTTCTTGCAAGCAGACTGTTTATCTCTGCTGTAATATGAGTTCTTTGGTTTAACTCAATCCATAAATGAATGCCAAAATGAGGAATAATCCGGTTGTTAATTTCTTTACCACCGTGGCGACATGTTTAACACATCTGGTTGGATAGCACCCAGTCTATTCACTAAACAGGCCAAATAGGAAGAATAGCTCAGGGCTGGGGACAAGTCTATAAAATCCATTTGAAATGCCACAAAGGGCAATATGGACCTAGAAGGACTGCTTGGGGGCGCACTGATTTGGTGAGATTACAAATAGTGTACTGAAAAATATGAGACTGATGCGCTACCTACTGCGCTAACGAGGCACCTAGTGTACTGCAAAATAATTTGGTCAGAAATTTTGAGGTTGCCAGGGCAGAACCAACTGTATTTTAGTTCCTTAATTATTCTGTTTGCTCATGTTAACCTAAAAACAAACTGCCAGTTATTTTACCAGCAAAATGGGCTTATATGGGAAAAACAGAAAATTGCAATTTGGGACAAGCAGTTTATGGCAAAATTGTAGGCAAGTCTGCAGAACAAAGGAGAGGAGTGCTTTTTTATAGAGCGGACGGGTGTGGGGTGCAGTTGGGGAAGGCTGTTACAAGCAAGTCCATTGGAGTAAACTGGGAGTTTGAAGTATGGTAGCTTTGCATTGGCCGATATGTGACTGTCTCTCATTAGTTGAGCTGCTGCGATAGCAAGGTCGTGTCTTCTGTTGGGTCTGCAACTGAAAAGCAGTAGTAGAGTGTGAGAGCTCCCCCCACCCCAACCTCCCAGTGAGTTTTCCCTTCATTAATTTTCACACGTGTCCCATTTGGGGGGAGGTAAGTGCTAGCCAAAAGGTTAAAAGGCGCTACAATAGAATCCATCTGGCAATCATTTGCACCCTTTTGTATCCAGTTATCTTCTTCAGGTTGAAGGGTATTTGCCTGATAATTAATACTATCAGTCCGGGATAAAGGTAGGGTTAAAAATTGGGTGGACTGACAATTGGAGAAAGACAACTATCATATGATCTCCCTTTTATGAGGAAGTGGAGATGCAACGTGGGGGGTTTGGGGGTAGGAAAAGAATAAATGAAACAAGTTGGGATCGGGAGGGAGACAAACAGTAAGATACTCTTAATCTCACAAAACAAATGGAGGGTTGCAGGGTGGGGGGGTAGGGAGAGGGTGGTGGGGTTATGGACATTGGGGAAGGTATGTGCTATGGTGAGTGCTACGAAGTGTGTAAACCTGGTGATTCACAGACCTGTACCCCTGGGGCTGATAATACATTATATGTTAATATAAAAATAAAAAAGAAAATCCTTGCTAATGGAAAAAAAAAATTGGGCAGACTGAGGATGGGGGGGCATGAGGGTGTGGTCTCTTTTGGGCCGAATACTTAACAGTTCTGTTAGCCTTCTGGTTTCTAAAGATACAGTATCGATTTCCTTTGTATGAACTAAATAGTGAATAATTATAATTTTAGAAGGGAGGTGAGTAACTTTTACTAGGTCAGCAATTATGAGCCCTTTAGCAATGGGAGTATCCACCAAAGGTAAGAATCCATGAGATTTCCAAATTGTGCCAACAGCATGGCAACCTGCAGAATCAGTGTAAAAGCAGTTTTCCCCTCCCACCAGCATGTAAACTCTGCAGGCCAGAGCTATGAGTTCAGCCACTTGGGCTATTTTACAGCGAGCAAAGAATATGCCTTGGTTGTTTTGTGTGGGAAAATTATGGCACAACCAGTCATTATGTATCCCTGGAAATTTTGTTTACAGGAGCCATGACAAAATAAAAGTTAGTCTGGATTATTTGGAGGGATGTCTGAGAGATGCTGTCGTGGTTTTGAGATCCTACAGTTGTAAGGCGATAGTGGGGAAGAGAGTGGGGCTCTCCATTATTAGAGAGTAAGGTAGCTGGATTTAAAGTTTCTCAATGATATAAGATGACAAGTTAGTTAGAAGAGCTTATTTGTAAGTGGTCTGTCGTTTTGTTGAGAGATGCTGTGTCTTACAAACTTGTAAGGGCGCAGGTATATTTTGGGGACACACAAGTCAACAGAGGAGCCTAACGTAAGAGTCCTCGTTTTGTCCAGCAAGGAGGCAGCTGCATGGAAGTATGGGGGTGCACCTGATGCCACCTGGTCCACTTGGCATGAGAACTGTGCTGTTGGCATTCTTCTAGGAGGCAGAAGCTTGTCCTAGAATCCCCGCAGCAAAGCTGTTATTTTCATGCAGTATGAACGGACGGGCTTGTCGAAATTCGGTAAGTGAGGAGTGTGGACAGAGGTCATTTCAAAACTTCAAAAGAGATTAATGTCTCTGAAGACCAGAGTGGGGTGATGCCTGAGAAAAGAGCACACAAAGGTTTAACAAAAACTGTAGAATTAGGAATCCGTTGGTGGCAAAATCCAGCTGTCCATAAAAATGGACTTAACTATTTGGGGGAAAGGGCTGGACAAAAGAGACTCAAGGTGTTTTGGAGTGAGCTTTAGAATGCCCTGCGATATCTCGTGTCCTAAATAGGTAACAGTTGCATATACCTACTCATGTTTCGATTTAGAGGTTTTATGGCTTTGTTTAATTACTGCCTTTAAGTGAATGAAGGAGCTATAAAAGTTCCCCACTCAGGTTGATTACAGAGCAAAAGGGCATCAGCATAGTGCACTAGGATGGAATCTTGGGTAAGGATTATAGGGTCCAGGTTGGCTTGAAGGACTTGAGGAAATATTGAGAGAGACTCATAGTAGCCTCTTGGACTGGGAGTCTGTGGCAGTTGTCCCCCTTTACATGGAAATGCAAAAAGAAATTTCGAGTCTGGGTGAGATTGAAAAGAAAACTGAGGAAGGTGCCAAGGAGTCCCAAAAGAGTTTATTTATGTCCCTCAAGCCCTTTACAAATTAATAAATTTGGTTTCCAAGTCAACCTCTGCCTTCTTTCTTTACTGGCAAGATTGAGGTGTTATGGGGTGAGGTGGTAAAGACAAGAACATCATGTTTTAAGAGAGGGTCCATTATACCTGGGTGGCTCTCGATTTCCACTCTGGTCATGATCTCAGGGTAATGGGACCAAGCCCTACATCAGGCTCCATGCTCAGGATGGACTTCGCTTGAGATACCCTTTCCCTCTGCCCACGCCCACACTTCATGTGCATACACTGGTGCTTTCTCTCTCAAATAAATGAATAAGTCTTTAAAAAAAGAGAGAGAGGGCCTGTTATAGGGTTAATTCCTTGCTCTGGTTTCTAGAGAGACGATTTTGAGCTACTGATTGAAATGGTTTATTCCTTTTCCAAGAAATGAACCCAGGCTCTGCACCTCATGACAGTTCAGCTTCATTTGCATGTGTAGCCCAAAGATAGATGGGACATCTTTTAAAGATTCATCCTCTTCTGAGGAATTTAGATTAAGATGAGTTTCACTAAAGTAGGAAATTTGGGATTTGGTCTATTGGTAAAGAAACAAAAATGCTTTTCTTACTAAGTGTATAGTGGCATTAAATTAACAGAGTTCACTACCAAGAAAGTTTACTGGTGAGCAGCTGGAAATAAGAAAGGCATGATGAGGATGAATAGGGCCTAAGGGTCTTGGGGTGGACTGACACACAGGCAATAAAATAGATTACCCTGAGACTCTGATAACCTGAATAGAATCAGAAGTGGCAAATAGAGATAAATCTTCTGAGAAGATAGATGGTAGAGGAAGTTGCACCAGTGTCAATTAAGAGATCCAGTTCCCGCTTTAAGTTTTGTGGTAGGTCTGGCATGCTACTGGGGATCAGCTGTCACTTAAGGGAGAATTGTCCCTCAGGAGCAATAGGAATTTTCTGAGGGTGTGGGGTTTAAGAGAATTGCTTGTTAAGCCCTTCTTTTTCTTAAGTGCAGGACAAATTCTCTTCCAATATCTGCTTTTGTTTTTTGCAATATCAGCAATTGCTTAGAGGCAAATAGGGAGATTTCTGATTGGGCTCTGAGTTATTCTCAGCGTCATGCTTCACCTTTCCAAAGACTGAAGTTGCAAGGCAAGAATTATTGCTTTTGGTTCCTTGTTCTCCCTGCTTTCCTAAGAACTATTTTCAAAGAACTGGGTGGATGCCTCCGGTCTTAGACTCCGCAGTTGCCCCACCCAACTGACCACATTCTTGTGGATTTGTTTTTTCACATTGGGAGGAAGTTTCCCATTACAGCAGAGATTAGAAGATTCTATGTTGTGAGGCTTCTGGAATGAATGCAGTATGCCTTGGAAAAGGTTGTGTAAAATGTTCAACAAAGTCTCTTTGGTGTTCTTTCTGAGTGCATATTTCAACCTTAGACAGACTGATTTGGGGAGGGAAGTGCTCCAGTGTTGCTCTGTTGACTCTTGAATATCTGCCTCTAGCTGAGTCATCTTCTGGTCATTCATAGGAGCACTGGAGAGAGGCTCTGGCCATCTGTTTCCCTTGTCAGGGGACTTTTCTCCTGGGAGCCATTTGGCCTGTCTGAAAACCACCTGATAATCACAGGCTGGAAGAACCCCTGCAGTAGCCAGACACGGTCTCTGTGAGGGAGGTGAGATTGTGGACAGTTGCTCGTCTTTGTAATTCCTCTCTAAATTTAGTAGGATTCTCTAAGAAAAGAGGTAAAGGAGTTTACAGTTTAGAAGGTCTGTTACTGGGGCTCCTGGGTGGCTCAGTGGGTTAAAGCCTCTGCCTTCGTCTCAGGTCATGATCCCAGGGTCCTGGGATTGAGCCCTGCATCCGGCTCTCTATTGGGCAGGGAGCCTGCTTCCCTACCTCTCTCTCTGCCTGCTTGTGATCTCTGTCTGTCAAATAAATAAATAAAATCTTAAAAAAAAAAAAAAAAAAAAGAAGGTCTTTTACTGTCCAGGGGACATGAACTCTTTGCAGTGGATGTCCAGGGTATATCCATAGACATTGCATAGGAGTGCTTAAAACTGGCAGAGCCTGATTACAAAGCCCTGGAAAATAGGAGGAATTATAAGGTACAGCAAAATGAGCTTTGTTGGACTTCCAGGTGTTGCTGCTAGATTTACTCCCTGAGTCCAGGGAGTAAACAAATGATCTGTTTTCCCAGGGCCTAGAGAAAGGCCAACATGCTCTCTGTAAATCTTCCAAGAAAGGGAAGGTTTCTTGGGGGAAATTGTAGTTCTAGGATTTAAAGAAATTGGTTGAGGAGATGGCACCACAGATGCCATCTGTGGTGCCATCCAAAAGATGGGGAACAGATCCAAAAGATCTTTGGGAAGGTCAGTGATAGGGATTGGGGGATAAAAGAAGGGCATAAGAAAGACTTATGTCCGATTTGATTTCTAATTCTTGTTTTAAATCTGACTTTGGGGGACGCCTGGGTGGCTCAGTTGGTTAAGCGTCTGCCTTCGGCTCAGGTCATGATCCCAGCGTCCTGGGATCGAGTCCCACATCAGGCTTCTTGCTTGGCAGGGAGCCTGCTTCTCCCTCTGCCTCTGCCTACCGCTCTGTCTGCCTGTGCTTGCTCTCTCCCTCTCTCTCTAACAAATAAATAAAATCTTTAAAAATAAATAAATAAATCTGACTTTGGTTCTTTGATTTTATTAAGGGATTCTCTAAGGTTATCTGCTGTACTTTCATGTTTTCCTTTCAGTTTGATACTCCCATAAATACCAGTAAGACAACTGTTTGCAGTCAGAGCTTGGGGGGGTGGGGGGGCGGCGGGTGGTGTGGACAAAAAACCACCACCACAACAAAAAGCTATTTAAATGTAGAAATTTTTCTAATTCAAAACATCTGTTGTTTGGCCATAAACATGTGGGATCACCATTAATATATTAATTCCAATACTAAATATATAGAACCGAAAAGCAACTTCACAGGCTTAGAATAAACCTTTACCATGGATATAAGAGGTGACCCTGGAGAGGGCATAGATGATGCAACACCCCATGATCCAAAGTTTACTCCCAGAATAATCCAAGAAAGCAAAAACTCTGTTGCCCAGGTGGTAAAAATGATGTGGTGTGTAGGTGTCTCTGGCCTCCCACAAATGTGTGACATATCTAGTCACAGACCCCCTAATCTGTGACACCAGGCAAGGAGTACTCAAGTGGGATTTCTCCAGCTCTGACAAGCAAGGAAGCTAGTCTCATACCACTGGACCCTGCAGACAGAGATTCCACTAGGCTGACATGGTAGGAAATCTTACCTTGACTAGCTGTATGTCAGATGTCCCACAGTCTCTCAGCTGAGGCAGAGTGAGCAATCTCCAGCAAGTTAGAGTATCCTGCTGACTACGCCAACTGTATGGGAGGAAAAAATTTGCTTTTTTCCCCCCAAGGTTCTTCTAGCTGTTTTAGGAATTAAATTGACATGAGACAGACTAAAAAGAGAAAAAACCCCAAAGTTTTACTATGTGTGCTTGGAGGCCCAGTAATGAAATTGAGACCCAAAGAAATGACCAAGGCAGGCAGTTTTTATACATTTTAGACAGAGACAATAAGTTTGTGAGGAATTGATGAGATAAATAAAGCAGATATTTGGGAGCTTTAACTAGTAAGGAATTCTAAGCAGAATTTGGGCTGGGGTTGTAGATTAGTAAATGGTAACAAGGTTTGTTTCTGCAGCTCTCTCAACTTTAAAGTCTCTACTCCGGTGATAAGGGTGTCTTTTTACTTGTTAGTACAGGAAAGGTAACTTTCGTGTGAACGATTTATTTCCTACCTAAAGCAGATGTGGAGGAGGGTCTGAGTGTCTTGCACTAGCTGTTGCCCAAGTAGCTTCAATTCAAAGTAACCAGTATTATTTTGGAGTGGCCTTCCCCGGACCCCTATACAGCATGAGCATAAGACAAGAGATATAGAGAAAGTGATCAAAACATAGCTCTTTTATATGAGCTTTACCAAGGGGCCATATTATTTAACTATGTAAATATAAGCCACACTTATATTCCAAGGTTCTGTAAAAGTCTTCGTATATCACATATTTGGGCTAGATCTCAATTCACTGAGAATTTATTATTCATGTTGGCTGGTTTGACTGAAAAAAAGTCAAAACAGCAATGAACAAGCTAGACTGTATCAGCCTGTTGCTGATACATTACTCTCTGGCTTCATGAGGCTCAGAGAACAAGAGGAGAGAAAAGTTGTATTTGTTTTCTTGTCCCCTCCTGCCAGGCCTTGATTTGTGTCCTGCTTTAGTGTGGCCACAGCTCTCTCCCCATGCCCAATGGGCCCTAGAAGTGGTACCAATTTCCCTGTGTTAATTGGGATGCTTCAGCATCCTGGCTATTTAACTCGGCCAACACCTCTGTTAATAGTCACTTCAAGCACGTTTCAGTCTCCTCTTCCAGTGTACTGCTATTTCCCGCCCCACAACAGTGACTGATACATCAAAAAAGCCAATTTTTGAAAAAGGTAAAATCATGGCTTTGAAAATAGCTCTAAAATGAACATGTCATTATCACATTGTGTGCTTTAAGTATCTTATAGTTTTGTCCATTTTATTTAAGTTAAGCTGAAAAAAATGAACATGCCAAAAATTTAATTAACATATCAATTAGTTGAGGGGACCAGAAAAAATGTTATCAGTTCAAAGGAGAACTAAAAATATAGGAAAAGAGGAGTGAATTAGCAAAGGGCATCAAAATTGCCTTTTAACCCCTTAGGAATCAGAAACTCTCCATCTGACAGTTTGTTTTCATGGATATAGGCAAGAATTATTTGCATTATCAGTTATCTACAATTTACAGAGTTACAGCTCAAAGAGAATGAATCAGAATCAGATACCTTAGAAAGTCATGCTGTAAACAGAGTTTTGTATTCTCCTGGGCCATGATTTTTTTTTCCCACATACAGTTGCCTTCTTCCCTTAAGGAGAACAAAAATACAATTTTTAAAATTTTTAAAAATTTGTTATTATTGAAGTATAGTTGACATACAATGTTATTAGTTTCAGGTGTACAACATAGCAAATCAGCAGTTCCGTACATTATGCAGTGCTCACCACAATGAGTGTAGTTACCATACATCACCATACAACGTTATTACAGTACTGTTGACTATATTCCCTATTCTGTACTTTCATCTCAGTAATGTATTTATTTTATAACCAGAAATTTGTACCACCCTGCCTTTTTTTTTTGAAGATTTTATTTATTTATTGTGAGAGAAAGAGAGCACAAGCAGAGGGGAGGGGCAGAGGGAGAGGAAGAAGCAGTCACTCCTCCCACTCCTGCTGAGTAAGGAGCCTAATACAGGGCTCTATCTCAGGTCCCCGGGATCATGACCTGAGACAAAGGCGGACACTTAACTTACTGAGCCACCAGATGCCCAGCAGTTTGTGCCTCTTAATCTCCTTTGCCTATTTTGCCCATCCCCAATCCTTGTCTCTTCTGGCAAGCAAGAGTTTTTTCTCTGTATCTATGAATAATTTCTGTTTTGTTTTTGTTTGTTCATTTGTTTTTTTAATATTCAAATAAAAAATGTTTTTTATATTTTTATATTTGTTTTTTAATATTCAGATACCATTATATGGTATTTGTCTTTGTCTTTCTGACTTATTTTACTTGTCATAATGCTCTCTATGTCCATCCATGTTGTCACAAAGACAAGATCTCACTCACTTTTTATGGCTGAGTAATATTCCATTGGACATATACACCACGTCTTTATTCATTTATTGAGAGACACTAAGGTTGCTTCCATATCTTGGTTAATGTAAATAATGCTACAATAAACATAGGGGTGCATATATCTTTTCAAATTAGTATTTGCTTTCTTTGGGTAAATACCCAGTAGCAGAATTACTGGATCATATAGTATTTATATGTCAGTTTTCTTGTCAAATCTCCATACTGTTTCCACGGTAGTTGCACCAGTATACCCACCAGTAGTGCATGAGGGTTCTGTTTTCCACATCGTCACTAACACTTGTTATTGGGAGTCTTTTTGTTACTAACCATTCTTACTGGTATGAAGATAGTCTTCTGGTTTGATTTGCTTTTCCCTGATGATTAGTCATATTGAGCATCTTTTTATGTATCTATTGGTCATCTGTGTCTTCTTTGGAAAAATGTTCAGGTTTTCTCATTTTTTAATTGTGTTATTTGTATTTTTGATGTTGAATTGTATACGTTCTTTATATATTTCATATATTAACCCCTTATTGGATATGTCATTTGCAAATATCTTCTCTCATTCAGTAGGTTGCCTTTTCATTTTGTTGATGGTTTTCTTTACTATAAAAGTTATTTTGTTGTAGTCCTTATAGTTTAATTCTGCTTTTTGTTTCTTTTGCCTGAGGAGACATATCTATAAATATGTTGCTAAGGTTGATATCCAGGAGATTACTGCTTATTTTGTCCTAGGAGTTTTATGGTTCCAGGTCTCACATTGAGGTGTTTAATTCATTTTGAGCTTATCTTTGTTTTTTTTTTTAAGATTTTATTTATTTATTTGACAGACAGAGATCACAAGTAGGCAGAGAGGCAGGCAGAGTGAGAAGGGGAAGCAGGCTCCCTGCTGAGCAGAGAGCCTGATGTGGGGCTTGATCCCAGAACCCTGGGATCATGACCTGAGACGAAGGCAGAGGCTTTAACCTACTGAGCCACCCAGGCACCCCTTGAGCTTATCTTTACGTGTTCTGAGAAAGTGGACCAGTTGTTTTTTTTTTTTTAAAGATGTATTTATTTATTTTAGAGGGAGAGAGAGAGAGAGAGAGATTAGAGGAGGGGAGAAGGAGAGGGAGAGTCTTAAGCAGACTCCACACTGAGCACAGAGCCTGACCGTAGAGCTCCATCTCGTGATCTTGAGATTACAACCTGAGCCAAAATCAAGAGTCCAGTGCTTAACCAAAGAAGCCACCCAGGCACCCTCAGTTGTATCCTTTTGCACATACCTGTCCAGTTCTCCCAGCATCTTTTATTGATGAGACTGTCTTTTCCCCATTATATATTCTTGCCACCTTTGTCATAGATTAATTGGCCATATAAGCATGGGTTTGTATTTGGGCTTCCCATCCTGTTCTATTGATATGTGTATCTGTTTTTGTGCCAGTACCATACTGTTTTGATTACTATAGCTTTGTTGGATAGCTTGAAATTTGGGACTGTGATACCCAGCTTTGTTCCTTCTCAAGATTGCTTTAGCTATTTGGGGGGTCTTTTATGGTTCCATACAAATTTGTTCTAGTTCTCTGGAAAATATTATTGTTATTTTGATAGGAATTATACTGAATCTGTAGATTGTTTTGAGTAGTATGGACATTTTAACAATATTAATTCATTTAGTCCATGAACATGGTATATCTTTCCATTTGGTTGTGTTCAATTTCTTTCATCAGTGTCTTACAATTTCCAGAGTATAGGTCTTTTACCTCCTTGGTTAAATCTATCTCTAGATATTTTATTCTTTTTGGCGCAATTGTAAGGGGGATTATTTTGTTAATTTCTTTTTTCCTACTTTATTATTACTGTATAAAAATAGAGTAGATTTCTATATATTAATTTTATACCTTGAAACTTTATTGCATTCATTTATTAGGTTTAATGGTTTTTTGGTGGAGTCTTTAGGGATATATAGTATCATGTCATCTGCAAATAGTGACGGTTTTACATTTTCCTTAACTAATTTGGATACCTTTGATTTCTTTTTCTTGTCTGATTGCTATGATAAAATTTCCAGTACTCTGTTGAATAAAAGGGTGAGAGTGGATATCCTTGTCTTGTTCCTGACCTTAGGGGAAAAGCTTTCAATTTTCATCATTGAGTATAATGTTAGCTTTGGCTTTGTCATATATGGCCTTTATCATTTTGAGGTATGTTTTCTCTGTGCCAGCTTTGTTGAAAGCTTTTTTCATGAATGGATGTTGTATTATTTCAAATGCTTTTTGTGCATCTGTTCAGGCGATCATATGGTTTTTATTCTTCATTTTTGAATGGGATGTATTATGTTGAGTGATACACAGATATTGAACCATCCTTGCATCCCTGGAATAAATCCCCCTTGATTGTGGTGAATGATCCTTTTATTTATTTGTTTGTCTGTTTACTTACCATATCATGTATTATTTACCCCAGGGGTACAGGTCTGTGAATCATCTTACACATTTCACAGGACTCACCATAGCACATACCTTACCCAGTGTCCATAACGCAGCCATCCTATCCCAACCACCCAGCCCCCAGCAACCCTTAGGTTGTTTTGTGAGAGTAAGAGTCTCTTATGGTTTGTCTCCTTCCTGACCCCATCTTGTTTCATTTTTTCCTTCCCCACACCCCAAACCCCCTGTGCTACATCTCAAATTCCTCATATGAGGAACATCGTATAACAATTGTCTTTCTCTGTTTGACTTATTTCACTCAACATAATACCCTCTAGGTCCATCCACATCATTGCAAATGGCAAGATATCATTTCTTCTGATGGTTGCATAGTATTCCACTTTATATATCACACCACATCTTCTTTATCCATTCATCTGTTGATGGACATCTTGGTTCCTTCATAGTTTGACTATTGTGGACATCGCTGCTATAAACATTCGGGTGCACATGCCCCTTTGAATCACTACATTTATATCTTTAGGGTAAATACCCAGTAGTGCTATTGCTGCGTCGTAGGGTAGCTCTATTTTCAACTCTTTGAGGAACCTTCATACTGTTTTCCAGAGTGGCTATACCAGCTTGCATTTCCACCAGCAGTGAAGGAGGGTTCCCCTTTCTCCTCATCCTTGTCAACATCTGTCATTTCCTGACTGGTTAATTTTAACCATTCTGACTGGCGTGAGGTGGTATCTCATTGTGGTTTTGATTTGTATTTCTCTGATGCCAAGTGATGTGGAGCACTTTTTCATGTGTCTGTTGGCCATTTGGATGTCTTTGGAGAAATGTCTGTTCATGTCTTCTGCCCATTTCTTGATTGGATTATTTGTTCTTTGGGTGTTGAGTTTGATAAGTTCTTTATAGATTTTGGATACTAGCTCTTTATCTGATATGTCATTTCCAAATATCTTCTCCCATTCTGTCCTTTGTCTTTTGATTTTGTTTACTGTTTCCTTTGTTTTGCAGAAGCTTTTGATCTTGATGAAGTTCCAATAGTTCATTTGTGCCCTTGCTTCCCTTGCCTTTGGGAATGTTTCTAGGAAGAAGTTGCTGCGGCTTGAGGTTGAAGAGGTTGCTGCCTGTGTTTTCCTCAAGGATTTTGATGGATTCCTGTCTCACATGGAGGGCTTTCATCCATTTTCAGTGTATTTTTGCGTGTGGTGTAAGGAAATGGTCCAGTTTCATTCTTCTGCAAGTGGCTGCCCAATTTTCCCAACACCATTTGTGGAAAACACTGTCTTTTTTCTATTGGACATTCTTTCCTGCTTTGTCCCAGATTAGTTGACCATAAAGTTGAGGGTCTATTTCTGGACTCTTTATTTTGTTCCATTGATCTATGTGTCTGTTTTTGTGCCAGTACCATACTGTCTTGATGATTACAGCTTTGTAAGACAGCTTGAAGTCTGGAATTATGATGCCACCTACTTTGGCTTTCTTTTTCAACATTCCTTTGGCTATTCAGGGCCTTTTCTGGTTCCATATAAATTTTAGGATTATTTGTTCCATTTTGTTGAAAAAACTTGATGGTATTTTGATAGGGATTGCATTAAATGTGTAGATTGCTTTAGGTAGCATAGACATTTTCACAATATTTGTTCTTCCAATCCATGAGCATGGAACATTTTTCCATTTCTTTGTGTCTTCCTCCATTTTTTTCATGAGTACTTTGTAGTTTTTTGCATACAGATTCTTTGCCTCTCTGGTTAGGTTTATTCCTAGGTATCTTACGGGTTTGGGTGCAATTGTAAATGAGATCAACTCCTTGATTTCTCTTTCTTCTGTCTCACTGTTGGTGTGTAGAAATGCATCTGGTTTCTGTGCATTGATTTTATATCCTGTCACTTGACTGAATTCCTGTATGAGTTCTAGCAGTTTTGGAGTGGAGTCTTTCAGGTGTTCCACATAAAGTATCATCTTCAAAGAGTGAGAGTTTGACTTCTTCTTTGCCACTTCAGATGTCTTTTATTTCTTTTTGTTGTCTGATTGCTGAGGCTAGGACTTCTAGTACTATGTTGAATAGCAGTGGTGATAGAGGACATCCCTGCTGTGTTCTGACCTTAGGAGAAAAGTTCTGTTTTTCCCCATTGAGAATGATATTCACTGTGGGTTTTTCATAGATGGCTTTGATGATATGAGGTATGTACCCTCTATGCCTACACTGTGAAGAGTTTTGATCGAGAAAGGGTGCTGTACTTTGTCAAATGCTTTTTCAGCATCTACTGAGAGTATCATACAGTTCTTGTTCTCTCTTTTATTAATGTATTGTATCACATTGATTTGCAGATGTCTAACCAACCTGGCAGTCCAGGAATAAATCCCACTTGGTTGTAGTGAATAATCCTTTTAATGTACTGTTGGTGAATGATCCTTTTAATGTGTTGTTGAATTGGTTTACTAATATTTTATAAGGATTTTGTTTTTTTTGCAGCTGTGTTCATTAGGGTTATTGGCCTATAGTTTTCTTTTCTTTTTTCTTAGTGTTTTTGTCTGGTTCTATATCAGAGTAATGCTGGCCCCTTTTGAATGAATTTACAAATTCTCCTCCTTGTTTGTTTGTTTTTTTGTTTTGTTTTGTTTTTGGAATGAGTTGAGAAGAGTAGGTATTAACTCTTTAAGTGTTTGGTAAAATTTACCTGTGAAGTCATCTGGTCCTGGACTTTTGTTTGTTGGGAGTTTTTGATTACTGATCGAACTTTGTTACTAATAATCAATCTATTAAAATTTTCTGTTTCTTTGTGATTCAGTCTTGAAGACTATGTGTTTCTAGGAACTTATCCATTTCTTTTAAGTTGTCCAGCTTGTTGGCATATATATATATATATATATATATATATATATATATTTTTTTTTTTTTTTAGTAGTCTCTTATTTTTTTTTTTTAGTAATCTCTTAGAATGTATTTCTTGGTGTCACTTGTTATTTCTCTTCTTTCATTTCTGATTTAATTTATTTGAGTCCTCTATCTTTTTTTGTTGATTAGCCTGGCTAAAGATTTAACAAAAGTTTTGTTTATCTTTCGAAAAAAATCCAGCTCCTGGTTTCATTAATATATTCTATTAATTTACATCTTTCTTTATTTCTGCTCTTCTTCCTCCTATTGTTGGGCTTTGTTTGTTCTTTTTCTTGTTCCTTCACGTGGAAGGTTGGATTGCTTAAGATTTTTCTTGTTTGTTGAGGTAGGCCCTTATTGCTATAAACCTCCTTCTTTAAATTGCTTTTGCTATGTCTCAACGACTTTAGACCATCCTGTTTCCATTTTCATTTTCTTACAGTCATTTTTTTATTTCTTCTTTGATTTCTTCATTGGCCCATTGGTTATTTAGTAACATGTTGTTTTACATATCTCCTACTTTCCTACATATGAGTTGCTTTCTTTATCATTTCTATCAGTCTTAATTATATTTGGCAGAATTTTAACTCTTAGAAACCTTAGTCTCCAGTGAAAATTAAGTAGTAAGTAATTTTGAGCTGTTGAACTGTCTGTTAAACCAGAATTCTTTAGATCTAAAATTTATGAGTACATTTTATGGTTTTTAGAATCCTCAGTTTCTCTGTAATAACATGCCAGTAGCATTTTATCTTACTTGGAAAAGACTTAAATATCCAATGAATTTGATCTAATGTATCATCTAACTTAGCAAAACTTCGAAGTTTTAGGCCAAAGATTTTGAAAGCTATTTAAAAGTTTACCTGTAAGCCTTTTTTTTTTAATCTATTCAACCTACTCATGCTTAACAATTACCCATGAAAAGTTTTATGAGACAAAGTCAACCATCATTTTAAGCCATCCTTTGCTGACAAATTGCAGCAGATACTGAGGAGGTTGTATCTGTGTCCACTAAAAATCGATCAGTTTGTTCCCTGCTGTCACTTGTACTTGGGACTCCTGTGAGGAAATCTGAAGTGGGTATTTTAAGTCCAGGGAAGTTTCTGAACCCCCTTGTGCTGATTTAGGAGGTGCTCCAGTTTGAACCTCATAAGGAGGTGGCCCAACAGCTCAGGGTGCTGTTGGCTCCTTGGTGAGTGTAAGAGGAACAGGAGCCACTGGCACCAGAGGCCCCCAGGGTGGTAGAGAAGCTGGTTCTGGAAGCCACAGCCATGGTGATGCAGAACAGAACAAAGGGGAGGTGGTGGCCAAGGAGGTGCAGAGCCCAGAGGGCAGAGAAAGAGGTGTGCTAGTCCTGTAGCTCATTAGCTTGTGCAGGTGAACAGACACGTGTTTTTGTTCCAGCAGGAAAGAGAAAACTGGCAGTCCACATTGGGCTAAGAGAAGACTGGGAATCTCCTTGGCAGCTGCTTGGGACTATTCCTCAAAGTCCCAGTTCTGAGGTAGACTAACCACAGACAGTTGGCCCCACTTAGAGCCATTAACCCAGGAAATGAATGAGGGAGAAGTCCCCACATCTAGCAAGAGTCAGGCAACGATCCTCCAGTCCTCTCAAGATACAGTTCAGATGTGACGCACAAAAGAAGCAAACAGAGAAGACTGAGAGACTCCTGAGAGACTCAGGAGAAACGGAGAGAAAAACACGATCTTGGCACAACCTGTTTACAAGACAATGGGGGGCACATAGAGAATATGACAGAACTCAGGTGAGGTGGCAGATTAACAGAAGTATATAAGGGCCTGAGGCAGCTGAGCTGATGGTGGATTGAAGGGTAGAGGATGAGGAGAAGGGTGTCTTCAGGACCCCTAAAGGAGTATGGACTGATCATAGGGTATAGCCATAAAGTCCTGACCATATGGAATTTCGGTTCATTTCCTTGCCTTTTACAAAGGAGATCAAGCTGTAATATGGTGTTATAGTTAAGAGTAGCATTTTCCTTGAAACAAGATGAAACCAGAGAGGGAGACAATAGGAGACTCTTCATCTCAGGAAACAAACTGAGGGTTGCTGGAGGGGTGAGGGATGGGATCGACAGGGTGGGTGGCTGATGAGGGCCACTGGGGAGGGTATGTGCTATGGTGAGTGCTGGGAGTTGTGTAAGACTGATGATTGACATATGCGTACCCCTGAAACAAATACTACGTTATAGGTTAACAAAAAATAATAATAATTTTTTTAAAAGACTAGGCTTTTCCTATCAGACTTCCCCATCCTCTAGTTTATATGGGGCCAAGCAGTGTTACAAAAGAGGATAAGTACTTTTTCTTTTTAAGCTTTTTAGTGGAAGCTGGTCCCAGTTCCCAGTGTATGAAGATCCATCTTAGGGAAGAATCCATGAAGACAGAGGTGGAATTTCCTGTTGTCTTCAGGGAGAGAGTTGACTCATGTAATGAGAAAAGAAGCAACTAAACATGGGCTGCTGTTGTTCCCAAGAGGGGCCTCTGATCCTCTCCTGGGAATCTCAACAGAAGCTCAGAGTCTTCTATTACCCTGAGGAGAGGCAATTCCTCTCAGAATCTTGATAGGATCTTAATTAGGAACCCTCCCAGGGAGTTCTGGTGGCAAGTGGATCCAGTGGTCCGTTTGCCCCCTGTCTTCACAGCAGTGGCCAACATGCTGGGTGGGGACCTGCCCAGCCCTGGCATTATAGGGCCCATGCCTCATCCTGGCGCCTTCAGTCACAGGAGTGACAGTCTTCCTGAAGACCCCAGTAGGAACAATAAGGACAGTGTTCACTAAGCAATAACCCTGATGTCCTAGGGTGGACATCAACATGATTCTATGATCTCTAAGTATCTCCTTCCCCTCATTCTGTTAGGCCCCTCAACAACCAGAGGCAAACAGTAGCTTCCAGGGCTGGGAGTCCCTCTGATGGTCTAAATGTTTCTTATCTGAGCCACAGAAATATTTTGATCCCTTCTACTTTGTGACCAGTGCAGGTGGAATTAACCTCTTTTATCCAGTTCTCTCCTGAACCTGTGAATTGCTTGGGTCAGATGATATTCAGTTAAATGATAAATAAGGTAAACCTAGAGGGAAATTATGGTTGGGCAGGGTCCCTTGTTAGGGAGTACAATGGCTTATAGCCTATATTTTGGTGTGCTTGCAAATACAACAGTGTGAGTTACAGGATCGCTGCAATAGGCAGCAGAACATCCCATGGGTCTCTCTCCCCAGCCATCAACAGAGAGCATGGAAGTAGGTTTAAGAGGAGGTTGCAGGTTGCTGAAACTAAATGAGGGATCAGACCTGGGAGGTGTGAAATAGACCTTTCAGATGCTGCACAGCACGTGGATGAGCCTCTGCCCCTCTCAGGGTTACCTTCAGAGTGAACCTAGGTGCATCTGATCTGTCTGGTGTCTGTCTGAGTCATCCCACCACCGGTCATTGTCAGAAGGAGCAGACACAAATGGGCTGAGAAGCTGTTCAGAAAAGATGAGAGAAATGAGCACAAGATGCTAACACATAAGGGAAGGACCAAAATAAAGACTTCTGGTGAGACAGAGACAGCCTGGGAATGTGGAACAGTTACCTAGGGATCCATGCAATGGATCTTGGAGGGCTGATTGTGAGTGTCACTTCCAGGAGTGGCCACCAAGCACTCTTTTACATGTCTTGGTTTCTCCCGCTGGAGGTTTAAGACAGAGGGGTTCAGAGTACTGGAGGATCCCCAGATGAGCCAAGGTTTTAATTACCAGTAAGGTAGAAAACCCTATGGGACTGTTACATGTCCTGAGGAATAAGTGCTGACACTTGCATGAAACTCTTAGTTGCCTAAGAGTGCCTTTCAGCTGGAAGGAGAAAGTGCCCTTCATTCTTTGAAGCTGAAAATCAGTCTCTCTTTGATGCTGTCAGACCATTTGTTCCTAGGTAGACTGGAAAGAGAGTAGAAAAAAGGAGGAAGAGTAACTGAACAACTCTCTAGCACAAGGAAGGTGAGAGTTGGAGGCTCATAGATAAAGAGGGTAATCAGTACACTGTTACCTGTCTTTTGTGGCCACCAAAAAGATGTTGCTGGGTGAACTGGGTCCTTGCGGCCTTGACCTAGCCCATCCCAAAGATGTCACTGAAGGTTCTTGGTCTTATCACCAGAAAGAATTCAAGGACAGACATGACACAATTATATGAGCAACACAAGTGGAGAAGTTTTTTAAAGTGAATCTTAAGTAAATCACATCTTGAGATGTGAGAGTGGGTGAGCTCTAGTGGGAACGAGAGCTGCATGCAACTGGGGGTTGGGTTTCTCTCTTTTATTGAGAGTTGTTAACTAAAGGGTAGAATATTTATTACATGGGCCAGGGATTTCTTGGGAACAAGGTTTTGTGCCTTTTCTTATTTGGACCGGGTTTCCTGTCATGGCACCTGCCATCTTAGGCCTGTCTGGTTTGATCCAGCTTCTTGTAGAGTACTGCCAGGAGGGGCCTCTGACTTTCCCAGTAGTTGGCCAAGACTTCTCTTTGCTGGCCTTCATATATCCTGTTAGCACCTAACTAACTGCTTACTTGAACAGTGGGACTTCTATTCTAGGGGAAAGAGTTGGATAATAAATAAATATATAAGATTGTCTCAGTGCTAAAGGCTATCAAGATAATAAAAGAAAATTCTGTGATAAATTGTGTGAATGTGTTGTATGTTGTATAGAGGCTACTTTACAGAGGAAGTCAGCAAAGGCCACTGAAAAATTAAGACTTTAAGAGGACCTAAGAGAAAAGGTATTAATGGTACCCATTCCACCATGATGCTCAAAAAACCAACCCTCCCTACTTCAAGAGACAAAACAAACAAACAAACAAAAATCCCTAAGCTTGGGCGCCTGGGTGGCTCAGTGGGTTAAGCCGCTGCCTTCAGCTCAGGTCATGATCTCAGGGTCCTGGGATCGAGTCCCGCATCGGGCTCTCTGCTGAGCAGGGAGCCTGCTTCCTCCTCTCTCTCTCTGTCTGCTTCTCTGCCTACTTGCCTACTTGTAATCTCTCTCTGTAAAAAAAAAAAAAAGAAAAGAAAAAAAGAAAAAAAAATCCCTAAGCTTGTTGGCCTTTATTCATTTATAGTTCAGTACAAAAGTCATTAGGTGAAACTTTTGATTATAATTGTTGTGATTTACTCAAAATGTATAGCCCCCTTATTGCAACCTCCAATTGCAAATAACCATAGCCAAGACATAGTGTTAAGCACAAAGAGCTAATATTTTACTTACTGTCATCCGTGCTGCTCTGTCCCTAGCTCTTCTGTCAGCAAACCAACTGAAGACAAAGGCTTTGTTGAAAGGTCCTTTCCCGTTTGCTCTTTGCTTGCTGAGATGCCCCCACTATCAGGAAACTATAACTGCAGATACCTTAAAAATCTTGGAACTACAGGAGTGCCTGGGTGGCTCAATTGGTTAAACATCTTACTCTTGATTTCAGCTCAAATCATGATCTCAGGGTCATGAGATCAATCCCCATGTGAAGCTCCCAGCTGAGCATAAAATCTGTTTAAGATTATCTCTCTCCCTCTCCCTTTGGCCCTCCCCCCACACGTGCACCCTCTTTCTCTTAAAAAAAGAAATCTCACAGCTACAGTCATTTTTTTCTTCAGAATGATATAATTGCTGTATTTTATTAATACATAATAGGCTTTTTCTTCTTCTTTCATGTCTAAATACTTAACAAATCAGTAGGGTCTTAGAATCCCCATCATTGCCTATGTTCCATTATCAAAACTTGCAGAATGGGGGGCGCCTGGGTGGCTCAGTGGGTTAAAGCCTCTGCCTTCGGCTTGGGTCATGGTCCCAGGGTCCTGGGATCGAGCCCCACATCGGGCTCTCAGCTCTGCAGGGAGCCTGCTTCCTCCTCTCTGTCTCTCTGCCTGCCTCTCTGCCTACTTGTGATCTCTGTCTGTCAGATAAATAAATAAAATCTTAACAACAACAACAAAAAAACAACTTGCAGAATGGGTGTTAGCTACCTGGAGATACTAGTGGGGCATTCTCTTAAGAAATGCTCCATCATAATTCTATTTTGGGGAAAACAAAGCATTTATTATTTTACATTAAAGTGTAATCCCAGAGATTCAGACTGCAAATGTAAAAAGGTATAGAAGTTCCAGGAGAGAGTTAACCAATTTATTTTATTTGTATTTTTCTATTTTTTTTTTTTTTTTTTTTTTTTAAATTTTATTTATTTATTTGACAGAGAGAAATCACAAGTAGGCAGAGAGGCAGGCAGAGAGAGAGAGGGAAGCAGGCTCCCTGCTGAGCAGAGAGCCCGATGCGGGACTTGATCCCAGGACCCTGAGATCATGACCTGAGCCGAAGGCAGCGGCTTAACCCACTGAGCCACCCAGGCGCCCCTGTATTTTTCTATTTTTGTATATACAGGAATAGTATTAAAATCTGTCTAAATGTAGTTTAAAAATAGAATATAAAATATAATTCTGATGGAGAAGGAAGCACTATGTTATTAGCAACCTTAATTTTTTCTTATTTTTTCATAAATAGTGGTGTATCTTAAAATTGATAGTGTCCTAGATATGATGAAATTTGATTTTACTATTTCTGTTTGGACTATAAAATTTCCATGGCTTTTTCCCTCTCCACTCTCTAAGATCCACATTAGGTTGGTTGAAATTTTAGACAGTAAGCAGAAAACAGGCCCCTAATCAGAGTTGTATTCCCTTCCATTTTGCCTCAAACTGTTTAGCTCCTGTGTTAGCTCAGTGCTTTCATAGGACTGTGCTAAAAACAGCAAGAAGCAGCCAACATATGTCAACACTGAATCTTTCTAGTTTCTTCCTTGGCTGGGATGTCTTTGAAGGTGTAACAGATGGTAGATGGTGTTATTAAATGTTTTGTACAGCACAGTAAGGAACACAGCATTCCAGTCTGTAACTTCTGACTTCTTTTTGACTGTATCCAAATATTGCCATGGAGCTAATGCCACATGGGATTTTATTCTGGGTAGTATATCTGTCTACCTAATATTTGTTTTGTTGTGGTTAAAAAGAAAAAGAGAGAATGGATATTGGGAGGTGTTGGGGAGGAAGAAAATTTTTTATGCCTTTTAAGATTGTTCTAGCTGGACTAAGAATTAAATTGACATAAGACAAATTAACAGCTGAAAATCAGACTTAATTTTGTATGTGCTGGTAGTCCAAATAGAGATGAGATTCCAAAGACAAGGAAAATGAGGTATATATGTCATTCTGAACTAAAGAGAGGAGGAGTGTAGGACTTCAAAGTGAAGGAGTATAATTCACAGGGAAATAAAAAGAGTAAATATTTGTTAAGCAAATTTTTTCTGGGCCACTCAGAAACAATGGGACATAGAGGACCTTGATCTAACAGGCCTTGCTATGTTCCTCCCTGTATACCATACCTAGTTCATATTATAAAGTAGTTATCTATGGTGCTAGCTCTCTTCCTGGAGTAGATGCTTTATCTAAATTCTTTTAGGCAGTTGTTGATGAGGTTAGAGAGGTCAAAGTTTCTTCCTGAGTCTTGGCCTTGATTATTTTCAGCTAGTCATATCTTGGGGTAGCCTGCCCTTAGCCCCTACAGTTACCTCTTTTGAAATTTCCCTGGAAGTTTCATGCCTTAAAAGTTGAGTTGGAAAAATTTTTTTAAAAAAGAGTTGGTGGATTGTTCCATCTTGTTGAATAATTCTCTTAGTCCTGACAGTAGATCAGTTCAGTTAAACTCATTTCAGGACACAGTGACACAGTCAAAGTTAGACCTGTGGTTCAAATAATCAAGAATTAAATAGGAGGCATTTTTATGGAAACAGAAGAACAATGGTTAATGATTAGATCAAATTATGAACCAGTTTCTGAGTTCTCAAAGTAGCCGGTAGAGAAGATTTCTAGATGTTAGGCTTGAAAAGCGTCTTCAGATAGCGTGAGAGCAGGCAGTGGCAACTGTCAGATTCTCCTAGTTTGTAGTTTGATCTTTTTGAATGACCCACAGAGCAACAGAAAGCACAGAGGTTGTCTGTATATGAGCTATTGGAATTTCTCTGAAGTTTACATCAAGTTGTTCATATTCAGTCTACCTGGCTTCAGGAAGAAGGGAAGTTTTAGTTCTCAAATGATCCAAGTCAGAAACGTGGAAGAAAAATGAAAAATATTTGTTTAGAGAACTGTAGTGAGGTTTTGGAGGGAACTAAAAGAATCAAGAACTAGTCCAGTTTATGATGAGCAGTATTATACTCTTAATATCCACTGAAGTGTGTTATTGAAATATAATTTTTCTCTCTATAATTTTATATTTATAATTTTTATAACATACTTTTTCTATTTTTCCGTCATTTCTACCAGAGATAGCCCAATTTATTAAACTAATTTGTTTGCAAAATAAGTCTACTTTCTAAAAATCTTAGCCTGATTATTTATATATAAGTCCATCAAGAATAGTGGTTGACCATGTAGGCTCTTTTAAATCTGCTTTGCTGGAACTTTTCATAAGGAATCTCCAGAATGAACTGTTAATAGGCTCTGGGGTCCAAAAGCCAAGCCATCTACTTGCCATTAGGTTTCACCTGAAACACCTATAGATATGGTTGAATTCCTCTCCTCTCCAGGTCCCCCAAATATCTTGAAATGTGTGTACCTCCTGGGGAGTGACCTCTTTTACTCACATGGGAAGGCTGTAGGAATTCTCTAAGTAAGGTATCAGGTTAATATTTGCAATGTGCTTTATTACTTGCCTAAAGTCAACATTAGTTCCTTAAGGCTATCTGGTCAAATCTGAGTCTATGCTTGTGTCTCTCAAATGTGACATTCAAGTCAAAACCTTGGTGATATATGCAACATTTCCAGTTGTGACCTGTTACAGGGTGAATAGATTCTTATTGAACTTATGAAAATAAGTACATTGCCATAAAACTATAAGAATGCTGAGAATTCCTGAAATCTGGAGGGATCAGGTAGGGAGGAAAAAATAAATGTTTCAGTTCTGCTTACACAAATATTATTTATCAAATTGCTATAAGTCAGTTAGCTTAAGAGAAAAAGTTTCCTTAAAAAGTTTCCTTTAGGAAAACTAAAACATTTTTTAAAAAATCAGCAGTTGAGGGGTGCCTGGGTGGCTCAGTTGGTTAAGCATCTGTCTCTTGATTTCAGCTTGGGTCTTGATCTCAGGGTCCTGGATCAAGCCCCGTGTTGGGCTCCCTGCTCGATGGGGAGTCTGCTTGAGATTCTCTCTCTTTCCCATTGCTCCTCCCTGCAAAAACGAATAAATAAATCTTTTTTAAGAATCAGTTGTTTTGGGGCGCCTGGGTAGCTCAGTGGTTTAAAGCCTCTACCTTCAGCTCAGGTCATGATCCCAGGGTCCTGGGATCAAGTCCTACATCAGGCTCTCTGCTCAGCAGGGAGCCTGCTTCCTCCTCTCTCTCTGCCTACCTCTCTGCCTACTTGTGATCTCTGTCTGTCAAATAAATAAATAAAATCTTTTTTAAAAATTTAAAAATTAAAAATTAAAAAATCAATTGTTTCAAACTAAAAGTCATGAAAATTATAATCACCCCCCCTCGGTTCATTCAGTCACATGTTATTCTTGTTCTGCTTGAATCCAGTGTTTTCACTAGTTCTAGACATTCCCATCCAGTTCTGTTTTATTTTTTTAAAGTTATCAGAAACATGTACTCAAAGTTCTTTCCGTGTGCCTCACTGAAGATGAAGCACTTTTGCAAAAGCAAGAGAGTAAAATATTGACTGTAACTGACAAAAGACTTAAAAATGGCAATGATAAATATCTGATTTAATTTCATTACAATTTAGTTAAGGAAATTTGGTTATTTTTGTGATACATGACACTTCTAGATTAAATCAGGGTATATAAGATTTCTAGGTGTTTTATACAATTTTTAGAATACTTTAATAACTAATATCTACACACATGTAATATAAGAGGGTTTAATAATTTATTTGACAATGATTCTCATGTAATTTAGCATACCAAATAGGTCTAAATAGCTTAATATCTCTCTTTTATAAGGAGGAACAAAACCTCTGGTATGTTTCAGGGGCCCTCTGGAACATCTCAGTTACATTATGGTCAATAGACTTCATTTTGGAATTTGATTTTGGGAAATTTATCAGAAACATCAAAAGGTTTAATCATTTGATTAAATAGGATCACAGATTATTATGAAACAATAATTATACCTTTAACTGAACTGACATCAAAATCTCAAAGGCAAATGCAGAATGTTAGTAGTTGTGAGCAAAATCTAGCTCTTTTCAAATTAAGACTTAGTTTCTTAAGTAATCAAAGACCTGATATACATAGGAAATTATTTTGGCATAATACAGAATTTTTGTTTTCTAGGCAGATAACTTTAAAGGTTAACAAAAGCCCTTTTGTTTTTGTTTGCAATTTCTTATTGAAAGCAGACCCACAGTTCCAGAAAACTTGGTCCTTTTTTTTTTTTTTAAGGTTTTATTTATTCATTTGACAGACAGAGATCACAAGTAGGCAAAGAGGCAGGCAGAGAGAGAGGAGAAAGCAGACTCCCTGCTGAGCAGAGAGCCCAGTGCAGGACTTGATCCCAGGACCCTGAGATCAGGACCTGAGCCGAAGACAGAGGCTTAGCCCACTGAGCCACCTAGGTGCCCCGAAAACGTTGTCCTTTTAAAAAGAAAATAAAGTTTTGATTTTGGACCAGCATAAGTTGGTATTAAAATTCATTTACTTAATTTATTCTAAACTTAGCCATACTGAACACACCTAAAATTTCTTTTCAAAGATTCATTTTCTGGGGACACCTGGGTGGCTCAGTCAGTTAAGCATCTGCCTTCAGCTCAGGTCATGATCCCAGTGTCCTGGGATCAAGTCCTACATTGAACTCCTTGCTCAGTGAGAAGCCTGCTTCTCCCTTTGCCTGCTCTGCCTGCTCTGCCCACTGCTTTCTTTCCTTCTATTCTCTCTCTCTCTGACAAATAAATTAATTTTAAAAAAGATTTCTTTTCCGTAAATCTTTTATAACTTTCTTTTTTACATTAAGATTCTATCCTGAGTTTTCCCTCTTTAACCGGTCTCACTTAGGACATAATTATTTTCTTTCAACAAAAATATATTCCCATTCCTCATAATTTTTCTTACCAGAAACACACATCTTACTTTCTGTATAGGGGAGCATATTTTGCTATCCCAAGATATGCCTCTTTGGCATATTGATTATTTTAGGTTGATTATTTTTTAAGAAACTGCAGACACAGGAGAAACTCTGAGAATGAAGAAGTAGTCCTTTTGTAAGAGACCTTTACATGTGTAATGATATCTCTATTTGTAAGACTGTCTCCCTCAGCACCAAGAAGAGAGGGATGATTCTAAATCTCTAGAAACTCTTATCATTGGAGACGATAAGCATTTAATACTCTTACCCATTTGTCCTTTTCCTGGTTGCTTTTCACAGCCAGCTACCCACTTCCTCCACCTCTGTCTTTAGTTGAAGATGGTATTAAGGTGATGGCTTATTCCATTTCAGAGACTTACTCAGTTTTCCTGAGTCTCTCCTGTGTATACATGTTAATAAATTTTATTTGATTTTCTCCTGTTTCCTGTCAAGTTCATTTTTATATCAACTAGGAGAACCTTGAAGGGAAGAATAAAAATTTTTTCCTCCCCAACACTTGCCTATAGATTTGTTTTTCATATTATTTCCAGTAGTTTTCATTACATTTATTAGAATCCTTAACTATGAGAAACTGTGACTGAACCAGTATCAATTTGTTCCTTGGTGAGTTACAGATAGAGACTACAGCAGTTGGAGTTGTCACAGAAGGTCACAGGGAATAACTTCCAAAGCTATGACTCCCCCAGCAAGTGTGAATGGGTTCCTTTATTTTTTTAAAAAAGATTTATTTGTTTATTTTAGAGGGCTGGGGAGGCCCAAGAGGGAACAGGGGAGAGGAATCTCAAGCAGACTCCCCCTGAGCACAGAGCCCAACATACGGCTCCATCTCACAACCCTGATATCATGACCTGAGGCTAAGTCAAGACCTAGACACTTAACCAACTGATCTACCCAGGCACCCCTGGGTTCCTTTTATTTAGGGTTAGGATGATAATTTAGAAAGGGGAGCCTTGTCATCATATGTAGAGGTGGGCATAAGTTCCTACCGGTATCTTAAGGAAAGGGGCCTATGCATGCATTTTATGTTATGTTAATGAGGTTCATGCTTCTCAGCTAGAGATTTTAGCATTATGATGAGGTAAAGGTAACTCCTGGTCACTCTGTGGTCCATCTGTGCAGCTGTGAGTCAGGACTTGCGCTCAAACACATCCAAGTGGTTTGGGCTGGCCAGAGCTCTTCATCAGGGCAGTAATTATTGCTTGAGGGGTAGTTTCAGTTTCCAACACGGGATGCTGTGCCCATTGGGTCTTTTGCCTAAGTTAAAAAATAAGCTGGAAAGAAGAACATAAGGAAAACTTGGGACAAAGATGAGTGAATATGTGCAGGTGGGCAGTAAAAGTCAGGTCTTGGGATCTTGCTGGTGACAAACCCTTAATTTTTAGTGGAATCTAAGTAGTAAGCAATTGTGAACTGTTATACCAGTATTCTTTAGATTGGCAAATTTATGAATTCATTTCATAATTTCTAGAAGCGTTTGTCTTCATAGTATAATCTTTCAGTTAAGCACAAAGCATGTTTACAAACAGACTCTAATTTATCTATAGTTTCTTTGTAATAAGACAAATAGATAAACCTGTGTTATTTACTTAATGTTTATTAATTTATTTGGAAATGATCTAGATAGTCAATGAATTTAACTTGACTCATCATTTAATTTTACAGAACTTTAATGTTTCAGGTTACCCAAAAGATTTTGGAAGCTATTTAAAAGCTTACTGTAAACGTTCTTACTTAAATCTATTTACTTGTTCTTAATTGTTTAGATTACCCACAGAACTTCATGATGCATCAAAGTGTCAACTGTTACTCTGTTTTCTTTTTTTTTCCTGACAAATTTTGCAACAGAGATAAGAAACTTATTCAACTTTCAGTAATCACAGGCACAACAAATGTTTTGTATTCAATGCTGATAACTCTAAAAAGATGTCTATTTGAATTAAATCAACTTTTTATTAGTTTTAATACCAGATATTTCCCCAGATCATGTGAACTTGCAAAACATTTGGGTTACTTTCTTTCTGAAAGTACTAGAATACACAGTCCTTACAAGCACTTGCCTTCAAAACAACTAAATAGAGCTCTTTTACAAATTCATTTTAGCAATACCATTTGGAGGTAGAGAAAAATATCTCACATTTGCACCATATATATAGGGACAAACATGTAAACACAGGAAATCTAATAGGTTTGTTTTACAAATATTTGTGGAGAAGACAGTATAGGCCCAATTAAATACTTAATATCTATGTCTCTTTCTTGTTTCCTTTACTCCTCATGAAAAATTTCTCCCTGAAGTTTGCATTTCAAAAAATGGCTCTTAGGTCCTAGAGAAGAGGGGGATGGGAAAATTCTTATCACAAAGGCATGGAGAAAGTATCACATTTTTTTTCAAGGTGGAGATTTGGGGCATTATGCCTATTATCAGAGATGCTAGAGCCCTTATAGCAGCTTGTTTTTTTGTTTTTTTTTTTTGTTTGTTTTTTTTAAATAAACTAACCTTCAGCATGGGGCTTGAACTCATAACCCCAAGATGAAGAGTTACATGCTCTGGGGTGCCTGGGTGGCTCAGTCAGTTAGGTGTGGGACTCGATTTTGGCTCAGGTCACAATCTCAGGGTCCTGAGATTAAGCCCCCCATTGGGCTCTGTGATGGGCATGGAGCCTGTTTAAAATTCTCTCCCACCTCCCACGAGCACACAGGTGCATGCATACACTCTCTTAAAAAAAAAAAGTCACATGGTCATATGCTGTACTGACTATGCCCGCCAGGTGCCCCAATAGTTTGTATTTTAAAAAGCCTCTCCACACCTTTTTGTCATTAGTCTCAGGTGATACAAGCTATGTTTTCAAAAACATAAAATTTATAAGGGACAGAGAAAGAATGCCAAAAAAATTCTTTTTCCTAAGAGTTCCAGGGTAATTGCTATTTAAAATTAACCTTTTTAAAGTACAGGACAATTTTGTTATAATATCCTGATCTTTGATAATATCTGTAAGCATTTTGAGAGGAATAGGCAAGGTTTGGGGATTGGTAAAGATAGTTGAATTTCAACTTGTTTCTACAGTTGTATTTCTGGTTTTGTAGAGATTGGCACAACAAAGATAGTTGGCTTTTTTGTTTGTTTTTTAAATATTTTATTTATTTATTTGACAGAGATCACAGGTAGGCAGAGAGGCAGGCAGAGAGAGAGGAAGGGAAGCAGGCTCCCTGCTGAGCAGAGAGCCCGATGCCCAAGATAGTTGTTTTTAATCCCCCCCCCAACACACCCCTGTAGCCTGAATATCAAGGGTTTGACCTGTCTTTTTAACTAAACTTGCTTCAGGAAGATTTTTTTTTTTTTTTAAGGAAGACTCTTTTTAACTAAAATGGGAATGAAAAGATTTATGGCTTTGTAAAGTCTGTATAAAGCATTTATAAAGCATTTTTCCAAAGTACACAGTTCAGGTTGGTGTCTGTTAGCCCCTGAATTTTGGCCTTCTGGAGATCATTTGTAGAAGAGTCAAGTCGTCTGTTTCCTCAGGGTGAGGGGGGTGGGGGGTATAGGGGTTGTGAATGGCCACTAATCTGATTCCTCTCTAAATTTGATAGGATCTTCTGAAAGGCTAGATAAAAGGGCTTTATAATTGAAAAGATCTGTTGTTCAGGGAACATGAATCCTTTGGGGGGGGGGTGTCTAGGATACACCTAAAATGGATGCTGCATAGGAATACCTGAAGCTAGCAGAGCCCTAGAAAGCAGGAGCAAAGTGAGCCTTACTGCCAGTCTTGGGGGCTTTTTGTTAAATTCACTTCTTGGCTTTCAGTATTTACATGAGTAATCTGTATACTTTGGATGTAGGGATTAGACCAGAGTGCTCTCTGTAAATCCTGTAGGGAAAAGGAAAGTTAAAACAGTCAAATGTGGCTGGATTATAAGAAGGGGAATTTACATTTGTTGTGTTAACCTTAAAAATAAAACTTAATTATTTTACCAGCAAAATGAGTTTATTCAAGAATAACAGAGAGTTGCAATTCAGGACAAGCAAGGATGGCAGGATTATAGGCAAGTCCAACAAAGATGAGTGATATTTTATGGAAAGGGGAGAGAATGTTGGGAGGAGTTGTTTTGAATGAAAGTCCACTGGAGAAAAGCAAGAGTTCAAGAATAATGATGGTTTCTCATTGGCTGAGTTGCCAGACTCATCTGTTTCTTACAGGTTTCAGTATATGTCTTTCTCTGTTGGCATCTGTCATGGATGATTCTTTCTTGTTGGTGATTCTTCTGCTGGAGTCTGTAACTGACAGATCTTCCTAAGATTGCCTTTGAGTGGTACTGCTCCCCCTTCTTACCTCCCCTTCTAGCATCCCAAGTCCATTTTAGTGATTTCCCTTATTAATTTTCTCATTTCTTCATTTTGATCAAGATCTTTCTCTGAAAGCATTACTGATCAAAAGTCAGGTTTTCCGTATTTAGTGGTTTTGTCCTTCTGTGCCAGGAAAGACCTTTCCCTGTGCCAGAGGGAAAGGGCAGAGCAGTTAGAAAGAAGGCCATATTTGAGTAACAGAGAGGGTTAGGAGGGAGAACCCTTGGGCATTTATCATTAGTAGTTCATGATGTGGGAAACAAAAGCCGAAGAAAAATTCCTTAGTTTCCTTACTACCTACAGACCACTGACAAGTCCTTCAAATAGGCAGAGTGACATTCCTCTAGGAACTCAGCTGCCTTAATGTTAATACTTTGCTAAGGGCAAAAGGCAATCTTAGCCCGACCCCCAGGATCCTATAAGTTCTACTTTAACGTACAAAAGTTCCTTTGGAAACTTCCTTTATCTCTACCCCCCAAGATACATGTTGGCAGTCATCCCGCAAGTGTATTACCCACCCTTATACATCTGAAGGGTCTCATGATTCAGGTTTTATTAAACCATAATAAGTGACCATTTCCCAACAATAGTTAGCCCCCTCAAGGTCCCGGAAACCTTGCTTCCAAAATTCCTTAGACATTTATGCTATTTCTGAAACCCCTCCCAACTTTAAAGTGTATAATGGGCCACTCCTCATGACCCCAGTGCTGCTCTTTCTGCCCATGGGTCCTGTCCCCATACTTTAATAAAACCACCTTTTCGCACCAAAGACATCTCAAGAATTCTTTCTTGGCCATCGAGTTCAAACCCTAACATCTTTCCTACATCAGTTCACATTTATCAGGGTTGAGGTCCTAAGCATTGGAGATCATCTCCTTATTAGGTACATCATTTTTACAAAAGTTTCACAAGCAACAAAATACAAAATGTAATTATACATAACATAACAACTCCAAATGGTATGGTAGCTCTACAACTGGACCCTAGATCTGAGAGTAGCCATTTGAAACATTTATTGGCAGTTATTCAGACTTAGGGAAGAAAGGTTCTTTCTATAAGGGCAAATCCAGAGTCAAGTATGCCTTCTGCAAGTCTCTGCCTAAAGTGGCCATGAGAGCAGAATAATGAAAACTGCAGGAACACTGAAAGAATTCACCAAGTACATTTGGGAAAATACCGTGCAGGCGTATACATGAAGCAGTAGCTAATGAACTTTTTGCAAAAATAGCAAAACATCAAGGACGTATTAACACAGTCTTGTTATCACAAGAGAACTGTTTGGGACCAAATATGTTATCAATAATATAGTCCTCAAAATTATAAATCCAGAAACTATGAATTTGGATAAGAATCCAGAGACAGTTGATAGTCTAGATGAAAAGAGACTTTTGTGAATCCTGAACCTTCTAATCCTTCAGAAAAAGCAAGTATTGGTTTGTCATGAGATCATGACCAGCCTATTTCCAAAAGGTCGGTAAACCACGGTCAAAAGAGGTTTCCACCTTTTGCAAGGCTTGGGAAATGCAGACAAGGGCTTTGTGTTTCCACAAAAGAGATAGTAAACGCAATCAATGAGAAAAAGGTATATAGGCCTATCCAGACTTCTTGGGAAAGCTGTCTCATCAGAAGTCCTCTGCTTCGATTTTGGAAAATTTTTACTGTCCGGTCACCAGATGGTGTGCAGGTCTGGTTAGGGTTTGGTACTTTGTTTAAATATGTCGCATGAATCTAAGAGTCTATGCCTTGGAACTTGGCAGCACAAAGTTTGGTTATCGGTACCTATTAAGGACCGTTCTTTGAGGCTGAAGAGGGTCTTTCCAATAGACAAAAGGTGTCTTCCAGTAGACAAAATCTCTAGCAAGGTGTGATGCTTCAGGTCTTGTCTCCTAGGAGAGTACTGTGAAAAGACTGGTCTATCAAAGCATGATTATTTTAATAGTAACAGTTAGGCCTTTACAATATTGAAGTATATCTCCTTTACCAGTTGTGGTCAAAGGAGGCCAAGTACATTGGACATCTGTGACTATCTCAAGGGATGAGAGCAGGTGGGACAAGCGAGATGGGCACTTCTGTGACCTTACTGATATTTCTCCACCAACACTGGTTCACAAATGCTATCATGTTGTAAGTAGACCAATGACATTAATGCACATATAATAGTAAGTAGTAAGAATTTACTGGTGGGGTCAGGTTGTTATTTGGTCCAAACCAGAGTTCTCCTTTTATTGAACCAACTGTTACTAGATTTTCAATATTGTTTTTCCTTCTCTGGGAGTAATTGTTGGATATCTCTTATCAATTTTTCCAGATTATCATTTGGGTGAATATCCCTTTGGACCACTACAGAGGTTTGGTTATTGGTTTCCTTGACAGCAGTATTTTTGGTGGAAATATCAGGTGATTTACTTTGGCCTCGAGGAAATAGAGTCTGAAATGCCCAGGGACTTTAATAATAGCCAGAGCAGCCAGTGAAAGTATAGCATTTAAAAAATTTGAACATAGGAGCCATTTTTAATTTTATTGCCATTGGAGGTAAGGATACCTCATTATTTCCACAATATTCCAAAGTCATGAGCTACCCCAAAGGCATACTGACTATCAGTGTAAATGTTTACAGTTTCTCCCTAGGCTAAAATACAAGGATGGTTAAAGGGGATTGATCCATGATTAATTCTTAGTGACCTTAACTAAGAGGACAATGGCAGGAATGGCTCTGAGACAAGGGGTTAGCCCCATGCCACAGGGTCAAGCTTTTGGCTATAATTACTCTGTGGGCAGTAATGGTCCGTGTTTTGGGGTGAGTACTCCAAGGTCATTTCCTTCCTTCTCACAAGAAAAAGGGAAGTTGATAATTAGGAAGTCCAAGGGCAGGGGGCTTTATTAGGCTTTTTTTTTTTTTTTTTTTTCAAAAGCTTACATGACCCTGATCTTTCTAAATAATGGCACCAGTCTGTCATCTTTTAGTAAAGCATACAGAGATTGAGCCATAAGAGAGAAATTTGGAATCCATTTTCAACAGTAGCTGGTCAGTCCAGGAAAACCTTATAACTGGTACTTAGTTTAGCTTTGGGGGAGTTCGGGATGCCTTGAAATCTACCTAGATCCAGATGTGGTCCTTATTCCCAGAGGAGGTACCCTAAGTATCAAACCCGAGTTTGAGCAAACTGCAGTTTTTTTCAGAGACTTTACATTCCTTTAGAGTCAGAAATTTTAACAGGTAGATTTGGTTTTCCTGTGAAGAGGTTTGAAAGGGGGACCAGAGAAGCAAATCATCTATATATTGTAACAGAGTAGAGCCTGCAGAAAACTTTCTATCATCCAAATCAGCTTTTTAAAAAAAATCTTTTTAAGTAAACTCTACCCCTAACTTGGGGCTCGGTCAACCCCAAGATCAAGAGTCCTGTGCTCTACCGACTGAGCCAGCCAGGCACCCCTCATCCAATTCTGCTTTTCATGTTTGTGACAGGTGCATTTCCATTCTTCCCATGTGAAAGCAAAAAGTATTTTTCTCTCCTGTCAACTGGAATACTAAAAATGCACTGCATACGTCAATTATATTGAAAATAGCTCTCAGTGGGAATAGACGTCTGTAGTATATGGGGTCAGGAACAACAGCATCCTGAGGGATACCAGTGCTATCTATTGCTCAGAGGTCCTGAACAAAGCTTCATCCTCGGCCACCGGGTTTTCTCACAGGTAAAATAGGGGTATTACAGGGACTAGGAGTACAGAAGACATTGAGGTGCTGAGCCTTGTGTTCTGTTATGGGCTCGATGCTTTGAAGGGCTTCTTTATTTACAGGTATTGGTTAATTTTGTGGAGATGGTTTGCAGGATCTATTTGAACCTTAATGGGAGAGGCTCTCTGGATTGTCAGCTAAACATCTTGCCGGTGAAGGAGATGGTATCTGGTCTAGTGGGAATAATCAGTGTCCCAGCTCTTGTGTTGTCCAGAGACCGAACAAATAAAAGATGTCAGAGGGTCATTTAAGTCCTGACCGGCTATTTTGATTACTACTGGCCAGTTCTAGAATCATTTCCCCCCTATTGGCAGAAAGAAATTCCAGCATGATACTTTCCAGAGAAATCTTGGGGCAATACATAAATAGGGATAGAAGAACTAAGGAGAAAAGCATGTGTGTTTCTTGAAGGCCTTAGAAGGGAGTAGGTTCAGAGGCAGGGATCCATTGAGGTTTATTCCAGACCCTGCTGTTGGAACTGTTTTTGGTGCCCCGAGGCAGGGGTGGTGTGCTGAGATTATACTGCCTAGGTCAGCATGCACAGAGGGCTAGTGATTTCCAGTCTGCAGAGTGATTTCTGCAGGCCTACTATGAGGGAGAATTGGGAAGAGCCTCTGTAGTTCCTTAGAGCCCCATCATTGGGAATTAGGAGGACACTGGAGAGAATGACAAGGTAGCAGAAAGTGCCTGGAATGCTTAAGTTTGTAACAATCTCTTTTCCAATGCCCTGGGTCTCTACAATAATATCAGAAATTGGGTGGGTGGGAGGGGGAGGGATTAGGTTTAGGGGCCCTCATCTGCTAGAGTTGAAAACCAAGAATTTTAGTGAACTTTCTTTTTTTTCCCCCCAGATATTTATTTATTTATTTATTTATTTGACAGATCACAAGTAGGCAGAGAGAGAGAGAGGAGGAAGCAAGCTCCCCGCTGAGCAGAGAGCCTGATGCAGGGCTCAATCCCAGGACCCTGGGATCATGTCCTGAGCCGAAGGCAGAGGCTTTAGCCCACTGAGCCACCTACATGCCCCTAGTGATTTTTCTTTCACATGACTCATCTAGGATGTGAGTGAGCTGATTTGCCATTTAACACATCTTGAGCGGGCAGTTTCTCATTCCATCCTTGTCTTCTTAACTGAAAACGAAAGATCCCAGTTCAGCCTATTGATAAATGTAGATTTTAAATGCTACCCTAAGAGTACTGCTTTGGCCTTCAGTCCAACCCCTTTTCAGAACCAGACCGAGTGCTCTACTTTAGATTCAGTATCTAAAGGAAGACCAGAATTTTCTTAAAAGACCATTTGGAGTTGATTGGAAGAGTCATGAACTGGTTCATCAGGCTTTTGCCCGCAAGCCTGAATTTTGTTCCAATCAGCAGGCTTGGGAAAAGCCACTCTCATTGCTTGATGGGGGTTCCTGGTGTTCTAGCATCTTGCCAGAAGTTAGGGGTTTGTAACTTTCAGGAGGTTCCTATTGGACTGGTTTCATCCAGCGTTTGGCCTACCCTCACTAAGCATGGAGACTAATTGACGTAAGTCTGAGAAACCAGGTTGGTAAGTTTGAATTTAACGATGTTCAATTCTTAAGCAAACTTAGAGGGGGGCATCAGTCACCTTAGAAAACTTCTTAACTGTGGCTCCCAATTCAGCTTAGTTCAGGGACTATAAGAAGCCTGCAGTTTATTTAGTACCTCAAAAGACCTAGCTTTAAAGGAGCAGGTTTTAAAAGGTTCGGGGGTGGTGGGGGTTTGGTTCAGAGGAAAAGGGAAGATCAGCAGAAAGAAAATGGTGCCGGAGGCAGGGCCTGAGCAAGAGGCTACATGTCTGCAGAGAAGACGAGGGAGGTTTAAAAAAAAAAAAAAAAAAAGGCCTCAGAAGCCATTTAACTTCTTCTTGTATAAATAGTATTTTGCAGGAGAATCCTGAAAACATTTGGAAGCCTAAGGTACCAATTAAAATATGCATCCCATTTTGTTTTGTGTTTTTAGGAGCTCTGGCTTTCTAACTTTGAAAAAACAAGTTTGGGGAGATTGAAAGTTCCCCACAATAGCCATTGAAGCTCTCAAATACTTTTGGTTAAATTCATCCATTTAGTTAGAAATGGTTGTGAGGAGGGATCCTGGTCTTTAAACATGCAATCAGGGTCCAGTGAGGGGGGCACCCTAAACACATTTTGATGGCTGGGATCTCATTTCTTAGAGGTTTTTCTCTAGGGTAAGAAGAAAAATTCCTAGACAATACAATTTCAACAGTCACAGCCTCATTACAAAAGGAATTGGACCAAAGACCAGTACAGTTCCAGTAAAACGGCCCAATTTCAAAAAGTGGACCAAAGGCCAGCACAGTTCCAGTAGGATTGGTCCAGTTCCAAAAAGGAGTCAGAGCAAAGACCAGCAGAGTTCCCGTAGGAACAGTCTGGTTCCAGAAAAGAATTGGACCAAAGGCTAGCATAGTTGCAATAGGAGCAGTTTGGTTCCAAATAGGAGTTGGACCAAAGGCTAGCACATTTTTTACAAGGAACGGTCCAGTTCCAGAAAGGAATTGGATCAAAAGCTAGCTTAATTCCAACAGGCACATTTCCAATAGGAATAGTCTGATTCCTAAAAGGAGTCAGATTAAAAGACCATCGTAATTCCGACAGGCACAGTTCCAACAAGAACAGTCCAGTCCTAAAAGAGGAACCAGACCAAACACTGGCACAGTTCCAAGGGGTACAGTCTGGTTCTGAAAAGGGATTAGACTGAAGGCCCAAGGAGTACTCTCAGAAAGAACAAAGTCTGAAAACAGGTTCCATATAAAGCCTGGAGAGCTCAAACACGGAGAGTGGAGCCTGAAATCTAGAAGAAAATTACCCCTAAACCCTACGGCCAGTGACAAAGCAGTGGACCCAGTTGGCTCTGTGGGTATCCGCACCTATTAGCTTATCAGCTTTAAAGTTGTCAGGGGATCTTCTCTGGATCGCACTTCTGATCACCAAGTAATGTTAACCTTGAAAAGAAAGCTGTCAGTTACTTTACCAGCAGAACGGGTTTAGTCAGAAATAAGAATTGCATTTCCAAAAAAGCTATGGCAAAACCATAAGCAAGTCTAACAAACAAAGGAAAGGAATGCTGTTTTTATGGAGAAGAGGGAGGAGGTTGGGAGGGGTTGTTCTGACTGAAAGTCTCTCAGAGAAGAGTGAGAGTTAAGAGAGATGACCGATTCTCATTGGCTGAATTGCTGAAGTGGTCAATTTCTCATGGGAAATGTGATATATTCTGCCCATTTTTGGGCTTGATTATTTGGTTTTGGGGCATTGAGTGTGAGGAGTTCTTTATAGATCTTGGATATCAGCCCTTTGTCTGTGGTGTCATTTGCAAATATCTTCTCGCATTCCTTAGGTTGCCTCTTTGTTTTGTTAAGTGTTTCCTTTGCTGTGCAGAAGATTTTGATCTTCTTTTTATCGCTTTTGTTTCCCTTACCTTTGGAGACCTGTCTTGAAAGAAGCTTCTGTGGTTGTTGTCTGAGAGATTACTGCCTGTGTTCTCTAGGATTTTGGTGGATTCCTGTCTCACTTTGAGGTCTTTAATCATTTTGAGTTTATCTTTGTGTATGGTGTAAGAGAATAGTCAAGTATCATTCTTCTATACATAGCTGTCTAATTCTCCAAGCACCATTTATTGAAGAAACTGTCTTTTCTCCATTGGATATTTTTTCCTGCTTTGTTGAAGATTATTTGACCTTAGAGTTGAGGGTCTATTTCTGGGCTCTCTATTCTGTTCCATTGATCTAGGTGTCTGTTTTTGTGCCAGTACCATACTGTTGGTGATCACAGCCTTGTAAGATAGCTTGAAATCAGACAATGTGATGCCCCCAGCTTTGTTTTTCTTTTTCAACATTTCTGTTGTGCCCAAGTTTTGTGTCCAAGAGACCACCAAGGAGCCAAAACCAATGGAATCACACCAGGGTTTATTCAGCAAGCTCAAGCTTGGGTCCAAGTATACCCAGCACAACAGAGCAGGGACTTGGACCCCCAATCTGGTTATAGCATGGTATTTATGTATTGTTTGGGGGGATTTCCAATAAGGGACGTGGACTCCGTCTCCAGGTTCAGTTCCTGATAGCGTACTGGGTGTATTGGTCCTGTAGTTGAGCCTGGCCACACACAGGTGGCCAATGAGATTACAACACACAGAGAAAGCTGCACAGTCGTGCTAGGTCACACACGGGTGGCCAGTTGAACTACAATTGACCCCATAGTAGCTATTTCAAGTAGCCTATCACCTTAGTCAGAATTGGCTCCCAAAAGGTGCCCAAAAGGTGGGGCCTACACTCCTTGGTAGCTAGGGAGACAATATGCATACTCCACTGATTGGATGTCTCCACCTGACCTGACCCATCCCTGCATTCGGGCTGTTATCTCCCCCTGAGACTGGTTTCCGGGACTTGCTTTTAAGTAATTTCAGGGTGGAGGGTCAGTTTAAGTTTTACTGCATTAACAACAAAATGGCTGTTCAACCGAGGTGGGGCCTCTCTGGCTAAATAGGCCCTTACAATTTCCTTGGCAATTTGGTGTCTCTTCTGGTTCTATACAAATTTTAGCATTGTTTGTTCCAGCATTTTGAAAAATGCCAGTGGTATTTTGATTGGGATGGCATTGAAAGTATAGATTGCTCTGGGCAGCATAGACATTTTAACAATGTTTATTCTTCCAATCCATAGGCGTGGAATGGTTTTCCATCGTTTTGTGTCTTCTTCAATTTCTTTCATGAGTGTTCTGTAGTTCCTCAAGTATAGATCCTTTACCTCTTAAGTTAGGCTTATTCCAAGGTATCTTACGGTTTTTAGTACTATTGTAAATGGAATCGATTCTCTAATTTATCTTCCTATGGTTACATTGCTAGTAGTGTATAAGGAAATAACTGATTTCTGTGCATTGATTTTTGTATCCTGCCACATCACTGAATTGCTGTATGAGTTCTAGAGATTTGGGGATGGAGTCTTCTGGGTTTTCCATATAGAGTATTGTGTCATCTGTGAAGAGAGAGTTTTGACTTCTTTGCCAGTTTGAATGCCTTTTATTTCTTTTTGCTCTCTAATTGCTATTGCTGGGACTTGTAGTACTATGTTGAACAACAGTGGCGAGAGTGGGCATTCTTGTGTTCCTGATCTCAGTGGAAAGGCTCTTAGATTTTCCCTCACTGACAATGATATTCGCTGTGTGTTTTTCATAGATGGATTTTATGAAGTTGAGGAATGTTTCCTCTATCCCTATACTCTGAAGAGTTTTAATCAGGAAAGGATGCTGTATTTTGTCAGATGCTTTTTCTACATCAGTTGAGAGGACCATGTGCTTCTTCTCTCTTCCCTTATTTATGTGTTCTATCACATTGATTGATTTGTGAATGTTGAACTATCCTTGCATCCCTATGTATGTATGGGGTCGTGATAGATAATCCTTTTAATGTTCTGTTGGGTTCTATTTACTAGGATCTTGGTGACATTTTTGGCATCCGTATTCATCAGGGATATTAGTCTGAAATTCTTCTTTTTTTTTAAAGATTTTATTTATTTATTTGACAGAGATCACAAGTAGGCAGAGAAGCAGGCAGAGAGAGAGGAGGAAGCAGGCTCCCCGCCAAGCAGAGAGCCAGATGCAGGGCTCAATCCCAGGACCCGGATCATGACCGGATCATGACCCAACCCGAAGGCAGAGGCTTTAACCCACTGAGCTACCCAGGCGCCCCTGAAATTTTCCTTTTTGATGGGGTCTTTGCCTGGTTTTGCGATCAAGGTTATGCTGGCCTCATAGAAAGAGTCTGGAAGTTTTCCTTCTTTCTTTTTTTGAAACAGCTTCAGGAGAATAGATATTATTTCTTCTTTGAATGTTTGATAGGATTCCCCAGGGAATCCATCAGACCTTGGACTCTTTGTTTTTTGGGAGGTTTTTGATCACTGCTTCAATGTCGTTACTGGTTATGGGTCTATTTAGGCCTATTTCTTCCTCTTTCAGTCTTGGTAGTTTATAGGTTTCCAGGAATGCATCCATTTCTTCCAGGTTGCTTAATTTATTGGCATATAGTTGTTGATGTTAATTTCTGATAAGTGTATTTATTTCCTTGATGTTAGCCATAATCTCTCCCCTTTCATTCGTAATTTTATTAATTTGGGTCCTTTCTCTTTTCTTTTGGATAAGTCTAACCAGTGGTTTATTGATCTTATTAATTCTTTTCAAAGAACCAACTTCTAGTTTCGTTCATGTATTCTGCTGTATTACTGGTTTTTAATTCATTGGTCTCTGCTCTAATCTTAATTATTTCCCTTCTTGTGTGTGGGTTAGGCTTTAATTTATGTTGATTCTCCAGATTTTTAAGGTGTAAAGATAGTTTGTGTATTCAGGATTTTTCTGGTTTATTTTGAGTGACACTTGGATGGCTATGTATTTCCCCCTTAGGACCACCTTTGCTGTATCCCATAAATTTTGGATCAATGTGTCTTCATTCTCATTGGTTTCCATGAATTGATTAAGTTCTTCTTTGATTTCCTGATTGACCCAAACATTCTTGAGCAGGATGGTCTTTAGCTTCCAAGGGTTTTTGAATGTCTTCCAAACTTTTTCTTGTGATTGAGTTCTAGTTTCAAAACATTGTGGTCTGAGCATGTGCAGCCACTTTTCAAAACAGTGTGGAGGTTCCTCAAAAAATTGAAAATAGAACTACCCTATGACCCAGCAATTGCATTACTGGGTATTTACCCCAGGATACAGATATAGTGAAAAGAAGGGCCATATGCACCCCAATGTTCATAGCAGTGATGAAGTCCCAGAACCTAAGTCAGGTTCGGTGGGGTGAGGAGGTTCGGAGCCGACGACTAAAGAAAGAATTCTTAAGACGTCATTGGTGCAAAATGGTGGTTTATTAAAGCACGGGGACAGGACCCGTGGGCAGGAAGAGCTGCTGCCGCCCCCGGGTTGTGAGGGGTGGTTGGTTATATACGTAGGAGTTGGGTAGGTGAGGACAAAGGGCTATTGGGGCAAAGAATACTATCAAGTAAAGACAATTGAGAGTCTCCTGGTGGAATGTTACATTCCTGCTATCAAGCATCCCTGTTAATGAGATTTAGGTTTAAAGACAATTGGGAGTCTGGTGGAATGTTACATTCCTGCTATCAAGCATCCTTGTTAATGAGATTTAGGTTTAGAAGAAATTTAACTTTATTTACTTTTCCTTCTACCTCCACCTCCTTCGGTTTTTATGGAGGGGAGGGTAACATTAGGCTTGAGGAACTGAGTTCTGTGTCTTTGGAAATTGGGCTATTGATAAGGTAACTTCTTTGTTGTAATCTCAAGGACATTTGCAAACCAAGGGAGACTCCTGTCTTGTAGGATTGTGATCTCAGCAAGTTAACTATTTATCATTTTATGGCAGTCAGGGGTGCCTGAGGAATGCTACACATATGGAGGGGAGCGGATGGAAGGGGGGGTGCAAGGCGCCAGCTTTTGCTTTGTCCTCAGCCAGCCTCCTGCTCCCTCATCAGCAGCAATGTCCAGAATAGCCAAACTGTGGAAAGAGCCAAGAAACCCTTCAACAGACAAATGGATAAAAAAGATGGGGTCCATATACACAAGGGAATATTACTCAGCCATTAGAAAGGATGAATACCCAACTTTTGTATCAACATCAACATGGATGGTACTGGTAGAGTTTGTGCTAAGTGAAATAAGTCAAACAGAGCAAGTCAATTATCATATGGTTTCACTTATTTGTGGAATATAAGGAATAGCATGGAGGACATTAGGAGAAGGAAGGGCAAAATGAAGGGGGAGAAATAGGAGTGGGAGACAAACCATGAGAGACTGTGGACTCCAGGAAACAAATGGAGGGTTTTAGAAGGGGGGAATGGAAGGATGGGTGAGCCAGGTGAAGGGTATTAAGGAGGGAACGTATTACATGGAGCACTGGGTGTTATATGCAAACAATGAATCACGGAACACTACATCAAAAACTAATGATGTACTATATGGTGACTAACATAACATAAAAAGATATATATGAAATGGAAAAAAAAAACCTTTTTTTTAAAACAAGTCGCTAGTAGCAGTCTTAGAAGGATCAATAGGAGTTTACCCTGAGGAACCTGCCCCCCTCATAGCACAGACAGAGGCAGGGTCCGAGGAGAGTGACATGGTTCAGCATGCCCTGTGTGGGGACCAGATGAGCCTGGGACAGTGCCGAGAGGGGGCAGAGGAACTCTGGAGCTTGGAAAGTAATTATTTTCCAGCCTGTGTTATGGTCCCTTGGAGTATATTAAGGTTTGAAATTCAATTCTGACCATCCCAAGAAGGATATTTAAAAGTTTGGCTCTACCCATCACTCGACTCCTCCTTTTAAAAGTAATTGGAGGGCACCTGGGTGGCTCAGTGGGTTAAAAGTAATTGGAAAACAAAAACAAAAATCTTAGAATCACCCACCCACCTCCCAATTCTTTAAAAAGCCCACAATATAACAATCCAGGCAGCATTAGTGATTATAACTTGTGCAGAGAGGTTACCCTAATAATCCTTTGAAGTAAAACTTTGCTTTCAACCTTCCCAAATATACCAAATAGCTATGTATATATTTCTCTCTGTGTTTTCCCCTCATTAAATTCCTCAGATGTAGGAGTCAAAGGAAGCCTCCCTCATGCAGAATCAAATTATCTGTGTTCCACATGTTTAGTTTTTAATAATAAAATAAAATGAAATGAACCCCCCTCCTCCCAAAAAAGGAAAATGCAATGTATGTCTTTCCCTGTCGGGATCTGCCATGGATGATTCTTTTCTTTGATGGTCCCTCTGTCACAGTCTGTAATTGACAAGTCTTCCTGTAATTGACGTTGAGTAGTACTATTCCCCCTCCCAGCCTCCCCTTCTATCCTCCTAAGTCTGTTTTAGTTAAGTTTCCCTTTACTGCTTTTCTTAGTTGTGCCGTTAATTTTTGTCTTAAGTGCAATTTCTGTTCTTTCATCTTGAAAGGGAGTCATCCAAGGCTAGCCATTATACTAATAAGACAATCAATAGCTCTCCATAAACAATTTGTTTTCTTGCAAATGTAGCCAATTTAAAGGATCCACCCTCTGGCCATTGGTAAGTAAGATCTATTAATAGTGATTCAAACCAGTAAGACTTTTAATGGCTTAACCAAAGATACAAGAGGTGTCCCTAGAGAGGGCATAGGTGATGCAGCCCCCATGATCCAAAAGTTCCTAAGAAAGCAAAGGCCTTCATTGCACAGGCAGTAAGGATGGTGTAGTGGAAATAGTGTCCCTGGTCTCACACAAACACTTGAGGTGCCCCCAGCCACAGATTTGCCTATATCACAGGCAGGTGCTACTGGAATGGGACTTTTCAGCACTAACAAGCAGTGAAGGTTGAGACAACAAAGGTTCCTTATGGTCTTGGACCTCTTATGACCAATGTTCCTGAGAACTGGCACAGTCAGACAAGAGCGATGAGGGACTCTGTAAAGCAGCTGTGTCAGAACACAAGGAATCGTATGTATTTTCCCTGCTTTGAACAGAATGGGATGACTTACCAAGCCAAAACTTCACCCAAATTTTTGTTTAATTCCTTACATTTGGACCCGCAGCCTATCCAGTTGTCCACCAGAAGCACACAGGTACGAGCATCCTTCAGAGCTTATGCCAAGCTCTCAGGACGTTTAAGATGAAAGGAGATCTCGTGATTTTTCTTCTGTTTACATCAACAGCTTTAGCTAAGCCATGGATCTTTGGAGCCAAACTAATATTAGGAGGGATGTGCCATGGAGTTGGGGCTTGTTTGGTGTTTTGCAGTGTGTCTTGTTGTATGGCAAGTTTACTCGAGGTTGACTCGTGACCTAGTATCAATCTAACCCATCCTGTGACCAACATATCCTAACACAGGAGTCTTTGAGTTAGGATGCCCTGCATTCTAACAGCTTCTAATTGTGTGACCCATGCCCACCTATTTTGTGGCTTTGGTTTCCAAGATATCCCTTAGCAACAGCCTTCCCTTCATGTGTCCATTAACCTACAACAAGGTTTATCTAAACAGATGCCAGCCCAGCAAGAATCATGAACTCACCAGTCTGTGAGTTTAACTGGAACAGCAAACTTAATGTAGGGACTATGCTTGCATTCTTACCGTATGTTTTTTTTTTTCCTCTTTATGACAAACAACACAACAGATAGATAAAAACAAGACCATCTCTGGGAGGAAATGGATTAATAAAACCAAGAGTACTCTACCAAACTTAGTAAGAGTTGCTAAGCCCAAGGAACTAGTTCTACAAGTATTTTCTCCTGCTAATCTAAATTTAGAAAAAAAAAAAAAAAGGACTGTCACCACTTTTATTCATTTGAACTCTGTAGACAGAAATTCTGGGAGGCTGACATGGTAAGAAAACTTACTTTCTGCTGGCATCTACTTATGTCAGATGCCCAAGGATTTCAGCTGTAGCAATACTAGGGCAAGCAGTTGTCCAGAAAGTTAAAGTGTCCTGCCTACTGTGCCCACTGTTGGGGAGGAAGAAATGCTGTTCTGCCCTGCGAGGTTCTTGTAACTGAACTAGGCAGTAAATTGATGTGAAACAGATTAACTGAAAATTAACTGTAATTTTGTATGTACAGAGGATCCACATTGATGTGAGAGTCTGAAGTCAGGTACAATAAGTTATATATGTCATTGTGAACTAAGAAGAAGGATAAGGGTCTGGGACTTCAAAGGGAAGGAATGCAGTTCACAGGAGGATGAAAAGTTAATGCTCACTAAACAATTGTTTTCTGGACCATTCAGAAACAACCATAGGGAGAGCTTTGATCAGATAGGCCTTCTGATTCCTTCTTATATACTGTCTTAGTTCATATTATAATGTAGTTATCTATGATTGCAGCTCTCTTCTTGGAGCAGGTCCTCCATCTAAATTTCGGCAGTTGTTGGGGGAGTCATAGGGTCAGAGTTTCTTCATGAGTTTTTTGGGCTTTGATGGTTATCAGCTAGGCATAAGCTGTGTGCCAAAGTGGTCCATTTGGAGGAGGCCTGATACTAGCTCCTACAGAGACAACTCACTCTTTGTAATGAAAATGATCATTGGAGTTATTGAGATCACCGGGAGAGTGTATGAAGCCAGAGATAGTCCTCCAAAGCAATAGCATTTAAGGGATGACCAATTGTAGGAGCCAAAGAAAGAGTGCTCTAAAAAATGAGGGGGCATTCAATGCTGTTAGATATTCCCCAGCAGTTAGGTAAGATGAGAACTGAGAAGTGTGCTTTAGACTTAATCAAAATGTTGTTGATGGCTTTGGAATGAGTGGTTTCATGAGAAAAGTAGTGGGGAAGCAAAAGATAACTATAAATAAAGTCATTGAGAAGAATCATGGAGTTGAATGTGTTTCTTTGTGTATTTTACAGAGGGATAGTTTTGAGTATGTCTAAATGCTAGAGGTGAGGGACCAATGAAGCAAGCTGTGGATAAAGAAGAAGGAGAGGTTAAGTACCTAATAGGGTCCTCAAGGATTGAAGGGTTGCCTCCAATGGGAGGAGGAGCATGTCTCTGATGGGGATGGGCAGTTTTGGAATCAAGACATCTCCACTTGCTAATTATGTAACCTTGGCTAAGCTGCTCACTGTCTCCAGTGATTATGGCTATTTCTCTTACTTAGCACTCCCTGTGATACAGGCACTAACCAGTGAAATAGGGTTGGGTTGGGTGGTGGTGGTGGTGGTGGTGGTGGTGGTTTTACATAGGAGAATGCCAAGGTTGCATAGCTTAGTGGAGAGAACATATTTGTTAAAGTAAGTTATACCAAGGCTGAAATCTATAATTGACATTTTTTTGTGTGAGCAGGAGACAGAGTGCAGCTCAAGCTAAGGGGAAAGGTGGGAAGCCCACTGGGTAAACCATGTAAGGAAAGGAAATTCAAAATAACCAAATATTTTTCTACTTTTTTTTTTTTTTAATAATTGATTGATTGGTTGACTTGAGAGAAGAGCAGAGCAGAGAAAGCACACACAAGCAGGAGAGAAGGGGCAGAGGGAGAAGGAGAAACAGACTCCCCACTAAGTGGGGAGCCCATATGGGGCTCAATCCCAGGATGCTGGAATCATGACCTGAGCTGAAGGCAGACACTTAACCGACTGAGCCACCCAGGCGCCCCATTTATCTACTTGAAATAATCCTTTCAGTGATGTCATAGAGTTGACAGGTATCAGGCAAGATCTTACAGATTCAGGTACAGAAAAGCCAGTTCAAACTTACTTAAATAAAAAGAGACTGTTTTGTTTCAAGTCACTTAAAAATTCTTCAGCTGGAACCAAAGTATGGAGTGTGCCCTACCCTCCACCTCCTCTCTGTTTCTCCCCATATTTCAGCTCTGATTTTTTTTTTTAAGATTTTATTTATTCATTTGAGAGAGAGAGAATGAGAGGGAGAGAGAGAGAGAGCGCCCATGAGCAGGGAGAAGGACAGTTTCCCCACTAAGCAGGGAGCCACCCAGGCTTCCCTCAGTTCTGTTTTTTGTTGTTGTTGTTGATGTTGTCTTCACAAGGCTGACTCTATCCTTGTAATGCCAGAGATGGACAAAGTAGCACCAGCCTTCAGCAGTCCTAGATGTGCAAAATCTCCCTAATGAGCACCTCTTTCCTTAATTGCCCTAGAGAAGCACCAGGATTGGACTCTGGCCAGGCATGGGCCACATTACCCTCCCTGGACATTGGGAATACATCTGGAGATGTGGTACATACACATAACGCACACAGGCACACACCATCCCTCCCTCGCTCCCTCTTGGATTAATTTAGGAAAGGGAAGAGTTTCCAGAGGATACAGTAGATTCTTTCACTCAAAGAAAGGACAGTGGGCAGGTGAAAACACACATTGATCATCTGTACCCATGTCCTGCAGACTGGAAATATGTTTTCTTACATTGTGTTTATACTTACAAATTTCTTACTGAAGACTTTTTCATTTTTGCTAGAATTTGTTATTGGGATTTAATGAATATATTCAGTCCATGAAATACGACATTCTGACATTTAAGGAATGATGATTCTCTGTACTCTTCTCTCTTTGTATTCCTCTCATTTCCTGATGTTTCTTTTTTAAGTCAGGTAATGCACATGCACATTTCCACTCTCTCTTAGAGGAGATTTAGAATACAGAGGAATTTAGATCAACCTTGATATGAGTTGATTGGACATAAATCGTAGAGGATCAAGTTGGTCTTCAAAGCAGTAAAAGTATTCTGAATCCAGCCATTAGCTAGAAAAAGGCAGCCACATCTCTTTACCTATTTTCTGTTTCAATTTCCTAGACCTTTCAGCATTTTCTTTGGGTGAGTGGCCATATCAATCAGAGTTCAGTGCATAAAATAGAAACCACTCTAACTATTATTAGCATGAAGGGATTTAATTGGCGAGATTACATATATACAAGAGACTAAGGTGAGTCCTAGGCTAGACCTCTGAGGATATTTCTAGAATAATGACCCACCTGAGAAGCTCTGGGGAAGTCAATGGAAATTGAGGTAAAGATGTATATTTTATAGCTGCAGTCCAAGGTGTGGAATGAAGAGGCCACCACCAGTTAACCCTGCCGTGATACTCAGAAAGCTAGAAGACTCCAAACACAGAGACTTCAGTCTCCACCAGTGTGCTTGTTAGTAGACATACCCCTGGAAGTTTACCTTTCAGATCTCAAATGAAGGTATGTATTCATAGACTCTAACTCACATGCAAAACCCTAGCTGTGAGGGTGTCTAGAAATGTCTTTTTAGCTTCCCAGCCTTTCCAACTAGATGGATCGAATAGAGGTTGAGCAGGCTAGTCCACAGTTATCTGTCGCAGAGGCTTGGACATTTTCTTTACTTTTGCTGGGTTTCTGGCAGGAGTGGTTGGATTGTGTTGGGAATAGGCAGAGGAAAACTGAAGAACAGTTGCTGCTTGGAAAAGGAAAGGAAATGTCGAAATGCAAAAAGCAAAAGCTCTTAGAGTCAGCCTGAACCTTGTTTCAATCTTTCTGTTTTGTTACGGATTTAGAGAAGTCACTAAAACCAGACCAACATATCCCTGTTTCTGTGGGTCATCTGCAAGAACTGGCGTAGTGTTCCTCATTCACTGCTAATGGTGTTCACTACAATGGGGTTTTGCAAGTGTCTTGAAGGCATGACAACAAGAGGGGCCTAAGACCAGAGTCATGTAGCCTTTCAAGACCATGAACACTGCATACTAAGCTATAGCAAAGATGAAAATGGGCCCGATTTGCTCTTGATCCACATGTCTGAGGCTGTTATGGTGTTGGAAGTCGTGTACAGGTGAGTAGGGTGGAGTGTTTTTCGTAGGGCCCTGGTTATTCCATATGCCGTTTTATAGATGAAGAAAGTAAGCAATTAGGGGCAACATATCTTTAAAAATTTCAATTCCAGTGTAGTTAACATAGAGGGTTATATTAGTTTCAGGTGTGCAATATAATGATTCAACAATTCCATATATTACTTAGTGCTAATCAAGTAAGTGTACTCTTTTTTTTTTTTTTTTTAAGATTTTATTTATTCATTTGACAGAGAGAGATCACAAGTAGGCAGAGAGGCAGGCAGAGAGAGAGGAGGAAGCAGGCTCCCCGCTGAGCAGAGAGCCCGATGCGGGACTCGATCCCAGGACCCTGAGATCATGACCCGAGCCGAAGGCAGCGGCTTAACCCACTGAGCCACCCAGGCGCCCAAGTAAGTGTACTCTTAATGCACTTCTGTTTCACCTGTCTCCCCGACCCCGCCTCTGGTAAGTGACCATCTGTTTGTAGTCTGTAGTTAAAAGTTTGTTTTCTGGTTTGTCTCTTTTGTTTTCCTTTTATTCATTTGTTTCTTAAATTACACATATGAGTGAAATCATATGGATTTGTCTTTTTCTGACTGGTTTATTTCACTTAGCATTATACTCTAGATCCATTTGTATTGTTGCAAATGGCAAGATTTCACTCTTTTTTGTGGCTGAATAGTATTGCATTGTATTATGTTTGTGCATCTATGTATATATCCCACATCTTCTTCACCCATTCATCTATTGATGGACACTTGGGCTGTTTCCAAAGTTTGCCTATTGTAAGTACTGCTGCAATAAACATAGGGTTTCATTTATCCCTTAAACATGGGGTTTTATATATATGAGTTAGTGTTTTCATATTCTTTGTTAAAAACTCAGTGGTGTGATTACTGGATCATATGGTAGCTCTATTTTTAACTTTTTGCAGAACCTTTATGCTGTTTTCCACTATGCCTGCACCAATTTGCATTCCCATCAACAGGGCTTGAGGATTCCTTTTTCTCTACATCCTCGTCAACACTTACTGTTTCTTCAGTTTTTAATTTAAACCATTTTGACAGGTATGAAGTGACATCTCATTGTGGTTTTGATTTGCATTTCCCTGATGGTGAGTGATGTTGAGCATCTTTTCATGTGTCTATTGGCCATCTGGATGTCGTCTTTGGAGAAAAGTCTGTTCATGCCTTCTGCGCATTTTTCCATTTTTAATCGGATTATTTGGTGTTCAGTTGTATGAGTTCTTTTTTTTTTTTTTCTTTTAGAATGCATACGAGTGGGGGTGAGGGAGAGCAGAGAGGGAGAGAGAATCTTAAGCAGGCCCCACATTCAATCTGGAGCGCAATATAGAGCTCAATCCCATGACGCCAAGATCATAATTCAAGCTGAAATCAAGAGTCGGACACCCAACTCAACCACCTAGGTGTCCTGAGCTGTATAAGTTCTTTACATATTTTGGATATTAACCCTTTATCAGATATGTCATTTGCAGATACCTTCTGCCATTCAGTAGGTTGTCTTTTAGTTTTGTTGATGGTTCCTTTTTTGTACAGAAGCTTTTTATTTTGATGTAGTCCTGACAGTTTACTTTGGCTTATGTTTCCCTTGCCTCAGGAGATATTGCTATGGTCAATGTCAGAGAAGTTACTGCCCTTTCTTCTAGGAGTTTTATGGTTTCAGATCTCACATATAAGTCCCTAATCCATTTTGAGTTTACTTTTGTGTATGTTGTAAAGAAGTGGTCCAGTCCATTCTTCCACATGTAGCTGTCCAGTTTTCCCAATGCCATTTGTTGCAGAGACTCTCCTGTTGTGTATTCTTGCCTCTTTTGTCAAAGATTAATTGGCCCTATAATCATGTGTTTATTTCTGGGCTCTCTATTCCGTTTCATCGGTCTATGTGTCTATTTTTATGCCAATACCGTACTGTTTTTATTACTATATCTTTGCAGTATATCTTGAAATCTGGAGTTGGGATACCTCCAGTTTTGTTCTTTTTCAGAGTGGCTTTGGCTCTTCTCAGTCTTTTGTGGGTCCATACAAAGTTTAGGATTGTTTGTTCTGGCTCTGTGAAAAATGCCGTTGGTATTCTGATAGGGATTGCATTAAATCTGCAGATTGCTTTGGATAGTATAGACACTCTAACGATATTTGTTCTTCAATTCCATGAACACAGAATGTCTTTCCATTTCTTTGTGTCATCTTCTATTTCTTTTATCAATGTTTTGTAGTTTACAGAGGACAGGTCTCTCTCCTCTCTATTTAGGTTTATCCCTAGGTATTTTATTATTTTAGTTTCAGTTGTAGATAGGATTGTTTTCTTAATTTATCTTTCTGCTGCTTCATTATTAATGTGTAGAAATGCAATGGAGTTCTGTACATTGATTTTGTATCCTGTGACTTTACTGAATTCATTAATCAGTTCTAGTTTTTTAGTGGAGTCTTTGGGGTTTTCTGTGGTCTTATGTCATCTGCAAATAGTGAAAGTTTTACTTATTCCTTACCAATTTGGAGCCTTTTATTTCTTTTTGTTGTCTGATTGCTGCTAGAACTTCTGGTGTTATGTTGAATAAAAATGGTGAGAGTGGACATCCTTGGCTTCTTCCAGACCTTAGAGGAAAAGCTCTCAGATTTTTCCCATGAGTTTGATGTTCGCTGTGGGTTTTTCATATAAGACCTTTATTCTGTTGAGGTATGTTCCCTCTAAATCTCCTTTTTTGGCAGTTTTTATCATGAATGGATCTAATACTTTGTCAAATAATTTTTCTGCATCTATTGAAATGATCATAAGGTTTTGTTTTGTTTTTTAAGATTTTATTTATTTGGCAGACAGAGATCACAAGTAGGCAGAGAGAGAGAGGAGGAAGCAGGCTCCCTACTGAGCAGAGTGTGTGATGTGGGGCTGGATTCCTAGGACCCTGGGATCATGACCTGAGCTGAAGGCAGAGGCTTTAACCCACTAAGCCACCTAGGCACCCCGAAATGATCATATGGTTTTTACCCTTTCCCTTATTGATGTGATGTATCACATTGATTGATTTACAAAATATTGCACAGCCCTTGCATCCTGGGAGTAAATCCCACTTGATCCTGGCAAATGATTTGTTTAAATGTATTATTGGATTCAGTTTGCTAATATTTTGTTGAGGATTTTTGCACCTATGTTCAGAGATATTTGTCCATAGTTCTCCTGTTTTTGCTGTTTTTGTTTGATTTTAAGTAATGCTGGCTTCATAGAATGAATTTGAAAGTTTCCTTTTGTCTTGTAGTACTTGAAATAATTTGAAAAGAGTAGGTATTAGCTCTTCTTTAAATATTGGTAGAATTTGTTTGTGAAGCCATCTAGTCCTGGACTTTTTTTTGGTGGGGCGGAAGTTTTTGATTATTGATTCAGTTTCATTGCTGGTCATCAATCTGTTCAAATTTTCTATTTTACCTGCTTCAGTTTTGGTGGGTTATATGTTTCTAGGAATTTATCCATTTCTTCCAGGTTGTCCAGTTTGTTGGCATATAGTCTTGTCATAATTCTCTTATAATCCTTTATATTTCTGTGTTGTCAGTTGTTACTTCTACTCTTCCATTTGTGATTTTGTTTGAGTCCCCCCCCCCCCCTCTCTTTTGGTGAGTCTTGCTAGAGGTTTATCAATTTTGTTGGTGTTTTTAAAGAACCAGCTCCTGGTTCCCTTGATCTGTTCTGTTGGTTGTTTTTTTTTTTTTAGCTTCTATTTCACTTACTTCTGCTCTAATATTTATTGTTTCCTTCCTTCTGCTAGCTTTGGGTTTTGTTTGGTCTTCCTTTTTTTAGCTCCTTTATGTATAAGGTTAGGTTGTTTATTGGAGATTTTTTTTTTGCTTCCTGAGGTAGGGCTCTATTGCTATAAATGTCCTTTTTAGAACTGCTTTTGCTGCATCCCAAAGATTTTGGACCATTGTATTTTCATTGTCATTTCTCTACATGTAATTTTTTATTTCTTCTTTGACTTCTGGTTGATTCATTCATTGTGTAGTAATGTGTTATTTAACCTCCATGTATTTGTGCTATTTTCAGATTTTCTCTTGTGGCTGATTTGTAGTTTCATAGCATTGTGGTCAGAAAAGATGCATGGTATGTCCTCGATCTTTTTGAATGTGTTGAGAGTTGTTTTGTGGCCTAATATGTGATCTGTCCTGGAGAATGTTCTGTGTGTACTTGAAAAGAACGTGTATTCTGCTGTCTTAGGATAGTATGTTCTGTATATATCTGTTAAATCCCTCTGGTCCAGTGTGTCATTCAGATGCACTATTTCCTTGTTGATTTTCTGTTTGGATGATCTGTCCATTGATGTAAGTGGGGTTTTAAAGTCCCCTGTTATTATTGTATTACTCTCAATTAGTTCCTTTGTGTGTGTTATTAACTGCTTCATGTGTTTGGTTGTTCCCATTTTGGGTACATAAATACTTGTAACTGTTATATCTTCTTGTTGGATTGTCCTCTTTATAATTATATAGTGTCCTCTTTAAATTCTCGATCACACTTATTACTTACATCTGTGTTGCTTAGGTCTCTGGTGCTTTGGTCCTATTCTTTGGGACATATTCCTCTGTCTCCTCATTTTGTCTCACTGTGGTGTTGGGAAAGTCAGCTACATCTCCGCTTGAAAGTAATGGCCTGAAGAAGTCCTGTAGTGCCTTCAGTGCAGTGTGCCCCGTGTACCAAAACTCCTGTGTGTACTGCATGTGCCCGGCTGTTGTGTTCTGGGTGCTTTTCCCTTCAGTTCAGGTGTCTGCAGAGGCTCTCTTTGCTTGTTGTGGCCAGTGTTTTGTCCCCAGCTGGGATGGGACATGCAATTTTAACAAAGTTTGCACCAGTCAGCTTACAAAAGGAGACCCGCTAAGCCAGGACCAGGGCTGGCCTGGGAAGATCCGCAGAGCACACCTGGGCAGGACACATAATTTTAATAAGCCGTGCCTTGAGCTTCTGCTCGGCCCACCACCACTGCCACCAGGACTCAGGACCCCCCAAACACAGGGCTTGGTGTAAACAAGTAAAGTAGTGAATGTTGGTGCCGCATCATTGCCCACAGAGGGCCATAACTTAATGCTGGGGCCTCTGGTGGTGTCTTCCAGCGCTCCTTTGTTACTAGAGAAGTTCCTCAGCAAACCTGCCCTTCTGACACGTCCTGTGAGATTGGTAAATAACTCTCCCTTATATCTCAGACATTTTTCAGTTCTTCTTTCTGTTTCTCCACAGACTTTTTGTCATGTCCCTATCACCCTCTGGATCTTCCAGAATGGAGACCACTGATTTTTTAAAATTCCGGGCTTTAAGTCCTGCTGATCTTAAGAACTTATTAAATTCGACCCCTTTCACTTTCAAAGCCAAATGTTATAGGGATTGTCTTCCCTGTGCAGGTTCTCTGGTGTGGTAGTCCGTTTGCCTCCCTTCCCCATGCCTATGGTTCCCTCTCTCCTGCAAACCATAGTGCAAGTCCGGTTAGTGCTGCCCACCCCCCCACCCACTGCCCCGGCCCCAGCCAACATTGTGTCTACCCTTCCTGCCCTCTTCAGTGTGGCCTATTCTCTACATTTACCAGTGGAGTCTGTTCTGCCAGTCTTTGGGTTGTTTTCTTGGTTACTCACACTGATGTGGGTTGGTAGCTAGTTGTGTCTGTGGGACAAGATGAAACTAGGGTCCTTCTCCTCTGCCATCTTTCCCGGAAGTCAGGGGTTAGCCTATTTGTCCAAGGTCAGACAAGAAGGAAGTGGTAGAGACGTGACTTGGACAGAGATGGACCCCAGAGCCTCTTGCTCCCCACAGTATAAGCCATGGACCCACAGCTTTGCGGCACCTGGAGCTTGTTGGAAATGTTGACTCTTAGGCTCTGCTGCAGACTGCCCGCATCAGACCCTGTGTCTTCACGAGACCCCCAGGTCATTCTCGACATGTCACTGTGGGACCAGCCTACTCTTCGCCACTGCTGATGGCAACTTCCTAATCAAGGGCACTTTCTCCATTAGGCAGGTATCCTGGGACTTCAGTACTTTGTGTCATTTGATGACACCTTGTAGTCAGATAAAACCTGTCTTCCCAGGGGAAGGTGCCCTTTTTTGTTTTTTGCCTTTAATGGGTCTTCCAGTCAGTGCATTGGGACAGGTGGAAGGGAGGAATGGGAGTTTTCAAGCTGTTCTTCCAATCATAAGCTCTAATTTTTCATCTTCATGATGGTAACCCAAGCACAAACTGGGCTCTGTGAGCATTTCCTCTTCTGCATAGCAATAAAGGTAATAAGCAACAAAACTGTATGTAGGGCATCTTCCCACTAAAGGAAACAAAGAATTGATGGTGTGCATAAAGAACTGAGAAAGCATTTTCAAAAAGAATCTGCTCCTTTTACATTCTTCCGTGTCAGGAAGAACAACAACAACCAGAATGAATACAGTTTCAAGACGCCTACACACTGACTTTGTGCACATGCCCCGACCTACATTCATCATTGTATTAAGGAGCCAAGACCCAGGTTATCAGAAATCAGGTCACTCTTGTACAAAGTGACCTATGTTGATAAGGAGTTCAGATTCAAGAGTTTGGTTCACAGTATTTTATAGTCCGTTCAGGGTACTTAAGCTTGCAGGCAGGGGCTAGAACACCCACTGGTAAGTCATGGGGTATGACAGGCATTGAAGTGTGAAACAAAAAGTCAGTGAGAATTAAAAGGAACTGTGTCTCCCCATCTGTGAAATGAGGAAGTAGAACTAAATTTCTATGCTTCCTTCCTACCTTAACGTCTTAGGATTTTATATAAACAAGCGTAATTATAATTACGGAGCACTTCCAAATAGTCTCCTTTACTCCTTACAAAAACCTAGGAGATTCCTATTATTGATCCTGTTTTACAGAGGAGGAAACTGGGGCACAAACATGCCAGTCACTCACCAGGTTATACTCTAAGAGGTGACGCTAACAACTTGCCCTCTCTCTTTACCGCAAAGATGCCTCTAGCTTCTCAACTCTTGTTACTGGTGCACTGGAATCACCAGTGGAAACAAAATGAGGCATTTCCACATGCAGGGCAGAGCCCTTTCCATAAATATTCATGCCATCCAGCGACTTCCTAAATAAGTGTCTAACTCGGCTACACTTCGAGTCCTCTGGGATCCTTCAGTGGTGCTGATGCCTGGATCCTACCCTGAGATTCTGATAGTCAGTCTGGTGTGTAGTCTAGGTATTGGGGTTTTTTTTCTTAAATGTTCCTTAGAAATTCAAATGTGCAGCCCAGGTGGAGTGTCTGTTCTGGATTTTCTGGGGTTGGGGTTGGTTCTGGAAGCAAGTTCCACTCACATAGCATCACGTACTGACCTTATATGTTAACCTTTTTTATTATAATGCAAGATTTTAAATTCTGCTACTTAAAGTGGATTCATTTCCATCTGTTTTGTTTAAAATTTTTTCTTAGAGTCTTTTAACTATTCCAGTATTTTATTACACACTAAGTTAAAAGAAAGGAAAAGAACACAAATTAATTCCTACTGAAAGCAGCCATTATGTTATTTTACTCTTTGGAAGCAACTTTTTCACAAATTGTGATTATGACTTTTGGCCCCTTCTGTGTAAAACAGGAAGTAATATCCCTGCATAGACAAATGGCAGTGCATTTTATATTTAAAAGTACAAATAAATTAGCTATTGTGATGTCCATCTATTTTTTAAAATCAAATATTAGTTATCACATAAGTTCCCCAAGAGCAAGAACCATGTCTGTGTTACTTCTGTATCTTCATCCCCAGACACAGACCTTGGCCTGTAATGGGTACTGTAAGACTTCTCTACAACTAATGAATATGGAAATAAGTGAATGAATTATAAATAGCTTCACATAATGAGGAAACGCAAACTATTGTACACTCATACCAAAAAATGACTATGTCAAAAGAAAATAGCACTTCTGTTTAAGACCTTCTCTCATTCTTTAAGAATGAGGTGTATCCTCAATTTTTTTTTAAAGATTTTATTTATTTGACAGAGAGAGATCACAAGTAGGCAGAGAGGCAGGCAGAGAGAGAGGAGGAAGCAGGCTTCCCGCTGAGCAGAGAGCCCGACGCGGGACTTGATCCCAGGATCCTGAGATCATGACCCGAGCCGAAGGCAGTGGCTTAACCCACTGAGCCACCCAGGTGCCCAGACCTTCTCTCATTCTTACAGGCCACATAAAAGATGTTGGGGAGGGAAGGACTGTAGTAATAGAGAATTGGGGGTTGTTGTTGTTGTTAGAAATGATGAGGGGCAGAGGGAGAGAGAATCTTAAGCAGGCTTCACACCTAGTGCAGAGACTGACACAGAGCTCGATCTCACTACCCTGAGATCATGACCTGAGTCAAAACCAAGAACTGGACACTTAACTGACTGAGCCAGATGGGTGCCCCTTGTTTGTTTTTTATTGAGGTGCAGTTAACACACGGTGTTACATTAGTTACAGGTGTACAACACAGTAATTAGACAATTCCATACATTGTCATATTCAACCCAAGTGTAGCTGCCATTTACCATAAAATGCTGTTACATTATTAACTATATTCACTATGCTGTCTCTTTCATCCCTGTGACTTACACGTTCCAAAACTGAAAGCCTGTACCTCCCACTCTCCTTTATGATTTTCTTGTTTCCTCTCTATACCCTTCTCCCCTCTGGCAACCACCAGTTTGTTCTCTGTTTATGTGTCTGTTTCTCCTTTGTTTGCTTTTTTATATTCTGCGTCTAAGTGAAATCACATGGCATTTGTCTTTCTCTGACTTATGTCACTTAGCATTATACCCTCTAGTTCCATCCATGTTGTCACAAATGGCAAGATCTCTTTTTATGGCTGCATAATATTCCAGAGATCATGTATACCATATCTTCTTTTTCCATTCATCTAACAGTTATTAAACTACACCTGTCTCTTTCACAATGACAGGATTTTAAGATTTGAGAGAGAAAAAGCACACATGAGGGGAGGGGTAGAGGGAGAGAGAATGAAGCCCGACACGGGTCTGGATTCATGACCGTGAGATCATGACCAGAGCCAAAAACAAGCGTCAGATGCTCAAGTGACTGAGCCACAAAGGCACACCTTACAATGACAGGATCTTTTTTTTTTTTTTTTTTAGGTTTTGTTTATTTGATAGATCACAATTAGGCAGAGAGGCAGGCAGTGAGGCAGGCAGAGAGAGGAAGCAGGCTCCCTGCAGGGAGCCTGATGTCGGGCTCAATCCCAGGAGCCTGGGATCATGACCTGAGTCAAAGGCAGAGGCTTAACCCACTGAGCCACCCAGACGCCCCACAATGACAGGATCTTAACACTTACACCTATCTACTGGTTATTTCCTTATGCACTAAGCTCTGGATAATGAAAGAAGTACATGCTCTCCCTGTAGTTTGGGACGGTGAATGTTCTAGAAGTATGAATAGTAAAATTTTACCTGACCTCTGCTAACGTGGGTCTGTCACTGCTTGTTTCCCTGGAACAGTCTGAGAGATGGCTTGGGGGAGAGGGCGAAGAGTGACCGAGGCCCTTAAGCTCTGCTGACTCTACAGGAATTGCACTTGACTTCTTCACTCCAGTGTCCTCATTAACCATTCCCTGGTTGGTTATGTGTTGTGTGGCACGTGGTCTACCCTTGCACTGTGCTAGACCAGTTTTTTCCTGATTTCTGTCTTCTAATTCACTTAGAGGGTTTAACCATGAATCCCTCTACAACTTTTCTTCTAGATTTCTTGGGATCTGTTGGTTAACGTCTCTGTAGACCTGGCCTCAGCCACTGGTCTTCAGCACTTTCCCCATCCTAACAGCTGGGCCAGATGCCTTTCAGAGTCCGCAAAACCTGTTTTTTAAAGGTACAGGAGAAAAAACACTCACTTCCCCTGTGATTGTAAACAGGAACTAGTGGAAGAACAGAGACCTACTGGCTTTTTTGTGGTAGTTCCTGTTTTGAGATCCTTAAGTTCATTTTCTTCATCTCTTTGAACTTGCTTTTTCCTCAGTGGTTGACCCATGATTAGACCCTACCCTCTGGTCTTAAGGAACTGCCTTCAGCCATTTACTTCATGCTATGCCTCCTGATCACAACTCTCATTACTTTGTTTTCTCAGCCTTAAGGTTGTACTTATCTGGAACCCAGGCACCTAGAGCATTTCACTCTTTTCTTCTTTAAAACAGAACAGTCTATTAACCCCAATCTGTCTTCCCACATTGTCCTCTCATGAGGTAGTATGCCAGGGGTCAGTTCTCATTACCATGTTGTCATGTAGGATAGAAGGCTTGATCTTACCCTTACTTCCCTAATGTGGACAATTTAAAGCATTACCACTTATATCTGCCCCACATTCCAGAACAGTCCCAACCCCAAAGGCATGACCCCGTGTGAGACTGTGCAACCAGCAACAAAATGTCAGTGTTTGTAAATGGATCCAAGGATATTCCTATTTATCTTCTACTGTCATTCCTAGGCATTCCTGTAGAAATTTTTAAGAGGGAGAGGAAGGGATATAATCCTATCAAGTATTGCCATGATGTCCAGTGCAGGAAACCTACACCATAGTCCAAGTACAGCCACGGGCACTTGGAACAATGACGGTGATTACAGATTGTAGTCATTAATCTGGGTAGGTCCAGGGGACTCTGAATAAAGGTTCACACTGATCTGTCATTAGAAAGTACCCATCACATTTCTTTGGGTGGTAAAACCTGTCTGATCTTCAAAGAACCAAGATTCACTATATAATACTTAATAGAAAACTATTACTTAATTTACTGTACAGATGATACATTTTACATTGGAAATTTATTCGGGACAGGGCATGCTATTTGCTTTAATATCTGAGCTCTATCTCCATGCCTTAGTTTCATTTAGATTGTGATAATCTAGCTAAAGAAGTTTCATAAAATTGCTTATAAATCTAAACAGAAAACTTTGGTGAAGAAAATATTTTCAGGCCCATCAGTTCTACCACATCAGTCCTTGGTGATCAGTAGTGCCACAGCCAAACTGCTCTCACGTCCAAAATATCTTCTCAGAAGAGAGCAACTTTGCCACAAGAACTCTTACTCTTCGTGCCATGGTATCATTGCTAAACGACATCTCCCAATTTGTAGGGATCTCAAATAAGGCGATCTTTCAGATCAGTTGATGTCAGTTGATGTCAAAAAAAAAAAAATGAACAGTAGAGCCCAAAGGAAAAAAAGAAAACCTTCAATCAAACAAAATAAAATCTTAAAAACTTGAGTTAGCCTTCATTAAATAAAAAAACAATTAGGTTATTTATAATTTTAGAGTTTCACATATATAATGCTGTGTTAATAAGCAATGAACACTTTCATAAAAAAATTTATTTCACACTTTTATACAAATATCCACAGGTATTTTCTAATCATAATTTTACAGTGCTACTTAGGATTAAAATGTATCAAATGCAAACAGACCCAGTGACTTGACTTGAGATGACATTTTTAACAATAAACACCATGATGTTCCTTGTTGGACCAGCCTTCCACCTCTTCCCTTATAGGACATTCTTTGCTTTCTAACAAAGATCTACAGACACTTTCAAAATACCAGCTCCATGGCAACCTATAAAGCCAGTATATTTGGTTACAAGGTACCTACCTAAGCAAGAAACCTAGATTTCAAACACTGGTATGACCTGTTTTAGAGAAACTTTTGTAAACAAAGTATCATTTGTAAAACCATCTTTGTGAATGAAAGTTCCAAAGTACAATGAGAATAATGTCCTTAGTATCTTCAGAGCATACAATTTCTGTAAAGAAAAAAAACTCTGAAGCAACAATTTGTTCCAACAAATTAGCACCTGTTTGCTATTATTCCCCATCTAACTTAACATTTTGAAGTATAGTAATTTTTAAAAATTTGGATTTCCTATCTTGTTCATTGTCTCTTGAATGTATAGAAATGTTTTCCTCTTCTGCCAGTTCATTTTTACAATTAAAACCATTGAAAACTGTAGTTAGCGTAGTCCCAAAGTAATGTGGGGGGCTACAGATAGGGGAGGAGACAAAAACCAGAACACTGACTCACCGATTAAATGGTTCCAACATTTAAAAACATAAAAGCCGTGATGTTCTGACTTCCGGGATCAGATACTCAGTAGTCTCGCACTGGATCCGTCTGGACCCACCATAGGCACCGACCCTCTCTTTCAAGTCCTGACAGTACAGTGTGGGCAGCAGGGCTTACACCGCACCCAAGTCCAGCAAACCAACCCATTATTTCCAAGAGTTCCTGAAAGTTACAGCACAAAGGGTGCAGAAGACCTCACACAGGGCTCTAAACTCAACAATATGCGTTGTCCGGTAAGAATTGAGCATCTTACGGTTAACTTCTCTTTCTGAAACAGTTTGGGTCTGGAAGAGGGGGGTGAGGGCTGTCAGGAAGGGAGATGTAATAACTTACAAAGGATTTTTTTTTTTTTTTTGCATGAAATTCAAACCCATGACCTCCCATGTTCTAATTCTGATTGTTCAATCCAAGGGTAAAGTGGAGAATCTTTGGCCTGTCAATGACAAAACGGTCGTAAAAAAAAAAAAGAAAGAAAAAGAAAAAATAAATAGCATATACAAGTAAGTCTAAGGTAGCATTCAAGTCTGTTGCACCTGTGTGTGTGAGCAGGAAGGGTGAAAGCTGTATGTTACCTGGTGGGAGAAGTGTTCACACGTCTAGGAAATGGGGACAGATGGCAGGATGGCAACGCCACCTATTGCACATTGCACTGAAGGTAGCACTCTGAAGTGAAACACAGCTACCCGAGGGCACAGTCTGGTGCTGCCACTGCTCCCTTGCGGCTCTCCGGTCCTAGGGGAGGGAGGTGTGCAGAGGCAGTGCCAACCACCGCGGCCGGCCTATCAGCACAGTGACCGTGACTGGTGCCGTCTTCAGCTATGCTAGGGGTAGGACAGGGCGGGAGCACCGCGGGGGAGGCCCTACTGGGGCCCAGGCAAGTCAGCCACACCAAAAACAAAGGCAACCCGGAAAGTTAAATTAAGGCAGTTAAAGAAAACTCCATTCCAACAGTCTTAAATTCGGCTGTGCCAGACCAGAGAGCCCCAGGCTACACGTCAGCGTCCACAGTGAAAACTGTCCAAGTTCGTACTGGGCGTAGTCTGTCTGAAATTAATATTCAGGGATCGAGCAGGCTCGCAAGTCCACTTAGATGTCGGAGTTGGGCGGGGAAGAGCAGTTTGGGTACTGGGAAGCTTTTTTTTGGCCCCTCTTAGGAGTAGCTTTCATTTTCATTCCACCTTGTGATCCACTGTTTTTTTTCAAGGTTATCAATGTATTTTTCATCTTTGATCTCCCGCTCTTCCTTCCGGATCCTCACAGCATGGTATCGGGGAACGCTATCGTCGTACCTGGAGCGTTTAAAGAATCCGCACTGATCAAAGGGAGAGAGAAGCAGAAACAAATTAAGGATTGCAGGAAAAGCAAGTGCACAAAATGGGAATGTCTAAGCTTCCTGTTCAGCTACGCCTACCTCTGGACGAAGGGAAAAAAGACATGGTTTCTTTTAAGAAGGAACGAGCAGGTTGAAAAGACAACAGCCATTGGGGATAAGCGGAAGAGAAGACAGCTGTAAAACTAGAAGGAAAGTCCGTTTTTTCCATCTTGTCTTTACATTTTATAACAATGTAGTAAGCTGCCTCTTTACTAACAATTTCAGAGCTCTGGAACAGTGCTTCCGTTTTTTATAATCACAATACTCTGTTTAAAAGATCTCAATTTTGGATTAGATGTTAAAGAACAATCTTTTTAAAGGCCACGAACTAAAGAATATTTTGTGTCCTTGTCTCACTAACAAAATGAAATCAAATCACCCATATTTTTACAGATTACTATTCGACTATGCCAGTGTTCAAATGAGTCATTTTAAGAACTTTCTCTCCTCCGAGGCTAAGTACACATCTCTCATGAGCTGTAAGATAATATACACTGTGTGGATTTCCTGTTGTGCTTCCAAATTTAAGCCGTTTCATTAAATCATGTAGTAACCGTGTCCTATAATAAAATCAATCAGGTACTGCAAAGAACTTGAGGAAAGTATGCCATTAAATTTCAGAGCACCCCTAATTGTTTTTTTGCAGAAGACATTTACACGTAAATTATTTATGAATATATATTTTATTCATTTTTTTAAAAATATTCAATCTGATCCAAAGTAGATTTTTATGAAGAACATATCAGGAAAATTTTTAATCAAATTGAAATTTTTAAATGAATAAAATATGTTTCATGGAAAAGATGTGCTTCGATTTAAATGCAGCTAGGAGGAGGATGAGGAAGATATTTGGAATGGTTAATGTGTATCATGTAAAAATGTCATGGGGCAAAGTAAAATTAGATTCAGTCATCACTAAATCATTGGGAAAAATGGACCAAGAAGTTTTGTCGTAAGGCCATTTCCACATTCCTTTATTATTTTGTGCAAAAAGCCAAAATACCTGTTACAAAATGTGGCTCTTGCTTCATTTTAAAAGAGGAGGAAGTCAAGGGTGGTATGTAGAACTGAAATGGAAAGGCTGGGATTCATTGTGACAGTGTCATGGAAAGGGATTATAGGAAGAATTCCATCCCCTCGTGCCCACATAAATGGAAAAAGGAATTACCACCAATTCCTGTTTCCATGGATTTACAAACAAGGGAAGCAAAACACAAACTTAAAATCAATCAAGACCCAAAGTTGAATAAGATCTCTAGGAACATGAAACAAGGTCAAACTCCATTACAACATATTGAAACCGTAACTGTCCAGAGCATTTTTATATTAGAATTTTGTATAATGAAGGTCACTTGGTAAAGAGCGATCTTCTGAAATTGGCCATCGTGTCCACCAGGTCAACACATTCATAGTTTGTTGTAGTGGTCTTTGACCCGTAGTAGATATGCAGGAAAAGGAAGTCGCATGCTTAGCGAGCATAAAACAATTTCTGAGCAACAAAAGCATTCCAAGCCTTCCCCCATCACTTTATAGCAAGATCAGAAAGGACAGTAAGGAAGCCTTCTCAAGAGAAACACAATGTTTCCAACATGCAACAGGTTAATTAGGCAGTCAACACAAGCTTCTATCTGTGGAAAATCCCAAAGTGGACAAGAAATCTGCAGTGATTTCTTATTCACCTTTGAAATTCCAAGTGGGATGCTATATACTGGGTTTACAACACATGGCAAACTGGGCTCCTAGGAGGTCTAATGCCTCCTTTTGTGTGTACATAGAGTCCAATCATCTTCATTGCTGTGGGTGACATTTAACAACACAAAATAACTCACCTGCAATAAAAGATTCTTTGTGCATTTCTAAAACACAAACAAAACTGAGCTTTCAAGTGAAATAAAACAAATCCAAGCAAGGCAAGCCAGTGTGGACATTTGGAAACATCTGTTAATGGGACACACACAGCAAGCTGTTGCTCTTAAAGTTAGCCACCACAACCATAGCAGGTCCCACAGCTAGCAATGAAAAAACATTGATCAATTACCACAGAAGTAGATCAATACTATGCATCAGAAGTAAGCCTCTCTTTATCAGACGGCTGAGCATGGATCTCAGCCTTGTGATAGGTGGCATCATAATGATCTTTCTTATTTCTCTTGAAGAAACCACACTATAAGGAAGCAAGGTATTTAGTCAGTTTTACAGTTTTGTGTATAAGAGAGAAACAAAAGAAAAATCTCAGATTGTAATCTGTTTTCTAGTTATGGCTTGTTACAAAGAGACCACTTAGGGATCAACCAATAGCTTGTTACAAAGAGCCCACTTATGGATCAACCAGAAGTGAACAGCCACCAAACCGACCTGATTACCATGGGTCTCTGGTCTGATACTTAAACCGGATGACATTAATTCGCTAATTGGTTTTTCCATCTGTAACCAACATCCAGAGGACAAAAAAAATCATCCTAAAAGGAAAATCATATATCCTTCTGATTATAGCTTTGGGTGGTTTCTTCATGCAGGAGAATATGAACTCTAAAATAGGCAAAAGATTGATTTCTGCAGTTTTTCTGTGACAAAGATGATCTAGACTTAGCATAAATCCAAATAAAATAGATACGACATTTTTCTGCCTTTCACAGGAAGTTTCATGGAACAACTGCTGTGTACTTGAGGACTTTGTATTTGTGGGTAAATCGTAATATAAATTCGAATACACCATCATGAAAGAATGACAGCTGTTATGTTCCCAAATTCTAACACACCAGGTAATCGCTAAATGGTAGGAACCTGTGCTCCTCAGGTTAGGTCACTCTCAATCATCACAGAGATGTAATTCCCCTTTTTACTATAATTTCCTTCATTCAACGAGGGAGGACTTTTTCTATTTTCTTGTTTGTAAGGCTGTAGAACTACCCTTTGGAATCAGCTTGGTCAAGTAAGTCTGCCCTCCTGGAAAACTCTGCTTCCTAGTCTGGCCACTCGTTAAAGTGAAAATCTAGATGTTTTGTACGGCATGGTAACTACGAACTACATGTGGGTATTTCAAAGTTAAATCAAAAACACCTGCATGGCAACAGCCACATGCCAAGTGTTCAGTAGCCACATGTGTCCCGCTGGCTAGTACAGCTTCATAATGGCTCCGTTATCATAGTTTTACCCTTTATCTTGATGTCTACTTGTGACTCCCTCCATCTAATACACAGTGACCACACCCAGCCAACTTGCAGTAACACATGCGGTCGATAGGGAACCAAGTGTCCTTGTCCTGCTTCCAGTCTGGCAGCATTCTTACCATCCACAGGCATGAGCATCCTTGTTGGCAAAATGAAGGTGACTAGACCAGCCTGAAGGAAGGACTTTCCTCTTTACCTCCAAACAAAACCCTCTGCAATATCCTAGTATTTAAAGCAGATAACATCAGGGGTGCCTGGGTGGCTCAGTCATTAAGTGTCTGCCTTCAACCCAGGTCATAATCCCGGGGTCAGGGGATCGAGAGCCTGCTTTTCCCTCTCCCATGACCCCTGCTTGTATTCCCTCTCTCACTGTCTCTCTCTCTCTCTGTGTCAAATAAAGAAATAAAGCACATAACATCAGAATGACTCTGGCTGAAGCGGGGATATTGGCCCTAGCTGCACCACCCTAGCTTAATCTTGGCACCTACGTGGATGTGTAAAACCCGGTTTAATGGCCACTGAACTGGAGTCCTTTATGGCCCTTAAGCTCCATGATTTTAATACATGAAAAGGCATCATTTATCTTGAGAAAGAAGAGTATCAGTAAAGTAATAAAAGTGGTCTTCGTGTAGGGCTCATAGGAGGTTGATTAGGGTTCACTTGTGAGTTCTGGATACCTTAGAGCTACAAACAACCCATGAGATTATCTAGTCCAGTCCACTCACTAAAAATCGAAAGCAAACCAGTGCCCCAGGAAGATGAAATGATTTGCCTAAAATTATAGAGCTTGGGTGTTTTTTAATTCTCACCCCACAGCTATGTCTCATCCTCATTAAAGACTGCCAGTAGGACCTGCTCTGAAGAAGACTATCCTTGTGACCTCCTCCAGAAAGCACACAAAAGCCATCCTCAAATACTAAATTTCAAATTTAGTTTTTGATACAGAATAATTTTCAGAGCATCTCCTATTGCTGGCTGTGCTGACCAGAGTAACCGGCTGCCCGGAGGGGATGTCAGCAGTAAAACTGGCCAGTACCCAATGCAGGGAGGAGTCTTGCAATGCAAGGAAGGAGACAGTCACCAACCTCCAAATCACACATTTGAGGAACACCAGAAAACTCACTCAGACTGGTAAAAGGCAGTTGTTTGGAAAAATAACATACCAAAAAAATCCCCAATATTTGAAAGTGACAGTATCTGAATCTGTCAGTTATACTCTTGGATCCAAGGGAAAGGATAAAGATGGTCTAATCCTAGAGATTGTTGGTAGAGGTTTATAATCATTTAATTCAAAATCCTCTGGACCAGAGAGGTGTGGAAATCTAGAATTTTGGCATTTTAGAAAAGTAATATGTTGCATGCATAAAACTACTCTAACCAAAACATTATTAGTTTCACAGCAGAACCATTAAATAAAGGATAAAGAATACAAATAGCTTCTCTTCACATGTAGTCCAGTTCTGCGGCCAAGTAAGTCATTATGAACTTTCAGCTTTCAGAGTTTTCTGCAATTTGTAGTTGTCGATAAGGGACTATGAACCTTCATTAGTCACTTAGAATAATCCAAACTATGGGTCATAATCTTTGCCAACAAAAGTATGCATCCATCTCATACATACATTTTTATAATATAGACTGTTTATTGGCAGAAATCCAGGAGAAGATACTAATTTTACTTGCAGGACCAAATTCTAATGAAGAATATCCTATTAAACCCGGATCTTGTTTGAGAGATGCAGTGAGGACCCCCTTGCAATGGAGTTACGAATTTCTTGCTTTTCTGTTCCTAATCTAGTTGCAGCTTTCACAAGCCCCCATGGCTACCGTGAACATTTCTTTACAAAAGATGAAATTAACAAGGATACAAGTTCAGATTAATGTGACAGCCAACAATTTGGCTTTGATTCAGAATTTTATATAAAGAAAATGCTGAAGTGGTAACGTTTTTTAAATTGGTATTTGCCAAACTTGCTAAGTTATGTGATAAACACCAAAATTTATTTAAGAAACTCCTTATAATATACAAATACTTTTAAATTTCAGGTATGAGGAAATATACGGGTGTTCATCATAAAATTCTCAAGTTTGCTTCATGTTGGCAAAGTTTCATAATGAAATGTTGAGAAAAGGGAAGCAATACAAAGGAATACACAGATTCTATCAGTGTAAATTCACTCTTTTAAAAAGCAAGAGATAAAAATTAGGTTGTTAGAACTCAAATGCCAAATAGGACTTACCTTCCATAGTATAAATACTAAGAGAGCCAGCATCAGGATCCCAGCGAGGATAGCCACTAGGATAATCCACCACGGTACTCCTGAGTACTGAGCGACGGTCTTGGAGGGAAACACAGTCACACGAATCTATGGGGCATAAAAGCAAGCGCCACTGTAAGGCAAGTGAGAATACCAGGAGTTTATAGTTCCAAGTCTGCTTCCAGACACATTTTGAACAATGCAGCCTGTGGAGGAATGAGATGCCTTTCTGATGTGAGATCTTTTCCCAGAACCTGGAAAATGCTGGACTGTGTTTTGACAAAGTTATTATTAATATTTTTTTTGGTAACTCATCTTTTTTAAACTTTTGTATTGAATCAAAGTAATTGTATAATAAAGCACTTTTTTTCATCTCCAACATTCAACAATCATCAATATACAGCCCATCTTGCTTCATCTGTATAACCTGGCATCTTGTTGAGAACGATCACCTTCGCTTTTCGTTTTCAGTAGTGGAAATAAAGGGGCCATTTTATGTAGAATTAACCTATATTCCTCACTTGGACTTTAAAGTTGTTGTGAAAAATAAAAACAGGGACGGAGCTATAGTGCTGATACCACGGTAACTTCCCCTTAGGATGTCTAATGAAGGACCGTCAGGCACAAGAAGACTTCCTTAAACGGCCTGGTGCATGCTCTCCAACAGTGTATTTGGATAGAGCAGACCCTTTCAGAGGTGACTTCGAGCTGTAAACAGTAGCTGATGAGAAGCCTAAGCTCTAGACATTTGATAGTTGGCAAATATCAATTAAACAGAAGTGGTGTTTATTCAGAAATCTAAAAAGTTGCTTCTGGCAATTTGCAACAACTCGGTTCTGTGCCTTTAGTGGATTTCCATAATTCCAGGAGACTATTTTTCAAAGCTCCTGAAAGACCTGGTGTTTGCTACAAATAGGATTTCATAAGCCAATAGATTAGCGAGCTTCCAGTTTGAAGTTTCTGGTATTTCTGACTTAAGAGAATGTAAAGTGAAGGATAAACAAAAAGTGCGAGCCATTAAGTTCTGAGAAGTGGTTTCAGTCCAGTACTGTTAGTCCCGGATGCTGCCTAAAAAGGCTTCCATGTCTGCCAACATTCTGCTTTGATAAACAAAAAGTCTTCACTAAAATACTTCCTTTTCTACTTATACTAGAAAACAGCCTCTCAACTCATCTGACTTTAGAATATACTCTGAAGAAAGAGAACTGCTTTTCTTGGAACATTTAAGAACGAAGAAGTCCTTTTCAGCCTGCTCTCCTGACTCCAACACCTTTATCAGCTACTGTGTTTCCTGTTATGCTCTCAGTGAGGTTTGGCCCAAACTGGCAGCCAGCCCTACCCCCAGGGAAGGGGTGCCCCGTGGCTCACTTCCCCTCACCACCCTTCGCCCGACAGGCACCCCAGCTTTAAGCTAGAACAACCCTTTCTTGAGATGACGAGGTCTAGCACAGGGGCATCCACGAAATGGGAAGAACAGTGGAAACAGTGATAAAAGAGGGCACTTGGGATCAGTAAGCCTCCCTACTGTGAACCCAAACAAAACCACTAATGAGCCAGCTCCCTATCACTTATTCTGCCTATCTAGTAGAAGGAAGCATAGAGTACGTCCTGGGGGCAAGGGGACAACCTGGAAGGGCCATCCTCATTTTTAAGCCTAAGCTCTGTTAAACCTGGAAGTGGAGAGTAGAGAATGGTCCATGGCAGGGGAATCAGCTTTTATAATCAGACCGCATACCAGAGCCTTTCAAATGGCTGGTAATAGGGAAAATCATTCCTATAAATGGCAGCAATCCAACAGTATGGGGGGGGGGGAGGACTGTGTATGGAAATCCAGCTGGGAGATCTAGCCCCAAGTCTGGCTACCATTCAAACCAGATTTGGGAGCCTTTTAGAACAACTCACTGGGCATCAAAGACAGAGGACTGAAGCCAGGGGCAGAGCCACACACTTAAAGGGCAGACGGGCTCCGCAAACCCAGGCTGGGTGTAAGGCCACACTGTAGTCCACAAAAGGGAGGAAGGCCAGTCAGCCAAGATTTTGTTTCCTGAAACTGTCAACTAAAGTTTTGTTCCTGTAGGATGGTCTTTCTCCAGCAGGGACTGGGAATAAAGGGGGATAGAGCCTCAGCATAGGGTCAGGGGAGCTCTGGGAGGCCTGGTCAGATCTTGCCACAGCAGCTGTTGTTAATGGACAGTGACAGGTTGAGGTGAGTAGCAATTACTCCAACTCCAAAAACAATGGGGGGGGGTGCCTAGATTTAAAATCTAGGCATTTCCATAGGGATGATCTATGCATGTGAACCTCATCCATCATGTGCCCATGAAGGGGAAATGGGGCCAAAGGTCTGCTGATGAGTCAGTGCGATCGTGAGTGAGCAGGGCTTACCCCTCATTCACTTGCTCGCTGCCAGAATCGTTGCCCTGAATCACTCTAACGTCATACCCTCTATTCTTACTGCACATCAGTGTAAGAAATCACTCCGTGAAGGTATTTTCATGTCTTTCACAAAGCTATGTTAAAGACCTCATTCCCTTAGTGAGTGTTCCTCATACCAGAAACTCATCTTATAAAAGGATCCATATCTCAAATTCTCCACATTTAGAGCCAAAAGAAGAAAATCACATTTCCCTAAAGAATGCTGTGTTTTTCACCTACCATATTTTCTCATCTCTGGCATCCAGGAAACAGATACTCTTTCCAACTTCCTTAGGAATGAAGTGGGGGATATAGAAATACAACTAATAAACAATTCGTTCCTCAGCTCAATTCAACAATTATCTCCTGGTTCACCATGAATCATGAAATTCTTAACAGTTCACAAGGCGAATCTTATTACTTTTGCTTCTCTATCATTCATGCAGGGAAGGCACACAGTGTGTCCTTAGTAAGTGCTTATAAACCAGATGGATTTCACTGGTGCTAAAATGTAACCATTTTATCTGGTTTAGTTAGGAGACCAGTTCTATTGGACTTTGTTCTAACAATGTACTAAAATGTTCATATTAAGAAGTGAACACAAAACTCTTAAAATTGTTGGGTTATAAAGGAAACAAAAAGGTTTTTTTTTTTTTTCTTCTCTTTTAAAGCCAGGAGTAGAGTAAGAGCAAGGGGAAGTTTTAATATGAAGACCAAAAGATAAGGCTGAATAACCCCACCTCCTCGCTTCTCTCTCCAAAGAAAGATGATCTTTGGGCTGGAAAGGACAGAGGAACCAAGATAAAGACAGAACTGAAACCCCAAATAAGTGAGGGAATAAGAAAGGAAAGCACTGTAACACTTGAATCAAGCTTAAATCTTTAGGCCCAGAAAAAGTACACTTTAAAATACTGAAGAAACCTATAGGGAGAACATGGGAGCTGTTGTCACTCAGAAATCAGTCAAGAGAAGAGGTGCCAGAAGACTAGAGGCAAGAAAATGTCTCTCTCTTCAAAATAAATGCACTCTAGATACAAGACATTGATCCACTCACGTACCTACCAATTATTAAACCAAGGAGGATCACAGCAGGGATCCCAACTCCCATGAGCAGGCATGAGTTCTCCAAGCCCCAACATGAAAGGCCCAAGAGAGCCTCACTTTCCTGTGTGACCCAGCCGCTAGACTGGTTACCAGCACCCCCGTTCCATCATCTTCCAGCCAACAAGAGCACCCGAGGAGGACTTAGGAGCCCACCGTCTGGTCTCCCCTCCACATGTCTGCCAGTAATGTGACCTTGAAGGAGAGATAACCTTCCTTGGATTGTTTTCTCATCTGAATTTGAGATCTGGGGACTTACAGAGTTAAGAACAGGAGCCCTGAAACCAGATGGGTTTACAGGTTTCCATACAGGACCGCACTGGCATCTCCCGCTGTGCCTGCTTCCTTTTTTGGAAAATGAGTCCATCTACCTCGTCATTCTGAGGTTTACAGGACTACACACAGATAAAAAGTCCAGTAAACTGCAGACCTTTTATTAAGGTGCTATTAATGTCTGTCCCTTCCTGTCCCTTCCCTCTCGAGAGTGTGGTGTTCTTCCAACTCTTAAATACCCAGTGATTCTCCAGGTTGTCGGTTTCAAGTTACAGAATGCTATGACCACTGCCTAGGTCAGAGGGGAAGAGAAGAGCTTCTCAGGGAGGCTCTGGCTTGGGTGACGATCCCTTATGATGCCTTATTGGTAAGAGGCGGGGAGGTGGGCTGGAGTAGCAGGCAGAGAGCATCTAAGGCTAGGGTAACCAGATGTATGGTTAAGTCTGGAACGGTCCTGATTTTTTAACCCTTGTCCCAGCATCCCGCCCAGGTTAGCATTTGCTCCAGACAAATGTCTTCAGGTGTGAATAATATACTTGAACAGCCAGGGATCGCTGTCTTCAGAAGCCAGTGCTCAGGAGGCTCACTGCGCTTTCGGCCGGCTCAATGTCCGAAGCCAGAACCCGTCCATAGGCACATCAGGAGATCAGCTGGAGAATAGTAAGTGACCACCTTTCTCTCCATTCAGTCTCTTTTACAAAACATTCTGGCACATGACATGCAGGCATTAGATCTCAAGAGCATGACACAAGGCCCTTTGGGCTCCACAGCCCCTCCCCCCAAACAAGGAACCCTTCCCAGTGTGCCCCCCCCCCACTGCTCCCAGTTCTGTTCAGTATTTTCTAAACTGCCTGGATGAGGACAGAGAAGCTGTGCTTCCCAGCTTTGAAAATGATAAAGCTGGCAGCAGAAGAAAGCTCAGAGAGGTCAAATGGTCAAGACTCATCACTACTTTGTGAACTGAAACAATGGGCCACAAACAATCCACCTAAAATGTGAGGTTTACATTTAAAGGCATGCATTTAGAATTTTTAAAAAATTGGTCAAGGATGGGATATGGGAGCTATCTCTTGACAACACATCCTGTTGAAAACACTTGCAAATTTCAGCAGAACAGAAACACAGCTGCTGGAAGTACAAACACAATCTCCTGTGTACACTGGAAAAACCCAGTCTTAGGCTGACTGAGAGCAGTGTGGGGCCACTGTGTCTGGAGGGAAGGACCTCAGGGCGAGCCAAACTAGGCAGATCATGCATCCGTGCTCTGCCCACCCAGGAGTAACACTGCCCGACTAGGGCCAGCCCAGGAAGGAAAGCACCTGGCCTGACGGGTACCTGAAAGGCTGGAGGCTTTGCTCTGAACAGAATGAGAGACCCATCCCAGGGCCATGCCAGTTTCCTTCCGTTATTCCAAAGGCTATTATGTGGCTGAGAATGAGGACTTATTTGGGACTTATCCCAAGGGGCATAACCAGGGACTGACTTTGTAAGATTCAAGCCTGGGTTCATATAGGAAGAGATCTTTTCTACTAACTATAGCTGGCCACACATGCCATGAGCCTGCTGGGCTCTGAGCTGTGTGAAGGTGGGGAAGCCGCTCACCTGAGTGCCTGCGTTTGGCAGCTTGATGTTCTCGGCGGCGGCGGCCACATCGATGGAAGCCCGCACGAGAATGTCCAAGTAGTTCATTTTGGAATATTCCTGTTCGGAGACAAAGTTAGCAAATGCGTCAAGGAAGTGAGAAACGTTCTACGAGATGGCCAATGATTTCCAGGGGACAGCCTCGTGGCAGGGCCGAACCTCTAGAAACGTGCTGTTCCATAACCTTGAGCGCAGAACAACAGAAGCCTTGCTGTCCAGCCCTCGCAGCGGGCAGCTGATGTTCACGCAGTTCACGTTCGTGCTGCAGTTCTGGAGAGAAAAGGATGGTAGTTAAAACCCAACAGACTGGGGGCCCAGGGGGCTCAGTCGTTAAGTGCCTGACTTCGGCTCAGGTCATGATCCCAGGGGTTCTGGGATCGAGCCCTGCCTCGGGCTCCCTGCTTACCAGGGAGACTGCTTCTCCCTCTCCCACTCCCCCTGCTTGTGTTCCCTCTCTTGCTGTGTCTCTGTCAAATAAATAAAAATCTTTAAAAATTAAAATAAAACAAAAAATTAAAATAAAAAAAAATCCAACAGTGTTGGCAGGGGAAGACCTTCCTGCCACCATCTTGTCCAATTGAGTCACGGCTATTGAAAAATACTTACAAGGGTTTGATATTTTCTTTCAGCAAATAACGAAAATTTTCGGCTATCATCTATCTGTTTTTCAGCAATTTCCCGTTTCCTTCTTGAGTTGTGAGACTCCTGAAAAGAAATTATATCCAAAACAGTTCTACTGAATGTAACGGTCACCACTGCCTAGACCTCTTGGGCACCTCTCCCAAATGATGCCAAATTCACATCATCAACAATTAATATCTCCCCATCTCCTGTCACCAAAGCCACAGAAATAAGTGTAAAATCTACAAATGTTTCAATCTCCTTGCAAGTTCATTGACTGAAGTAGTTTATTATTTTCACTCTGACTTTTAAAACTCAGGCGAGGAGAAAGCACACTTTCTTTGCTCTTCTGTCTCCTCACCAAACTGAGCAGCCTGAGATCAGGCATCAAGTCTCATCCCTATGTCCCTAGCGCCCAGCTTGGTAACTGACGCATGGTAAAAAGTCAGCACATCTTGAATAAATAAATGACACCGACAAACAGAAAAAAGCAAAAGAACTGGTATGTGACTTATTCAAAGTAGAAAACTAATCCACTAAGGAGTTTTAAGATAGCATTTTCCTTAAGATGGATTAAGAATCATGGACCATCTTGTTTTTCAGTTGATGAACAGAAGATCCTTCTAGAAGCTGCCAACAGTGAACACAGAGCACACCATCACTTAAACAGAGGAGCTCCCTCACTGCGATCTACTGAAAGTCAGCCCTCAACACGAGGATTAAAACCAGAAGAGAAGAAACAGACACACGGTAATTAAGCAGATGGTCACACTGGAGCGTATGATAAACCAGGACTGTCAGCGTGCAGCAGCACATGCAGTTACGAGTATAGGCTTTGAAAACAAAGCAGAGCTCGGATGCAGAATCAGCCTCATAACTGCTGAGGGAGTCTTAAAACATTAATCTCTCTGAATCTCTCTTCTCTCATCTGTGAAATGGTAGGGATAAGAAAAAATACCTCAAAGAACTATCAAGGGGATGAAATGAGAAAAAGCAAATAAAATGTTTATTTTAGCATAGTGCCTGAGGCACAATCAACACTTATAAATATTTACTATTTTAAAAAATAAGAACGAGGGACACCTGGGTGGCTCAGTCAGTAAAGCATCTGCCTTTGGCTCAGGTCATGATCCTGGGGCCCTGGGATCGAGCCCCATGTTGGCTCCCTGCTCAGCGGGCAGTGTGCTTCTCCTGCTCTCTCTGTGTACTTGCTCTCTCTCTCCCTCTCATAAATAAATCTTTTTTAAAAAATAAATAAGAATGAAAGCTTTGAAGGTCTCTTGCTAACGTGCCAATCTCTTCTATAATGAGTTTGGTTCTATGGGGGGGTGAACACTGACTGGCCCACCCCAGACGCATATCCCAGTTCTGTTTATAGGTTATACTGGGTCCAAAACTTCAGAAAACATCATTTCCTTCAACAAGCCCTGGGTCAGACTGATGTGCCATCATGGCAGCTGATCAGCAGAAATCCTCAGCCTGACTTGGTTATTCAACTATGACAGAAGATGTGACACCAGAGAAGTCAGCACACCACTATGTCACTTTTCCTCGGGAAATTAAGGATGTTCCCCCACAGAAGTTCGCTTTCCTTATATGTGCTACAGAGATGCAGGGTAAATCGATGTACCTTGAGGTTCAGGAAGTTTATTTCACTTCGTGGCTCACAAGCGATCTTTTCCAATCCTTTGGATTCTACTTTCACCAAATAAAGCAACCATTTGCCGTTGCTAATTTCTTTTGGCCACTGGATGTTCAAGGTTGCCGTGCCAAGGTTTTTAAGAGGTTTCCCCAAGTTAATTACCTGTAAGAAAATAACACGTATTATATCCCCGTGTAAGTCTCTCAATCTAAAATTAAATAGCCACTCCTGCAGCCAGGGAGAAAAAGCATGACCCTACGATGAAAAGTACAGGCTCCAGAGCTGGACTGCAGAGAGCCCGGCGCCCACAGCAGAGATGCAGGCCTAGGAAAGGTCAGAGATGGAGGACTGCTCCTTCAACCCGGCAACTCCTGTGAGCAAGAGAATCTGCTCCCGACCCGGAAGGTGGCGGGGTCTACGAGTCGTTCTATAACCTCCTGGGCCCTGTAGAGGAGTGTGGCCTGTGGCAGCCCGCCAGCAATCTGCTTCTAGGAAGCCCCTCCTTATGCCAAAATGAAGTCACCTCAGTCCGCTACCACAAGGGAGGGCAGGGGACGGTGGTTGGGTAGCAACTGAGAGTGGGAATAAAACTATTACAAAGGCCATGAATCCGGATTCAAGCCGGGAACAGAGCAGCTTCCTAGGCAGAAGCCAAATGAGGAGTGAGCTCTGTGTGTGGGGCAGGACCGCTGTGGCACCCAGGGCCACCGGTGGCAGCCACACCCATGCAGGCGTCCTCACCTCTGCCACCACCACCTATCCCAGCTGTGTCTACAATGCTGAGAGACACCCCAAGCAGAACTCAGCCCCCCATCCTGCTGGAGTCAGGGGTGGGTGCATTCTTGCCATCTCAGACACAGCCACTGGGCTGTCTTGGCTGATTTGAGCCACGCAGACCCAAACCCACAGATGAGTCACAAGCCCCCTCCGCACCATGCCCTCATGTTCACCCAACTGGACTGAGAGTCACTGTGATTCTTGCTTAGAAATGCTTCCTCACCGGCACCGGGCTTGTAAAATGTGAAGGAACATTAACCATACGCCGTAAGAGAGAGGACCTCACAACGGAAGAAAGAAATCCCAACACAGTCTAAAGCCAGATATCAACTATTTTGAGATTTGTGTGTTACAGACAGACTCTGGGGAGAGAGAGGGGCGGGGTATTCCTTTGTCCCTACATCGCTTATACACAAAAACTAAACTGGATTTTGAACAAGTCCCATGTCGAATGATAGTTGTGTTCTCCATTCTGAAGGACAAAACTTCTACTGTAAGCCGGTATGTGATATAAACATTGGTGAACTCACTTTTAACTGAGGATTTATCATGCTTATTTTTATTAATGTTGCTATTACATATTAAAGCTACATATCCACATTTACTAAAATTACATTACATATATTAACATATACAGTAGATGTTCGCCTTTGATATATAGAATAAAAAAGACTAACTGCTGAAACTTACCCTGAACTCATACTCTATTAAACTTCCCACCTCGTCTTCAGACTTCATTGCTTGCTCACCAACAACTGTACCTCCAAAATACACCTGGGAAGGTTTGGCAACTCTGTTAAATTAAAAAACACCAGTTTTAGTGAGGATTGTAAACGGTTCTTTTAAACACTGATTTGTTACGCTAAACACAAACACTTACCCAGAGACCGATAAAAGCAGTTCAATAACCACTTTTGCTGTAGCTGTAATTGAAGCCAAATTATCTTGATTGCTTGTTCTGAAAATGAAAAGGAAACAATAGGGTTTCATTTTAACAGTCAGTTTTCTCATTACAATTACACTCCTTTTATGAGTCAGAAGCACAGCCAATTCATTGACGGGCTGCGTTTTCATGAAATAATTCTGAATGGAAAGGTTGAAGCAATTCTTACGTTTCCAGCTTCAGATTAATATCCAGATCCGTGGTGTCAAAGGTAACCTCGGTTGTGCTTAAAATCAAATAGAAAGTCACCTGAAAAACAGAAACAGGCATTAACACAGACCAAGCGTGTTGACCCTGTAATGGCACCCGACACGGCACGGTGTGGGATGGGAAGGCATCACCTACACTGGAATTTCTTTTGAAAGGATTTCCAAGCTCACAGTCCGCTTGTGAGCCATTTTGATTGGCAACACAACTCAGCTGCTTCTCCTGTAACAGAAAAACAGATTACCCTCCGATTGCTTGCCCCCCTCCAAAAGCCTGAATCCCCCCCATCCCCCGGGCTGGCTTGTTTGCTCCCAGCGGCTGTGAAACCACTTACAGGGAAAGCCCGCAGTTCTCGGTATGCTGAGTAAGTCAGAGTGTCGGGGAAAGTGGCCACAAGCTTTGCTTCGTGAGCGTCGTCTCCGTCTTTTGCAGGGTCTCTCGGATCGGAAGGGCTGTTGGTCACGGTTATTTCCAAAGCAATGTCCTTCTGGTCTTTTAGAACTAGTTCTGGTACACCTTTTTGACTACAAAACACACACACATACGCACAAAAACAAAAATGACAAAGACCTCAGGATGTTTTCAGTAACCCAGTGCAAAGCCAGTCATTTTTGCCAGGATGACAGAGTGACTCTTACATTGGTAAGTAAGAAAATTTGTCTTGATTTCCTTCTCGGGTACAAAACTTGTATTCTAGTTTAAGGTTGCTGTTACATACATTGTCGTCTCCACATCCCTCTTTTAAGAAGTGCACCTGTAGGAGAACAAAACCATTGTTGTTTTGTGTTGGAGATTAATTATTTTTAATTTTTTAATGTAAATTCAAATTAAGTGACATATAATGTATTATTTGTCTCAGAAGTACAGGTCTGTGATTCATCAGTCTTACAGAACACCCAGTGCTCCTTACATCACGTGCCTTCCTTAATGTCCCTCACCCAGTTACTCGATCCCTCCACCCACTACCCCTCCAGCAACTGTCAGTTTGTTTTTGAAGATTAGAGTCTCTTAGGATTTGTCTCTCTCTGGTGAAAACAAAACCATCACAATTCTTGCCGTTGGGGACTGGGACAGTGACTGGCTGTTTCCATATACCCCTGTCCCTGTGCAAAAATTACCACAGCAGAAGCTTCAAAAATACTCAGCCGTGCAGCCAGTGCCTTTAAGGGAATTGTCTTTTAACTCTGTCCTTGAACAGAGCAGTGCTGTAAGAACACGCTGACCAGGCCCCCGAGGTGTAGTGACGAGCGTGAGCCCCACAGCCACACAGCTCCGCCTTCCAAACCCGGCTCTGCCGCGCACTTAGCCGTGGGGCTCTGGGCAAGTCACCTAACCTTTCAGACTCCAAGGGACGTCCCTGGTGATATGCGGATGCCACCAGCCGACTTTATAGGGATAATGTAAGAAGTGCCAGTAGTAGTGATGATGCTACCTAACATGTGTGATTACTTATTTTAACTCCTTTAATCCTCACAACAGACCATGAGGATACGGTTATGGGCTCTGTTGAACAGAAGAGGAAACAGTCTAAGGTGAAGAAAACAAACGGCACAGCGCTAATGGGTGCTTCACAATCACACTGATCAATAAATAGCTGCTTGCTATTTATGTTCCTTGCTTGTTGTGTTCAACATGACTACAGAGCTGGGAACACCCACAAGAAACAGTCATGTGAGAAGCAGTAACATCTAAAGTCTATGAAAAAGTATGTAAAAGTACAAGGAACTACACTTTGTGACGATAAAGACAGTGTGCAGACTGAGGAGCCATGTCCTAGGCCTGAAGCAGTAAGTACTCGCTTCTGAGAGGCTTTGTCGGGGGCCATCAGAACCAAAAGCCACAGAGTAGACACTCTGGCACCAGCTGGATTTTGACGGCAGGTACACAATGCCAAATCCAGACACCACAGCTCCCCCACCCTTTCTCATGCCTCAGCCACCTTAAATACCAGCAAATAGGTCCCCCTCCCCCGTAGGAGGCATACAGCAGGGCATGTCACAGAAATGGTCTTCCTAAGACTACACAGGCTACATTAGCCACGAAGTGACTATTTCATGGCCTTGTTGAATTTCATATTCCTTGATTTTAACATCTGGACTAACAAGTTTATTTTCTACATTTTAATGTTCTCAATGGTAAAATGCACTGTATTTTTCTCCATACGGCCACAGGAGAAACTGGATGTGAGAATGAGTTCTGCCAGTTATAGTCGCAGTAAGCCGCAGCAGCCAGAAGTCATTAAGAACAATACTCTGGCTCCAAACTGTAGTCCACATGTTTCTATATTCACTGTTAAGTTGGGAAACCAATCTGAAACAAACTTTGCATATATTAAAAAGCTTACTTGATACAAAGGAATGGACTTTAAAAACGCAAACCACTAGTCAGTCCTCCCCCTTCAAAGACACATGATGGAGCAGCGTAATACAGCAGAAGCTTTGGCAACACCCAAGTCAGAAAACTTACATCTCTGTGAACCGTCTTGGGTTCGTTTGAATTCAGAATGGGAAGAACTTCCGGAAGCGAATTCACTCTCCTCCGCGTGTTTGGCTCTTGGATCTCTACCGAAGCGCTTATGGGAATGGGACGCAGTTTATCTCGGATATTTTCCTGAAAAGTGTGCAGAGTATGGTATCAACACTCCTGGGGAGCTCCCAACAGTCCTGAATGAGAGGTCGCTGGTGTCAGGCTCAGAGATCTCCCTAGGCCACCACAGAACCCAGCTCAGTCCCCTGTAACGACCGGCCTGAGCAGGGCCGCCCTCACCTGGAGCCAGAGGGTCTCCTCCATGCACGCCTTCTGCTTCTGCCTGGTCAAAGTGAGCTCTTCAGTATACTTGGCCTCAGAGCCTTGGTTTCGAAAGTGAACTCTTGATGACAGTCCAGATTTCCTTCTCTCCTTTTCAGCCTCGAGCGTGCCCAAAATGGCTAGATACAATGAACAAAAGCCTCTGAACTCAGAGTATATCCACATACAGTTCAGCTATAAGGACAGTGAGTTCCCTTCGATGTTATTTTAATCCCTCATAGAATATGTCTCCCACTGCCCTTCTTGCTGATCACATTTCCCGGTAATGTACATTTTGCCTACGTTACGGCCTTTCAGATCAAGCGGTCCTTTCCTGCCCGCTGGTGTCAAGAGTTTGTGAGGTTAAATTTCCATTGGGCCACCTGGGGGAGCCCAAGAATAAGTCAGAACCTCTGAGCGGCATCCAAGGATTTCTGGCTCTACATCAGGTACTCAGAGCACTAAAGAGAACGGACACGCGGCACTCCTGAAAGGCCTGCACTGACTCGCATCCAGCAGGCTGTCCCTGACGGGGCCCCACACCTGGAGAGCAGTGGCAGCTTCTCCTCGCATCTGCTGGGCACTAAGAACCTCAAGCTCCAGCCAGACCTACTTAACCAGAATCTGCATTTTAACAGGACCATCAGGTGGGTCTTAGACCCATTAAAGTTTAAGAAGCACAGATAACGGACAGGTGTCTGAAACGGGAATAATACATACGAGAGATAGAGAAGTCTTTTGACAACAGGCGGAGACTTCTCACTTTAAAGAACTGAAAGGTAAAACATATTCCTTTTCAAGACTAGAGGATCCATTTGCCAGCTGCCATGTCTCCCACACCAAAGTTTCTGACCTCCAAAGGCCTAGAAGACACCTCCTGTTCTTGATTACTTCTACTAATGGAGCTCGGAGGCAAGCCAGGATTTGGATGATCAAAATCTCATTTCTTGGCTTTAGAATGCATTCTTTGCTGGATGGAGTTACTATGTTTCTTTATGGGGTAACATCTAAATTACTGACATTCATTCATCAATCACTCACTAACCACTAGAAGGGGAAGTAAACCAAAGTGCGTATAGGGTCAGAGAAGACAGCTACAAGGGGAAAAAAAAAAATCTTCTCCAGAAAACACAGAAAATGAACCACCCATATTCTAATATTCACGGTGGAGTTCAAAAGAGGCCTTAAAGAGCATCTATTTTAACACCCTCTTCTTGCAGATGAGGAATGGATGCCCACAGAGCTAGAGCCCTGGCCCAGAGTCACACAGCGAGGGACAGGGGCGGCACCAGCTTCAAAGTCTGTCACAAACACATAAGACAACTGCTTTACGAAGCCTCTTTGGATGTCCAGGTTTCCACTTCCTCCGGGCCTCTGCTTGGGTCACTCTCTTCCTCCGCCAGCAGGGCCCTGGCCCTCTCTACCTGCCCCCGACTGCCTAACTCACTCCTCCTTCAGATCCCAGTGTAGACATCACTTCCTCAGGGGCTTGGAAGCCGCTGACTTCTCCGGAGGGGATCGGACAGTATTCTACTTCCCCACTCACTACACTTAGCCACTGGGACTGCCCGACCATCTTCCCCAGGCAAAGGTGTGGACGGGGACCCCATCAGTCTGCTCGCCACCGTGTTCCCCGGCAACGGGACAACGCCTGCCATAAGTATGATTTTAGAACAGCTGAATGGAAGTGGGAGGGATTGCACCACACCCACATACCCACCCGTGCACGGAGAGACATGCACACAGACCACAGAATGTTACCCTTACGCCAAAACAACAGCTACAGCAAGACCAAAATTTAGAAACACTGACAGTTTCAGTAGTAATTTCTGCCAAATGGAATGTGCCTCCATTTTAGCCTTGTAGCCTTGACATCATCCATTTATCAATGACCTGTTAACTCCACAGTGAACCCGACCAAGGCTCAGTGCTGAGTGCCCCTCATGGCAAAAGCAGGGGAGGGTGTGGGTGTGTTAAAACCGTTTATCTACCAAGCCCACTCTAACCTTCCCTGACCCCCCCCCCACAGTTCACGTTATCTTAAAATCCTTGCAGGCTGCCTTTGCTGACCTTTCAAGGGGCAAACCAGAATACTCATTAAGGCTCAATTATAAATATCTGTCTGTAGGCAACACCACAACCAAGGACCACCGAGTTAAAAGGGCCTGATCAAACAGTAAGCTCACATTCTCAGACACCGGGAACGGATTTTAGATGGATTCACTTATGCAGCTCGGTGGAAGTCCTATCTGATGTAGAATTTCCCAGTGCTGGGGAAGTACAGGCAAGGAAATACAGGGTCCCTTTAAATGTCTTCACAGAAAAAAGTTCTATTTGTGATAGGCCATCAGTAAACACTCGGATAACGGAGTTGTTAAACCCTTGGTTAATGGTGTAGCTACTGAACATGAAATTAATACACAGGGCATCAAATGCTACATGAAAGCTAGAACAACGCCTGTAATTTTATGGAAATGATTGATGTAGGGGAAGACAAGGATGGCTCTGATGAGATTTCATCACATCTACGGTCAGAGTGGTGTGGGTAAATGACTCATAGAATAAAATGTTTCCCCATTTCCTCTCCTCACCTAGTCAAAGAATCACAATTTCTCCTTGTCTCTCTAGTCTACTTGAAACACAATGGTCAAACACCCATTATCCAAACAGGCAAGTGTAAGGTATGGTGTCTGGGTAAAAATAACACAAAATAAACTAACAGGATAACAGAGTGTGAGAAAGCCTAGAAGACATTTTCTTCTCAATGAAAGCCACCCCAAGAACTGTTTCCAGTATTCAGTGAAATACCAGCCACATCAAAAGGCCAAGTGAGAGGCTACCACTGCCCTGTGCACAAACCATGATACAGCAATACCAAGCACACGTCCCACAAGGTGGATAGATCCTGGGAGAGGCTAGAGCAGAAGACAGCCCTGCAGATGGGCCCAAAAAGCTCAGGGAGGCAAAGCAACTACCTGAGGATGGCTTAAAATAGGGGAAGATGGAGGCTTAAAATAGGAAAAGGGGGTATTAAGGGTATTAAGGAGGGCACAGATTACATGGATTCACAGGGTGAACTGGGGGAAGACAGACTTATTTGCCAAATTCTGAAGTATGAAAAGCAGTATCTTTTTAATAAAGAAAACAGAGTAATACTTTACATAACAAGAAGGAAACTTAAGAAAACTCATTACATCAAGGTAAAATAAAAACTGCAGACCACCCTATCCCCGTAGAAGGCTTCCGCTGGTGGCATGCAACGCCATCACACGGGGCCACCAGGACCATCTGATCACCCTCACTCTTTGGGGAAAAACTTTCCTTAAATTCCCATGACCCCATCTTCACTCTGGAGCTGGAGCAGGTTGCTTACACCTGAAAGCATATAGCTCTTACTAAAACCTACCGCAGAAGGCTTTGAGGACGATCACCACCATTAGAGTGTCATTAGCCTTGTCTAAACGTGCAGCCAAAAAGCCCGTTTGGATTATAAAGAAAGGAAGCCACATAATACCTTACAAATGACAGATGGCTTTCACCAGAGTATCTCCTTTGCTTTCCACCACAGTCCTATGAAGGAATTCCTACTAGAGACATTTTTATTCCTGATAGGAAAATGGAGACTCCAATGTTTCTGCTGTGCGGCGGGGTGAGCCGGTCTCGGAGCTACAGCCCAGAGCAGAGCCCCGGGCTCTGAAATCCCAAGCCCAGCCTTCTGGTCCCCAAGGAGCCCGCCCGCAGGAGTGTGGCGTGGGTGTCCTGGGCCTCGGAGGCCGCCTGGAGGGGATGACGCAGCAAGGAAAGGCTAACCCAACAATTCTGCACAAAGCTTGGGCTCTGGGACTCATCTCTTACAACCACCACCCACCACCTCACAACCGCAAAACCAATTTTCCATGTTGCTCTTCAAAGGCAGAAATGGAGGAAACAGTTGTGGTAGCAAATGAGTATTTTGCCAAGTCTTGCTGTCCTAAACCATCTGCTCTGGAAAATTCAAATAAGGACCAAATGGAAAGTTCTCCCCTCCTGCACTTTACCCTCCTGATTAAAGAGAAGACAGCAGAGCCACTGAATGCCTCATACAAGAATTTATAAACCAAGGTTGGCCACAGCAGTTTTGTTTTTGTTACTTATGCATTACTTTCAACCTGGTGGACAGAACATATAATTTTTAAAGGTACTAGGTACTTACTTATCGAAGGATTGTAACCTGTGGGTTTGGCAGTGTATTCAAAACAGGCCTTCACCTTGAGGCTATATAAAATCAAACACATATTCCTTAAAAGATGTATCACTGCAGTAGAGAGAAACAAAACCCCATGGTCCCCAGGTCTCGAATCCCCCCACTGCCCACTGATGAGTAAAATGTTCTATGTTCACTTGACAGATTCCTTGTCCCCTTGCTCATTTCTGTCCCACTGTTGCCCATGGCTCCTCAGAGCAATAGAGTCCCCCTAAAGCAGACATATGAAAGTGAGGGCGTTCTGTGCATATGGTGGGAGCTCTCACCATATCCCGCTAGGTGCCCCACAGAACGTTTTCTGGCGGAGATCAATCGTGCTTGGTGTCACAGTGACCGTTTTCTGAATATTAATCACAGGCCGGGACCTGAAAAAAAATGGAGCAAAACACAGGCTTGGCCTCTTACTACCTTCAGTGTGAGAAGAATTCACATACTCTCAAGCTGTCTACCACTACATCTTAAAAACCATGGGGCAGGGGGGCGGCAGGGGGCAGGGGAGACGTTCCCCAGTGGCCAAAGAAAAGTCCTCATTTAAAACCTCATTATATGCCCTCAATGTTTATAGCAGCACTGGCCACAATAGCCAAACTGTGGAAAGAACTGAGATGCCCTTGAACAGACAAATGAATAAAGAAGATGTGGTCCATATGTACAATGGAATATTATGCAGCCATCAGAAAGGACGAATACCCAACTTCTGTATCAACATGGATGGGACTGGAGGAGATTATGCTGAGTGAAATAAGTCAAGCAGAGAAAGTCAATTTTCATATGGCTTCACTTATTTGTGGAGCATAAGGAATAGAATGGAGAACATTAGGAGAAGGAAAGAAAAAGTGAATTGGGGGAAATTGGAGGGAAAGATGAACCATGAGAGACTGTGGACTCTGATAAACAAACTGAGGGTTTTAGAGGGGAGGGGATGAGGGGGATCGGCGAGCCTGGTGATGGGTATTAAGGAGGGCACAGATTACATGGATCACTGGGTGTTATACCTAAACTATGAATCTTGGAACACTGCATCAAAAACTAATGATGTATTTTATGGTGACTAACATAACACAATAAAAACAAAACAAAACAAATTAGATTTCTGTATGATCTCAAAAAGATCTCATCACCCAAAGGATTAGTCTAGTCTCTATTAGTAAAAAAAATCCCAAAAATAAAATCCACTTCTCTTCTGAACACCTTGACAAAAATAATAAATAAATAAAACCTCATTATATGAATTTTACCCCAAAATTTTAAATACATTTATTTATAATTATAAAATGTCTTGTCATTTTAATAGAAGTTTTCAAAGGAACATGGACAATTTGTCAAAGTTCTAGAATGTTCAAGACACGTATTATGGCTCCGTCCTCACCTAAACCCCCAAGGGGCCGGGTTTGTCCTTCCAGACGCCCCTCTGTGCTGCTTTTTCTCGCTGACCTTTCAGTGGCCTCCTCCTGTCTCTCCCTAGGTCTAGTCCCCGGGTTCTCAGGCCAGCGGCGCTGTTCTGCACCCACGCAGCAACAGCAGGGACCCAACCAGTCCCTCAGGGGTAGACGTTTATGCTGTTTTGGGGCTTTCGGCTCTGACAGACCTCCAAGGACAGGTTTCTAGGCACACATTTGAATTCCCCTGTAGGATAAACTCCTAGCAGAATTTCTGAGTTGAAGAATATGTGCACGTTTAATTATGAGTCATCTTGCCAAAATACCTTCCAAAAAGGTGAAAAACCCACATACCCCTAATTACCTGGGACGCTCTCTATCAGGGTTTCTAGGTACATGTAAATTTTAAGGAATACAGGCAACCCTGAGCTGACAGGACTCCATCCCACAAACCCCTGCCCTTCCTCAGAACATCCCATTCTTAGCCTTAAGTCCTTGTCCTCCTGTCAGCAGAAGGGACCACAACTTTTCCACCCCCACAGGATCTCCATGAGCAAAAGCTTCAAGCCCTCAGCCTGTCCCATCTCTGCTCTGCCTAACCCCATCCTGGCAAACCCACTCAAGCAGCTGGAATCCCACACCTTGGGCCCTTCTCGCTATATAAAAACATCTCTGCTCTCCCTTCCATCTTCTCCCCTACTTCCTCAGCCTAAGGCGTTACCACCAGCCTATGTCCTGACCTCCGCTGCAGATACAGCAAGTCCAAGTATACGGTGCAAGAGAACGGGGAGAGGGTCCCTCTCATCCCTATCACTGCCCAGCCAGGATGCGGAATGGAGCCAATTAGACTGACTTTAATGGGCTTCTGGTAACCCAGCCATCCTGGGGAACACAGGAAAATGCATTCCAAACCCCAGACAGCAAGCTGGAACTTCTGGAATCAATCTGTCGGTAGGCTAGAAAAGATGCGTGGACATTCATGGGCAAGGCACAAGCCTGCAGAAGGACAAATGCTGCCCACACTCCTGCTTCTTTTTTTTTTTTTTTTAAGATTTTATTTATTTATTTGACAGAGAGAGATCACAAGTAGAGAGAGAGGCAGGCAGAGAGAGAGGAAAGGAAGCAGGCTCCCTGCCGAGCAGAGAGCCCGACGCCGGGCTCGATCCCAGGACCCTGAGATCATGACCTGAGCCGAAGGCAGTGGCCCAACCCACTGAGCCACCCAGGCGCCCCCACACTCCTGCTTCTAAATGACTTCTATCTCAGTGGTTGACCTTTCCACTGTTATTGTAGACAGCTGCTAGTTTCTAAGATACTGACTAGACACATTCCTAATTAAAGTTTTGAGAGCATATTTAAGAGGCAAAAATCCACAAATTGAAACCAATTGCTAGAGATGGAAGAATGTTTTATAGATCATAGTGTTAAGGGGACATAGATATCAGAAGTAAATATTAACACACACTCCTCCCTAAAACATTTCTATTTGTTTTTTATTTAAAATCCTTTTAAGTTTGTTTTTGCAGTCATCTCTACACCTATCCCAGGACTTAAACCCCAAGACCCTGAGATCAAGAGTCTCATGCTCTTCCGACTGAGCCAGCCAGGTGCCCCTTCTGTTTTTTTTAAACATAACAACAAACACAATTTCAAGCGCATAGTACATGACAAATCGGGAAACATGTGCCTTAACACATAAAGCAAATCTTACTGGTTCAGCTACCTCTTGTTGGACTGGCATGTATTTAGGATCTACCTTGAAGTACTAGTAAGTGGGAAAAATTCCCAGACGTAGAGATCCTGGGCTCCCAGGATCCAGTCTTCAAATCTTAAGCAGTCCTGGGCCTCCGTTTCCCCATTTGTAAAATAAGGGAATTGGGATCTCATTTTTTTAATGAAAGGATTTTAAAATTTACCTTTGTGCTATCTCCAAAGAAAGAAGGCTCTTCTCGGAACAAGTCCACAGGGTTCATACTCAACCCACTTACTAAGATAGGAAAATAGTATTTTAATATACCAGCTATATTCAGAAGCAAATATTTATTAACTCACTAAAAATGGGCTGTGTGCTGTGAAAACATGGTAAGCAAATTCTGGTACAGGAGGTCAAGTCTTCTTGATACCTGAGGGCTATACCGCAACTAGAAATGCAAACTGCATTTTGATCAATGTTCTAGTCTTCCACCTTTTAAAAATACTGACTATTTTAAGGGATGCCTGGGTAGTGCAATCAGTTAAGCATCCAACTCTTGGTTTCCACTCGGTCGTGATCTTAGGGTCACAGGATCAAGCCCCACCATGGGCTCCATGTTCAGCGTGAAGTCTGCTTGAGAACCTCTCCCTGTGCCCCTGCCCCTCCTGCCTGTGCCCCTCCTCCCTGTGCCCCTGCCTTAATAAACATTGAATATTTTAAGATTAATACCTATAGGAACAAAGAGAAACAGGCATATTATAGGCAGTGCTTGAGAACCACCAGACAGCACACAGACTGAACGTATTAATTAACCTTAGAAGGCACACAGTACCACACACAAGTGTCCCCAGTGTGACAGTTCAGAAGGAAACTGGGTTCCTAGGACAGATATGTATAACCACCAACACAAACCACTACTGAGCTAGCCATGTTTTCCCGAGGTCTCTCTTTTCTCAATCACTTACACACGGTTCATTTAGTTAACTTTTTTTTTAACTTCCTTTGTCCTCACTAACATCTCAGATACATCCTTCTCTACTTCTTTTTATGTCTCCTACTCTTGCCATCTCCAACTTCTGTGGTGGTTCTTCGTTTTTCATAGATCTTGCCATCTAACCAGAAAACTATTGTTCTATTTTCTATGATATTCTACACTACATTCTATACTATATTGTATATACTATACATATATATATACTACATAATATACTATATTGTACTTTTTTATATTATTCTCTTCAGAAATGTCCTCCTGGCATCAGTTTCTTATAAGACTGAGGGGTTTGGCTTAGGATTATATTTTAGATGTTGGGGCTACATCTCTACTTGACACTCTCTGGAATTCTACAGGGTAATGATTTTTTTTTCTTTTTTTCCCCTTTAGGGTCTCACTGTATATTAACACCCATTTAAAACATCTTTAAAGAGGGGTGTCTGGGTGGCTCAGTCAGTTAAGCATCTGCCTTTGTCTCAGGTCATGATCTTAGGGTTCTGGGATGAAGCCCCACATCGGGCTCCCTGCTCAGGGGGTCTGCTTCTCTCTTTCCCTCTGCCCCTGCCCTCTGCTTGTGCTCTCTCGTTCTTGCTCTCTCAATAAAATCTTAAAAATATATATTTAAAGATCTCTTTAAGATAAAATAACTGTAAAGCCAAATAGTTAAGAAAGAAAGGAAGAAAGGAAGGAAGAAAGAAAGAAAAAGGAAAAACCCAAATGGTTAATTCTCGCTAAGAATCCAAGAAATGCAAATTCAGCCAAAGGATGGGGACACAGAGCACACAAGCAAAAACCAGATTCATCATGTCTGATGCTGTTAAGGGTACAAGGAAATGGGCTTTCTCACAGCTTGCTGCCATGACAATAAACTGTCACAACCTCTCTGTAGATATATGTATTAATACAAAAATGTTCTAACCTGTATCCTGGGGATTCTATTTCTAGGAATTTTTCTTAAAAAAACAACAACAACAACAAAAAACAAATAGAGATGTATAATATTCTGTAGCACACTGTTTACATTAGCTAAAGATCAGAGACTAAAAATTCCATTAATTGAAGACTAAATGCTTATAACGAAACAATATTAGCTTGTTTAAAAAAATAAGATGGATGTGTCTATACTGACAAGGACAGAGAACCAACAAAGATTAGATTTTTAAGACCCAGGTTAGAGCAGTGAGAATGGCCCTTTGAGGAAGCCCTCGAAGCAGAAAGATACCTAAAACTATCCAAAGTTGTTTTGTGGACGATGGGAATATTGGGGAACTTGCATTTTCCACAACTGTGTATTAACTCTTTTACAAGAACGTGCTACTTCTCAAATTACAAATGAAATAAATGATGTTAAATGGTGAGTCCCAGCAGTGATGAAATTCGCTAGGAAAATGGGGACTCAAGCAAAGCTGATGAGCAAACCGAGGCAGCCTTTCTGGAGGTCGTTTTGGTGAATGTGAATCAAAAGTCTGAAAACACATATGCCCTCCACTCGGCAAACTCACTTCTGGGAATTTATCGTGAGGGAAGAATTCAGGACTTGAACAAAAGTAAAGGATGCTGGCCAGCTGGTGTATCACGAAAAAAAAAAAAACAACAAACAAACCTAGAAAGGGACATAAATATCCAAGGACAGTAGGGTGATGGTTAAATAAACCAGACCTGGCCTCGTGACACCTTACAGGCAGCCGGTAACCTCATCGCAGAAAAGTATTCAAGGACAGGGGAAAAGCCCCTGTGCGCGATAAACTCACGGACGTGGACAAAGTCCACTGAGCATTACAGACAAATGCAGATTACAAAACAATACGTACACTGTGAGCTCCGTTTTGTTAAATATACACAGGCACTCACAGAACACAAAAGACTAAAAGGATATAAACCAAAATTTTGGAGCTAATGGATCATGAGAGACAGGGGGGTTCTTATTTCCTTCCTTATATCTTTTGTACTGTCAAATTTTATGTTGCCTCTTTTAAGAAAATATAAGGTTTTAAAAGTACCTATGAAGTAAAAATTTTCACCAGTTCTGATTTTCTTTCTCAATTCAAAATTAGTGAGGCATTACAAAATAGTTCTTATATTGTTATATCACTTTTTTAAAAAATCTTCAAAATTCATATAAACCTTAAACTTTGAAATATGGGTATTAGGATTTTCAATTAAAAAGGTCAAAATCTGAGTTAAAGCTGAATATTGAACATACTTAACTGAAGTCAGAGATCACACACCTGAACACAGCCACTGAGTCTGAGAGGGAACCAACTGCAACATCAGGGTAGGAATTTCTATCAAGGTCCATATTTCCAGCAATTGAATATCCAAAATAAGGGGATTTACCCTCAAGAATCTGAAATGAACAGGGCATCAGAATCAACAATGGGCCACCAAAATGAGCTTCTTGATGCTTTGAAAAAGCCAAATGTTTCCTCATACACTGAAGTCTAAGAGTTTACTTATAAATTATACTAAATTATAAATAAATTATAAGCACACATGTGCTCCAACACTTCATACATTTTATCTCATAGAAGTCATCTGATTTACATTCTATCTCAAAGAATAAAGGGGCCAATTTTTGATGAGCTTCTTTTACTATATACCAAACCTCTCTACCTGCCCTCCAAATGTCTTGTTTTTCTCAAAGGCAATTTTAAATTTTTGGCATCTCAATTCTCCATGTCATCACAACCATCTGGTTGGTTTGTTTCAGTTTTTTGCACATTTTACCTCCAGTTAGTATCCCGCTAAAGGAAAGAGCTCACATTTCCATTTATTTATGCTATCTGGGTAAAACAGTCTTTTTCCTGGGACTACTTTGATTCCCAATTTATCTAAGAAATTTTACAAATAAATGCAACGATGTGCTTATTTTAAATCTATTTTCAAGCTATCTTCTAATGGTACATTTTTTAAAAAGCACAAAGTTCATACTATTACAGATTTGTCAATCAAACATGAGTAGCATGAAAATGCACATAAACCCAATATCCTACTACAAGGCAAAACATGGAGACCCTCATTGTAGAAACCGAGGCTGTCTGGTTACCTGTGTTGGCTTGGTATTTATTCCATTCGGGGATCCATGATAGATAAAAACCTTTCCCATATCATCGTAGGGAGCTCCAACTGCAATATCTGTTGACAACATCACATTTCAACAAACAAAATCAACAGAATCAACAAACAAAAATCACAAATCAACGAACAAAATCCCAGTACAATGCCATAAGCATTCATTATTTTGGACAATCAAATAATCAGCCTGTGAGCATCATAACTATTTCACAATCTATTACCTGGGTAGCCGTCTTGATTAATGTCGCCAATATTTTTTACTGCAATGCCAAACATAGAATCTTTGGTTCCATTAAGACGAATGGGCTTGACTTTACTCCACCTGCCTTGCTGGTTAATGTAAACATACACGGCACCTCCAACTTCTCCATCTCTGTCAAAATACTGTGGGGCTCCAATAATTATATCTTGCCACCTAAAAACATAACGAGGGATAAAACTGAACCATCGGCTAAAATACCAGGGAGCTCACAGAGAATGCCATCAGCCAAGGTACTAAGGACACAGAGACGGGACGCAGAAAGGACCTCAAATCTGGAATTGATTTCTCATCCATTAAAACATTTTTGAAGGTGTATTTATGTAATGTTCAGGTAATGTAATGTTTAGGTATGTAAGTGTTTAGGTTTAGGTAAAACATTTTACACAATAGCCCACGATGAATGCCCACAGGAAGGTATCAGCGGGAAGAACCTGAAGACAGGCCCCGAGTTGGAACGAGAGTGCGCAGACTCTGCTCCCCTCCACCCACCCCCCAAACCTCCACCCCCGGACATAACTATTACTTTGTCGCCGATTCCGGTTTTTAAAAGGACATTCTGGATGCTCCCACAGCCCCATGAGAAGCCACAGCAAAAGAACCACGTAGGTGTCATTTTTCGAGTTAGTGGTTTTCCGTATTTTAATTCTCACAGACCCAAAATATGAGTGAAAACGAAAAACTGAAAATGTAAATAACCCGAGGACGGTAATGAACATCTGCTGCCAAAAGACAAGTGATAAAAACATGGCAGGAAAGTAAAGATCTGGCAGCAAAAATATTCTTTGAGTCAACGAACCTGAAAGGATGGCTCAAGACTGAAAAATGCCCAAGAACCCACGGTTTCTTGGCAGATGGAAAGTAACCGAAGACGCACTTACCCATCTTTGTTAAGGTCCGCCACTGCCACGTCATAACCGAATGAAGAAGCCAGACCTTCCCCGTCAAAGATGTATTCAGGGAGGAGATGAGCAGACTTCATGTCCCTTTTTAGCAAAACCACAGCTCCACTATGATTGGCTCTTGGAGCACCAGACACAAAAGTGATCTCATCTTTAGAAACAATACCTTTTCCTGAGTCTAAAGAAAAGCCTAGAAAAACAAAGTCATAGTTCACGTCACCATGTATTTCAGGAGGCATCTAACACGGTAACGCCATCACCACCTTTGCCTCTGGCTTCCCACCCCACTCCTTCCAGGCCTTTTTTAGCAGCTGTCACACTTACAACATGAAAGAGTTTGACCCAAGTACAAAGCAGTAGGCTAGGGTCATGGCTTTCTGTGACATACATGAAGACTTTTTTCACAGAAATTACCTGTGCTACTTAGCTTATGTGTAACTTGAATCATGAAAACACTCACGCATCTTCCAAAGCTATGTGCACTCTACTTTGATACTAGAACTGTGATAAAAGGAGATCAAGCTAGATCCTAAATTATCATGGGAAAGTACAGACCAACATACCTGAGTGCACATTATAGGGTTCTGCTATAACGTAATGATTAGTAACTTCTACATTCATCAGTCTCCTTGGTAAAACAAATGCTAATATCCTTCATCTACCACAGACAGCATTTCAGTATTTCGGACCAACTTAATTCTCAGACACAAACATGCAAACAAGACCATGACCGGTGAGATGGGAGTATTTGAGAACCTCGTAAAAACAATAGAGGTGAGCACGTTCTCACTGATGATAATCACATACTCATTCGGAGGGCAGAAAACGTGAGGCGCATCACGTTTAGGAAGCATCAGCTGGGAGGTCAGATAACAGACCAAGATCTGCCAGCAGGTGCATATCAATGTCTCTGTCAAAACCACTCAAACTGAGCAAATATTCCTATAGGGAGGGGAGGCAGATGCCAGAGAGCATAAGCTCACCCTTCTTATTGTGATTTACAAAAAGCTTCACCACTACTGTTGCAGTTCTCAAACTGTGAAGTGAGTTGGAGAATATGATGAGCTCCGAGTTTCTAACAGGGTGATGTAATCAAATCCAGCTCTGCAAACCACCTGGCGGCAGAGCCTCAGCCTGGCGTGCTTTTAAGTGTGCTTCACTCGAAATGGAATAGAAAATAAAAAGATTTATGGATCTCCCCCCCCAAAAAAAATTTCTTTAAATGACCATGACCAAGACGATTTATTTGTCATCTCAGAGGTCACAAACCTAGGTAGCTATTCATCATCACATCGGGGGATGTGCCGGGCAGCTCCCTGGGAGGCTGTGTTTTATAAACAAACTGATCAGGATCTGTATAGGAAACGCTGGTCAGAAACAGCAGGCCTGGACACACGCATGGAACGGAAAAGATTGAAGAGAAAGCAATTATGCTTTGTAAGAGGCCTGCCAGCTCCCGAGGCTCCCGCTGCACGAGGTGACCACCCCCGCCTCTAGCTGGCCAGCCTCACCAGCTTCCAAAACCACAAGCAGGTCACTTGCTTCCTCAAGCCCATTGATTTTTTTGAAACCATAGACACACGGACAGCACGGACAACAAAAATGTGACAACACGAACTGGATTCTTTCCCCCTCCAGGCAGCCTCTTTTGAGGCAACCTGTTCTTAAAAGGGGCTAATGTGTTTAATAAAATACACTGAAACTTCCTGAATGCTCCAAGAGCAACTGTTTGTAAAAATCCACGGGCATCTATCTTAAAGACCAAAGTGGTAGTTTCTTGACCAGAAAACCCTGACCGGGTTTCTTGACCATTACATTAAATTTTAATTTAAAATTACTGCTCATCAAAAACAATCCCTAAATAACACATTTGATGAGAGACTGCCTGTTAAAATATATTCAAAGAACATACTTGTGTGTTGATGGTATTTACCCTGAAAAACCATACTGAGTAATTGAGATTGCAAACGGATGGCGTCTGCGTCCCGTTTGTGTCCTGCAAAGCCACGGACCCAGCACTCACACACCCAGCTGCTTCGCATCCTGCCTCATTTCCACGAGCCTTTCTTTCCTTGGCTGAGGGATGAGCAAATGTGTGACCTTGGACTAAGAAATGAATCTCCTTAGGTCACAGTTTTTTTCCATCAGCTAAAGAGGGATAATCATACTGATTTTATAATATTGTTGGGAAGGTCAAGTACAACTTGTACAGCAATAAATACAGCACATGGTTGGCACTTAACAAGTGGTAAGTTTAATTTGTCTCTGCCCTCTTCTCTGCCCTCTTCCAGATTTTTATTTGGAATAAGGAGTGTCTGAAAAGTTGTGGCTTTTTGTTTTTTGTTTTATTAATTAACAGTACCATTTATGCATATCTCTATAATTAGAATATTTTAGAATATGCTTACTAACACATTGTTTAGAATTATTCTTGTGTTTTTACTTTTTACCTTCCATTGTTCCAGTAACATCTCTAGCACAGGGGTACTTTTAAAAAAAAAAAAAAAAAAGTAGGTCACTATTTAGGTTTAGGAGATTTTTTTACATTTTTTCCCAAGAAATGTACAGTAATTATTCTTTATGTCAACTCATACCAAGAATTAAAGCTTTTAAAAGCCTTTGTGTAATTACCATAATGCACATGAATAATTTAGGACACCCATTAGTAATGCAAATGAGCCTGAGGAGTTAGGGAACTGGCACTTAGACACAGTCTGGGGGTCCTCCAAGCTGCTCTGGCAGTGCTGTTCAGCTGCCACTGGAAAGCCACCATGCCACCGGCCAGGGGGCCTGTGACAGGGGGGCCCCAGTCCGGAAGCAGAGCTGACCCTTGGAGAACAACAGTCACCAAGAAAGGACCTGAAGGTCTTGACCTGCCACTTCAGAGTAACTTCATAAATGTAGCTCTTAAGAGTATCTCTAGAAAGAGGCACTGGAGGGAGAGAGGAGGCAGCTCAGCTCACTGCCGACATCCCTGCCTCTCCCCACCACCCCCTGTCCCAACAGCCTGTTTCCAGTTAGAGGCCACTGCTGGCCCAGGTCGGAAGGGAAGAGTCCCAAGCATCACCCAGGTTACCTCAGGATCACCAAAGCTTAAATCCAATTCCCATCAGCACAGCCACAGGCCCCTGGCTCCTCCTGGCCTATTCTCAGCCTCGAGGTCCAGGGTCCTGGGCGGACAGGGTCTCACTGAGGTATCTGGAAAGGCGGGCATACCAGCTGCACTCATTCCTACCTAAGTAACTGTTCGCGGGAACAGGAACTAGACTTTCATCATGGTCAGTCTCTCCACCAACTTCATAAGGCCCATCTTCAAAGATGTTCATGTCAAAAAAAGTGTTATTCTTTTGCTCTACGCGAACGATGCCTAAAGAAATGAAATGGCAAAAAAACAACAAAAAACCATGAAGATGGAACAAAATAAAAGAGATGGTTCCTAATACACATGCCTCATGTTCATAAGGACAAGAAGAGGAGTCTGGAGGAAGAAGGGCAGAGGAAATAGAGGGCTTTTGAGGTTATTAAAGTTTAAAGAATCATGTTTATGTGAATTTTTACAAAGAAGTTTGTTCTAGTAATGAAAAAAAAATGCATTTTTAGGAATTCTCTGTAATGCCACAAAACTGGATGGAAAATGAAATGTTTACTTGGTTAACTAAATCTAGAGAAAGTAACTTTTTAGAAATTACAAGAGCCTGATGTATTTTATATTGTCTGTCATCCTACCATCAATTTACCTACTTTACCAGAGTGTAAAGCTGAAATGTTTTGATCCTTTCTCCAAACCACCCGAACCAAGATTTCATCTTTCTAAAATGTTCAAAATTAACAATTAAAAAGAAAAGATTTCATATAGTAAGCCCACTATGTGACTTTTTAAAAATGGTAACATTTTAAATCAGGGTTTTTAAAGCAGGTAAAAGATGTTTCCCATAAATACATACATACATAACTCATGGGTGTTTTTGTTATTTCAACCATAAATGGCATTTATTCTTGTTATGACAAAACTATTTCTAAATTCTATGTGTTATTTGGATGAGGTAAACATACCTGACAAATACTATGTTGGGAGTGGGGAGGTCAAAGGAAACTCCTCCCAAAGGTTACTATGGATGACATAAAGGGGAAGATGTTCCTCAAGGATTCTATATCTAATAGGAATTCAAACTTGGGAGTTTTTTTCGAGTGCAAAAGGGAAAATTTTCCTAAGTTATTCTTAACTACAGAAAATATTATAACACATTTATTTTAATAAATTTCTTAGAAAAATGATGTCTAAATCCCATGCATTTCTCCTCATTATACGTTAGAGTTAACTGTCCTTCGTGACACAGTGATTTTCTATGCCAGCCTCATTTCTTGAGAGAAGTTAAACTCTGTCAAACTGAGGGCCCTTCTCCCCACTCCCTCCCAGTGTCTCCTTTTACCCACATCACAATCATAATTAAATGATACCATTAAACAACTTTCCCATAAATTATCTAAATTTATCATCTCACAATGCTCTAATTTGTCATCTACCCTTCTAACTTCTCTGCTTTACTAGCAAAACAGTCTTTTAAGATATAATGAAAAAAATGTCTGTATTAATATACTGTTACTTGTACATGATACTACACAATTATTTTGTTTTCAGATCACTACCTTAAAATGAAATGTCTGCCAACATTAAAACTTAAAACACTTTTAGCCTCAAGAAACAGGAAAATACAAAACAGAAAAAACTACGGATGTTAATTATTATATTCTTAGAGAAAAAAGTTAACTACTTGTATTAACGCAAATTGCTGAGAAAGGAGAAACATTTCCAACACTGTTTTTGAGATCATATAATTGAGAGATTACAAATCCTACCTTACTTCTGTAATATACAAGTGCCTTGTAACATTTTGTTTTAACTTCAAATGTACTCAATCACAGGTGCACGTAACACAAATTATGCAGTCATTCTAATCTCTGTTGCTATAAATACACATCCTACCTTTCCAGTTGTAAGTGCCCGGGGCTCCAAACACAATGTAATGAAAGTCTTTAGTGAAAGTAGCAGCTACTCCTTGCTGGCAAGAACCAAATTTTTCATGGCCTCGCAATCGGCCATCGCAAAAACTCCAGTCTCCTCCATCCATGTCATCCTCAATCCTCAGATTCTGACTCAGGACATAACATCTTCCAAAGATATCTCGGGATTCCTGCTTTGTATTGACATGTTGCCTTTTTTCATATCGGTGAGCACAAGTCTACAAACAGAAGGAATAAAGCAGCCCATTCATTTTTACAGACTTTACGCTTATTAGTGACCATTTTATCAATTTGTAATAAAGAGAGCTTAATTCTAAATAGGATGTTAAACGTGTCCCACATCCTGGAATGGGATCCAAAACCAGCAACGGTTCTCCAAAGTGGCATGAGGGGACCACAATCTAGCATTATCAGAACTAGGACTTCTGTCTTATTCTCGCCTGGAAGATAATGCTCCAGTCCAAATACTGAATGCCGGTCTGTAATCCACAGGCAATGTATTTGTAAACTGACCTGTCACATAAACAATAGGAAATATCGTCTCTCATTTTCTTAATTGGCTTTTATTGGCCATATAAACTTTCCCATCAGTATGTTGGTGAAAATTTGTAATTATGTCCCAGAGGGGAGAAATCACGGACATATTTTCCTAGGACGAGGCAGACATAGCTAAAACAAAGACATTTCCCTTTTTCCCACACTACTTTTTCCTTATAATCAGTCCTAACTTGTACTCTAAACTCAGATTAAGATTATTTTAAAAGCAGAGTGAATCACGCCAGAAAAAATGAAATACTCTATAATTTTACAAGGTATTCATGGTTACTTTCCATACAACACAGGCTGAATAGACTTTTTGACATTCAAGTTGATTTCCTATAATGATGATCTCTTAATTATCAAAACTTAGGATTCAGTAAAATTCTCATTTTTTTTTTTTTTCAAAATCCTGTATCAATTTGTTAGAGCAAGAGGATTTTTTTTTTTTTTTAAAGATTTTATTTATTTATTTGACAGAGAGAAATTACAAGTACACTGAGAGGCAGGCAGAGAGAGAGAGAAGGAAGCAGGCTCCCTGCTGAGCAGAGAGCCCGATGCGGGACTCGATCCCAGGACCCTGAGATCATGACCTGAGCCGAAGGCAGAGGCTTAACCCACTGAGCCACCCAGGCGCCCCGAGCAAGAGGATTTTAAAAGAGATAGAGACAGAGCATTGTGATCCAGCCAGGCAGGCATTTCCAAGGCCACCTCCCACAATCCACTAAAAAACCCCTTTCTTCCTCCACTGCTACTTATATTTGAAGATGTTCAGAACAAACAACCAGACTTAAATTACCCGCTCTTACTTTCCATGACCATTCCCATGTTCTTTATAACTCATCTAAAAAAGCCACATAGTTTCTGGGACATAAACCACGTCTAGTTTTTTCCTGCATTCTAAAGACCAGCTGGCATTTTAGGAATATTCAGTGAAGGTATAGTAATAAGTTCCTTGAGTCTGAAAGCTCTAAAGAAAAGCAGGTTTTATGACTATTTCCAAGTGTATCAGAAATCACAGAAGGGCGCCTGGGTGGCTCTGTCACTCATCTGACTCTTGGTTTTAGCTCAGGTCATGATCTCAGGATCACAGGATCAAGTCTCGAGTCAGGCTCCATGCTTAGCATGGAGTCCGCTTGAGATTCTCTCCCCTTCTCCCTCTGCTTGCTCTCTCTCAGATAAATAAATAAATAAATAACATCTTTAGGAAGCACAGAAAAAATAATGCCTGATTTCTTCTTGACATCAATTCCTGCTGCAAAGCAGCAAGTCCTCTGTACTGTCCACGTACAGAGCCCCTGCCCGCCTTGCGCACTGTTGTCGGCCTGGTGCTGGCAGACGACAGGCACTCAGACCTTGTGGAATGGGCATGCTTCTCCACACTTACCACAACTTTGCCCCCTGGACCTTGGCTCTGCACGGTGACCCCCATCCACTGATCTTCCTTGCTTTCTGATGAAGGGTCGGCTGTGGAAAGCAGCGCAGGTTACGTACACACAGTTAGCACTTCAAAGTCATGAAGCAGGCAATGAAGCAAGAGAGGAACACAAACACAAGATGGTTTCTACTCTGCCTAGGTTCCAAGTCTTGCTCCTTAGTAAATTCAGTTACTCGATCCAGAAAAATTATTTCTCCTTTGAAGAAACAGGTAAGTGGTTCCTGGTAAAAAAAAACCTTCTTAAAAATTCTTTACATAAACTATATAGCTTTTACGTGGTGGCCCTACACTCTGACAACCAGGATTCTGAGTACAAAAACCTATTTGAAAATTATAAGACTCAGGGGTAATCTTCCAACATGTGCGGCTTAAAGCAGTGATGTGAAAATCCAGTCTCCAAACTCCAACTGTCATCCAAACTAACAAGAACTGGGCACTTCTCTACATAGTCCTAAATCTGTCATATAACAGCATGCACTATTCTCTTCTTTTCTGGAGGAGAGAAGACAAGGCCTCAGATTCACTTTACATCTTTCTATCAATACCAAAAAGGAAAGCAACTTATTTAGTTTTTACCTCTCCCACACAAAAAAGAGAGAAACCCCAAACACCATCATGTATGTGTCTATTTCAGTATCAATCTATATCTAAAGTTTTGCCTTCCTCAGTGAGAAGACAGGTACCCCCTTTTTTTTTAATCTTGAATCATTACAAAAATGTGAAAACTAAACAACTTTAAGTAGAGTGAAGCCAAAATGCCATAATGTTAAAGAGTGATTATGTCTAGATTACCCATGGTTTTGGGATTTTTCTTTATATAGGTTGATGTCTTTTGCAACTTTCTCACAATTAACATATATCATTTTCTAATAAGTAAAGAAAAAACCAAAGGTTATTTCTAAAAGATGAAAAAGAGAAGAACATAAACATGAATCTGCAAGTCTACTTAGACCAAGTATGTCAAATCTGGCTCGCTTGGAGCCTGTCAGTATGCTAACTGCTCGGCTCAGCATAGATCCCTCACAAGACAAGCCTCTGTTGGAGCCAGAGGGCAAAATTATCCATGATGGTCAGCTCTCACTTTAGAGAGCTCTGATATTTAAAACAGCCTTTCTCTTTCTATTTTAACAGCAAGCGAGAACTTTTGGCAGCCAAGTACAAGCTCTGCACAATTCTCTTTGCTGCTCTGAATTTAGTTTTTCAACAGCCTCCTGTAGAACCTCAGAACAACACTAGGTGGCGACATCCATACACCATATCGTTTTAGAAAGCAAGCTTAGGAAGGGCGGCAAGTCAGTATGCATCCCAACGTCATTTAAAAAGTAGATGTTTTCAAGGCAAACAAGAAACAGTCAAGACATGTATTTAAGAGAGGCTCTCTCTCCAAGAACAAAGGCTTGGGCTCCCCCTCCCTCCTCATGGAAAAGGCAAGTGGGGTCTGGCCAAGTGAACAGAGTGAGGACAGAAGGACACACCATCGTTATCGAATTCGATCCGTGTACAAGGTCCCGGGGAGGTGATGTCACAGCTGTACAAGCCTCCTGTTCTGTTGGCCCTCTGCAGTGGAAGGGCCGCAGCCCGAGGGGCCCCCACCAGCAGCCTGTTGACAAAGCAGAGAATTTGGAGAGTTGAGTTTAACAAACACAATTAACATTTCAGTTAGAACCGTGATGTGGAGATGTCAGCATTATTCGTGGTCAAGAGTTCCCAGATGCCCCACTGGCTTAGGTGCTGGGTGGAGTCCTGTAGCTGGTCCCTGCAACACACACACACACACACAGACACACACACAGAGCTAGGCGAGTCAAGCCCAGAAAGGGGTTGTTGAAACAACGTGAAAAGTGTGCCATCTCTCATGGTATCAGCACCTCTCAGAGTAGGATTCTGGTGTTTTATTTAAAAGATACATTTTATAGAACATGACCCCTAAACCTAATTCAAGGACATATGGAACTCAACATACACTGGAGGGGGAAAATGGCCCCATTAAACTTAACAAGCAATGATATGTCAACATCTAACACTATGCCTTCCTGAGGCATTTTTCTCAAAGGTAATTTTGGCTAGACGCTGAATCTTCGGTTCACATTCTGTCTAATTAATTAAACAAGGAGGCCATTAGGCCCATGTGGCTTAATGATGTGGCAGTTATCTAAGCCTGTAAATGCCTCAAGGTTATAAAATCAAACCCAAGGGACAACCAATCACACACAGCCAACCAGGCTTTAAGCTACAGCTGATTAAATAATTTTTCTTTGCTTTTCTACTTTCTCTGTAGGAGACTTTCCCCTGGTGCCTGTTGGCAGAGCACTCCTAACCACTTCCAACCTGCCGCTGCCAGATTCCTATTGATTTTTGCTCCAACTTGTAAAGTTTTTTTTTTAATATGCCTTAGTTAGTTTATCTTTTAATAATACTGTTTAGAACCTAAACTTGCCCAAGATACAACTGGCCTGAGTCTCCTTCCCTCTGCCCGGCTCTCGTGCTTTCTTTCTCTGCCTTTCCAGAGCAGCTCTTACTCTGGGAACTCCTGACCCAAATGGGTTCAGCCTCCAACATCCCATCAGTCTGCAGACATGGCAGGGGGGGTCTAGGCAACATGACTGGTGTACTCGGTATCCTACTATGCCTTCTTCCCTCCCTCCCCAATAATGCTAGCTCCATTAAGAGGAGGCCCTAATCCAGGGGCACCTGGGTGGCTCAGTGGGTTAAAGCCTCTGCCTTTGGCTCAGGTTATAATCCCAGGGTCCTGGGATCGAGCCCCACATTGGGCTCTCTGCTTGGCAGGGAGCCTGCTTCCTCCTCTCTCTCTCTCTCTCTGCCTGCCTCTCTGCTTACTTGTGATCTCTGTCTGTCAAATAAATAAATAAAATCTTTAAAAAAAAAAAAAAAAAGAGGAGGCCCTAATCCAACCGACAAGCCTTAAAAATCTCAGTTTCACAGCCAGGAGAGATCTTCAGAAACCCACTGTTTCTGCAGGGCTCCTTTTGATAATGCTGTCCACACACATCTGTGGGTCTGGTTGACTCACAGAACAGCTAGGAACAGTAACAAAGGGAAGGAACACACCTCAGGGGATAGAGAAATGAGGCTAAAGCTGGGGGAAAGAGCTGGACACACACACACATGTGAACCAACAACTCCTCAAACAGAAAACAAGCCACTCCCTGCCTTTAAGAAACCCACAGATCTCAGATGCAAAAACAAAAAACCATACACACACCAAAAAAACCCCTACAAACAAAACAGTCCCTCCCACCTGTCTTTCTGATCCCAATAAAGGATTGAACAATAAGGAAAATTTAAACTGACACAATGCAGCAGGTGCAGAAGAAGGAAATGCACTCAAAAAACAGGGAGGGGGGGGACGCCTGGGTGGCTCAGTTGGTTAAGCAGCTGCCTTCGGCTCAGGTCATGATCCCAGCGTCCTGGGATCGAGTCCCACATTGGGCTCCTTGCTCCACGGGGAGCCTGCTTCTCCCTCTGACTCTGCCTTCCACTCTGTCTGCCTGTGCTCGCTTTCTTTCGCTCACGCTCTATCTCTGACAAATAAATAAATAAAATCTTTAAAAAAAAAAAAAAAAAAAAAAAAAAAACAGGGAGGGGGCAAGAGTTTGTCCAGGGAGGGGAGGGCCAGCGAAGCACAGTGTTCTAGAATGAGGGCTGGCTCAAGTGGGATCACACGTCCCTAGTACCATCCCTCCTCCCACACCCCTGCATGGCAGGCACAGCCCACTTGCACCCACTCTCTGTCCCACATACAAAGGCATGAGTAGCATGAACCAACACAGAGAACTGGAGTGGAGACTTAGGACCAAGGCAAGGTCCCTGGGGCCTGAAAGTTTTCTTGGCAGAAGGTAGGGGCAAGGTAAAGGGCCACAGGCATCGCCACAGGACCACCACACACACATTCCACCAATGTCGTCCCAGATCCCAGGAGCTCCCACAAACAGTTGAGAGGTGAACTGGACTCGGCCGTAAGTGAACGAGCTCAATTACCTGGCTGGTCTGGGGAAGGAACCCTGACCCAGGGACTGGGCGGGATTAGCCAAGTGCTGGGCTCCATAGCACTGAGTCACAGGATGTGAGCCTGGGAAACAGCAGAGAGCATACAGCCCTCTAATTCTATAGAAAAGAAAACAGAGGCCTTGCAAGGAGGATAATTACTCTCCCCTAAGATCCCCTAAGATCACTGCTAGATATATACATACATACACACACACACACACACACACAAATATATATGTGTAGGGACAAAAAATTACTTTGGAGCACTATTTTTCCCATTCCTGTCAAATGCTTCCTAGGCTATAAGGCATTTTTAACCTAGGGGAAAGGGCAAAACCTACACAATGAAACACAGAAACAAGAACCGCTCTGTTAACCAACAGATGGAGGCAAAATATGGAAAGGCTGCCAGCAGGCAGAGTGAAAGCGTTCCTGGAATCGGGCGGGGTGAAGACTGGGGAGAGGTTATCTGCAGAGGCAACCAGCTCCAGCAGGAAGGCTGTAAAGAGCAGCCCCGGAGTTCCAAGGTCATTACAGAGTCTTCTCTGACCACTTCCTCTCCTTAGCCACACCCGAGGAGCCTGGCACCTGAGGAGCCCAGCAGCTACCCAAGGCAGGTGCTGGGCTTACTAGTTCCTGTTCATTGTACTCACTCATTCAGGCATTCATTCCATGAACCTTCAAGAGCTTTCTAGAATGAGCAAGGATTGCCCCCTCCCTGCCAAACTCTGGCCCTCGGGGACCAGACCCATAGGCAGGTATGAAACCCAAGAGCAGCCCAGGTGGTGTGCCTTGGTCAGGAGCAGGGGGCACTCAAAGCTGCCTGCAAGGAACGGGGTCCCCAAGGCAGCCATGGGGTGAGAGGCGGCAAGGGAGGGGCCTGGAGTGTGCAGAGGCTGACAGGGCAAGAGCCAGAGGACACGGCGGTGTAGGAATCAGTGATGCCATATTATGGGCTGGGGGACGAGCCAGTCTGCTCTGCAGAGCTGGGGGTTCTGGGGTAAAGGGCCAGAGATGTGCACCTGCAGAGCCCTCAGAGCCCAGGGACTGCCGGCACTGCTGTGCTCTACAGGGGAGGCGCATGGACGGCTTTCCTGTTGTTTCAAAAGCTGTGGAGCTTGTTCTATTTTCTGCAGTCGGACAGTCGGTCCTCCTTCAGAGCAGACCCGCAGCTCCCCACCCCAACCCCACCCCTACCCCCAGCCCCCTTTCTCCCAACTGCCTGCCCACTGCCTAGTTCTCCCTCCTTGGTACCTCCGCCCTCCATGCCCTCCACGGGTTCTGCTCAACCAGGAGGTGGCTAAGGCAAGCCTTTAGCAGGCAAGTGAGAAAGAGGAGGCATTTCATTCCACTTTGCCAACTGGTTACAGAGACTGTAGCAGCACAATTTCACATGTGCTAAAAATACCAAGTTCTTTTTTTTTCTTTTTATGCTTAACAAAATTTATTATGGTGCTATTTAGAATAAAAACGCCAAGCTCTTGCAGGAGTCCACACATTTTACTGCAGGGGAAAGCCAACCATACAGAAGACTGGAAAGGGTAAGGTTTGAGGGGGTGGGGAGGGGCAGAAAACACAGAAGAAAAGAGAACTCAGCAAATAAGAGAAATGTGCCTCTGGAGAATAACATAAACAGCCACACTGCCTTCTGGCGGGGGGGGGGGCTGCCCCCACGTTTTTACAGCATAGTTCTTCCTCCAAGGGCCCTGGACAATTGGCACAGTGAGCCCACTCCAGAATCTGTGCTACCTTAGATGGAGGGCGGCCCGGGTGCTCTGCAGCCCTTGGCAGAGCCCTCTGGTCCCTGGCCTTGGGCACCCATCAGCCAGAGGAAAGAGAGGCAGCGATCACCAGGGGGGCTGCCCCTGCTCTGGCTGCATCTGGTTCCCTGGGACCACACTTCATAGGACAATCAGGAAAACAATGACCAGTGGGGGCAGGGGGGCAGGTGCAAGTAAGTTGGATAAAATCAGAATCATAGAAAACATGAGGAAGCACCTCGATGGAAGAACACAGTAACTAACCCCAACCAAACTCAAGTGGCAGGTGTCCTAATTCTCAAGGGAAAAGTGGTCTTCTCTGGGTCAGGAAATAAGCAGACTCTTAATGGAGCTTGAACCCTGACTGAATCAGGAGGTCATAGCCCATTCGAGGAGGTTATGCTTAGCAGGAACAAATGATCAAAAAGAGCTGTGTCCAGTCAAACAAAGGCACCATCCCTGATGTAGCCCATCCAAGCCCTATAGGATGCGCACTGGACTAAGCCATTCAAACACCGCTGGCTCCTGAGTTAGCGGACTGCATACAGCTCCAAAAGGGTTAGTCAGCATGCAGAGGAACACAAAGGCCACACCAGAACCTAGTTTCTGTTCAAATCCCAGCTTTCTTCACTTTGACCTCAATGCCCCTTGATGCTGGCTCAGTATAAGCAGCACACATTCTCTGGGCACTGCCAGGACACCCACAGCAACGCCCGGGACTTGGGCAGCAGCTGCTAGGCTAGTCAGGTCATTTCCTCCTAAGAAGCAGTGACAGCAGCTGCTGTCACTACTGACCCACCCCGTATGCATGGAGGAATTCAAAACTACAGTGACAAATTCAACTGTCACATTCACAGTGACAGGGACCGGGGGATAGAAGTTACGGCCTTCAAAGGGAAATGGCAGAAATTAACATAAGGGGGTCTGAGAAGCCTAGTCCCCTATCAGGTCAAAAGAAAAACTGTCAAGGAAGGGTGAGGATCTAAGTTTGAACTGGGATTGTTTTAGACACCAAAAGGAACAGGAAGAATTACTTCCGAGAGTGCTTTCCATGGGGCTAGTGAACAATCACCTCCACGATTTTGAAGCTATAAGGATATAAAAACCCGGCTTGGGATTCCAACATATTGAAAAGCCACATTTAAAATACAAAACTCTAGGCGCCTGGCTGGCTCAGTAGGAATAATGCACAACTCTTGATCCTGGGGTCATGAGTTCAGATCCCAGGTTGGGTGTAAAGATTACTTAGATAAAACTTTAAAAAAAAAAAAAAAAAACCTAAAACCTGCAAAACCACGTCATCTTTAAAGAGAAAAAATAAAATTTGAAATAGCAAAATACAATATCAAAGGCTAATGATGACACAAGCTTGACATAAAACTGAGGGTAGGATATAAATTCAGGTCTTTGTGGAGTCTAGATGAGAATTTCTGGCACAAGTATTCGGGACCCACTCTCATGCTATTTCAGAGTTATTTCAGACTTCAAGAGAGCCACACTCCTATTTCATATCCTCAAGTTCTCTCCCAAATAGAGCTGGTATACTTTTGTGTAACTACTTCAAACCAAAAGATCTAAACACTGGACCACTTTTAAAACTCTAAGGACAATAGCAGCTTTACTTCATTGTTTTTGGCAGTAATTCGTTTCCTCAAGGATTAAAGATTCTGCCTTCTAGCTCCACGACTTTGTCCCAGGAAATATGAACTATTGCTTCATTAGAACAAGGACACTATTATTGGTGAATATAAAGTGCAGCCTTCTTAGTTTGTCCAAATTAAGTAATAAAAAAATTAAAAGATGGCATTACCATGGCATTTGTGTCACCTCTACCTTTAACCCAAGTTCAAACTCCATTTTTAATTTTTGTTAAATACATATAAATAAATGACAAGAAACCAAAAAGTAAGAAAGGACTTATAATGGAAAGCAGCAAATTCCAAACTCATCCCAAGCCCCATTATCGAGGAAAACCTCTTAAAAAAAAAAATCTGGATTTACTTCTCTGGATCTCCATTACTTCTGCTTCTACTTTTATTTCTTGATTTGTCAGCTTTGGATCATAACTGAGGACCCCACAACATGGAAAGGGAAGAAATTACACTACTTGCTTCTTCACTTTCCTTCCCATGTTTAGTAACTATATTATCTTAGTTCTTCTATTTGTTACCCCTAAAGTTTTACACAATGTATTTAACCTTCTATTTTCCCTTCACTGACTTTCCATACCATCTCTCCCTTCCCTGAATGGTGAGATGCAGCCATCAGCACCCTGACCCTTTCTCCCTCACTTTCCCCCCAACTCCTACCACCGATTAGCTAAATTTTTACACTATTGTCAGACTAGCCTACCACTTACATGCTGTCTTGTGTAACCACAAGACACATGCTCTTTTACATAACCAGGTAAAAATTCAGTGTTCAATCAGACCACATTGAACTTACGTGCTTTCTCTCTGGGACCAGTATCAGAGCCCTTGGCCTCAAAGGAAACTGCTCCCAGCATCAAGGTCAAACAGACGTTTCTTCCATTCATTCTATCAACGGCTTGCTGTACTTCCCATTTGAACCATGACTTTGGCTTGTCTTAGCATTTCTCATTGCCTTTTTCCTTACACTGTTTGCCTCGATCATTTCTAAGCTCCCTTGCATACCTTGTATTAAATCAGGACTGCTTCTTTGCTCGGGTTTCCTCCTCAGAGGCCTCAGATCTTCTGCAACTGCACGAACTGTTCTAGGACTGCCTTGCTGGGCTCATCTGCTTCAGAAAACAGGTTTCCCTCTTATTCTAATTACTTTCTTAAAAATCATCCTAGGGTATAGTACATGACAAATAAACTTAGTCCCTCCAGATACAAAAATGGCATTGTAGGACTCTGGGTTGAAAAACAATTTCTTCAGAACTTAGATGCTACAGCCTTTACCCTAGTATCTAGCGGTGCCAACGAAAATCCTAATGGAAGTCCAATTCTCATTTGTTTGAACCTTCAGTCTCTTCACTTACCCTAGGCATTCTGCAAGGCACAGCCACGCACCTGCATGTGAGCCTTTATTCACTTACTGTGTTCTGACTGCATGCTCTTTCGACCGACCGACTCATGGCACGTCGATCACTTCATGCATCCCATTTTCTGTGCTCTTTCTGGAACCCCTTAACTGCTCAGGTGTTGGGTCTCCTGGCCTCCCTCCCTGTCTATGGTTCTGAGGTTTTTCCAACTTGATTTTCTAATATTTCTACTGAAAAAGTTAAATTTCAGGAGTTCTATCTCCAAAAGATCTTTCTTGGTTCCAGTTGTGCCTTTTACTTAATAGCACACTCTATTCTTAATTTGTGGATCAACGAGTTCTTAACATTCTAAGCATTGCATTTTACCTGTAAGGTCTCCCCCCAACCCCGACCCAGTTCTTGTTCTGTTCCTGGATTATCTGTTTCTTCCAGTGTTTCTCTCGGCTTACTTCAGCCATTCCCTTTTGTGCTGCTAGCTCTCACCATATGCCTCATAGTCCTCGGTTCTCCTGTGTTGGTGTTGTCTAAAAAATGTCCATTTTTGGCTTAGTGTCACCCTGAGTAGGAATTCTGAAGGGAGCACTGGGTGGGGTCAGGATTCACTTTACACTGAGTGGATAGGGAGCTGCCATCAGATTGCAAACCACTTGTAAAGCAAATGCTAGAGGAGGAAGCCTTAAATTTTGGGGGTGCCAGCATTCACACTAGAAAAACCCTGGTTTTTAGTTGTGTTTTTTTTTTTTTAAATAACCATAACCGCCTTGTCTGTAAGAATCTATTCTGTATTTTTGAGCTATAATCAATTTAAGCTCTGTAAAACCTGCCAACCTTCCCATCCCCTACCCCCAACCCAACCAAAAAAATGCTCTGGTTTCGTTTTTGGCCAAGGTGTGAATGCCAGCAGCCTATACTCTGTACAGACATGGGGGCTGATGGTGCTCTCTGCCATCTGTGGTCTTGCACATAGATCTCCCCTTCCAGATCTAGACCTCAGTCCCAAGTCCCTGCCTTACCTGATCATTCCCAGGTCACCGGGCAAACCCTTTCCAGTTTGCCCTAGTCCCGGCATGACCTGCTCCAGACTGTAGCTCCTCCCCCTTGTTACAGTCGTAAGCCAGACTATCTGCCTCCTATTTTGTAGTAACCTAATCTCACCCTTTATGGAGCCTTGAGGAGCCTGGAGGGAAACCGCACAGCGAGTCCACCATCTGCAACCTTAAGTCAAACCCCAGTCATGTGAAGGAATCCAATGTTCACCTCAGCCCTATTTCCTTGCAGTCTGAAGAGGTCTTTCTCCCAGCGATTCCCAAAATGCCTCTTACTACCACCCTTCATCGACTATGGATGCCTACAGATACGATTTCCTCACTTGGAAAAAAAAAATTTTCAAAACGTATTTTTTTTGGCCAATTTGTATTACAAGTTTTTTTGAATATAGATGAAATAGCCAATTGACATCTGATCCTCTGTACAAACATTTAAATAACATATTAAACATTAAAAGTAGCTTTACTTGTATTCCATGAAGTGATTTTATTCACACTCCGTATATTTCTTTGACATTACTTTCTGAAAACCGTATCTAACTCAGTTTTCAGGAGCATTCCCAGGACATTTTAAAGTTTATAAACACAAACCAAGACTTACAATTATGGTGTCATATCCTGAGGAATTATTACTAAATGGGAGGTAAATTTCCTTGCCTCCTTTTTAAAAGCAATTTATTTTATTTAAAATATATTAAAACCAATTTAACCTCTATCCGCATCCACAATTATAACTGATGGAGGTCCTATTAGGCTAATGTGTTTATAACTAAAAGAACTTTCTTGTTCAAAATAAAGTAATCAAGAAGGCAACTCTCACAGGAGAACAACTTTTTAAGAACTCATACATAAGGTGAAATGATTTGGAGGTGAAAAAAATGGATCTTGCATTATAGTCCAGGCTATACAGAAAACAACTCTTCGAGGCCCCCTGGGCTATGGACAAGCATCTCAGGAAAGCCCCTCAGTCGCACCTTCTCTCCTGGAAACCCTAGTCCCCTCGACACAGAGGCCACGTTGTATGGAGTCATTTTTGCTCACCAGACTATCCACAGAGCGGTTAAAGTTTTCAGCTCTTAGCTCAGCTGACCACGCACCCAGGGCTTCCCAGAATAGTCCTCGCTCACACCTGTTGTTCTGGACTCCCTCTCCCTCACACAAATAATTCCAGTTTGGTAGACAAATTATGCAGTCACCCCAGCCTCAGATATAAAGCTAGCAATGGAACTTGACTGATGCAACAGCTTGAGTTTTAAAACCCTGCGCCTGAAATTCCAGTTATATGGCTGGATCTGGGGATGGTTTCACAAGCACTAGTGAGTTATTTTGGCCTGGGAGGCCCTACAACCCATCTCCCCATGTCTGGGCTACCTGAGGTCACCATGTCTGGTCACCAAAGCTCTCCTGGCCTTAGGAGAGGCCATCTCCAGAACCAACGACATGGACTCTCCAGGTGTCCACTGACAGATACTTCTCCCTCCAGCCAGAAGCAGGACAGTACTTCTGCACCACCCCCGGTTACCATCAGCACCCCAGACAGCCTGCCCAGATTGCTAAGGAGTCTTGTCCTTCCCTCTCCTTAAAGATCCTCTTCTCCTCTCTTCCCCACCTGGTAAAGAGAAGCAAGGAGGCATTAAAGCTTGCCTGTGCTTTTATCTAAACCCAGCAACTCTGCCTGCGTCAGGCTCTTTCATGGGGGAGAAAGGGCCTGCTTCTCTCTCCTTTGCAACCAGAAAAATCAATCATCGGACTAATACCTCCTATTAGCCTTTCCAGCCAAAATGTGTGTGTGTGTGTGTGTGTGTGTGTGTATTTATAATATACTTGTCTCTGTGTGTGTAGCTATATACACATATAAGTTATGAAACCTTAAAATGTTTTCCTTATTTTGGTGACCGGTCTTTTGGAGATTTCAAAAATAGATCTGAGAACTCTGCACTCACAAGTTTATATCCAGTGGTGGTGAGCTAGAAATCTCTACTCTCATCAGCCCTCTGTGGAGCTCAGGGCTGTGCGGCACACGGACTAAAGCTCTCGGAGGGCACAGATCTTTCTGTCTTAAACCCAGAGACTCATCCCAAGCTCCTAGAGCAGGCTCTGGCTCACAGCAGTGCATAATCAATATGTACTAAGGAACCATCACAGCCAGCTGCTTCAAGACAGGATGTGTAGTTGTTGGTAGGAATGTAAATTGGCACAGCTTTGGAAAATGGTATGGAGGTTCCTCAAAAAATTAAAAGTAGAGCTACCCTATGACCTGGCAATTGCACTACTGGGTATTTACCCCAAATATGCAGATGTAGTGAAAAGGAGGGCTATATGCACCCCAACATTCATAGCAGCAATGGCCACAATAGCCAAACTGTGGAAAGAGCCAAAATGCCCTTCGATAAACAAATGGATAAAGAAGATATGGTCCATATATACAATGGAATATTACTTGGCCATTAAAAAGGAAGAATACCCAAATTTTACATCACCATGGGTGGGACTCAAGGAGATTATGCTGAGTGAAATAAATCAAGCAGAGAGAGTCAATTCTCATATGGTTTCACTTATTTGCAGAACATAAAGAATAGCATGAAGGACATTAGAAGGAAGGAAAAAAATGAAGCGGGGGGTGGGTGGGAATCAGAGGGGGAGATGAACCATGAGAGACCATGAACTCCAGGAATCAAACTAAGGGTTTTAGAGGGGAAGTGGTGGGGGGATGGGTAAGCCTGGTGATGAGTATTAAGGAGGGCATGGAATGCATGGAGCACTGGGTATTATATGTTAACAATGAATCATGGAACACTACACCAAAAACTAATGATATACTGTATGGTGACTAACATAATAAAAAATAATAATAATTAAAAAAAAAAAAAAGACAGGATGTGTTGGAGCCGAACACATCATCAGAGGTCGTTACTACCAACTGACTTGGTGGCAACAGCCATCTCTGCAAGGAGACCCTGACCTGGGCAGGTGTACTAGTTTTCTCTGGCTGCTGTAACACGTCACCACAAACTTGGTGGCTTAAAAACAACACAAACTTAGCATCTTACAGTTCCGTAGCTCAGAAGTAAAAGTCAAAGTGTCGGCAGTTACTCTCTGAAGGTTCTATGGGAGACTCGGTCTTGCCCTAGCTGGCTTCCAAGGCTGCCAGCATTCCTTGACTCCTGGCCCCTTCCTCCTTCTGTGAGGCTAGCAGTGATGCGGCTCCAAATCTATCTTCTGCCTCCTTCTTCCACATTAGCAGGCTCCCTCTGATTACACTGGCCTGGCATGGGTAATCCAGGATAATCTCCTTAGCCTTAATGTCATCTGATGAAGAACCCCTAACTTGCAACTTTAAGTCCCCCATGCCACTTAGTCTGATAATTTACAGGGGGTTAGGACACAGACTTCCTCATAGGCACTAGGGTTTCTACCATGGCCAGAAATCTAAACAGTCCCCTTCCTTATCCACAGTAAATTGTCCTCAGCCACTGGGAACTTAAATTTTGATGATAACCTAAAATATTTTTGCTGAGGCTAGGTATTTCTGAAGAGCACAGTCTGAGTTAAAGTTTTCCCTCACTTTGGACCCTTTAGCTAGACCGGGCCTCTTTCAAACCCTCGACCACATGCTCTCTCTCCTGGCTCAGGACTTTCGTACACGTTCCTCTCTCCCTCGAATCCCCTTACTCAACTTGAGGTCTCTGTTTAAAAACCCTCCTATACCTTCCAGGCTAGGTCAGGTGTCCATTCGCATTTACCTTACTTTCATAGCAATAGCCATGGTCAGTCCTAGGAGGACTTGCCTATTGTCTGTCCATCTCCCCTGTCACAGGGTCAGCTGCCCAGGGGCCGAGGCCACATCTGTTCTGCTCACTGCTGCCTCCCCTCCCATCCAGCTCCATGCTCAGTGCTTCAAGGACACTCAGCCAGTACGTTTAATAAACGAGCCATGTCCATACAGTAGCTTGCACAACTCATTCTTGACAGTTTCAACCCAGCAGATTTAAAATCTGAGGAACCTTGAACCTTCAACAATTTCTACAGGGAGCCTTCTAAAAGCAGTGGACAATGAGGAGCACTGCCCACTGCTGGTTATCCTCATAGCGCAAGTCAGACACTCCTCTGAGGGCTCTAGATTGTTTTTAAAGAAATGAGAGAAAGAGAGAGTGCACAGGAGCAGGGGGGAGGGGCAGAGGGAGAGGGAGAAGCAGCCTCCCCACTGCACAGGGAGCCCACAGCCCGACTGAGCCACCCAGGTGCCCCTGCACTGGGAGTTTTTAAATGTAAAAGTGAGACTGTAATGATGTGATATTCTCTTAGTTTTGTCTGTAAGTCTGAGTAAAATGACATGGAAATGCTGGCTGCCAATTTGCTAGCACAACCCCTCAGTCATCTGTTCATTCCTTCACTCATTCAGCAAATACTTCCCAAGACCCTCACTAAACGAGTGCTCTGGCCCACGCTGTAGCTGACCCACTTCCCCAACTCAACTAGACCTATTAGAGTTGTCAGCAGCCCTAATTTCAGCGATTCCTACTGATGAATATATTTGCAGAGAAAACCAGTCTTTGAAAACGAAACACTTAGCAACATCTTACGCAGTGAGCTGTTTGCCTCAAATGCCCACACCACATTTGGAAAGGCTGGAAGGTATCAAAAGGTAGCTTTAGATAACATAAATGCCCTCAACTAAAAGGAAAAACACCAAAATGAGCCCATTAGATGGGTTTTGAGAGAAAGCTTTAAAACTTCTTGTCAAAGGAAGCTTGAACGTGGTTTCTGGTTTGAAACACACAGAATTCACAGCCCCAATGTTTCTGAAGGTCTTTAACTCAACCCATTTTGGATTTTCCACATGGCTGCTTACAGATGAGAAAATACAGGACAATCACCTCTTCCCATACAATAGTCTCCCTTATACGTGGTTTCTCTTTCTGTAGCTTCAGTTAGCCATGGTCAGTCGTGGTCCGCAAGCAGGCTATCCTCCTTCCAACCCTAGTCGGAAGGTCAGGAGTAGGCTAACACAGAGTCACTAGTGTCCCTGTGCTGACATCAGTCACCTCACTTCACCTCATCACGCCACCGAACATGGCTTACAAACGTGAGGTAACAAACACCTCACAACATCACACAAAGGATGAGCAGAGTACGATAAGATATTTTAAGAGACCACATTCACCATTTTTATTATGGTAAATTGTTATAACTGTTTAATTTTACCATTGTTATGAGTCTCCTACTGTGCCCAACTTATAAATGAAGCTTTTTCAGAGGTAAGCAGAATAGGGAATAGGAATAGGAAAACACAGAGTATATATAGGGTTCGGTACTATTGCAGTCTCAGGCAGCCAAGATCCCAAGGGGTCTTGGGAATGTATCCCCCTCAGATAAGGCAGCACTGCGGAGTATGAGGTCACCACTGGAGCTGGTCCTACGACACTGCAGCCTCGTCACCTCCCCCACCACAACCACCCAGGCTCCAATCAGACCAACCCTCCCTCTCTGAAAGCATCCTTCCCACCAAGCTCTTCACCAACATTCCCACACCCTGCAGAAGCTCTGCCAGTGCTGTCCATTCCCCGCAGAACATCTGCCCTGTTGCCAGCTCTTCCCGACATTTTCATTCCACTGGAGTGTCACCCCCTGTATGAGGCCCAGCCCCTGCTGCCTCCTCCAGCACTGGCTGCCACGCACACAGGAACTGAGCCCTGGTACCCTTGGACAGAGCCACTGCCCTTCGACCCCCACCAGTCCCTGGTTTCCTGGAGGAGCTCAAGGAGCCCAGCTTGATCTCATTTGATTTCCTAATTTTAGGGAAACAAGAATGAAGTTTCACGGAGGACCTGCCCAGGTCCCAATATTAATTATGCAGCTTGCATTTAAGACCTAAATAGTTAAAACAATTAGCCACCCGGAGAGAGGAACTAGAAGGTCCAAGAAAGCTGGTCAAGGAAACAGACTACCTAATCAAATTCTAAATCACATTTTTTAAAAGATTTTTTTTTTTTTTTTTTTTTTGAGAGAACATGCACAAGTTGGGGCGGGTTGGGGGAGAAAAAGAATCCTCAAGCAGATTCCCCACTGAGTGCAGAGCCAGATGCAGGGCTCAGTCTCAGAACCATAAGATCACGACCTGAGCCGAAACCAAGAGTCAGACATCCAACCGACTGAGCCACTCAGGTGCCCCTAAACCACATTTCTTTGTATCATTCCAGAGGAATTCCCAGAATGTCAAACTCCTTCACAATCTTACCAGTGAGATTAAGCACCAGGGGCCCCTGTTCATTGTGAGAGCTTTAAATGATTATTCTAGAAGGGTACCATGCAGACAGAGCCCCTTCTAACCTCTTCTCCCCCCGGTTTAACACAAAGTGTCTATTACCTGTATATCCTTCACAGTTGGGAACTATGTCCACTATGACCATTACTGTCTTGCCCCACAAGAACTGTGGGCTCCCTTCCCTTATTTATTAGGAGGAGAGGGATATGAGAGAGTCTCTGTGAATTGCCATGCTAGTTCAATTTTGACCCTTGAATCCTGTCCAAGTAGGAACTAGACTGGCCCGGCTGAAGAAAGGGCTGTAAAGTCTGTGCCAGCCTGTGGATTCTTATGCCCCGTTCACTGGCTGCTCCTTCTCCATAAGATCTCAGACCCTCCCCTAGTCTCTCACTGTAGTCCTATCGTTGTGCTAGATATTCCTTCTATTAACAGAGTACTCTCAAAACAGCTCTTTCAGCTCACATGTTTTCCCTAAGCTCCACACTCTAATACCAAATTGCCTGCCAGGCATCTCACATTCAGTATGTTCAAAAACACAAGCCCACTCCCCTCCATGCTCCCCAGAAGTCTTCCCTCTCTCACTTAGCAAACATATACTCTCTACCCCGGTGCTCAGGCCAGGCACCTAGGAGCCCCCTCAATGGCTCATTTTCCCCTCCCATCCCATATCCAGGGTACCTGTACCTCCTCCTGGCTCTGCCTCGCATCTCACTCTGACCCATGTCTCTGCTATGCACGCCACTGTCTGGTCACAGCTGGACCAGGGTAGTATCGTTTCAACTGGTCTACCTCTTTCCGCTCTTTTCCACCCCACCCCATCTCCCCACCCCCCAGAGGAACCCCTGTTCTACCTTGTGAGGCATATCACAACAGTCCTCTGCTTACCACCCCCCAATCAGCCCCCAGGGCCACTGGCACGAAATTCAAATTGTGCTGTGCTCCGCAGGACACTATTGGAAGAGCCCTTCATCTGTCCCCACTCATTCCCCCAACACTGGCCTGATTTCTGTCCTTCAACCACACCCACCTGGCTTCCACCTCAGGGTCTCTGCAGTTGCTTCCTCAGGCTCAAAACATTCTTGCCCCGGCTCTTTCGCATCCGTCATGGCTCAACACCCGTCACCACCACCTCAGAAAGGCCCTACCCTGATCATCCCAGCTGGAGCTCTCCCTCGGTCCTCCCCACATCTGCCCTGGTTCATCATATCCCCAGTCCTTATCAGCACTTGAGATTAGCATATCCCATTTTTTTGTGTGTCAATTCTCCATCTGTCCTCCAGAATGCTGCTGGTCCAGGGGAGCAGGGGCTCTCCCTTACTCCCTGAGCACAACAGCTGAGATAGTACCCGACACAGCCGTGGCATTGGATATGCTCACGGACTACAGGTAGTCCACCCAGGGTAGATACTGCTCTGGCATTCCCATGCTCTTCTGAGTAGGGGAGGCAGCAACCCTGAGGAGGGGGGAGACTGCTTGCGTGGATAGGAGACTGTAATTATAAAGTTATTCACCTTGACCTTTATTCAAATGTTTCAGTCATCGGCAGGCAGGCGTCTGCATCTGAGACAAAGAAAGCGAGGCTCAGACACGGAGGGATAGCACCCTCCCTCCATGCCATATCCTGCCTGCCACACCTGGGGGCCACACCCAGCCATTCAGCACGAGTTGCCCCCACCTCCCCAGCATAGAGGCCCCAGAGCCTTCTCTCAAGAGTTTCCTGCCAGCCTACCCGGCTCCCCCAGAGCTCTCCTCACCAAGAATTTCCAAACTCCAGCTCCAGGCTTTACACATGAAGCAGCCTTCAACCCTCCGCACTCATATTTCACCCTCCCCACAGCAAGCTTCCCCGCCCTGCTTTAAATCAGGCTATAAACTCCTCAAGGGCAGGCATTTGGTCGCGCCGGCGTGTGTGTGTGTGTGTGTGTGTGTGTGTGTGTGATATGGCAAGAGCGGCCAAGGAAAACCAAAACCCTATTTAACTGTACTAACTGGCTGATCCAGTTGGGCAAGTACAAGTTAAAATTCACAGTGGAACAAATCTGTTCACCTCCTTGCCTCGGGTTTTCACGCTTCCACAGAAAGGTGACTGAAAGGCTGGCACTCCCTTCTGAACTGCAGTCTCACTTTCAAAAGACTAGATTTCTAATGACCTTCCAAGAAATCACATAAACACATATCCGACCCGCAAAGTAGGGCAAACAAGCTATTACTGAGAATGCACTGGCAGCTATCATGTCTCATTATAGAAGAGGCACTCTGAGTTCATGAAGAAGCAGACACCATTATCACCACCTAGTTTACAGACGTGGATGCAGGTTCAGAGAGGACAAGTAACTCGTCTGGTGTCACACAGCTGCCAAGTAATGAAACAGAAGTTGGGCCCCATACTCTCTGATCATCCTGTGCTCTAAACCACCCCACCCCAAATCTCCTTTCTGCTTCATCACAGAACAACACTAAAGCACTTTCATTTATCTACCTCTACACTTTACAAGAGCATGGCCAGTTATAATTAAGGTCTGTAAAGTACTATGAGCTCCATGGCACATGGGCCTAAAGAGTATCTGCCTCCCTTATGTGGTCCACAAAACTATTCATCTCGTCCTGGCCATCCAAACATTTTATAAGAGACTCTCTCCCGGTCTCCTTGAAGAAACATGCTGGAACTAAATCCAGTTTTCAGTGACTGTGAAGGTCCTGTGATGTTTGAGCCGGAAGGTTCTGGTTCTTACCTGACTAGGGACATTTTACGATAGGTGTGTCTCTGACCAAGAACAAGGGAGCCCATGCAATAAAGAAACACTCAAAGTGTCTTTATTATCCACAACATTCATCTCGTCTTCCAGCTCAGAAACGTCCACCATTACCAGGGTGGGGAAAAAGTGAAGTCAGGGCACCAATTTCAACCACTTAAATGGAATACCAACAAGAACAGTCAGATCAGCAAAAGGGAGGAGGGGTGGAGAAGGAATTCTGGTTCCATCCCGGCACCAATTTTTGGAGTGAGTTGGGTTCAACACTGGCTTCCAATCTCCCAACAGTAAGGATTTAAATGATCTACAGGAAACATACAATCAGCATCCAACAAGTTAAAATTGCAATAGACTATATTTAAAATGTCCAACAATGCCACTTCAGCAAAAATTTAGAAAGTGTAGGTATAACCAGTTCAATTAAAAAATAAAGTCATTAGCTGAAAGTGCTTTTCAGCTGATCCAGCCACTCATTACCAGTAAGTCCTCAAATAATTAGATGAAAAATGTTGTTATCCACTGCAGTAAAGCAAGGGAAAATAAAAGGTCTCCAAGCAAAACTGTTCTTTCAGTTTTACAAAGCTGCTGCTTGACCTTGTCAAATGCGCCATTTGAACACTTCCTGTGTTTCTGAATTATCAGATACCTGACTTTCCAGCTGCCAAACAGAATCGCATTTGTCCTTCTAGAGACTTGACCTTTCAAGGAACCAAGTCTAAGAAGCTGTATGAGCCGGACCTGGAGCCCAGCCTCCCATCTTTGATCTTCCCATGCCGCTCGGCACATAGTAGGTAGGCAGATAGATGAATGAAGTTTATTTGATAATTAGCTTATTACATTTAATAATTTTCAATTTGAGTATATTATTACCAAGCAGGTTTTTATATGCCAAGTGTGCTAAGCATCAACAGTATCAGTGCTAACTCTTAAAAAAAAAAGTCTTTCTTAAAAGCTGTTATCAAGTAGTTCATTTGCAAAGTAAAAAGTGACTCTTCAATTTCCATCTTCTTCAGTAACATGTTTTTAATTAAGAACCAAGAAGATAAAAGGTATATTTAAAACATACACACATACCTGGTAAGTCACCATATCCATTTTACTATTCCAACAGCTTAGGAAATCCAAATTTTTCAATGTTTAGAAAAGGAAATTAGTCCCACATAGTTTATTTTCTATAGGAGATAACTGAAATAACAGGTCTAGTAGCTGTGCCAGTCACTGTGAGCTGTGGCCCAGGGCTGGTTCTCCCTTTTTTCCATAGTGAACAGATTGCCTAGGCACAAGGCTAAATAAAGACGGCTCCCCAAATAAAGATGGCTCATCACAGCCTCTCTTTCCAGCAGGACGTGATCTATAACTTGGCCCTGCTAAAGGAGACACACAATGAAGGATCACATTGCTGCTTCAGGAACTTTCCTTAAAAGATGGTGCTCGTGGGTCTTCGGCTCTACTCTTCTTTGACCCCTTGATCGCCCTGCCTAGAACACAGATGCCGCCCTCTGGGAGTAGGAGGTTGAGGCTACACATGGGGGAGCAACAGGGAGAGGGAGTTCCAGTCCCTGGACGCCTCAAACCAACTACCCAGATTTTTACATCCAACAGCAAAACAACAACAAAAACAACACAAAATGCAAAGCCAAGAGAGGCCTTTTGGGTTAAAAAAAAAAAAAATTTGAAATAGGATACTGTGAGCAATAAAAAAATACAACTTCAGAAGTGTATGTACATAAAAATATTTACAGAAGCTACACTGCTGAACATTCATACTGTTTACGACTCCACTCCTGCATTTAAAGATACCTGAAAATATTTAGCGGCCAGTATGGCTTGGAAACCAACTAATCTCAGACAGTGGCACAGTGCTGCAGCTGCCGGGGCCCCTGTTGTGTTGGGGTCCTTCCCCTTTAGTTGCTGGATTGTAGGGAAACATGGAGGGTGGGAGGGGGCTGTACATAGAACATGGCCAAGGCCATGTTGAGGGACACTCAGGGGGACTGGGGCAAAACTCTTTCCCAAACAAGTATTTCAATAGCTTAACCCCAAGGACTGCTTCACTGCCATCCATTCACTGGCTGAACAACAGTCCTTCTTGGAGCCGCCATTATCGGGATAACATGGTACATGTTTGCAGCAGCTATGACCTCCCAAGAGCACATGCCTTCTTACCTGCCCCATAACAGACTGGCAAGCCAAAACCGTCATTAGAAATAGCGAGGCAGGGGCGCCTGGGTGGCTCAGTGCGTTAAGCCTCTGCCTTCAGCTCAGGTCATGATCTCAGGGTCCTGGGATCGAGTCCCGCATCGGGCTCTCTGCTCAGCGGGGAGCCTGCTTCCTCCCTCTCTCTCTGCCTACTTGTGATCTCTCTCTGTCAAATAAATAAATAAAATATTTTTTAAAAATAGCGAGGCAGTGATTGGCAGACCTGATGGGTTCAAATCCAGGCCAGACCATCTATTTGCTGGGTGTCATCTGTTACTCAGTTCTAAATATTCTCACAGGGTGTTGTAAGGATCAAAGAAGAGAACATCAAACAACCTCATAGACTGAGGTAGCGATGAAGCAGTGGAGAGCTCTCGGTGCTATTCAGCTCACACACACTCCAACCAACCGTTCTCACGTTCAAACGTTTTTTAACAAGCATAGGTACAGGTGGAGTCCAAATGCTGAAGCTGTCAGGAATCCAACAGCCTGAGTGTGAGATGGTCAGGTCTAGTTGCTGCCGAGATTCCAGTAATCCCACAGGCAGAGAAGTGGTCTCTGACCCTATCGGATGGTAGGACATCATTTGTGACAGTCATGGAGAGCAGCCAGTCACTCCTCGAGAATCAGTCTGGATCGTTCCAACAATGCGGGGAAAACCACGGCCCTGGGAATGGACCCACGACTTAAGAGAAAGCAAAGCGGGTACCAAGCTCTTCACCACAGCTCCACTTTTTAACAGTAAATGATGAGAAATCACTTGAAGATCCAGACTGGCTAAATTAATCATAGTTCACCATTAAAACTGAATACTATACAGACGTTAAAAATACTAAGGAAGCGGGGCGCCTGGGTGGCTCAGTGGTTAAATCCTCTGCCTTCGGCTGGGGTCGTGATCTCGGGGTCCTGAGATCGATCCCCGCGTCGGGCTCTCTTCTCAGTGGGGAGCCTGCTTCCTCCTCTCTCTCTCTCTCTCTCTGCCTGCCTCTCTGCCTACTTGTGATCTCTGCCTGTCAAATAAATAAATAAAATATTTTAAAAAAAAATACTAAGGAAGCTCTCTATTTAACACCTCACCTAAGCTCTAAAACATACCAAGAGAGAAAAAAGAGCAAGGTGCAGAAGAACATACGGCGTGCTACAGTATGTATAACAAAATGTATGTATTCGCTGATAACATGTACAGACACCTGTGCAAGGATTTACAACAAACGGGTGAAAAGACAGTTGAGCTGGCAAGTACAGGGTAAATGGAGACCAGGACTAAGAGGGGGAATTTTTTTTTTACATTTTTAAAATTTTTATTCAATTAACTAACATATAATGTATTGCTGGTTTCAGAGTCACAGGTCTGTCATTCGTCAGTCTTCTTCTCCTAGGGCATGTGATGTCATGGGCACTGAGTGTTATAGAAGTGCCCAGAAGTCACGGAAAAATCAAACCTCGTGACCATATGGGGCAAGCTCACACATGCCATCTTTATGTATGCAGCTACAGGCAAGCAAAAGCTGGCAGGGACGGGTTCAGCCCCTTCCAGTGCAAGAAGGACACACCAGTAAAGCAGCAGCCATGCGGGCACTACAGTAAAGGTCCCCTGGGGCGGGGGCAGAGGCTGCAATCCACAGAGCTGAGGGGGTAGACCAGCTTCCCACCACGGCCAAGGGAGCCCCCGAGCCAGCTGTCAGGACTCCAGAGAGGATCTAGCCCCTGCCCCCAGAAGTCTGGGGCGGTCAGCGCTGCTGGCATTGGGAGGAACGTCTCTGCTATGGAGGACCAGCGACCCCAAATCCGCATACCTCAGGTCCTGCTTTCGAAGGGGGTGAATCTGTCAGCTCGGGGGCATCCCCACACGCAGAGCTAACGCGCAATGAGCACGGCTGGGAAAGAGCCCCGGGCTTTCGGTGCCGGCGCCCAGTCTTCCGAGCCACAGACACGGACGCACCCACTCCGCGGCACCCACTTGCTACAGGGCGGAGCAGGGGTGAGTCACTGGGCTGAGTCAGGCACCTCACCTTTCATCTCATCTACAGCATGAATGAGAGGAGTGAAGCGACCTAGGACTCCTTGTCCGGGAACAAGCCAGAGGGGGTAGGGATCCATCTGGGGAACAGCAACTGCTTCTCCATGTGTGGTCAAAGGCAAATCCACGCCCGGTTCCTCCTCAAGAAATCCTTATCTTGGGAACTCCGGAGGGCAGCTCTTTTCCACAAGAGAAAAGAGAGCTCTCTTTTTCAGAGCAGCTTGGTGAGACAGGAACACATCTGCTTAAGCATCTGTGGACAGCGTATTAAAACAGCGGCACTGACTAGACCAACCCTTGCTTGGGAGTAGAGGTAGAGGCCAGGGGTTCAAGTACAGGAAGTGAGGGGGGATGAGGGTGTAGGTGCAGCTCCATCAGGGGGCTGCAGGACCTACAACAAATCCTAGGCCTCCATTTCTTGATCCACATAATAAGGGAGATGGTCCGTCTTCCTAGAACATTTCCTGGGTTCCTTCCCAACTTCAGTAGGTGCTGAACAGTTCCAGTGATAAAGAAATCCACAAAAGCATTAGTGAGTGATATTACTAGAATACACCTGCTCTCTCCATGCAGATGAAACACCTATGACTTGCATTGCATATGGCCTAGATTTCTTTTAAAACAGCACTTTTTTATTTTTGAGGAATGACATGTGCCAGGCTCCACATTAAAGTCCTGGGAAAGCACAGATAAATCGGACCCAAATCCCTACCTTCAGGGGGCCCCAAATTCAGAATCATCAGTGAGCTTCTCACAGCTCCCTAAAAGTTTGTTAGAAATTCCATGATAGGGATAGGGGGCACCTGGGCAGCATGGTTGGTAAAGTGTCCGACTCTTGGTTTCAGCTCAGGTCATGATCTCGGGGTCATGAGATCGAGTCCCCGTCGGGTTCCGGGCTCCATGCAGAGTCTGCTTGAGATCCTTTCTCCTTCTACCTCTTCTACCTCTCCCTCTGCCCCTTCCTGGCTCTCTAAATTAAAAAAAAAAAAAAGAAAGAAAGAAAGAAAGAAAAGGAAAAGGAAAAAGAAATTCCATGATAAATACATCAGTAAAAATAAAGAGAGTCTATTAAACTATATTGAATCCAGGCAAGAGAGAAATTAATCATTAGAAAATCAAAGAGATAAGGAACGGGGAAAGAAAAGCAAGCTGCTCCGAGGTAACAGATGAACAAGTCTCTAAAGGAAGGCTGGGGTGAGTGAGGGGTGGGAGGTACCAACAAGGAAAGAATGTGCAAGACAAACTGAAGATACCTTACTGCTAGGGACAGCTGTTAGTCTAATCAGACGTTCCCTGAATGCAGACGCACTGCCTTTCAAACTTCAGCCCTTAATGTGCGACTGTCCCACCAAACCTCAGCTCCAGCCTGACCTCTGCAGCCACTGAGATGGAGGGCTCCTTCTAAACCTGCTGAGTCTGATAGGAAGAGCAGCAAGACGAAAGTGAGAAACCGACTACGGCCAGGCTTCGCATCTGCAGTGATTCTCTCTTTCACTCCATTAGAAACTAGAGACAAGAACTTTGGCTTGTCAAGGACAGGTGTTGAGGAACCCAGGGGTTCCACACGTGTAGCCAGCTGCGCAGCTGCTAGACCCAACCAGGACCAGTCATCTCCCAAAGCGGAAAACACAGGCTGCACTGGGAGAAAGGACTTTGAACTTCTACCGTAAATGTGTTCAACTTTTGATTTTGTTGCCAGTGATCCTCATTAGAACATCCTATCTATCCGATGAAAGGACATAGCACAATTCTCAATTTAGTTCTTTTAAGTTTAGTTATCAATATTTTAGGGCCTCGTTAACATGGACATTCTGATTTCTGGACCCTCCAAAACAAGTTCAAGGAAGACTGAAGTAGTCACAACCATGTGAATATATTTAACACTCCAGAATTGGACACCTAAAAATGGTTAAGATAGTAAATTTTATGTTCTACGTATATTACCACAACTTTAAAAAAAAAAAAAAAAAAAAACCATGGTGTAAAGGGTCATCCTAAAAAAATGGTCCTCCCACTTCTCTCCTCCAGAAGTCTTTAATGTACCTGGAAAATTAAATCAACTCAAAGAGCTCAACCAGTACCACTGGGTACTCATCTCTATTAAGTTTGAACCAAAAATGGACAAGCTGTCAGCCTTGCTCTTGAGAAGCTCTCAGACAAGATGGGATAATATCCATCAGGAGACATTTATAGAGTGCCTTCTACAGCAAGGGATTTGGCCAGACCAAGTAAGCAAACAAGTGTTGTCTTAGGTGCAGACCCTGATTCATCAGTGGAGGCTAACCTCTGCTGATCTGGAGAATTCTGGGACTTGGCTGGAAAAATTGCTATGGTGGTTTGGAGTGTCCCCAGTCAGCAAGGGAAAGGGCAATGGTGGCTGTATATTTGCTATCACTACTCCACAGGGACATTTAAAAATGTAATACCCTGTTCTGTCAAGTGCAAGATGATGTAGCACAGGACTGATGCCAAGAATGGGCTATTTCACCAAAAGGTAGGAGTGGATGGCATAGCATCGGCTGGACTGGGCACCAGGCAGCTGTGTTTCAGGACCCACATCTATAATAGCCAAGTGTCACTTGACTGTTCAAGGTCTTAGCTGTCCATCTGAGGAGAAGAGTTTGGGCTGGTCAGTGCCTCTCAGTCATTTCCACGAAAGCAATGAATGACAAAGGGAGGTGAACATGTACAGGAGACATAACCCAAGCCCACCAGAAACTGGCATTCTCTTTAAAGCCTGTTTTATATTAAAAACTTACCCATATTCCATTCTGCACTACAAAGAGATAATTTAAAAAAATAACTCCCCACCATGCTGTGTCAGGGAGATGTGCTATGATTAATCTGTGGCACCCCCAGGGCCATGGATGCTAAGGTCCTGATGAGTCACCCTCTTGCATAATTTCAGAGATATTCTATTTCCTTTCAGATTCACATTTCTCTCAAGCTACCTTGTTAGCCTCTACCACTTATCTTGAAAGAACAGACTGAAAACTGCTAGTATTTTAGAACCCAAAGGGCTATTTAGCCTGGTCTTCCACATTCCTGACAATTCGACAAGGCCATGCCTTATTTTTACTCCATACACCCCATGATACACAAGATAACGTTGACCAGGATGACAAAGACAAGCAACCAGGCCCCGAGAGCAAGAAGTCAGGCTGCAGCCCCCCTGGCATGTTCCTGACTCAGTTCTGCCCTGCACAGCACACGTCTCCTGTCAATGTCCTGGTGTCTATGGTGGGAGGGCAGGGAGTGGGAGTGACAGACACCATGCCATCCTAGACGGGACCAGATTCTGGAGCTGCAAATGCTCCCATGCAGGCAATGCTCACTCGATATCTAATGTGAGCCTTGTAAGAATTTAACAATATAGAGAGCTGTGGTCTTCTGCATCTCAAATATGGTAAGGAACTCGAGATAGTTGAACAGTTTTGATGTGTTGCCATTTTGTCTTTCTTCTTCCAAGTCCCATGTTTCCCTGTGGGAGGCCACAATAAGGCTTGCGACGAGGACCAAACCAGGCCCTGACTTGTGCCTCCTTTAAAGTCCGAATAACCTAATAAAAGGTTTAGGACGGGAAAAGTTGAGTAGCACTGAGAAAGGGTCTGTGCTATGTGTTGTGCCCTCACCTATGTGACTTCCCACACGTTTGCTAAACAACTGAGAACAATTTAGTTGGGGTCATAAGTTCATGGCTGGTCCTTGCTGCCCTAGTACAGCCCATAAATTACTTTCAGGTTTGCTGTATCAATACAGAACAATTGTACTGGCATTAGCCATTTGGCGTCATGAGGTCTGCTTACAGTCAATTGTGAAACTTATTACGGGAACTTGTGGATGTTTAACTAGACACAGATGTATTGCTTCTCCTATTGTAATATCACTACATATATGGTCTTAATGCTTTGAATAAACTTAACACTGTTGGACATCCTCCTCAGTGCTCCTCCTGACCCCATCTCTCTGCTTCTCGAGTTCTTTTCTTCATCCTCTTACCCTCACGTTCCTGGTCGATCTGTTGCACCAGCCACGACATTTCCCCTTCTTCTCTTCAAGACGATACTGTAGTTGTCCACAGCCTATGAACTGCCCCTAAGTATGACTGTAGTCCCCTTGACCATAGGGCAGCTGCACCTGTGACCTAACCCTCAGAGGGGAGGGCTTCCTAGCCACCAGACTTTCAAGACAAGATAGCTACTAAAGCTCCGGGGTGGGGGAGGAAACTCGACTCCTATTTCAAGGAGCCCATAACAGTAAAGGCTGAGGTCTACTGGATATGCCAGGCACAAGGCTAAGTGCTTCTCCACAACCCCCTCGGGCAGGTACTATCAGCACCACCACCTTCCCAAGGAGGACAAGTACCTTGCCCAAGATCAAATCCACAGAACGTGAAGAAGCTGGGATTCAAGCCCCACATTCTTCTAGCTCTAGAATGGAGTTCTTATCCCTTACAAGGTAAACTTCTACACAGGTTATTGAGGAACTGAGGGCTAATGAGTATGGTTATTGATGAGAGATGAGAAGCAACCAGGAAAAATCTCCTACAACCTCCCACTAGGACAAGCACCCAGCTACCCACACCTGTGCCCCCTTATTCTGTGGGGAGATGAGCCCCCTGTGCTCCAATGAGGAGACTGCCCCTCCGCAGGTCCACCCCCTCACCCACCCACACACGGCACACCCGCAACTCTCTCCTCTCCTGTGCTCACTTTGCCTTCTCTACTGAAACATCCTCATGCTGGTGAGTTACAGCTCGCTGTAACTTGCTTTCATCATAAACAATAATAATAATGTTGCCTCCTGAGCCTATTTCTCTTCTATCTCTTGCTCTGCTCCCCTCTTCAACAAAACTGAGTTCCTTTGTTCCTTTTTTTTTTTTTTTTGGTCTCCAATTCATCTTCTCTTCTCACCCATCTTTCCAACCAGGCACTGCTCCCAGCACCCCCACAAGTGCTCTGCTCAGGCTGCTGCTGGTCTCCACATTGCTATCCCAGTGATCAGCTCTCAGGTCGCTGACACAACTCATGGATCACTGCCTTCATCACATGGCTCCCAGGTTAGCACACCTAGTTCTCCCGCTTACTGGCCATGGCCTTCCTCTCCCTAACCTCTGCCTGGGGAGTGCCCTACAGCTTTACCCTCAGTAACTATCCCCACTTCCTTCATGACCTCATTCAGCATTTAGTCCTCCACCGGAAATACAACCTAGACCCCCAAGACTCCACTATTTGTATCTCCTGCCCAGACCTCCTCCACTGCCTACACAGCATTCAACTGCCTACACAGCACCTCCACTGGGATGTCCAGACATCTCAAACCTAACACGTCTAAAAATCAAACTTTCACTCTTACTCCAAAATCCGTTCCTCTTATGTTCTGTCCTAACCCATCATAGGACAACTTCATCCTTCCAGTTGCTCAGGCAAAAAATCTTGAGGACATTCTTTTTTTCTTTCACTCTCTTCATCTGTTAACTCTACTTTTAAAATATATCTAGAATCTAACCACTTCTATCTTCATTGTTACCACCATGGCCCAAACTACCATCATATCTTATCTGTCATTTATAAGTGCCTCCTAATTAATATCACTACATCTCTCCTTGCCCTCATGCTTGTCTATGTTCAATCTAGCAGCTAGAGAAAACCATTGATAATCAAAGTCAGCTCAGGTCATACTCTTCTCAGAACCCTGCAAGGATTCCTATTGAAGTCAGGAGTAAAACCCAAAGTCTTTCAGTGGCCGATAAGGCTCCACGCAATTTGCCTCCAAGGAGACCATAAGCTTCCTTGGTGTTCTAAATTTGCTAGGCATGCTTCTGCCCCAGGGCCTTTGCACTGGGTGGTCCTGCTACCAAAAACACTCTTCCCCCCGGTACTAACATGGCTTACAGCTTTGCCTTTTCAGTGAAGTCTTCCCTGGCTGACCCACTGCTGACCACTCCGCAGTACCTGTCTCCACCTTCTTTTCCTCTATGTCACTCACTACCTCCTAACATAATACCCCTATTTATTTTGTGTCTCCCCCAACAGAAGTAAACAGTGACTTTAGTTTGCTTCCATATCTCTAGCACCAGAAGAGTACCTAGTACATAGTAAATGCTCAGTGAATATCTGTTGAACTTACAACTTCTATTAAAAAAAAAATGTTGATTATGGTTTCTCTGGAATTCCAGAACACATTTCCCTCTCAATTTTTACTTGTTCCTCATGTTCAAGTAAGGATAAAAACCCCTACTTTCTTTTATGTTGAAATATAAAATTATATATAAATTATATATAATCTTATATATATATATAAGATTATATATTATCTTATATATAGATTATATATATATTATCTATATATATCTTATATATATATTATATATAATTTATATATATATTATATATATATATATAATTATACATAAATATGCACACAGAAACAAATGAGCTTACCAAAGATCCATCTCTTACTCTAGGACAGTGAAAAAGCTTCTCAGATGGCCATGGCTGGTGGTGCTGCTGAACTTGGGGGATCCTCACTTTGCAGCCCCCACCTCTGGGATCATCCTGAGCAGGAGCCCCAGGATGCTTCTCCACATGCCCATGACCTCAGTTCATCTCTGTAGCAGCTCCAAACTCTTTCTAAATAGAAGATATGGAAAATACTTTTTCTTTCGAAACTGGCATCTGGGATACAGCATCTGATATGACTTTATCACGCCCTGAACATTAAAGCACATTTCCAGCTGGCCCCTGAAACCCTCCCTTGAGCTTCATACACATCTTCTCCAGGTTCTCTATTCTTGGGTGTCTAGAAGGCCCAACAGTGTCCAAAACCAACTTTTCTTGCACTTGTGGGTTCATGTGAAGCCTCTTCATCACTCAGATCTTAAAGCCAGCTCTCAACTTTTGCTGAGTATCCTAAGTTGGCACCTGGGCCAGGTCTCACGAGCAGCCAGGAGGCCTCAGATGCAATAGCCATTTTCCTAGAATAAGATGTCTCCACATAGCCACCTGATCATGTCCGAGCCTCTTTAAGCTTTCCCTTGTTTGAAAACTCTTAGGTTTCTTTGTGTCACAGCAAAGCGGGATTCCTTAAGTCCTAACCCACTGGTTTTTCAACACTTTTCATCTCCAATCTCACCAAAGCCTTGCAGGATTCTAATTTCCATTTCACTTCAAAATATCCTTGTTCTCAAGAGACAGTCCTATGCTGCCAGTTGGAGGGGTGTCGGGCCATGATCTGACAGATGAGTCCTTAGAAAGAGGACCCAGGAAGGGCTGAAACAGAAACAGGACTTCAAATTCCTCCTGCTGCCAAGTGGTCTGTTCGCACCAGGAACAACCCTCCCACACCCCATCCTTGCTGAGGATCTTCTTGCTAACTTCAGATTACGTGGCTTTATCAGGACCACAGAAGACTGTGACCACCTGACCGACAGCAATATATCCTAAAGAGGAGGGCTCTAATTCTGTCAGGACAAAAGGGTTTTTTGCTCAGGAGACCTACAGTTCAGTGACCTCCTACCCTTATGGCTCTAAAATGTTTATCATCTGTACACTTCCCCTAACACCCACACTTAACCTTAGTACAAATCAATATCCTTTATAAAATGAAGAAACTATAGTGACATTGATATCGCCAAATAAAGCAAACACAGCCCTGGGGAAACAGGCATTACTCTGCTCTGTTTATTCTTCATATCGCTAACCAATGTGCCCCTTTCATACCATTCCAAAGTTTATTTTTATTTCTATACTTTCAGGCTTAGAAAGCAAATTTCGTTAAAAGGTTTTCTTTTACTGTATCTGAAGTGGCTCTTCAAAAAAAGGAATCTTCGGATTGTGTGACATGCAAAATAGATGTAGCCGCTTAGCAAATAAACTTGCGAGCGGATGTCCGTGGCTCCATGTCACTTGCTTTTGCCTTCTGCACTTGCTTTAGTGACACTTCCCCCTAATTCAGAATGGCCCTCTTGGCCACTTCATTGGTTTTAGAGTCTTCAAAGTTTTCCAAGTCTTTCTGCCAATTTGGGATTAGGTGAAGTGACAGCAGAATCCAGTGCTGGAATCCAGCACGTATATGTAGGGGTGGAGGGACAGAGGGACGGAGGGAGATGTGGGGAGAATCTGAGGCGACACTGTGGCTGGTGAGAGAAGTCATTCTACAAGCACAACAATTCTGGAATAAATGGATTTGGAACCGTCTTGCCTTGTTTACCTAAACAGAAAAGCCAGACAGCAACAGAGGAGATGGTGATCATTCCATCCTGTTATTAGGCTTACAGGGACCCACACTGGTGAAGAGCCAATCTACCTGTTCCAGTTCGGGGCTTAATTAACAATTAGGCTCTTGATTTATTTCCAAGGAATCACGGTTTCCAATTCCAAGTGCCAGTTTAACAAACAAAAACCTGCTAGAACACACTACTTCCACACTTCGTCCATACGTCTTCAACCTCAGGCAGCTTCACTGGGAACAATCAGACCCAGCCTTCCTATTGTACATTAATGCCAAACAAAGGACCAGGAAAATAAATCATCATCAACCCTGCCCTGGGTAGAGTGCAAATTACCCAGCCCCCCAAGGATAAGGTACGGGGATACTTCCAAAGTCATAGAGCTCTGAGAAGATCTGGATGCCAGGAAGTTTGTATTCCTCATTAACTCTGCCCCATTACTTCACAGTCCACCCTCCATGGGTACCCGTGCACAAAGTCGCTGCCCACCCAGCCCCTCACCATGCCGATTATCTGTCTGCCCACTGATATCTACATACTGAACCCCGACTGGTATTTACCCACTGCTTGGCAGCTACCAAAGGGCTATAAGGCATAGTTCCTTGGAGATGTACTTTCCAAACAGGGTCACTGTAGAATGGAAAGAAGGATATACACGTAACCATGATCATAATCAAACCCAATGAGAGAAACCACATGCTGCACAGTCCCAGAAGCATGGAAGATGTAGACCAAGAACCAGCTTGCCCAATGACGTGCCATGGCCACTTCACTGCTTACAGCCCAGGTTTGAACATTTATCTAACAAACACAAAGGGTAAGAAATGGTTGGGGCTGGCCCTGGTGACCATCACTGTAGGGCTGAGTCTTGGCCACCCTCCCAAGAAGCCGGCAGAACTCTGGTTCTGACAAGGTCCAACCAGATCACCACTCCACAGCTCTCAATGGAGGAGCTCAACAGCTTCCCCACCGCTCCCCTGAGAGATACACACATTCAAGAGTCCCTTGCAAGCCTTGAATAAGTAAAGCTTTAGCCATCAATTCCCAAGTACCCCCACGTGCTTACTCTCATGTGATCTCCACATGCCCTGGTCCAGGGCTTTTAGCATCTTGCCCTACAGCCAGCCTCTCCATTTCATCTCATTTTAACAACCAACAAATGCTGAGCACCCACTGCAGGGCAGGTCAACGTGTATTTCTCAAGTCAGCCTTTAAGGCAAAAATCAAATATAATTTAAAATCACTCAGGAAAATCCCTGAGTTGGGACAGGTGTCCTCTCGACAACTCAAAAACCAAGAATTATCACCTTGGGTGTCTATTTGCATTATGCCAATAGCTTCCCTTTCCCTGGGGGCAGCAGAGTCCAAGAGCTCCTTTGAGCAGTGAATGGCAAAGGGTTAAATCAAGGGATTTCTTGCTCTCTCTACCCTGAGCTAAAAGAGCTGATTTCACAAGTTAAATTGAGTGTATGATGATAGGACTCCACCGTATCTGCAAGGCATATATTAGGTGCCATCAAGCAAAGAAATGAATCTAAAACCGCTGCCCTCAACTTACCTATAACCCAGTTGGGAAAGATTGGTTCATCCTCTGAAAATCATAGATAACAGTTAAACACGAAGCCATCAGAACTGACAGACGTCGGATACTAAGTGCTACAGACATTCAAAGGAAAAATAAATGCTATAGTGTAGGGTGGGCTCAAAAGACTTTCATGGAGAAATTTAAACTGGCTCTTGAGGTATTGATCACATTCTTTCTTAAGATGGGTGGACTGAGAACCAATGAGTGTTCCACACAAAACTGACCTGGTCATCTAAGCATACAGTGGTATTTTCTATTATGTCTCCACTCTCCCTCTTGAAAGTGCCAACTAATTCACTGACCAACACTGTCCACGGTACTATGTTGCGCCAAGGTCGCAGGGTAACCAGGCACCATAGTTCAAGTTCTACATGGTTGCCAAAGCTTAAGCTAAATCTTGATGTTATTGTTATGCTAAAATAGAGGACTATACAACTAAGAACAACATGCTAACTGCTTCTTTACAATCACAGAGACTCTTACGTGAGCATTTAACCTGACTTTCCTGACAAATTATTCATACGAGTATCCTGATCCATTCTTTCAAACCCTAAGGCATTACTTGGATCGTCTCATACCAGCCTGTGTTAAAATTAATCTTTTCTATTTCCCTTTCTTGCAGAGTCCTATGACCTTCTCTAAGTTTCCCTGTCCATTTTGGCACTTTCTCCACTCTCAGGACTCAAGGTGACTGAGCACAGTCCCTGGACACTGGCCCTGGGCCTCACTGTGAATGAATGTAAGGGAGCCAGTGCTTAGGTCCACATTTTGGACACAGCTCTCATCCCTGGCTAGCTCCACTCACCCCTCACTGGGCTTTTTCAGAAGGGAAGGGAGTAAGAGACAAAGAAGGACCCAAATCTGATCCAAAGCCAGCTGGAATAAGGGTCAACTAGAAGAATCCAGGCATAGATATTTAAATAGGTAGCCCTGATTCATACGGGAAGTAGTTTAATAAATCAACATAACATAGTACATTTCCAAAAATTCAGATACTGGCCAATTTCTCCAGGTCTGAAAGACATTTCTGACATTTCCTTCAAGAGATGGCATGAGCACAATACCAATTATACAATTATTACAATACCAGAAATACCAATTCAAATCCAGATTCTATTAAGATTCTGCTGAAGCACTTGTGAGACTTCAGACATTTCCTAAGTTTCAACTTTAGTTTCTTCATCTATAAAGAGAGCCAGTAGGACTAGATGACTTTTATGACTAGATGACTAATTAATGATTTTAAAGGCAGAAGTATCACAAGTCTGAGAAAAATTGAAAGCAAACATCAGAGTCAGAATAGAAGGGACAATGGTTGAGGGGGTAGGTTACCTGGGTGGCTCAGTCGGTTGAGTGTCCGACTTGATTTCCACTCAGGCCATGATCTCAGGGTCATGGATCCAGCCCCCATGTCAGGCTCTGTGCTCAGTATGGACTCTGCTTGTTCCTCTCCCTCCCCCTAAGTGTGCACATGCTCTCTCTTGAATAAATACATAAAATCTTAAAAAAAAAAAAAAAAGAAGAAGAAGAAGAAGCAGAAGCAGAAAAAGCTCTGGAAGATGATGATCTGAAAGTTTCAGAAGATAATGGACTAGGGAAAACCCAGAATTGCTCTATAAGAATATCTACAGATTTCTTTCTTCTAGGTTCTGCCTTATAGTCAAACATAGATCCATCTCTTCCCAGAACAGTTAAGAGTCACAGAAGGGACATACCCATAGATGTCGTCCCACACAGTCTTCTTGGAAGGGGTAACTTAAGCTTACCTACCTAAGGGAAATGAAAAGATCCCCAAGAGTACACACCCTGACCTCAGTAATTCAGACAACTACCTCACCATCATTTGGAGTCTCAAACTCCCTTAAGGCACAGCCTAAAACCCTGAGTGAAGTTTTACAGTCCCAAAGTTTTACAAACACCCAACATGTTCTGAGGCTCTCAGATACATTATTCTGTTATAAAATCTTAACTGGAGTTCAAGGTGGTATTAAATATTTAAATAGCACTGTAGAAAAAAAAAAAAAGAAGTGAGGTTGAGACCCCACAACTTCTGAAAATTTAAAAGTTGTAGAAAATTTAACCCACCAAAAATCTACGGCACTTTCTATAATCTTCACTTCTCCTGCTTCAATAAAGTCTCTTGTTCAGCAAATTTACTTTATCAAGTCTAATTAAGTCCAGTTAAAGTCAGACTGCTTTGAATATGAGTTTCATAAATATGACTAAGAGTTTAAATTATCGGTTACCCCACCTACAATAAACTTTGGCTTTGCTCTTTGGCAGTCAGAATGTGAATGGTTAGCACCTGTCCAGTAGCTGGCACACAGTAGGAATTCAATTAGTGCTTCTCAATGCATCATCACTAACCCCCAGTGCTTAGTCAGCAAGTCTCCACATCAGGCAGGAGTTAAGCATTGTACGTGCGGTCTCTTACTCCTCACAACAACCTTATTAAATACCTCCATTTTACGGATAAAGAAACTAAGGCTTAAAATTATTAACAGCTTCTCCACAGCCCAGAAGGAATTTGAGCTCAAGTCATGTCTCTCTTTCTCTCTCCCCACCTCCCTCTCATCAGTTCCCCACTGAACTTTTCCTCAGAATGCAAGAGTTTAGGAGGCTGGACCAGAAGTTGTGGGGTCTCAACCTCACTGGCTGTTATTTGCACCCACATCAGTTACAGACAAAGGTGACAACTGATGTGATGATGGCCTGTGTGTGCTGGTTCTCCTGGGAGGCCCAAAGCTGCTGCTGAAGCTGGAACACTTTACCAAAAGAAGGGAAGTAGGGGACAGGATTTAATATAAACCACACCCCCCAGCAGTGTGGTTACTGCCACACTCCAAGCTCAAGGGAAAGATACACTCCAGGGTCTAATCAGCCACTCCCTCCAAGCAGAGCCTTTCTAGAAGGCACAGACGCCAATGGCAGGCTTATTCCTACCCACAGGAGCACTTGCAGCAGCAACAGCAATAACAAGTTTCAGCAAGCATGCTGCTCAGCGACAGATTCCTCGCTAGCCTCACATTTTCTAAGTCTCCATCCCAAAGATATTTTCTTGGCCCAATACACCCCCTTTACAACGCTGGCTTGAACAAGTATTTCAAGGAAGCCATGACCGTCAGTAGGCGTCAGGTGCACAAGAATATCAGGCTGAAGGTGTCCCCTCTGCCAGTCCACAACCACGGCTGCACTAAGCAGTTCAAATGCACCATGTGGGCGGATGCACATTTACACACCCTAAGGATTCAGAGACACCAAACGTCATCCATTAACTGAGGTCACAGAAACCACCTCTCATTTCAGATTTACAGCTTAGCAATTATTTCTGAGAGAAGGCCGAGTACAAGCAACCGGCCAGCCCTGCAGACCACCAGCCCTCAGCCTCCCCACCCCCAACAAATATCTTTGCTTCACCACCAGGTGTTAGCAGAAAAATCTGACGTGAAGATTCACCAGCTCCGAAGTTGTTAGTCGCAGAAATCAAGAGGTTTCCTCCAGCTCTAACGTCCCATTCCGCCCTCATAAACACAAAGTCCTCTCTTGCCGTGGCTGCCCTTTGCTTTCTCCGGTCTGTTGGTCCTGGAAGGACCTTGGTTCAACTAAAAGCGTTAGGGGAGGAGGGGACCTCGGTGAGTTTATTTCTCAGTAGTACAGATCTAGATGAAGACTCCCAAACCCTCTCCAGCCTCAAGAGTTAGATCATGTGGGAACCAAACACTGTCTAAGAAAAAAAAGAGAAGCTGAGCAGTGCCAGTCTCCACTTTCTCGCGGGAGGAACACCGCTATACTATGGGCGGGCCGGGGGGGCGGGGGGGAGGTAGTGATCTTCTAAACTGTGTTTGCAAAGCCCCAGCCCAGATCTGATATTTTGCTTTAACCCTTCGGCTTGGGCCTGCGCAATGCAGGGGCCTAAAGGGTCTTTGGGTACCGCCAGACGCTTCGGGGCCTGGGCGGGGGACGGGGCACACCACTCATAAGATCTTGTTTTTCTCAGCTGATCTAGTCATGCGAACAGGTGCTTGGTCAATTCCATCTTTCAAAAGGAGGGGAGGGGGTATGTTAGAGTAGCTCCCACAGGAGCGCCCGCCGTGCGGGGAAAGCCACGCCAGGGCAAGATGAAAAGTGGCTTTCCAACTTCTGCGGGGCTCCCTAGTCTGCGGGGAAGCCGGGTGTTGCGTGAAGTTGGGAAAGGCCTGGATCTTCCGGAACAACGCTCCCAGCAAGCCCACAGCGGCGACACGGCGACCCTACACCCTGGGTCACCCCCCCACCACCACCACCACCACCTCCGCTCCAAACACACACGTGAGGCTCAGCAAAGCGTGCCACCTGCCGGGTTCCCAGCAAACATGCCCGAAGGGAAGGACCGCCGGAAAACACTTTGTTTAAAAAGAAAGAGAGAGAGAGAGAAAAAAAAAATAGTAAACTCTCCCGGGGCCAAGAACAGCCTGGCCTGGCACCGGGGCCGCAGTCCGCGGGGCTCGGCCCCGGGGTCCTCGGGTTTCTAGGGCTGAATGGGGGAGGCGCCGCGACCGGCTCTGCGGCTGGCCGCGCTCCCCCGGGGGCCCGCGGAGTCCCGGGCGGGGCAGCCGCACCGGCAGGGCCCGCGGGCGGGAACGCGGCTCGCCCTCGCCCCTCCTCGCGCGCGGGCCGGCGCCGCCGCGGGGCTGGGAAGTCGGGAACTTACAGCCGCCTGTCCTCCGGCTCCAGCTGCCGGTGCATGGCCAGCGAGAAGCCGAAGAGGCTCCCGGGGTCCCCCGTTTTCCGGATCACATTGTCCTCGCGGGTGTCCAAGTTGAAGGCGGCGCCGAGCCGGGACAGGAGCCCCGCCGACAGGTAGAGCAGCCACAGCTGCCCCGTGGCCGCCATGGACGGGCGCACCGGGAGGTGGAGCGGGAGCCGAGGCTGCAGCCCTGCGCTCCGGGCCGGGTTCGAGGCTGCCGGGCTGCGGGGCTGCTGCTGCTGCTGCTGCTGCTGCTGCTGCTGCTGCTGCTGCCGCCGCCGCCGCCGCCGCCGCCGCCGCCGCCGCCGCCGCCGCCGCCGCCGCAGCCACCTTCGTCTCCTCTGGCCACCGCGCCGGCCCCACCCCCGGGACGAGTCGCGCTAGCCGCCCGGCCGCTCCCCCTCGCGGGCAGCTCCTGACCGCTGAATGAGCCCGTTGTTCTCTGGAGACTCGCAGGCGTTTTATCAAGTGACTAGGACGCCGGCCCCGCCCCTCCCCACCCCTCTGGCCCCTCCTCGCGCGCCCGGCGCGGGGCCGGGTTGCCTGCACCTTCCCGGCCGGCCTGGCTGCGCGGGGTCGCGGTGCTGCCCCTCCCGCGCCACCCCACGCCTCTCCCGCCGCCGCCTACCTGGCCCGGAAGCCGGCGTGGGACATCTGGGTGCTGGGGGGAGACGAGCTCCCGGCCCCGCAGCTCCATCCCCAGGGTCCTCCGGGAAAGAAGCCCTGGAATTGTGGTTGCCGTTCCGTGCGGAGCCAGAAAGGCGTTTACTACCTGTTACGCAAGAAGTGCTATGATGCACTGTCCCCGACCGCCTTAAGCAGCGGATTCTCGCCGACCCGAGCCCACGTGCAAATGCTCGCTTCATTCATTCAGTCCACGAGTGCTTCTGGACCGCTTAACGCTCGCCAGATCCTTGGGGAAGGGAGCTGCGTGGATTGTTTTCGGCCCTCAAAGAACTAACCGTCCAAAATGATAGCGCAAACTTGGATAGTGCTATACAATTTATATAGCTCATTTTATAGCCCATTTAGCCCTCATAACAATCTGCATAACAATTCGCAGATTAGAAAACTGAAGCTCAGCCTTAACCCTGAGCACCCAGGGATATGCCCCGTGAAAAGGAGAGCTTTGGGGACAAGTCACCCTGGTGTAAGCAATTTCATTTTCTAGGTGCTCTAAAGCGGAGAAGCAGCTTCTCAACAGGAAAGGATGGGTGTGTAAGGTGGTACCTACGATCTCAGGAGCTCTTATTTCCTCCCCAAATTCCCAGGACTAGATTCTTGCCAAGAGGCAGCTCTGAGCTCTGTGTGGGTGGCCTGAAGTCTCCTGCCTCTAGAGCTTGGGGTGGGGCCTCAGCACGGTGTTGACCTCTGGGGCAACTTTATTGGCGGGGTTCTTCAGCCGCAGAGACAGACAGGGTTACTGTGGTACTGGGGTGACAAAAAAATTTTACTTTTTTATTTTCACTCTCTTCTGACATTTAGCATTTCCTTCCTTTATAAATGGAAGGGAAACACCACAGTGGCAGTGGGATATGTATCTAGGACTTAGTCTCCAGTAGAACCCACAGGTTTTGTTTTTCGCTGGGGTTTTTTTGTTTTTGTTTTTGTTTTTTACATCACAGCATAGTTGTTACAATATCATTAATTACAGTAGTTATTAAATAGACCCGCCACTAGATCTTGTTATGCAATAGGCCAATTAAAAAGTATATATATTGGGACACCTGGGTGGCTCAGTTGGTTAAGTGTCTGCCTTGGGCTGGGGTCCCACATCTGGCTCCCTACTCTGGGGGAAGCCTGCTTTTCCCTCTGCCTGCTTCTCCCCCTGCTTTGCTTGCTCTCTCTCTCTCTCTCTCTCTCTCTCTTTGAAAAATAAATAAATCTTAAAAAAAAAAAAGAAAAAAGTTCCTTTTAAAAAAGCATAAAAATTTTTTAAAGTATATATATTTATACAACAACTTTTTAACATTTTGTTAACTGTATTTCAAAATAATTGGTTTCATTTGAAATCCCGTGTATTTTATGCTTTTAAAAACCTTGTTCTGAAAAGGGATTCATGGTTTTGGGCAGCCTGACAAAATGGGGTCCCATGCCCCTAAAATAGTTTAAGAAATGCTAGCCTGAAGACTTCTGGAATGCCTTGGGGAAACTGCCTTGGAATCTGATATCCCTGCATTAGAAACAGAAGCAGAGTACAGTCCTGGGGAAGACCTAAAGTTCTGTGTGTGCAAGTGGAGATAGGAATGGGGGTGCCCTTCACCTAAAGGAGTATTTGTACCAAGGGAACAGCCCACACCGCACAAAAAGGCTGCCTGAACGTCATCAAGGGTTGTTGGGTGATAACAGCTTCTGGAGCAAGTCCCTCAGCTTAGGAGGGGGAGGTCCCACTTGTCTGCCAATCAACAGCTCCAGTCAAGTACAGACAAAAGTGGGGTGCAGTGAGTTCAAATTCAGCAGGCAATGCAGGAAATCAGACTGTTTTCACAAATGTGTAATAACCTTGTTAAGATTATGTGACTGTTGGCAACTGAGTAAGTTAAGAAACATCTGTATTATGGGGCGCCTGGGTGGCTCAGTGGGTTAGAGCCTCTGCCTTCGGCTGGGGTCATGATCCCAGGGTCCTGGGATTGAGCCCCGCGTCGGGCTCTCTGCTTGGCAGGGAGCCTGCTTCCTCCTCTCTCTCTCTGCCTGCCTCTCTGCCTACTTGTGATCTCTGTCTGTCAAATGGACGAATAAAATCTTAAAAAAAAAAAAAAAAGAAACATCTGTATTATGATTTTTTTTTCACACAAGATAGCCTTTTTTCTTCATGTGGAACACATACTATTCCAGAGAAACAGGTCCAGACTATTACAGGTAGAGTACAGTAAGCTTCACTGCAGCCTGGTACCCAGTGCGAGCCACTGACATGCCTGTAACAGTTGCTGAAATATTTCTGAACTGGTTGATAAAAGCTGTGCCCTGAGCTCTCTAGTTTCAACTGCCCCCACCCTGGCCACTTTCCTAGGACTCACCAGCCTCCCCACAATACAGCAACTAAAGTTTTAAACCCATAAGCCTTTGTGCTGCAAGGTCGGGTATGTCCGTGTCATAGCAGCTGTTAATGATCCTGAATATGATGCCTTGCTTCTGTGCACCATTCTCCGCTTTCTTCCCAAGATACGATTAGTAGAGGACATTTGAATAGCCAGTTCCCTACTTGATCCCAAATATTGATTGTGCTCAAATTGACATTTTAAATAATGTGAAATTTAAAAGAGCAACTAACAATAGAGTGCTACTAAACTGAACGACACTTGTTTGGGAAAAGGAAGGGATGAAGAAAAACAGGGATGAGAGATGTGTTCTGGAGTGTCCCGAGTGCCCATTGCCGATGGAAAACTTTCAGCCACACTCCTGCCTTTCACCTACCTCCTGCCTAGGATGCCAGACATACTTGAAATTGAATCAAACTCAGACTCTTGACAATAATCTCTTTGAAGACAGTCAGCTTTTCCTGATTAACTGTAACAATCAAGTTTTGTGAATCAGTTGTCATTTCCATAGTAAATAGGGTTAGGCTAACATAAGAGAGAAGTATCTTAGGAAAGGGAGATGTAGCCGTCTTTCAGGATCTGCTGAGGATATTGTCAGTTTCTGGGGCTGAAGAAATGAAAGAAGCAAGAAACTTAAAAATTAAGAGGTCAAGACCTAGGGAGGGAGGTACATAGTTTTAATGAAAAAAATAAATCTGAGACAAGAAGACACTTGTCTGGAACCAAAGGGAGAAAGTTAGCTTGGTGATAAAGATGTGCTGACTGTATAGGGCATGGTGTGTGTGTGTGTGTGTGTGTGTGTGTGTGTGTCCCCATGCGCATGTGCGCATATCGCAAAAAGGGTTCTTCAAATCCAGTTATGACAAAATCACGTCATGTTCCAAAAAAAGGTCGATTAGAAAACAAACAGCAATACCTAAGAATATGATTATAAAATCACTGAAGATACTTCTACAAACTGAAAATTTTAAATAAAAAAGGCAGTGGAAGCTTTGAATAGATATTTGCTCAGATGAGAGCTTTTGAATTATATTTTACCAATACACTTTTCAAAAGGAAATCATTTGCTCTATATCCCACCTTTGGTAGGGGAGCTTTCAAATAATTTTAAACTATTGGTCACCTGCAGAGAAGTCAAAGAAACTCATGTCATGCCTGAAATATTTCCCATTTCCTGGGACCTACTGTAATCATTTTGCTATCAAGTTCACTATTGTACTGACTTCATCATCACCAACAGCAGAGAATATCATATTCGCTGCTTTTTAGGCCACATGGAAACTAGCTATGGAAAACTTCTCTTTATTCTCCTTTTGTGGTTGCATTATACTGATAGTTTTATATGTTCTCTAGAGCACATGGTCTGTGGAACCAAAGACCCTTGCTTCAAATTCTGTCTCTTTTCCAACCTGGCCAGATGACCGTAAATCATTTCATTTCTCCCTGCCTCAGTTTCTCCAGCTATGAAGTGGGGATGAGGATAGCATCTACCCCCAAAGAATTGCCTCGCCTTAAGCATTAGTAAAGTTAACAGGATCTGAAGCACTTAAAATGTATTAAAATCAGAATTTCCACTTGTGTACCGTCTTTCAAAATTTGGCTTTCACAAGTTAGGTATTGACCCATGATAAACAAACAGTTTTATGAATTAGACATATGTAGTAAACTTTTCCAATAGGGATTGTACTATTCAATGTCAAACTTTATGTTTCAGAAAAAGAAAGTTTTCCATTTTACTTTTTTGTCTCTTTATACTAGTGGTCAGGGGTTTGCCTTCCATACTGAAACTTACTGCCTTTTTTTGGCATTTCATTTGCTCTAAGTCACAGGGCATTTTATAGGGGCAAACCTGCCTCTGGCTGGAATCAGGAGAATCCAAATTACTAGCTATGCCTTTAAAACTCAGATCTATTTTTTCCAGTTTTATTGAGAGATAATTTACATAAGTTTAAGGCATACAATATGTTTTATATATATATATATGTATTGTGAAATAATCACCACAATAAATTTAGTTAACCTGTTACTTCATAGTTCAATTTTTTCCTTGAGATGAGAACCTTTCAGATTTGCTCTCTTAGCAACTTTTAAATATAAAATACAATATTTTTAACTACAGTCACTCTGCTGTGCATTAAATCTCCAGAACTTATTTATGCTATTAACTAGAAGTTGTACCTTTGGACAACCCGTCACACACACACACACACACACACACACACACACACACACATCTCTACTTGTGATAACCACCAATCTGTTGTGTTTCTATGAGCTTGGGGTTTGGGGGATTTTTTAGATTTCACATATAAGCGAGATGATACAGGATTTGTCTTTCTCAGTCTGCCTCATTTCATTTAGCATGAGGTCCTCAAGTTTCATCCATGTTGTCACAAATGGCAGGATTTCCTTCTTTTTATGGCTGAATAATATTCTGCTGTATATATGTTTATTTAGAAACTCACAACATGTTTTCATTATCAATTAATCCATCAGTGGACATTAAGGTATATATTTTAAAGTATGTACATTTTAAAGATATATTTTTAAAGATATATTTTAAGTAAATTTCAGAACACCAGGTGGCTCAGTTGGTTAAGCCTCTGCCTTTGGCTCAGGTCATGATCACAGGGTCCTGGGATTGAGTCCCACATCAGGCTCTCTGCTCAGTAGGGAGTCTACTTCTCCCTTACTCTATGCCTGCTATTGTGCCTGCTTGTGATCTCTCTCTCTCTCTCTGTCAAATAAATAAATAATATCTTTTAACAAAATAAAGTAAATTTCATTTGACTATTTCTAATTCATTTATAAGGAGCCCATCAAAATGTCATATAGTATTTTACATTGTCATTTCAGGTGGGATTTTTTTTTTTTTAAGTTTGTTTTGAGGGATTTTTCTAAGCCAAGAAGCCACAGCTTGTCAGCCATCCAGAAATAAACTAAACCTTAAATGAATCATGTTAAATTTAAAATGGAGTTGCCATGACTGAGATGAAACCACCTCTTGGAAAATTTGGTTTTCCATCCACCGTCATCAGAAACAAATACGAAGTTATGTGTATCTCATGCCACACATAATGTTGTCTTTTGAAAAATTCAGTTGTAATTAATATACAGTGTTGTATTAGTTTCAGGTATATAATATAGTGATTCAACAATTCTATACATCACTCCTTGCTCCTCACGGTAAGTGTTCTCTCAATCCCCTTTGCCTATCTCACCCATCCCCCCACTCACCTCCCCTTTGGCAACCACCAGTTTGTTCTCCATATTTAAAAGCCTGTATTTTGGTTTGTCTCTTTTTTTCTTTGTTCCTTTGTTTTGCTTCTTAAATTCCACAGATGAGTGAAATCATATGGTATTTGTCTTTCTCTGACTGACTTGTTTCACTTAGCATGGTACCCTCCACCGCATCTTCTTTATCCATTCATCTATAGACAGACACTTGAGTTGCTTCCGTATCTTAGCTGTTTTAAATAGTGCTGCAGTAAACCTAGGGGTGCATATATCCTTTTGAATTAGTAATTTCATTTTCTTTGGGTAAATACCCAGTAGTGGAATTACATGTGGTAATTCTATTTTTAATTTTTTGAGGAACCTTCTACTGTTTTCCACAGTGGCTGCACCAGTTTGCATTATCGAGGAGGCACCTTAGCCTCTTCCACTTCCCAGCTGAGGGGCTGGGACAAGTTCCTCTACTTCTCTAGGACTCAGTTTTCTAATCCATGAAACAGCCCAAATTCTGATCTCACCAGATTGTTCTACCGATTAAATGAATTATTATATAAGTGAGGTATGTAGCACAGCGTCTACCCTTAAATATGTAGTGAATAAAATGGTAGCTATGAAAATGAAGGAGGAGGGCACCTGGGTGGCTCAGTGGGATAAGCCTTTGCTTTCGGCTCAGGTCATGATCTCAGGGTCCTGGATCAAGCCCTACGTTGGGCTCTCCACTTAGCAGGGAACCTGCTTCCTCTCTCTCTCTGCCTGCCTCTCTGCCTACTTGTGATCTCTCTCTGTGTCAAATAAATAAATAAAATCTTAAAAAAAAAAAAAGAAAGAAAGAAAGAAAAGAAATTGAAGGAGGAGACAATATACCAGAAAATAAAATAAGAGTAGGTTCAGGTAATGGGCAATAAATGCAGGAAGAGAGAACACATATATGAGGTCACTGTACCCCACATTCACTTCATGTAAATGGTCAGGATAAACCATTCCTTCCCATTAGAGCTTGGCAAATAGTCCCTGTCATTCCAGCTTCTCAGTGCCTGACGTTTGGGTGGAAGCAAGTCCGTGCTTCCCACTGGCTCTAGATCACTCGCTTCTCTCGCAGTGTTTGCAGAAGCAACAATGGGCCCCAAACTGGGCACCATAAGCTGAAAAGAGAAAAACAGCTCAGAGGACTAGCCAGCTAGGAGGCCTGGTGGGAGAATAAGAAGAAAGCTGAAGGACATTCCCAAACACATTCTTATCTTCCTCTTTTCACAATCTGTTCAACCGCAGGAGAGTTAGTGGTAAGGATTATCCAAAACCATGACCGATTTACAAATCACTGTTACTGTTTGAAGCTTTAGCTTATCGAATACATCTTGCTGCTAATATTAAAGCAGCTCATACCACTGAAAATAAATTGGCAGGGGAGCTAGGAGAACATGCAGCTTAATAGGGAAACCAGACCCTGAACTTCAAAATTTCTTCGAAAATTTTGAATGTGGAAAGCAAGCCATCTGCATACAAGTAAGTACTATATCTCACAAGAAATATGAGGGCCCCGTGAACATCCCACTATGTAGAACAAATAACAAAGAAAGCAGGAAAAGAATGCAGAAATCTGGACCACCTGATAGCTGAGAATGTTCCCGTAACAATGGCTTTGCTGTCCCTGATCACATGATTAAAAGTGAGGCGTCGAACAGTTCCACACTATACAACACATTTCTGGCCATTCCCGGTGAAAAAGGAGGAAAATGGACTCAATGACACTTAATATCACATTTCATTTTCAAAAGTCATGGAAAGTCAGTGCATTTCCAAAGGCAAAAGCCATTTCCGAATTTTGTAACCGGAGACATCAAAGCAGGGACTTTTCGCAAGAGAGAATGTCAGGGACTCTGACCAAATTAAGACTCAGGATATCCCAGCTTCTGATTTGGTAACCAAGAGCACACCTTCATAGCCTTCTTCAGCTCTGGCCAGCAGGACCAAATTTCCTGCCTCCCAAACCAGGCACTGTAGCAGTTCGCAAAGAGTGAGCTTAATGGGAGGTGTCTTCTGGCGGGGAAAACATCACCAGGAACATTGTATCAGTTAGGTTGAGCTACTCAGACATAAACACTTCTGCATGTTCTTCCTGCTTGCAGAAGGGCGGAAAGCCTCAAAAAGCTAATGGGATGGCTGGGGCGGGACTGGGCAGTGGGGTGTGGGGGGCAGGGGGTGGGATTCCTGCCCTGCCCAGTCCAGTGAACCAGGGTGAAAATTTTCAGCCTTCGACCCTACTAGCAAATAGAGTCTCCCCCGTCCCTGGTGTTCCAGAAGTTTACTTTCCCCAAGTAGCTAACCCACCCCCAGTTGCTACCGGTTACAGGAAAGTTTGGGTAAATGCCACATTGGTTGAAAAGAAGGTAAGAGAGTATGGGAGACAGTCAGCTCTTTGATTTTGAGGGGCTCTTAGAATTCCCTAATTTGCACTCAGTAAATAAGCAAAATACATTTATTTCTCTGAGACTTTCTTTATGTGCTGACTACAGTCATCTAGCAATGTCTATAGTGGTTATAAATAATTTTAATCTGTGTTTTTTGGATAATTCAAATGCAGGAAAAATAGTTGTAGTGTTACGTGTATTTTTAAAATATATTCCAAAGTTGAAATCTTTGCAAGTGTTAATTAAAAAGCAAATATATATATATATATATATATTCATTCCAGCCATTAACTACTACAATAACTATTCAAAGAGGGGAGTAGCACTGAGTCGACACCCTGACCATCTGCCCAGGGACTCCCTTCTCAGACTCCATCAACTCTCTGGATGCACCTCTCCCCCACTTCATAGTGAGTGCTACTGCGATTCATCTGCTTACAGAACTGTCTGCTACTAAACTTAGTTCCTTGAAATTGGAGGCTGTATTTTGTATCCCTGGCACCAATACCTAGGCCTGGAACATGGAAACTACTGAAAAATGACTGACTGTGGTACCTTAGGTTTTCCCTTTTATGCCAGTAGGCTTCTTTGAAGTTGGAGGGTTTGCTTCTGTTGGTGGTGGTGGTGGTGGCTTTTCTTTTCTTTTTTTTTTTTTTTTAAGATTTTATTTACTTATTTGACAGAGAGAAAGAGATCACAAGTAGGCAGAGAGAAAGGGGGAAGCAGGCTCCCCGCTGAGCAGAGAGCCAGATGCGGGGCTCGATTCCAGGACCCTGAGATCATGACTGGAGCCGAAGGCAGAGGCTTAACCCACTGAGCCACCCAGGCACCCCGTTGGTGTTGGTTTTTTAAAGAAAATGTGTCACCCTTGTACTACATGCTTACAGTGGAGCATACCCAGCAGTGTACTTTATACAAAGGGCACATCCTCACTACCCTGATTCCTCTAAAGATTGGTAATTCTCATGCAAAAGAAAAACTCCTGCATCTAGGCAGCTAGTTAATAAGGCACCATTCTGGACCCAAGGTCTCCAATGCTCTCATCCTGCCAACAGTTCAAAGACCGGTAGGAAAAAGTGAAAATGAGCTGCATAATCTAGAGTGGAAATTCTTAGGGTTTGAGGGAGGCTGGAGGGAGAGTGGAGAGGAGGTGGGTATGAAGGCTGAAATTCCAGGAGTCCTTTGAGCAAAGAAAGCAGCAGGGTCCCTGGAAGGCTAGATCCCCTAAATCGGAAAATCTACTTTTTCACTCTTTGGTCTGCTGTCCCCAAGTCCTCACAATGCTGCCAGCATCAGTGTGCCTCATCCTATAGTCACCAGATAAAAAGAAGGCATGGTGGCATGAAGTGGGAGTTTCCCTAAGCTCCCCCGGCTCTACCACTCGATCCACTCAACAGTGTATCCCTGAGGCAGTCTGCACCCTGCCCTCGCCCCATTCCAGCAGTACGTGCCTAACTGGGAGGAATCTCAATGCCAGCTAGACTTTCTCAGGAAAAGATTTCTGGAGAAAGCAGCATGGAGTACACATGGCAGACACTGAGGCTCATGAACTTGAACCAATACTACCCATGTGGCTTTTTAATGCAATAAAAATCAAAAGCCTGGAGAAAATGGGCTTCAGTTTGCACCTGCAAATATGATAATATTATGGTTCAGAATCACAACTCTAGTTTACACAGAATTCTGGAGACACAGTTAGTGGGTGAGGGAGTATGGTCATAGCAATAAAATGACAAAGCATTAAGTAAATAGTGAGGAAATGCATCCAGAGTGTGTGTCCCGGGGTTTAATACTTAGGGACTAAATTTTTTTATAGAAACATCCTTTTTCTCTGGGATTTGTTCAAGGTTGATAGTAAAATGGTCAGCCAGGAATTATCTATTTGGAACCTGTATGGTTACTTTATTTTTTATTTTTTTAAAGATTTTATTTATTTATTTGACAGAGATCACAAGTAGGCAGAGAGGCAGGCAGAGAAAGAGAGGAGGAAGCCGAACAGAGCGCAATGTGGGACTCGATCCCAGGATCCTGAGGTCACGACCTCAGCTGAAGGCAGAGGCCCAACGCACTGAGCAACCCAGGCGTCCCTATGGTTACTTTAAATTATATATTCCATTTAGTGAATTCCTCAATTGTTACTAAATATTAAGCATTTGGCACATACCAGGGCTTACTAAATATTATTAAATTAATAAATACTAAGTATAAATAAATAAATAAATAAATAAATACTAAGTATTTTTAAATTGCTAAATACTAATTAATTATTTAATGTTATATATTAATATATTAAATACTAAATATTTTAAATTAAATTTAGCTTATTAAATATTACTAAATATTATTATTCAATGTGTGCTCAGTATAAGGGTTCTTGAGAGTTTTCTTCCATATTTTTTCCCATCATTGGGTTAGAGATTTGGAAAACGACTTATAATACTGAATTCTTTCTTAGAGTTCTAAGGTCATAAGAAAGTGTATGAGGAAGACTCAAGACAGACAAGGAAGTTTTAACTTTTCCCTCATTGAGAGGTGGGGTCTAACTCCCTCATCCTTGAATCAGAACTGGCTTTAGAGATTTTCTTGAGTAATAAAAAATAGCAGAAGTGATGTTCTGGAATTTTCCAGGCTGATGCATAAGAAGCCTTATAGCTCATTCCTGGGACACTTGGAACACTCATTCTTGGACTCTCGGCTGCCAGGTAAAAAGTTCAACTTCTTTTAGCGGAGCAACCATGAGACCATATGGAGAGGGATAGATGCAATGGAGGCCAGCCTTCAGCTGTCCATGGCAAAGTGCCAAGTATGGGAGAGACGCTATCTCGGACCCTACAAACCTGCCCAGACACCAGCTGAATACCATCAGGTAACACCTGGTGAGAGAACATGGAGCAAAAGCAGCAGCACCCAGCCAATCCCTGCCTGGATTCCAGACCCACAGAACTGTAAGACATTAATAAAGTGGTTATTGTTTGAAGCCATTAAGTTTCAGAATAGTTCGTGAGGAAGCAATAGCTAGCCAAAACAGATGGAGTATAAAGTTTGCTTGTGCGACTCCTCTGAGGGTGGTCATCAGCTTCAATTCAGCTGGCCCCTCCTCCGCTCAGTGGGAGCAAGGCCACAGTGCAAGGCTATGGTTGGCAGGACTGTTGGGTCATGCTCTTAGAGAAATGAGATCAGTTTTACTTGCTTCAAGGTAACTAGATAGAGTTTTTGAGGGTGATGAGGCTCCATGACTAATTCTCAATCACTCGATAATAGATCCAAGGCATGTACAAATAGGGTAGGCTTTGTCCAGTTTCTTGAAGCCTCTAGCATGGAGGAAAGGGGAAGAACAAAAAAGCAGCTCTGTCTGGCATTGTGCAGTGGGTAATCGCCTTCCACTGGTCCACTTGGGGCTCCCTGGCCCACTTTTACCCTCAAGAGCCTTTTACTGTCCCGAGTTCCCAGTAGTGTGATTGATTTTATAGATAGATAGATAGATAGATCTCTATTATCCATTATATATCCATCATATATATATATATATATATATCCATTATCACATATATATATCCATCATATGTATATCACATATATATATATCTCCTTTAACAAACATATTTTAAAATAACACTGCAGAGTGCCTGGTGAGCAGGACGGCAAATCCTGAAGTGTCATTCCAACACTGAGCATACGAATCCCTGCATAAGGGAGGCTGTCTAAAAGCTTAGAAGATCCCCCAGCACTGTCTCTCAGCCTCCCTCTTCATGAAAGGTCTTTTTCCCCCCTCTCCAGCTCTAGTTTCATTTTGTGAAAGGGTTCACTGCCTGATGTGCCATGAGCAGACAAGCTTATCGAATGAACTGTAAATCTAATCAGTTTGGCACAGGGGTTTCATGGGAGCCATGTAAACAATAACTGGAGTTGTGTTAAGCTTCACTGACTCCAACTGATTCCCAGTTTGGTTCATTTGTGCAGAACAGTTGGAGATACAAAGCCAAGCCCATTAATTTCCAGAGAGCAGTTCTAACAGAGGAACGAGCTGTCAATCCCCAGGAGGCTTTCAAACCAAGCTCTGACTACAGGATTTTATTTAAGGAATAAGGTGTGTCTGTGTGTTACTCAGTTTCTTTCCATTTCCTCAATATTCCGTATTTCTAGGGAGATTCTGGCAATTCTTGTTGAAATTGGAATCCTGTGGAGAAAGGAGCAGAGAACGTCTCCAAGTTCCCATGGCCCCTCATAATAGTGATCAAAGTGTGGTCCTGAGTCCCCACCCATGAAATTTTCTTAACGTGGTTGTGCCCCAGGTTTCCTCTGAAAAACGGACTTGGTTAACTTCAGCCACTATTTCAGTTCTAGTTCTCGTCCGTATACTTTCACAGCACACATTATTTTTTTTTCATGTGAATTACACCCTCAAGATTGTAAAGTTTAGTAGTTACAGTGCTCAAGTCACTTTTCAATCTCTTAAATAGCATATGCTTCATTTCCAGATGGAAAAATGAATATTCACCACCGCTCCATTAGGAATACCAATTTCCCATCATTCTCTAGCATTGGCCAATGCAGTTATAATACCGTGCTAATTTAAGGCATTTTCTGGTCCTCTGAGCCTCGTATTTACATACTAGCTGAAACTGCAAGTGGAAATGAATGGCGATGATGATATTTGCCTTATCTCAGTTTTTCTGTGAGAAGGAGAAAAGCACTTAAGCTTGAAATAAGCAGATGTGAAAACACTTCTCACTAATCAAAATGTTTACCACTAGGTTAGAAGAGGCTGCCTGTTCAGAGGCATTGAACCTGATCTGTATACTTAGCAAGATGAGTGTATTTAGTGTGACAGAACCTTGGAGCAGAACTTTTACAGCTTAGTTCAGATGACAATGAGCAATACCATATTTCTTTATCGGGCTTTTCACAGTTCATGAACTTGAATTCAAGAGTGCCTTGTCCATCTAGTCACTATAGACTTTCACACCAATACGCTTTAAGCTTCATGTCACCATACCCAGAAGTAGCAGAGAGGGAAGAAGTGAAGAACAATGCCACTACAAGATTCAGAGAATTAGCTTTGTAAGAACATTTCCTATTAAATTATGGAAACTTTAATTGGAATAAAGGAAATTAAATATCTAACATTCTGGAAGACAACAAGAATTGTGCAACTGCTCTCAATTTGATTCCAGGCAGTTGAATATTCATAACAGGGAACTTGCGAGATAACATAGATGAAGGTAACAGGAGATTGCCAATGTGATTCTGTAAAGAGCTTGGCATAGCAAACGAGAGATCCACCTGCATTTTCTTGAGTAAGACCACCATGGTTTAAAAATCTCAGAATCCCACCTCAAACTAACTTAAGCTATACAATTGCTACTCAACAAAGGTTGTGGAATTAATGATCACAATAATAACTAACATTTATGGGATTTTGACCATGCAATAGATAGTTGCAGCAAACATTTTTCATTGATTCATTCATTTAATCTTCACAATAATGGGAATCAGAAATATTCTTAGTGGCCCCATTTTATGCATGAGGAAACTGAGAAGCAGCAGAGTCACACAAGTCCCCCAAATTACACAGATCAGAAATGTCAAAGCCAACTTTTGATCCCAGGCAGGCCAGCTCCAGAGCCCACACACATGACTTCCACCCCCAACCAATTCCCAGAATATGTGACTTTTTTAGGTGACCAATCAAGAAAAAGTGTTATCCTTTGCCTTTATTTTGGTATGAGTTGGAGTCATGGCTTTCACATTAAAATCACAAGGTAGTAGTGGTCAATGGGACAGTGTCCACCTGTGATGTTCCAAGGAAAGTCTGATGGCGTTCATTCTTAAAATCTCTCTCTGTCAAGGGGCACCTGGGTGGCTCAGTCAGTTAAGTGTCCAACTCTTGATTTCAGCTCAGGTCATAATCTCAGGGTCGTGAGATCAAGCCCAGCATTGTACTCAGCAGGGAGACTGCTTGAGATTCTCTCTCCTTCTGGCCCTTCTTCTGCTTGCTCTCTCTCTTCAAATAAATAAATGCAACTTTCCTTAAAAAAAAAAAAAAGAATCTATATCATTCAATATCAGTATTAGGTAGACAGAAAGAGTTAGAGTGTATTTCCTCAATTTTTATATGCTAATAAGTTTCGTAAAGTGTTAATATCTTGGAAGACAATGGGAATTCAAACCAACGCTCAGAAAATGGGGGAAATTATTCCATAAAAACTATTCAATTCACTTACGCTGTTCCAGAGATGTTTATTCATCCCAGTGCCAAAATCAGCCATTCCACGTGGCATGTGCTCTGACAGACTCACATGCCCAGCACAGGCGACTGGATGTGGACAAACACCTGACCTGGGAAGGCTGGGTTGACACGCTGGGTCACAGTCCATCCAGGACTGGAGCAGGCCTATCAGACGCTAGCTCCTGGGAGTTTGCTCTGGACAACAGAGTGACAAAGTTGGTAATGGTAACTTAAAGTTGACGAGTTATGAGGTAGGGAAAGGAAAGGAGAGGCCTTTTGGCTTCACGTGCACACAAGCCAAAGCTAGGAGGGAGCTGAGGAAGCTGGTCCATGGAGAGAGGAGAATGAAGAAATAGAGAGTGAAAGAGAAAGGGAGGGAGAGGGACATACACAGACGAATGCGAGATATCCGAGCGCGGCTGTGTTTTGTCCTCCCGCAGATTCTGGCGGCTCTTAGGTTCCACTGTGTGCCACGGGTACTCTCACAAGTCCCGTGGCCTTAGAACTCAAGAGGGGCTTTGTTCCTTGCAAACTGAAAAACTGAACCTGAAAATCAAATGAGTGAAAAGCAATTCACTTCTGGACAAAACCTCTCTATACTCCAAAACAGGTTAAGGCACTAGAGATATATAAAAAGAAGAAGGAAAATGACTTGAAATTAAGAAAAATTTACCAATGCAAAACCATTGTTTAAAAAAAATACAATACTGACCTATAGGTCAAGGGATATAGTATATAAAAATCATAATTTTTTAAGAGGTAGATTTTTAAAAACGTTCTGTTGTCTTTTAACTAAATCTTACTTGGCCCACACTGTCATTTTTGCCACCCTTTAAAACAAAAAAAGATATAGAGATATAGATCTCCTGGCGAGAGTTCCAAGAGTAATTAAATTTATTAAATTATGATTACATGAAGCTAGGAATTTAGGAAGTTTAGGAATTGGGTCTCTTTGGTCTAGAGAGAAGAAAGTTAAGGAGTGACTTTTGTCTTCAAAGATATGGAAGCTTTTTATTCACAATTATGACTTGTATTCATAAAAAGTAGGAATGAACTTTGGTTAAAGTTCTCTGTTAAACAGGAGGAAGAGTCTGTACATAGGCTACAGAAAGTCAAGGACTGTCCTGTCCTGGAGAGATGTTCAAGAAGACATTTAGGAAACACGTGGAAGTCTTGCATGGTTGACAAATAGAACTCAGTAACATTTTGGGTCTGAGCTGCCAACCATTGTTTAATGACCGTGCAGAAGTGCCCTGGGAGGCCATGGATCAGAGAAGAAGGAAGAAATAGAAATAGAAGAAATAGAAATAGAAGAAAAAGAGAGGAAGAAGAAGAAACAAGCAGACAGGGACGTATGTCAGAAGAAGTGGTCAAGTTAGCATTCGCTTTGCAGATGATGTTCAAAGTGACTCTCTGCTCTCTTATTTCATATAGCATAGTATGTAACAGGATGGTTTGTCACTGAACCACATCCTGGATTAGAAGTGACCCAAGTTGAGCTTGACGTCTACAGTGGCTAAGAGTTTAGGCACTTCACGTGCAGTCGCCCTGCCTCCCTCTCCACCAGACCTCCCTGGGGAGACGCCTAAGAGTCAAGCTACAACTGACTTACCAGCTGCCTTCAGGAACCCACATGAGAACGGCCCCCACCGGAGCTTTGACCGGAATATCAGCTATGGCCCCGCCCCGCACTTCCCGAGCTATGCACAGCTCTGCCTCTGGGCAAAGGTGTCACTTGAAGGACAGCGGGTGTCCTTGCTGAGGAGGAGAAATGAAAGGCACCTATGTCCCCATGTTAGAGCTTGGAGGACTGAATCCTAATTCTGAGTCAGTGTTTATTTCATGAGAAACCTGGAGTGTACCACTTTCCTTGGTTCTCCATTTCTGTTCCTATAACCCAGGGTAGGCTGACTTTTCTTTGATGATATAGCGGGCTACATAGGATGTACACATACCTGACTGAATTGCTGTGCTTAATTAAAGTTAGGCTCTTGGGGCGCCTGGGTGGCTCAGTGGGTTAAGCCTCTGCCTTCTGGCTCAGGTCATGATCCCAGGGTCCCGGGATCGAGCCCCGCATCGGGCTCTCTGCTCAGCAGGGAGCCTGCTTCCTCCTCCTTCTCTGCCTGCCTCTCTGCCTGTTTATGATCTCTGTCTGTCAAATAAACAAATAAAATCTTTTTAAACAATGGAAGTTGGGCTCTTGAAGAAAATTGGGTTTTTACCAATGAGAAAGAAACTGGTACTTCTATCCTACGTGCCCTGGGCTGAGTGTGAATCCAGTTCATGTTTCATAGGGAATGAAATTATTCTAAATAAAAACAATGTTTTTAAAAAGTTAAAATATGACTCACACGCTCGCTCGGAAAGCAACTTAGACAATAGATGTGTCTAAAACAGAAAGTGACATTTCCTACCCCGTCCAGTGCCACTCCCTGAGGTAAACATTGTTAACAGTGGGGTTTACATCCTCCCTTTTATGCGTGTAGGAACATGTTTATAAATATTTGGCTTTCAAGCCTTGCATGATTTAAGGAGCTCCTCATTAAAGATCATAGGTCAAACTCCCTCTTAGTGATGCATTAAGCCCTACTTTGGGGACCCTGAAAATTAATAATAAGTATGGAAGAGGGCAACCTGGCTTACTGTGACTAGCTTGGGTGGGTTACTCCCGACAGGCAAATAAGTCAACTCTGGTCATTTAAAAACAGGACTCCAACTCTCACTAGAGTTTATCATAAGAACTGTGGAACTAAAATTAGTTCCCAGTGCTATTGTGCTGAGCTGTAGGAAGGCTGCAAGCATGAGAAAGCTCTATTTCGTCCTAAACAGTTATCTTGTTTAACATTCATGAGGAATCTACTTGACACAGTCTCTCTGGAATTCTGTGTTCTCTGGTGATTTCTTTTGGCTACACTAGTAACTATGGCGAGGCGATGTTCCCCTGATATTTGGGAACTTGCTCATGACTTGGTCTGATTGGAAGGAACATTCTCTCTAGTCTCACTATGACTAAGGCAAGTGCATGCCCCGTACCTGAGGGCTGTGTCTGCACATGCCGCTGTGAGGCCTCGGAATCTGAGGTACTATTTATCCGAAGGGCTGCCTGGCTGCCAGGCCCCCGGCAGCTGCTCAGGAAGAAGCGACACCTGGACTAGGGAAAGAACAGTCACTCCCTATGGTAAGCACTCACCCCGTACAGGTCTCTAATCAGAAGTGGACAGCACGCTTCAGGCTAACTCCTGGCTCTCGTGGTCTCAGACAGGCTATTAGCTTTCACTGAGTCCTTTGTAGATGAATAGGACACACAGGGGATAAGGTACGGGGAGTGTGTATTTAACACAAGTGCTCCACCAGGTTCTGAGCATTGTGGTCTGAGATACCAAGGAGTCCTGTGTAGCCAGAAAAGAAAAAATGTCAAGTCTCAGTGATTGATAGAGCAAGCCAAGGGCTAAGCAGTTTGTGTCATTACCACTCAATTTCCCTCTTAATGAGATACAAACAACTTTGACCACTAATCTAAATTTCACCACATTTTCTCGTGCTTCCCAGTGCTGTTGCTGCCTCAATTTCTCGTTCTGCAGAGGAGGGTTAGCAGTGCCTATCTCCAAAGGAAGATCGATTAGTTTGTGCCTGAGATGGGTGCTGAAAATATGGGTCAATGGTCACAAAATCTATTTACCATATTCACAAAGAGCTCCTCCTTTCTTCTGTTACTCTGGAATTTCTTGTTTTTTTTAAATCAATTACTACTTGAAACGAAGGCAATGTTTCTCAACCTAAGATTTCTGAAAGAATTATTTTTTTTAAGATTTTTATTTATCCATTTGACTGACAGAGATCACAAGTAGGCAGAGAGGACGGCAGAGAGAGAGGGGGAAGCAGGCTCCCCGCTGAGCAGAGACCTGATGCGGGGCTCGATGCCAGGACTCCCGGACCATGACCTGAGCCGAAGGCAGAGGCTCTAAACCACTGAGCCAACCCGGCACCCCTGAAAGAATTATTTTTTAAGATATATTTATTTATTTTAAAGAGAGAGAGCATGAAAGTGGGAGGAGAAGCAGAGGGAGAGAATCTCAGACAGACTCCCCACTGAGCACAGAGCCCAATGTGGGGGCTTGATCTCATAACGCTGAGACCGTGCCCCGAGCTGAAATCAAGAGTCAGAAACTTAGCCACTTGAGCCACAGAGGTACCCATGAAAGAATTTTTTAATTTGGGGTTTTCTTTTAGCTTATGATCTAAGAAAAGTAATACAAGAGGGTTCTGCACCATTGGGATGACAACTGCTTGTGACCAAACCTATCTTTTGAGTTCAGCGCCTGCATTTGTGCTTCCATGAGACTCAGCGCCAAACTTCAGTATTGTATACAACACCATACACGAATTGTATACAAGGCAATGTACAAACTTCATTGGACAACCAATATAATGGATCAATGGATAAAGCTTCAAAAACTGTAAACCTAAAAATAACAGCAGTGACAATAGGAAGCCTCAAACAATTGTCCTTCATTTCCAAGACTGTAAGAGTCAAGTCAACTAGGGAAATGTATAACAACTAAACACATCTTTCCATCATTAAACCCAATATCAGCAATTTAGTGTCCATAAAAATACCATCTATGGCTCATCTGGATTTTACTGGTTTTATAAGTATGGATGTTTAATTGATACATCCATTCTGGTATTATGCTTGCCTAACATTCATAAACCTGGTTTTGTGTGTGCTTATATTTAAGGAATGTTACATTAAAAAAATAATTTGAGTCATCACTTGAGCTAATAGGAATTTTTCCATGAACAGCATCAGTCTGTAAATTAATTTGGAAAATGCCTAAGGCATTAGCTGCAGTTTGGTTTGTTAAACAGAAACTTTCATTCAAATGTCAGCTGTTCAAAAGGAATTTTGTCGGGAACTCTCAAGCAGAGGTTTAAAGCTAGTGGATCTTCCTAACATTGTTCGAAGTTTTCTTTCCAGTGCACCTGTATTCATACAGTCACTTATACACCCATCAAACATTGAATACCTTTACTACATACCCTGCAGGCATGAGAATGAGGAATATGATATTATTTTTACCCTCAGGGTCCACAGCATAGTTGATAAACTGGAAAAAAAAATACCCAGTAGTAATTTATATTTGCCTGGGAGGTGAGAAGCCTTTTTGGGAAGGAAAAGCCCAATTATATGTGTTCACTCCTGAGCATGCCTACTCAGTTGGTGGAATGACCAAATATGTTGATTCCTGTCCTAGTCAACTGTTCCCATGATAGTACCATATTGCTTTGATCAAAATAACCTTATGATACATTTTTAAGCCTGGGAAAGTCCTACATCATTATTCTACTTTTTCAGGATTTTCCTAGATAACTCTTAACAGGGATTTTTTTTTTCTTTTTTTGATGAACATTAGAAGATTTTTGTGAAGTTCTCCATAAAATCCCCTTAGCATTCTCATTATAAATTTGTTAAAAACCAAAGCTTAATTGGAGGAGATTGACTTACTAAAGGGTATTATGTCTATACTGGTAGTAAAATAGAACGTCTTTCTTCATGGATTCAAATCTTCTCTTACTTGTCTCAAAAAGGAAATGGGTTTTTTTCCTACAGATAGATCTAGCATATTTCTATTCCTATATAGTTTGTGTTTTGTGTGTGTCTAAGTCTTATTGTGAATAAAATCTGTGTTTTTATATTTCCCTTTATCACTCTCATAGAGGAACAGTCTTGATCTACACAATTATTTCATAACTAATCCTCCTAAATGCTTATTTGTTCTGATAACTGAGTACTTTCAAGTCTTTTTACCTGAATGCCCTCAATGGCAGATGCCAATTTTTTTTTCTTTTCTTTCTTTTCCCTGCTGAGCAGAGAGCCTTCATGACCCGAGCCGAAGGCGAGGCTTTAACCCACTGAGCCACCCAGGCGCCCCGGCAGATGCCATTTTAACTAATGCTTACTAACTCAACATCTCTTTCCATCTCACATTTGGCCAATATTCGCATTTGATTCCTTACTTCAGTACTTGCTGTGATAGAAATAAATTTGGTGATACAATTTTATTCATACAACTAATTCTCGAGGATGACGTGGCAAACATAGTTCCCAGGATGTTTGGTCCAATTTTGTTTTCTTGTTGCTTCTCTTGATTTAGACAATCTTCTTCTAGTAGACAGTCTTTCGATTTTAAAATAAGATTATTATATATATATATATATATATATATATATATATCTCACAGAATACTTTGTTCTAAAACAGCAATATAACAGGTTCTTAACCTTTAAACTATACTTGAGTCCAGTGCCTTACGTAAACTCCGAATTTAGTGGTAACATCAAATAATAACACTGTTTCATATTTCCAAACAGTGACAGGTCAGAAGCAAAAATCCGGTTGCTAATTGGCTGTGTCTGTGCCATGTTCAACTCCAGTTTGTGAGCAGCAGAATTTTGACATTTTTGTTCTGCTTGCTCACTACTCTGGCCGAAGGAAATGAGTTGGATGAGTGCCCTTCTTTCTTATTCAGAGATGCCACAGATTAATTTTAAAGACTTCCTTTCATCTACATAACAGAATGGGTTCAGATAGCCTTTTAAGCTATTATCTGCAGTTTGGAACTTTGTGCTGGAAAGTCATAGCAGTTATACAAAAGGGGTCTGTTAGAAACACTGAACAATGAGAGTTTGACATTTTTCTCCTTCTGCCTCCAGAAAAGAACCAAAGCAACTATTTTATTGCATCTATGTGTTTCATAAAAGAATGTGGGGTTATATTTATATGCCAGCAAGCTTCATGGAAATGACAAAACTGTGCGGCTTGTTTAAGAAGACACTCTCATTAATCCCTCATTCTCATTGAGCTGGTGGAGGGAAAGTGGAAGCAAATTATTGCATGCGTCCTGCTCGATGCTGAAACCACGTCCTTGTTTAAGTGTAAGAAAAATAAGGAGTCCTGCTTAATCTAGAACGAACCTCAGGCTTATTGTATAGCCAGGGAAGAAGAATAGGAAACAGCATGCAACACATTTAGACTTTTGGCTGAAATGAGCCTACGTAGACGGATATTTTCAACAGAAAGTAAACACACACACACAAAATTACAAATTTGCCCTTCCACATAAGTGCTTCTTGTTTGCATTTGCGGGTTTTTTTTTTTCCGTTTCCTCTCTTGATTTCATTGATTTTGTGTGAGCCTGCATGTGCAGACATTCTTTGAATATAAATTGCTTTAATTAAAAACCACCTGAGCCAGGAAATTCAGTCCTCAGCTTATCAGCGTGAAGATTTCACAGAAGGGTTTTCACGTCCTGGTTGCCCTTCTGAGGGAGCTGTGATTTTCCAGGACAATCTCTTCTTTGAACCCAACATGAAAACACATCAGAGCTCTTTTTGGAACAAAGAAATATACATAGGAAATAAAGACATTGTTTTATCAAATCCTCATCTTCTACTCTGACGTAAGCTGGCTAGGAAAGAAAGTGTCTCCTTCCAAGAGGAAAGTGGACCAAGTCTGTTTTCTCCATACTTTATCCTGCTCAATTCAACTGGTATGACCACACTGCAGTGTAGACAAAGATCAGCTTCTTATGTCGTACATTTGAAACCAATGTAATGTCCTATACCAATTTTGCCTCAGTTAAAAACAAAAGAAGTGGAAGTAAGCTTCCTCCTTGCCTTCCCTGAAGTTGTGTCCCAGCTTCCCCTCACACATGCAGCCCACGGGTATGCAGCCCACGCATCCGCAGCCATTCAGCTAGTGGGAGTCACTGGCTGGATGGACGGGGTTGGGTCTGAACTCCTTGGCCAAGACTGCTTCTGGCACAACATTAGTCATATTTATTTAAGCTCATTCTGCCTCATTCTGCGATGAGGAGGAGTTTTGCTGTCCGAATCTGGGCTGCTCAGAACAGTTAGAGGAGAGCAACCACCCCCTCCTATCATCTCAGGCCCCAAAGGAAGCCTGGAGGAGACAGGCCCATGGTACACTTGTCTACGTGGTGTGCTCTGACACAGATGATGTGTTTGTGGTGGCCCTCCAGCTTGCCGCTGTATAGAGCCAACAGACCAACTCCTTCTTATCCCTTTCAGAGCTCACTCATTACCCCAAACAATCCCTTTCCACCCGCAGCTGCATGTTCACTCAGCTGCATGTTCATGGTGACAAAGTCCTTGCTGCATCCTGTTGTCTCTGGGAGTCTTTCCAGTACCTTCCTTCAGGAGTCTCCCTGGTTTCCTCTCCCTTCTAGATTCTCTACTTGGAATCCAGCTCTTGCTTTCCATGTACTAGTGTGGACTTGAGACAGCCTTGCCCCACATTCATTTTTAGACACAGACTCCAGCCCCCACACACCTCCACCACCAGTCTGAGGGCCTAAGACCCCAGCTCAGCTCAAAGACGTGGGGCCCTTCTGCAAGGCACACCTCAGAACAAAAATAATTATGGCTGTGTGGTACACAGACTGCCCAAATCGTACTCGTGGTCTCTCGGAGCTTGTTCTCATTCTCATATCAAGAGTAAGAACAGGGGCGCCTGGGTGGCTCAGTGGGTTAAGCCGCTGCCTTCGGCTCAGGTCATGATTTCAGGGTCCTGGGATCGAGTCCCGCATTGGGCTCTCTGCTCAGCAGGGAGTCTGCTTCCTCCTCTCTCTCTCTGCCTGCCTCTCTGCCTACTTGTGATCTCTCTCTGTCAAATAAATAAATAAAATCTTAAAAAAAAAAAAAAAAGAGTAAGAACAGTCTGGCCATGCTACTTAACAGTCTGGTACCTGGGGACATTTAAGGAACATCCAAACCAAGTGTTGACAAAAGACACGTGGCTTAGTTCATATTCAAGGAGCAAGCACTCCAGCAGATACAAACAAAAGAGTGTATAATAATTGACCACTTTGAAACAGTTTCATTAAAGCGATCTATGTTTAAAATGTTTTTTTATACTTCCTTAGCACCTACTTAATAGACCGCAGAACAAGGTGACAGATACCAGGAATTAATAAAGACACAGTCAGTTACCACAAGGAAGTGTACAATGCAGGGCAGGAAATAAGACACACAAACCAAGAGCAATGGTACTCTACCAGGTGTGTGCTCTGGGCACAACAGCAATCTGCCGCAGAGCTTAAGGGACTTTAAGGAAGGCATGGGTCATTTCCCAAACATTTATCAAAGGCCTACCGTGTTCCTGAAACTAGGAATAGAGTTAAAACACAGTTCCTGGGGCACCTGGGTGGCTCCGTTTGTTGAGTGTCTGCCTTCGGCTCAGGTCATGATCCCAGAGTCCTGGGATCGACCCCCATGTTGGGCTCTCTGCTCAGTGGGGAGTCTGCTTCTCCCTCTCCCTCTGCCTGCTCCACCTCATGCTCGCTCTCTCTCAAAAATAAATAAAATCTTAAAAAAAAACCCCACAGTTCCTGTTTTCAAGGAGCTCCCTATCTACTGGCAGAAAGCAAGATACACAGATGAATGCCAAACAATGTGATATATGGCACACCAGGGAGATATAAGAAATACCATGGAACTCAGAGAAGGGGCTCTAAGCATAGGTACTCATGACAGATACCTGAGCAACCAGGTCTGACTCCAGAAGTAATTAATTGGTTCCATAAATGGCTACACCAGCTGATGATGAAAGAGCCCTGGCCCTAGGCTGGGCTGGATGGCCAGAAAATTTCCTGGAGGAAGTAGTGCCTGATCGGACACTTTTAAGTAGAAATTGATCAGGCAAGGGCATTTCAGACAGAGCTAACAGCCCGTGCAAATGCTTAGTGGGGTGAGCACAGTACCCACCCGGGAGAATTGGTGTGCCTTCACCAAACACCCCTGCGCCCTCCATGAGCACCCAGGCCACACACACCCAAAGGAGTTTATCAGAGGATGCCCTGTGAAGTGAGGCAGCCTGCTTGTTGAAACCATCTAGAAGCCATTGGAGGAGACATTTGACAATTGGCAAGATTGAAAACAATAGTACACACACACACACACACACACCCCACTGCTGTTCATAACCAGAAGCCCAAAATATACCCTGGATGTTGAAGACCAACCTCTGAGGCAAGCACAAGAAGGGGAAAACTGGTAAATAAAGAAAAGCAGGCCGCAGATAGAGGGTAGACACAAGAAAACAACCTACCTCAAGAAAGGCTTTAAAAAAAATGCCCAAAGGGGAGATAAAGAGGGAAGATTAAGCCATAAAACTGCTCCAACAATAACATAACTTGGTACTTAAGAGGAATTGATAAGACTGAATGCAAAAATGAGAATTAAATGGAAAATGAGTAAATCCAATGTTGTAAGTATAGTGAGCACCTGCTGTTTCTCCCTGCCCACGCACCCTTATTCATCTGTATTGTATGATAGTACCTCAAAAGCCATGAGGCTCGAGGCTGGGATTAAGCTCACCCTCCAGGCCCCTCCTCCACCACATGTGACCCCAGAGTGTCTGAGGTGGCCCATTCACTCCAGCTTCAGCCATGGGTTCACAAGTTCACAAGTGATTCTTTGCCAGGACTTTCTGGTAGAGTTTCGTTTGTTTTGTTTAAAAGATTTTATTTTATTTCTTTGAGAGAGAGCAGGAGCTGGGGGGGAGGCGCAGAGGGAGAGAGAGAAGCAGACTCCCCACTGAGAAGGAAGTCGGATATAGGCTTGATCCCAGGACCTTGGATCATGACCTGAACTGAAGGCAGATGCCTAACCGACAGAGCCCTCCAGGTGCCCCTCTGGTGGAGTTTAACGAAGGACCTCTTCCTCACTGGGAGCTGGAAGCAGGTTGCATGTGAGCCTTGGGATGCCAGAAACCATGCACTAGTGGTGAGAGATGGGGTCCTGGTGACATTCATTTCAGCTTCTAGAGCTGATATTCATCCCTGGGTTTCTCTGTTATTTGAGAAAATTCTCATTTTCACTCAAGCTCATTTGAGTTGGAGTCTGTTGCTTACAAACCAGAAGGTCCTGATTAACTCAAGAAGACTTTCAGTCACCAGCATAATGTTTCAAGTGACAGGCATTCTGGCTAGTTATTAAAGACATCCTTACATGACTAGACCTGACATATTAAGCTCTCACAAATGGAAATATTGGGAGTGAGAGCTAGGTAGGGGTCCCAGAAAGCACTTGGTTCTGCTTTATCAAAGAATTTCTGGTCCAGAAAGCTCATGCCAACAAAAAGCATTTTACATAAGTCAGAAACACTGCCTAAATTTCTACCTTCACTCCATGAAAATGTACTGAGCAGGCCCAGGACCAGGCACTACAGGCACTACACACAGTGCTGGGGAGACACAACACAGCGTCCTTGCACAGAGAAACTCACAGCCTGGGAAGATGGGTCTGTGAACATGAGCAGAGTAAGAGCTATAATCCAGGATAGACAAAGTGCTGAGGGAGCCCACAGGGGGAAGCAAACAGCTTCTTTCCATCAGAAGGAAAAACAACCCATTCTACTTCAGGGGACAATAGATCACCAGTTGCTCACCTCGTTCACTTTAAACATATTCAATATGGCAGAGAAGAATGCCTCAAGCTTTGAGATGTTTCCACACTCAGGTGAAAGAAAGGGCACCTAGACTTGTTAGTCGAGTCCCTGCTCTGGGCCAGGCACAGATGCCTGATCTACGTTACCTCAGAATAGATGGCGTGCTGTGGCGCAGCGCTGCCAGGGTTTTGACAGGCTCTGAGACCATCACAGGAACAAATTCAACAGCTAATCTGACAGTAGTGGTCATTGAAATACTGTTGGCTCCAACAAAATGAAAGGGGTCGCCAAAGAAGTCAGTAATTTCAAAGAAATTAATTAATTTCAGTAATATTTTAATGTCAAAAATCAAAAATAAATATCAAAATTTTAAATAAAGATGGGCTCAGGACCTGTGTTTGTGTGACTTGTCCTCACTTGCCTTATTCCAGTTCCAGTCTTGCTCTGGAGATGGTGGCTCTGTGCACCTCTGTGCGTAAGTTTTGTCATCTGCTGTCTGCCTTCCTGTCCCAAACAGCAAAACAATCCTTAAAATGGCTGTGGCTCGTGTGTCCGTATCTGGGAACACCAAAATCACATGAGGCCAGAAACTGCCTAAAAGCTGTGCCTCCTTAGGTTGGGGAGGAGAGGCAGGGAAACCCATCCTGGACCCAATCTAGGTTGGAAGGAGAAGGAAAACCAGCATGGATCATGGAACCCTGTCTTCACTAACGGAGATAAGGGGGGTGAGGGGACTGTCTGGCCTGTAAGAAAGCCTCCCTCACCAGGATTATTGGAAACATCAGAAACATCAGACCCTCTCTAGTTCCCTGACTAGCCATCACCTCGGGAGTTTTGAAGACAGCTTTGAGTGATGAAATGCATGCCATCTCCCCTGTTTCTCCTCTCAGTCCCTTAATCCAGCCTCGTGTTCTAGGAGAGAGACCCTGGGGTCCAGTATCCCAGTGGTAGAACTGTCCTCGTTGAGCTCCATGCAAAGCAAAAAGAATGAGGCAGAAGTAAAATGAAAAACAAACGGACTACCAACTCAGGTTTGGGTCTCTGAAGAGACTGGGACCTAAGATTGAGCCAAATTCAGCTAAACCATCAATTTTTTCACGTATACATTGAGGGTACCCTTTCTTGCCTTGCTGTGTGAAGGCGTTCCTAAAGAATGAAAACTACAAAACAAAATGGGCTTCAGATACAAGAAATTATTCTCTGTGTTTAACTAGAGAATTTTTCAAGAGTTATTTTGTATTTGTTTTTATCATTCTTTTTATATACTTTTAATTTAACAAAAGGGTAGGGGACTTCTTGGCATTAACCATGATTTGCAATGATGGAGGAAGCATGCCACTTCATTATCTATATTAAAATAATCAAAATAGTGGGGCACCTGGGTGGCTCAGTGGGTTAAAGCCTCTGCTTTCGGCTCAGGTCATGATCCCAGCATCCTGGGATGGAGCCCTGCATCGGGCTCTCTGCTCGGCGAGGAGCCTGTTTCCCCTCCTCTCTCTCTCTCTCTGACTGCCTCTGTCTACTTGTGATCTCTCTCTCTGTCAAATAAATAAATAAAATATTTAAAATAATCAAAACAGCTACTATTTATGTGCCACACACCATGCTATGTTTATAAATATTACTGCCTTTAAAGGTAGGGTATTTCTTTTAATAATGGAGTTCAAAGAAAGTTAAAGGGAATTTATGTATCTTCTGTATATTAGGCAAATACTTTGGCAAATACTTCTGGATGGAGACATGAGCATACAGGCTTTTTCCTTCTGCATGCGTAAGGCCTCATAGGACTACTTCATGTTATCTTGGGAGACTTTAGAATTTTACTTGTAAGAAAGAAAGCCAGTTTAACCAATAATCTTATTACATCACCACCAAAAGTTAACCCGGTCTCTGAACTCATAGCATTTCCTCTCCTGATACCTGGAAACCATGCAGTTTTTAAAATATTTTGACTCTTGGTGGTCTCACTTTTCCTGGAAAGTCACCGAAACGCCCTGAGGTCGTTCATGCGAAGCAGTCATTCAAGTAACATGTAGTTGGGGCACCTGGGTGGCTCAGTGGGTTAAGTCTCTGCCTTCAGCTCAGGTCACGGTCTCAGGGTCTTGGATCGAGCCCCACATCGGGCTCTCTGCTCAGCAGGGAGCCTGCTTCCCCTGCCCGCCTCTGCCTGCCTCTCTGCCTACTTGTGATCTCTGTCTGTCAAATAAATAAATAAAAATCTTTTTTAAAAAATAACGTATAGTTAAGACCTACTATGCACTAAGAACTACAGGCTGTTAGTGGCTGAACGTATAGGAATAAACAAGGCACAATTCCCACCTTCAGGAGATCATTGTCAGATGAAAAAGTACACAAGGGATTATGATACGTAGTGACTCGTGACACAGACAAAATTCTGCGCCAGGTGCTATGAGCAGATGAAGGGAAAAAGCACGAAATCCATCATCACAAAGCCCGAGGAGTGCTTTCCGACTCGAGAGAAAGATCGATGACCAAGTAAGAAGATGACCCAGGAAGAGTGGTGTTTGGGAACCTTACCAGGAAGTGTGGATTATCACACTCTTGAGAGGCGTCCGTTTCACCCCTGTGTGCAAGTCTTCTGGAGTCAGATGGTGAAATCAATCACGGGGGCGTCGGGTTTCAGAGCCAGCTGGGAAGAACTGGCCAGATTCCACTTCTAGGGAATGGCCTGGGAGGGGCGGCTCTGGGGGATAGGCATCTCATGCTATTTGCAGAAACCCCTTTCAGCCTGAGCTGTAGGCAGCAGCTGACTGCATTAGGACCACCCCCCCAACACCCCCAGGCCTTTCCCAGATGTCCCGCTCAAACCCCTGCACCCCACCCCCGGAAGCCATTGAGTCTGGGAAAGAAAGTCTCTTAAGGAAAAGAGAGAGAAAGAGAGCACAACAGAAATTCTCAAATGAGTTAGAAAAATGAATTCCCCATCTTGCTAAGCCCAAGAGGATCCATTTAGGAGACTGAGGCTCCCAGAAGGCTATAATTTCTTCCCGATGAGCCTTTCATTTTGACCACATTTCCACGAAATAAAAGAACTGCCATCCATGTGGACTCAAGTTACTTGGAGATAGCCCCCTACCATTCCTGCCGATAATCATAATTAGTTTCCCATACGTGGCATTGGAAGGCTGTTGACTACTGACACCACATGCAAGGAGGAATTTGCTCACTGTAGAAGAGCTGTCTGAGGCCCAGACAGATGAACTGTCTGGGTAGACTGAGGTGTAGAAGACCATAGCTGAGCTCTGGACTCCTATCTGAGGACTTTGGTCCAAAGGTGTCTTGTATATGTAAAGGTTCTCTCCTATATAATAATATGGAAGAAGAAAGAATGATAGTGTTTACATTGTGAAAGATTTTCTTACATATTCACCAGCATTTGTGTACTTTATTTTTTCCTTGGGAAAAATAAGGTTAAGGTTGGTGTCTTCCTGGCTATCAGCTCAGTCCCTTTCTGTGGTTCGGGTTCTTCAGGTCAGGATGAACAGCCCTAAAGTACAGCTTGAGAGATCTATTCGCACTTCCCAGTCTCCTCACATCTGCTGTGGAGGGGCCGCCTGGAAGCCTCCCAGGGCAAGTCCTCCTGAGGGAAGGGAAGAGAATACCACCCAAAGAGCTCTGTGAGTTCCTGCCATCTCCAGTGTGCTTGTGTTCCGAGGCTCTGGCAGAGACCATCGTTGGAATTTAGCAAGAAGCCTGCAGAATAATTACTGTTCCTATGAGGCTGACAGCTGGTAAGGACTCATTAGGGAGTGTCAGTTTTCCATAGGCAACTGCATTTCTGAGAAAAGGGCCTGACCTTGGGGGGGTAAAACCCCACAAAACCAACAACTATTTCTATTTCAAGAGAACAAGTTGTTGACTCTGAAGTGACAAGAGAGTTTACAAACCCTTTAATGGCCCACTTCTGGCTCGTTCCATCCACTCTTAAGACTAAGATGTGGGTCAGGACTATAAAATAAGCACTTGATGAACCTTCCTTTCCCCCTCCCCCAACACAAGCTGGGAACATAGTGAAGGGTTTCAGGAATTCCTCACAGTCATGGAGGGAGGAAGTTGGGGAGACTTGGTTTTGAAAGATGAGACTAACCCGTTATGACGCACATCTGGATATCTGTTCGTCATCTCATCGTGTTTGGGGATACCAGTAAGTGCACATACAGTGGCTGGTGTTTGGAAGAAATGAAAGAGGCGTCAGATGACCATCCCTGCCCTGTAGCAGCATACCGTCTAGAATGAGACCTACCCCTTTCAGCAAAAAAGACCAAATTACAAGCTCTACACATAATTCAGATCTAGTATGGCATACACTACAGGTTAGGGACCAGAGAGGTCACTAAGGGCTGGAGTGTGGTCCTCAGCCTCCCTTTCTTCAGGCCCTCTGTGGATGTTGTCTTCTCAGGAGTGTGCCCCAGTTTTCTTGTTCAGTCTAAATCTTCTACTTCAGTGGTTTCCAAGAACCCACTTTAGGACTCTCTCACTCTCTCAGTTGCTGCTGGATCCACACCCAGTTTGAATGTGCCTAGCGGTGGATCTCCATCTTGGTAGCACATTAGAATCACTTGGGGAGCTTTAAAAACGACCTGTGCCCAAGTCCTATTCCAGACTGACTGAATCAGAGTCCCCAGGAAGGGGGTTTTGAGCATCAGCCTAATGGGCAGCCAGATGGAGAACCACCAACTGAAGCAAGAGAGAGTAATTTGCAGACTCACAGAGGGAAACCAGAGGAAGGGCCCAGTGGAGTTGCCCGAAGGGACAACCAGAGCCAGGACACTGAACACTGTGAAGATCTCTCTGCTCCCCAGCTCACTTCTTCCATGTTTCTGCTACATCTCAGAACAACTCTTCTGTGAGATGGGAATCTCTGGGCCTAGCAGCTCTGATTCACACTTTAGCAACTAAAGAGGACAGGGTTTCCTTCTTCCACCTCCATTTTGCACCCTCCAACCCCCCCAATAAAAAAAAGCAAAAACTCTGATGGGCCACACAGCTGTCATGTACCACCCCTTGACTTGTGTTGGGATATTATTGTTGGTTCATGTTCAAGTTCTTACCCCTGAGGAGGGGTGCTAGGAAACGGAACATAAAGCCTCACTTCTCAAAGGGAGGGCCACAGATGAGCAATGCAAGCGTTACTAGGTGCTTGTTAGACATAGATATCCTCAGACCCATCTCAGATCTGCTGAGCCTGCTTTCCAACAAGACCCCCAAGTGATCTGTACACACATGAAAGCTTGAGAAGGATGGCTCTAGGCTCTGCATCATTTTCTCCAGTGGGCCAGAATAGGGGTGTTGTTTTCTCTTGGTTTCACATCAAAGCCTCAGGAATAGGACACCACCACTCCCCCTTTTCTGCTTCTGACAGCAGCAGAACCCACACCAGGTCTTGCCTGGGTGGCGAGAACCCCAGTCAAGTTCCTTGAGCTGTTTCACATTCCCCTTCTTAAAAGCTGGCCCTGGGGGCTTGTGGGATGGGATCTGTAATTTGCTGCAAGAGCTGATACGGAAGAGGATGTGGTGCTCAGGGCCAAGCAGGGTCCAGCAGCTGGCGCTTATCAGCCACACCCCACCATCTACACAGATGTGTCCACACTGACCTTCCTGGCTGAGGATGTGTGGGAACTCTGAGCTTCCCATGGGAATAGATGACAGAACAGGGAAGCGAGAAGGTTGATGTAGGTGTGGTGGCCTCCTGCCAGCCACCCCTGAGCACAGAGCCCCAGCACCTCCACTAATCATCGAGAGGGATTTGCCTCTGAAACCTGGAAGCATAAAAGAAGCACAAACATATCATCTAAGTGTCGCTCTGTTTGCTCAGTGGTGCTCTATGTCCTCCATGGGGGTTGCCATTTTTCACCTTGGGGGTGCTCCCTAAGCTCCAAGCCCATCTTCTGTGCCCAGGCAACCAGTTTTTTTCTCTTACTTTTTTCTTCCTCTGTCCATTGCCTTTCCTGCTCCCAGAGGAAAGGGTGAAAATCAGGGGGCATGTGATAAATATTAGTTGAAGAAATAAATAGTTGAATAAATAAATAAGGGAGCTTTTTTCACATTTTCGGAACAGCTGAGATTGACTTTCATCTGCTTTGATGGATAAATAGCTTCAATTCTGGGAAACGACACGGAATGGCCACAAGAGAATCATCATTTCAATTTTGTTTATATCTCTCCTGCATCTCCATCCTCCACAAACAGGAAGTTCTCTATAAATTTGTGCTTGAGAACCTCAAGTTTTTATTCTCCCTCGTATGAGCTGTAGGAAAAGCCTGCCTTTGGTCTCCATGGCCTCTTACCAGCCGTGTCCTTAGGGATGAAGACAATTTCTGCCCCTCCCCCCCCAATCATTTGAGTACTTTCATCCCAAGAAGAGATATATTTCTATCCCCTTATTCTGGAGCAGAATTGGAACGGAGAGCCATCCTAGCTGCTTCCTCCAGGAAGCCACTAGATCTGTCCAAGCCAACACAACTAGTAAGAGCTTCCTGAGTTTGGGTCCAGTTCCTTCTCCTTTCACACCACAGCACAGCCTACTGATGGCCCTGCTATCAGCCCTCAGCTTCGGGACAGCCATGCCGTCACTATTCCGTGACCAGACAGCAGCCTATGAAAGGGCCCCTAAATGTTCCACCCAGTGGCATGGCCTCTAATGGGGGCTGGTGGGAGATGGACAGAGTGGCCAGTGGCCAGTTCTACACCAACCCCAAAGTTACAGACCTGATTTTCCAAAAGCCCATTTTTTTTCTGTCTCCTTGAAGCCAATGCAAGCAGCAGTGGAGAGGATTTTGCTCAGACTTTCCAAAATAACTTCCCTTTGGGCTGAGACCAAGCATATGTAGCTTCAGGCCAAAGGAATATGGAGAAGTTTATGAGCCACTAAAAATAGACGGTTACAACAGAAACTCCCTCCTTCCTCTGCCATTTTTCCCTGTTGGCTACACAAGTACGGAGGCCGACTCCAACCAGGAAGGGTGGAAAAAGCAGCACAAGCTCCAAGCTGCAGTGTAATCAGATGGGAAATAAGGAAGACTAGTGCTGTTTCGAGAATAGGGTGACCCAGATCTCACACCTGGACAGTAGAGGACCCATCAGTGTGTCCTTTGGCCCCGAATTCTAACCTCCCACAGCCAGAGAAGGGCAGAGGAAGGACTAACGGCAGGACTGAACCACAGCGAGAGGGGCAAACCCCCCACAGGCCTCTGACCATGTGTAGGTCTTGTCTCTTTGGGGGAATGGAAGCCAGGTGTAACCATGCCATAGATTCAGGAACAATCCAAATCAATTCCAACAGCACTAATGGTTTCTTCGAAGTACGTTTGGCCTGGTTATGCAAACGATCCTTTGGCCTCCGCCTAGACTAGGTCTGTACCTGGCTGCCTTAAAGATTCTGTTCCTCTTTATTCACTTTATAGAGTGAATAAAATAAGCAAGTTAAGTCTTTAGGTCCCGATGTACCTGATTTCTCGCCAGCCACAGACCAGGAATCCTTGAAATACACTCCACTGAGGTTAAGTCCCCTCTAAACTCTTGTTAGGAAATCTAGCCTTGTTAGGAAATCCAGAAGTAGTCACAATACCTGAAATCCGATACCAGTGCCCCAATGTGAGATTTATGTAATATAAATATTAGATGATATAATTATACATACATACAATCTTTTTTTTTTTTTTTTTGACCCACTTCATCCATTTCTTCCACCCCCCACAACCTGCCACTAGCAGCCACTAATCCGTTTTCAGTATCTGTGACCTTGGTTCGGTTGTTTGTTCGTCGTTGTTTTGCTTGATTCCACATGTAAGAGAGATCGCATGGCATTTGTTTTTCTCCGTCTGACTTGTTTCGCTTAGCAAAATGCCCTTGAGCCCCTTCCATGTTATGGCAAATAGCAAGATTTTATTCTCTTTTAATAGCTAATATTACATCATGTAAATGTGTACGCCACGTCTTCTTTACCCATTTGTGTAAATGTGTACGCCCGTCTTCTTTACCCAGTGGACACCCAAGTGTCCATTGATGGACACTTCCATATCTTGGCTTATCTTGCTTCCATATCTTGGCTTTTGTAACTAAGGCTGCCGTGAACATGGAGAAGCATCTATCTCTTCAAGTGCTTTTGTGTTTTCTTTGTATAAATACCCAGAAGTGGAATTGCTGGATAATATGGTAGTTCTATTGTTAATTTTTTGAGGAAACTCCATGCTGTTTTCCCCTGTTGCTTCACCAAGTTACACTTTCACCAACAAGGCACAAGGACTCCCTTTCCGTTCCATTCTTGCCAACACTTGTTATCTCTTGCCTTTTCAATAACAGCCATTGTGACACGTGTGAGGTAATATCTTATTGTGGTTTTGATTTACATTTCCCTACTTTTGGCCATCTTTTCATGTACCTGCTAGGCATCTGTATTGTCTCTTTTGGAAAAATGTCTACTCAGATCTTTTGTTCATTTTTTTAATTAGATTGTTTTTTGTTTTTGTTTTTGCTTTTTGCTGTTGAGCTGTATGAATTCTTTACATATTTTGGGTATTAGCCCCTTATCAAATATATGATTTGCAAATATTTTTCCCATTCGGTAAGTTGACTTTCAGTCTATTGATTGTTTCTTTTGCTGTGCAGATGCTTTTGAGTATGATGTAGTCCCACTTATTTATTTTTCCTTGTGGTGTCAGATTCAAAAAAATCATCACCAAGATCGATGTCAAGGAGATCACTAGCTGTTTTATTCTAGGAGCTTTATGGTTTCAGGTCTTACATTCAAATCTCTAATTTATTTTGAGTTAACTTTTGTGTTATGGTATGAGATGGTGGTCACATTTCTTTCTTCTACATGTGGCTGTCCAGTTTTCCCAACACCATTTATTGAAGATACTGTCCTTTCCCAAGGTGTATTCTTGCTTCCTTTGCCATACATTAATTGACTATACATGTGTGGATTTTCTTTGGGGTTCTCTATCCTATTTCATTGATCTATGTATCTGGTTTTATGCCAATACCATACTGTTTTGATTACTAAAGCTTTGTAACATAGTCTGAAATCAGGAAGGTTGATGCCTCCAGATTTGTTCTTTTTTCTCAAGACTGTTTTGGCTATTCAGGGTCTTTTGTGGTTCCATACAAAACTTAGGAATATTTAATCTCTGTGAAAAAAATGCCATTGGTATTTGATAGGGATTACATTGAATCTGTAGATTGCTTTGGGTAATATGGCATTTTAACAATATTGATTCTTCCAACCTATGAACATGGAATATCTTTCCTTTTTTGTGCATCCTCTTCAATTTCTTTAATTGTGCCTTACAGTTTTCAGAGTATAAATCTTTCACCACCTTGGTTTAATATTTTCCTAGGTATTTAATTCTTTCTGATGTGATTGCAAACGGGATTGCTTTCTTAATTTCTCTCTCTGATTGTTGTTGGTGTATACAAATGCTACAGATTTTTGCATATTAATTTTATATCTTGCTACTTAACTGAACTCATCTGTTAGTTCTAATAAGATTATATATATAAACTTTAAAAAGGATTTCCATTTGCACTAGCTCATTTGAGCCTTAAAACCAAGATTCTATGAGACCAGTGAACAGCTATTATTATTTCTATTTTGTAGATGAGAAAACTTGGGGAATTGAAGTAAGTTACCCAGGGTCACAAATCTAGGAAGTAACTGAACAATGAGCCAAACTCAAACCTAATCTCCAGTGCAGGGTCTTTTTCCTGACACCTTCTCATCATCTGTCATGGGTAAATCCTTCATTGTAGAAGGACTATGGGGACCAGGTCCCTGTCTATGTAGACCAGGCCCCTTCCTCCATAGTTCCACTGCATTCTTTTCGCACTTATGTCAAAGCTAGGCAAACACTCCATTCCACTTGTTTTTTACTACTGGAGGGCAAAGACCAGGTCCTACTCATCTTGGAATCCTGCATCCTCTTACCTTACACAATGGGTTGACCCAGTAGATGCTCAACAGGCCAGTCAGAGACTGAATGAATAGGGGGCATAGGGCGACATGGAAAAGGGTGTTTATGTGATTAATTCTACTATCCTGAAGCAAATAGGCTTAAGAGAACAAAAGGTACAATTACACAATTCCTTTAGAGCATTAAATGAAGCTCACACCTTGATAACTTTTATGAAATGAACCTTCCTAGTCACAGTGTATTATCCAGCATTGTAACATTCAGATTATATCAAGTATTTTTGTGGTTATAAAATATTAAAAATGTATATAACATGAATGTTAAATATTAAATGAATTGTTTCATGTCACTTCAAGTCCAGGGAACATTCTAATGGACAGTCGCATTCTCCATAGTAAAATGGCCTTGCCTTTTTAAAACTTTTTTTTTTTAAGATTTTATTTATTTGACAGAGATCACAAGCAGGCAGAGATAGAAGGAAGCAGGCTCCTTGCTGAGCAGAAAGCCCGATGCGGGGCTCCATCCCAGGACCCTGGGACCATGACCTGAGTCAAAAACAGAGACTTTAACCCACTGAGCCACCCAGGCACCCTCCTTTTTAAAACTTTTTTTCTAAAACATTGCCAAACAGTTCATGTCTAATCTGTCACTAAGCCCAGGGCAAATATTTATTGCTCACATTGATGGGGTCCTAACTTTTAAAATTATTTATTTATTTATTAACATTTTTATTCCTAACTTCCCATAAGATGCTACATAAAATAAGCTAGCTTACTCTTTATAAAGTATTGCATCACTTTTTGTCCCATTAAAAAAATAACAGCATATTAGAAAGCCCAACCTAGGGTGCCTGGGTGGCTTAATTGGTCAAGTGTCTGCTTTCGGATCAGGTCATAATCTCAGGAACCTTGGATCAAACCCTACATCGGGCTTCCCACTGAGTGTGAAGTTTACTTTTTTTTAAAATTTTTTATTTTTTATAAACATATATTTTTATCCCCAGGGGTACAGGTCTGTGAATCACCAGGTTTAGACACTTCACAGCACTCACCAAAGCACATACCCGAAGTTTACTTTTTCTTCTTCCTCTGCCCTGCCCCTCCCATTTGTGCTTTCTCTCTCACTCACTCTCTCTCTCAAACAAATAAATAAAATTTTAAAAAAAGAAAAAGAAAGAAAGAGGAAGAAAGAAAGAAAGGAAGGAAGGACAAGACCAGCCTCTGTTTAGGGAGTGACCTGGCTTTTAACTTCGTTATGGTTTGGGACAACCTAAAATTCTGATAGTTAAAACTAAATACTGGAGCTAGGGTTCACATCGAAATGCATCTAAGCACTTCATTTAGCCGGAAAATTGATGTCCTCAATGACACACTGTAAAAATGGTCTAATTCTTTGGTTGAGGAAAACAAAAACTTGCATTCAGTGTCCTAGTCATGCATGGGGCCAGCAATTCATCAATAACAGTGTCTTCTCACAACTAATTAAAGTCTTAAACACCAAGTACTTATCATATTTAAATTTTCTATTTTTATTCACTGTAAAAACTTAAGAAAAATAGTGGTGTTTGATGTTATTGCTAAAGTACCATTATAGGATTACAAGAAGAAAGGCAAAGGCTGAGTAATTGTTTATGTAATTATTTATGGTTTCTTATCTAAGATCAAACTTTTTTAGGTCCTCCAAAGGGAGAAGGGAAGTGGTTGTTTCCTGTACATAAAACTTGCTTTGTCACAATCAACAGTTTGGAGACCATAATAAGCAATGTGGAACTTGATGGTTTCTCCACCAGTAAGGACATTCTTTAAAGATTTTCAACTGAGCTCTTTGATTTTGATGAGCCCAGAGGTCCCTTGCCGGCAACCATGGTGGTGGAGATTTCTGGCATTTTCAATTCTCACAACATGGAGATCCCTTTCGGCTAAGAGAAGTCCAGTGTGATAAAAAAAGGATGGAACATTTCCCACAAATGAAAAATTTGATTACAGCTTAGTACAAGAAATAGCTTCACAAGCCGAAGAAAGGACACAGTAATTCTTGAAGGTTAGCCAGATGAAACTGTAGGTAACTAAAGGCTGGCTTCCAAAACATGGATGCCATGTTTGCTTACTATAGGGTGTTGAGTCATTCTATCATCCCATTACAAGGTTTTTATCCAAAGACTTGACTAAGAAACCAAATGAGAGCCAAAAAGCAAGGTCATGGCCAGTAAAAGTTCAGCACTTGATTTAGACACATCAGGTCCTGGGCTCAATGCTTAGGAATCTGGTATCTGAATTAGTACAGACTTCAGAAAAGCAAATACAAGGGTGAGTTGACTGGTCAATGACAGGTCTCTCAAGCTAGATCACACGGTCTGAGAATGTGGGTTGGGGTCAAAGTGCAATAGTGCCAGAAGAATAGAGAGAGGAACAGATGATACCCACATTAGATTTGAAGTTCAAGAGTTTGAGAGACATCATCCAGACACAGAGCATTGGTCAAAGCAAGTGAAACAGACAAGGTGGAATGGGCAAGAACATAGGTTTGACTTCAGCTCACCTCCCCAGTCTCATCTGAAACCAGACACTCCAGCCATATTGAATACCTTGCAACTTTCCTGAAGAAGCTAAACTTTCCTCACCTTGCTTCTGGGACTTCCCACTTATGGCTATCTCTGCCTGGGAGGTACACAGCCTCCTCACCTGACCTTACACACACATTCAGGAATCACTTTATCATGGAAAGCTTTAACCCATGCATTCCTGACCCTCAAAAATGGACTAGGTGTCCTTCCTCAGGTATCTTCATGGCCCTCATGGAGACACTGCCTGAGTATTAGAATGGGGTGTCAACCTTACGTCTAATTAGCAGAGCATTTTCTTCAAAAGAAATCTTACTCAGAACTCAGTGCAAAAGAGCCAGTGCTCTGAGAGTGTGGAAGCAAGAGAAAGAGGGAGACTCTATGCCAACCTGCCTGTTTGGCCTCATTCTTTACCCAAAGAGGCTGCCTTGAGCAATAGCCAAGGAAAGGTTAAAGAGGCTCAGAAATGCTTTTAAAATCCCAGGCCCAATACATGTGATGGATTATGCATAAAATACAGCATTCTTCATTTAAAATTGTTCCATGAAATACTTATTTATATTAACGTTGTGAGTCACTGAAATGTCTCCAATCTGTATAGCATGACACCAACTAATCAGAAAATACACCAGCTATTAACAACCAGTGTATTGTCCCAGTACATACTAGGTGAATGTAAGAGCTGAACATCCACTGACAATTCAAAATTTATGCACCAGAAATCTTCTGTTAGTATGTATTTTTTCCATGCCATGAGTCACTAGCACTCAGTTAACAAACATACTTTTAACGCAAGATGGACCTTCTCCCTGCCCATCATTTTACATTATGCCGAACACCCACCATGGCCAATAAGGTGTGAAATTATGGCACTGGGCCTCCCAAGGAGCAACGGAAGTGATATGGAATGTAGGATTTGGAAATGCACATCTTAGGGGGCCTCGCGCCACCTCCAAACAGATGGCTAAGGAAACTTACATATCAAGGTCAGTAGGCAATTAAGGATCAGTACACATCACAGGTAGTAATAGTAGTACTGGGAGGTTTAACCTACAGCTGTACAAATGAGAGTAAAAAAAAAATCAAAGTGTGTTTGCCAGTGTACAAGGGCTGGGGACACTGCTCGAGTGACCATACACTTCCTTCTTCAATCAGGGTCCTCTCGTCCAGAAGACATCTACTGTATGTCACCACCCCCAATCCCCAGGTACTTGCATGTGTTTACATGTGCATCCCTGGAGGCAATTCAACTAAGTGGTTGAAGGTAGTGGAAAGGGGAACTGGGAATCTGCACAATAGGAATGGGAATAAAACGGTTCACTCTAAATCTTCCATATGCTGTGAATTTTGTGTGTTCATGTATAAAATCACTGGCCTTTTTGCCTCGTCCATTAAACTGTAAGTTCCTTGAGGGCAGAAACCATGCCCTATTCATCTCAGTATCCCCCGCACCTGGCATGTGGTAAGAAGGTAATCAATAGATGGATGGATGGAGGGATGGACAGATGGATGGATGGATCGATCAGAGGCAGACCAACAGTTTTAGCACCAAAGAGGTATGACAGCAGGGACCAAGGACCTGGGCAAAGAGCTCAGGGAGGGAGGATCTCCATAGCACCAACCATGTGAGGCTCAGAATCTAACTGCAGAGTGAATGGGTAGCAGGTGTGGAAGGGTGTAGTGGCAAGACTGACTCCTGCCAAAGCGGCAGGTGGGCACTCCTGGGGCCCAGGGTCCTCCCAGAGACTTGGAATAAATGGAACTCCATTGTGCCCAGATTGCCGGGAGAGTCAGGTAGAGGAACCTTTGAAGCCTCATGCTCAGAGCCTGTAAAATACTTATCAGTCTCTTATGTAAGTGGTTTTCTCAGCCTCTAGAAAGAAAATGAGCATTAAGAAAGGGCCTTAATTGGCCCGGACAGTGCCAATAGTTACATAAGTTACCATGGTAGCTAATGCACACACTTCCTTCTCAATAAATAATGCCTCCTTATCTGTTTTCCAGACAAAGATGAATGAAAGAAGGAGAAAGGAAAGCAAAACTACACCTCCTGCCAAAGATGTCCACTTCCTTCTGCTTTCACTTTTTTGTATTCCAGCTGCTGCCGAGACGCTGCCCTGTGATTTTTTGGATCTCAAAGAGCAAACAAGGCTGACTCCATAACTGACAGGGTAAAGCGGAGCAAAGGGGCGGTTTACCCTGTTTGGCGGCTGTAGGGGACGCACTTGGAGGCGCCGGAACCCATCGGGAGAATTACGCAGGGCCCACTCACAAGGACACCTGCAGGAATTATGGAAGAAGAAATGGGACCACGAAAGGCTTTTGGAAACGAATTCTGTCTTTAAAGTGGCAAGAAGGATCCTACGGTATTTCAGGACGGCAGTATGTGTGAGCGGTCTTACAACCTCATTGGTGGAGACCATCTAGATAGAGGTCAGGACGCAACTGAGGACTAAAGGGCGAGGGGGGTGGGAGGGCGGGTGAACTTCCTTCTTTGTTTCATGGTTCAGCTCCAGTCTTTCTCCTTCATAGAAACCAGACACGAGAAAAAAAAAAAGCTCTGAGGTCATCTTATGGATGCCCTGCAGGGTCAGCGGCAGTCTATTCTGCTTACTTGAGTGAAGTGCTTTATTCAGGCTATTTTGAAAGGATTTAAGTAATGCGGTTCCCACTGCTTCCTTTGGCAAATGTGAGTAGTCACAGCCTGGAGTGAAAGTTTGGGGGTTTTTGTTGTTGCTGTTCTACACGAAGGCAGCCTTGCTTTCAGGCCAGCAACCTGCAGGCTCTGACATTGGTAGAAATGCCATCTACATAACAGGGACCTCCGTAATAGTGCCACCCAGGATGCCTTGACATCAGGGGTGCTGTCGGATTGCTGCGGAATTATAGCAAATTTCACTTTCTTCCTTCTCACCTTTGGTCTTACGTTCTAGAGGGAGCCATCAAGTGCGGTAAGCTCGCAGTCTTCCACTGGGGAAAGCACCCGAGCCTCCTGCAAGGAGACAGGACTAGGCAGGCAATCCACAGACTGGTGTGTAGCCCAGAGGACTGTTGGTGACAAACCCAGACCAGTCACATTCCGTGCCTTCTAGATGCTTGAATATAAGGCATGAGAGCACAGATCAGCAGTGAGCAGAGTCCGCAAGTGAACCAAAGTTCTATGTAAACGTTAGTCAGTGAACATCCCTGAGCTGTGGGCTAGCAGAAACCCTTGGCATAGAAAGAAGATGGCGGCGCTGGGGTGGCTCAGTCAATTGGGTGTCAGGCTCTTGATTTCACCGCAGGTCATGATCTCAGGGTCGTGAGATCAAGCCCTGTGTCAGGGTCTGCTTGGGATTCTGTTTTTTCCTCTCTCCCTGCCCCTCCCCCATAGATAGATAACTAAATAAATAAAATCTTTATATTTTAAAAGAATAATAATAAAAGGCCAGTTTTGTTCATGAGCCTTCTTTTGGTCATGGGTCTCTATGGGGGCAATAGAATAATCTGCCATATGTTTAGTACGTGGCAAAACCAGAAGAGACTCTCCCCCAGGAGGGGCACACCTTGGCCCTGAGACATGGGCTCAATGTCCGAACGGAAGCATGCCAGGACCTGCAGGAGGAGCGGGCGCGGAGTCACTGGTCTGCCCACTCCTCTCCCGTCTTCCCCTCAGGCACAAGGTCGGGAAGCCACAGACCTCAGAGCCAGCATGATCCAGTTCCAGGGTGAATGGGACCCCCGGAGTTGTGCAAGGCAGTCCTGCCCCATAGCCTTTTAGAAGGTGCAGTGGCAGGAAAGCGCGTTCCTCAGCGGCTGGAGCCGTCCCCCTGCCCTGTGTCTCCAACCTTGGCCATCTCACTGCGCTTCCAAGAGACAGCCCTAACTTGGTCACTTTCAAACACCAAAGTCAGCCTTCTCTCTTTGCTCCCATTACAGCCCCTTTGGCTGTGACACAAGAGGGATCCAGGTCAATGACCTGAGGCAGCCGTGACGACGAGCCACTGACAAATGGCAACCCGGGCCCCTTCTGAGTAGAGAGCGTGTGACACGGGGTCCCCTCATGAGGGACCAGCACAGCCATCGGTATTCAGCTTGCTCTTTGATGAGAACAGCAGGGAGGGAAGCCCAGGAGAGAGCGAACACATCTATCACTACATGTCTATACAGCAATTCATTGCCAAAATAAATAGGAAAGAGAGAGAAACTGGACATCTTCGAAAGCCAAAATGCAACTTACTAGCATGATTACAAGTAGTCACAAAGTAGGGTGGGGTGATGGGTCTGTTGGATTCTTCTTTAAGTCCCAAATCTGGTACTTGGACAGTACACTCGTGTATGAGAAAGTGGCCGGCAAATACACATACACCACTAGAGATAACGTTTCAGACTTCTTCTCCGATGGAGTTGTTTATAAGCAATTCCCAAAGTTTTATGGAATTTGTGGCCAAGAGAAGTAGGTGGGCCAAAAGGCAGCCCCCCACCCCTCTCCTATAACATTGTTCTCCGTATCTGAAGGCTGAATTCCTGAAATCTCAAGGCACAGTTCTTGTTCCCAAAATGTAGTTATGAGTTCAAGATGGCTCATTGCTCAGATCCTATGTGCTGATGCTCTCTTGGCTACGGATTACCCCAGAGTCCTCAGAGGCAAAACCTCACAGGCCACCATGCAAGCCAGCTAGGGGTGCCTGTCTTAAAAGGCCACTCACAGGCCGGACAATTCTGAGGAAATAATTGAGATAAATGTAGGTACACTCAGGCCTGCTTCCTCAAGAAATGTAGGTCCTGGGAGTTTGCAGCGAGACACCCACGCTCAAAGCCAGGGCGGGTCCAGCAAACACTATGGAAATGTCTAGAAGTTGCAGGAAGCTCCTCCGGTTCTGAAAGGGCATCCCATAAGGTAAGAGCTGAGCGTGTTTGCAGTATGTCTTCGCAGTGCCTGGCTTTCCTTCCTAATGGCTCCATTCCCATGCCTTTGTGGCTCAGAAATTCTGTTGCAACACAGTGCCTCAAATCCTCCTCCTGTGGGCCTCAGAGGATTCTATATGAGGATTTAGAACAAGCTCAGCATTCACCAGAATAACCCGGCCTTCTTTTCTCTCCTTCGATTGCTATGTTAATGAGGCTGTTGGCCCTCCCAGTGACCCACAAGCTCCTACGCAGCGGGAGAGCCCCGCCTCTGAACTCGATCCGCTGCCCTTAGAAAGGAAGAGAGGCCCTGGCCAGGCAGAGGGGATCCGGGAGTTTAGGACGCCTTCCAAGACTCAGGTCATTGTGGGGAGATGTGAAAGATCACAGCTCTGCTGGTTATTACCAGTGATAAATGGCTGGGCCAGCAGCTCTGCCCCAGAATGGCTGAAATGGAGGAAACCTCCTGGAATGAGCCACGATTGAGGAGGAAGCACGAGGCCTGTGGCCGAGTGACCTGACTGGCAGAAAAGCCATGTGTCACATTGCTGCGAGAGTTTACAGCAAATACTTCACTGTCTGGGATTTGCCTTTAAATAGAAATCGCAGATGACGCAAGCGGAGGGCCATCACCTCGAAGCACTGAGAGAGCCCTGCCGGTGGGGAAAAGCATGGGGCAAGGTCTTACAGGTTTGGCACCAAAGAGCCCAGCTGCTGGAGTTACATGTGCTGTATTTTAAAGGACAGCGGGCCTGTGAGAGTGGTGGCTGCGGATAAGCAGCCTTTATCTCAGAGGCTCTAAACCAACTCGGGGTTCTCCGCTGCTCACTGCCTGAATACTCCCCAGCAGCTCAGACCTCAGGTCCATCCCATAGGGGTCCCACCCGTGAGGACTCCCCCAGAGTCTCAGGCCTCAGGGGAGGAATAGCAGTGTCCATCAGTCTGGACAAAGGCACCAGGGCCAGAGAACCCCTGGCACCATGTTGATCACACCCCTCTCCTCGTTTCCTTTCCATGACTTCAGAAACAATGCTGAAAAGCGTGACTGGGTTGGGTTACCACTTCAACACCAGGAAAGACATGCTTATGGCCCTAGGAAACCAAGCAGACATCCCAGAAGTAGGACTTCCAGGGGTTCAAAGATGGCGCCATCCCAGAGGTCTGGCCATAGGAAGTATTTGATCCAGGAGTGGGCAGAAAGTAGCATTGTAGGGGCCCAGGCTGGTGGAAGGAGCAGTTGCACCTTTGGCTCTCACCCAGCAAGCCCTGGTCTTGGGCCCAATTCCTTCAAACCACAGTTCTGTCTGTCCCTCCCCATTTGTCAGTCATAAACGCGACTCCTCTACCTCTAGGTCTCATGAAAAATTTCTATCCCTGCATTTCCACAGGGAGAATTTCCTCTGAGGGAGTTTGAGCTGAGGGAAGGGCTTGACGTGGTCATCACAGCTTAAATAGCATCTTCTTCTTGTGTCCACTCCCCATCCCCCTAGTCAAACAGGGCCACTTGGCGTTATCAGGCAGCCTGTGAGGGCCAGGCATTCCATTCTCTAGGGCTTGAAGTGAGTCAACCAGGAAACAGAATCTACTCAATTGTTAAGCACACACTCCCCAAACAAGTTCTGTTACACAGTGCACACTGATAGAATTTAAAATGTAGAATATTAAAAACGTAGTGTCAAGGATCAGCGCCTCAAAATGCACAGAGGTAAAAGATCAGCTAACATAGGTCATAACTCAGAAGTATAATATAATAGGGAGTTCTTAAAGCAGACATCCAGGAAAGTATCTTAAAATGCACAACATGGTCAGAAACAAACACTGGGACTACACATACTTACACGAGTGCAGGTCTGTGTGTGCATGTGCCCTTGTAGATGTGTATGTGGGTGTGCATATGTACACACACACACGCCTATGTATAAAGAGAGGAAGGTAGAAGCGAGGACCGATCTTTTGGCCACTGGACCCTTTCTTTCATTCCCTAATTCTAAGACGCAAAAAAAAAAAAAAATAGCCCTCAAGATTAAGTTTTTAAGTTAGAAGGGAAGCCTAGGACATTAGAGATGAGGGCATTAGTACAGCTAATGGTAATTGATTTGACATTCACATAATACTCACGTGATCTGTCTTTGTACAGGATGCTGGTTCCCTGGCCCCCTTCTTCTCTCCCGTCACTCACTCACTCCCTTCCTCTGACCTTCAAGCCACTGGCCCAGAACAGTGCAGGTCTCTATGCAGACACGGTACAGACTCTCTCAGGGAAGGACTCTCTGCCTGGTTTGGTTTATGGGACAGCAGGTAGATGAGTTCTTCTCTGTCCACAGGTAAGAGAGAAGAGTGTCAAGCTGGGATGCCAAGCTACGCTGGCACAGGCAGCCATTCCAACCAGTCTGCTCAGGCAGAGTAGGATACAGGGTGACTGAGGTGACTGAGGTCAGCTGTCATGGGCCCAGAGAGTTCCATGATGAACTGGAACCGAGATCTGGGAGCAGTGGTTCTAAACAGAGTCTGAGGCAAGAGGATATGTGCTTGGGAGCGCCTCCCTGGAATTGGGCTTCATTGACCATGGGGAGCCATCGCCATTTCAGGGGCTGAGCACTTCCTTCTAGCAACAGATCATCTTCTCAGAGCAGAGGCTTTGCCTGTCCTCAGTGCCTTTGGTGATCAGCTGGAGGAAAATCTGCAGTGTGTCAGAGTTAGAAGGCTGGACCTTTGCTATTCCAAGACATCTGCTGCTTCAAGGCCTTCAACATTCTCCCAAAAAGGTCACAAGACAATACAGAAGAAACAACACCCCCCCCCACCCAGGCCACCACCCCAAAAAACAGAAAAATTCTGGGGCTCAGGGAAGACTGAGATGAGGGAATTCATCTTTCTATCCACTCTGTTTATGAATGCCTTTACTATTAATATACTAAAATTGATATGTATTTTTCAGGTATTTAGCCAAAATACTAAACTATTTTTAAGTTCAACCAGAAGGAGAGTTATTCCTTCAAAATCGCTACCTTGATAAATGTTTTTATTTTATCCCCTGGATGGATTTAATTCAGTCATTTGCTTATTGCACTGAGAGAGGCAAGCTTCAAGACCTTTAATTACGTCTAACCTCTATCTCATTAAATAGATTAAAAGTCTAAAGCATTGACTGGCCTCGTATTCAGCAGATCTATTAGATACATATTTTCAATTGCATCTTGCAAAAAAAATTTAAAAATTGTATCAACCTTAAGACAGTATTTATTCAGGGTTTGGTTCTATGGTGAACTTACACTTGGGTTCATTTGACAAAGCAAGGAAATAATGTAACAGTGAAGCCACTGCATTCATAAGTATATTTCTGTTAGTGAGAGAGGCCAAAGGAGCCATCCAATGCAGATTTATCCTTGGCTCCTGAGTGATTACTCTTCCAAGGACTTGGGAAATTGACAAGACTTGTGGTTCAGTGCCAGCAATATTCTTAAATACAATCTTAGAGGGGGGAAACGCCAGACCCAAGAAAATAGATGGAAGAATCTTATTTGGGTGAGGTCCCTCCCAACAGGCACTTCCTTAAAGGGAGTTGAGGTGGAATCTAATCACTGTGGTGTCTGGTAATACTCATCTACTTGCCCCAATAAGCAGAAAGGTAAATATCTCGGTAAGAAATCCTAGCTATGAGTGATGTGCACAGCACAATATTTTGATGCATGACAAGGTTTTCCCTGATACGTTGTGCTCAGACAAAGGGTAGTAACACAAGTGTTAAGAAGGATGTAGAAGAAGTCTACAGCAGAAAAGGGTATGCCTGTGTCAACACAGGGACATGCTGGTAGATGTTTGACCACCAACCCTGTGAGATATAAAGCCCTGGTTTGTAGCATTTGCAGATTCCCATGATGTAAATACTCCCACCGTAGGTGATTTCAAGCTACCAGAGGTTGACTTCACTGAACACAGCTGGGAAGAAATATATGGCAGCACATTATTATATAATGTCCCCAGCATACACATATAATAGATGCAAATCATCAAAAAGGGATGGATCTTGAGTATTTCTTATTCTGCTTTTAAAATAATTCATTTAATTGTGAGGTTTATGTAAATTTTAGTCATGGCTGTGTTTAGCCATTGGCTTGCAAATTTCCTGAAAAAAAAATTTTTTTTAATTTTATTTATTTATTTGAAAGACAGAGATCACAAGTAGGCAGAGAAGCAGGCAGAGAGAGAGAGTGGAGGAAGCAGGCTGTCTGCCGAGCAGAGAGCCCAATGCAGGGCTCGATCCCAGGACCCTGGGATCATGACCTGAGCTGAAGGCAGAGGCTTTAACCCACTGAGCCACCCAGGCACCCCAATTTCCTGAAAATTTAAGAGCTGGCTCTCAGGAGCACACCGACATGTGCATTTGTGTGTGTGTGCATGTGTGTGCATGTGTGTGCACGTGTGAATGTGTGTGCATGCATGTACACGCACATGGAATTTAATTGAGGTCTGGACAAAGTATATGCTTACCTATAGGCTAAGGAGTGTGCCAATTCTAGAACCCTTCCCTCTGAGTTTGAAAAGAATTCCAGAGTAAGGCAGGAAGCCTAGGGAATAGAACAAAAATTGACCGAGATCAGGACTCCAGACTGAAAACAAAAGCCAGAGTATAAATTCAAGACTCCCGAGAGTGTGGGTGACATTAGTGACAGGCTGAAAGTGGAAAGGCACTCCCACCTTAGCTGACAGCCTAGGATTTTAGCACAATCCTTTTGGTGAAATTACGCAGAGGACACTATGTTTTTATTTACAACACTGGAATTTTTAGCAAAGAAAATATATTTCCGTAGCCTGAAAATATCCTTGACTGTGGATCAAAAGACATAAAAGAAGGGGCTGCCATAATTCTCATTCAGCAATTTTTTTCAGGTAGTGGACCGTGGTCATACATTTTTTCTTTGGGTCTAAAAATTTCATACACACCCATTTTTTGGTAACTGGTCCAGCCCTCCTGACCACAGAAGTGGGTTTATAATTCAGTTCTGCCAAATTAGAGCATTCCTTCCATCCCTCTGGGAACAGTCATTGGTCTGTGGCATCTGTGTTCGACTCCCTGGATCCAGCTGAGACTAGATCCTTGCACTTTGCAGTTCCCAGGCAGGTAAGTAATCAGTTTCTCCCTGCCCCCACCCATTCTTCTTCTTCCTCCTCCCAACTCTTCTTAATTAAGCTAGTTGGTTTCTGCCACTTGCAGTAGAGTCCTAATTAATAGAGAGATTGGAATAGGCAAAACAAAATCTCTAGTTAAAAATCACTGAGAAGGAGGGCGCCTGGGTGGCTCAGTGGGTTAAGCCGCTGCCTTCGGCTCAGGTCATGATCTCGGGGTCCTGGGATCGAGTCCCGCATCGGGCTCTCTGCTCAGCAGGGAGCCTGCTTCCCTATCTCTCTCTCTGCCTGCCTCTCCGTCTACTTGCGATTTCTCTCTGTCAAATAAATAAATAAAATCTTAAAAAAAAAAATCACTGAGAAGGGACGAAGGGAAGAGGGAGGGAGGAAGGAAAAGATGGAAGGAAATAAAATCAAGTCAAATTTAAGTGATATAATTCTGTGTGGGAGGTAGTTGGGAAATTTGCCTAACAGTTCTTGATCATTTGGGGAAAATATGGATGAATCATTACCCAAAATATCATTATAAATATTCTTCTGAAACACTCAACTGTTTCCAGACATTTTTTCAGAAACTGTCTCTTTAAAAAAAAAAAAAAAAAAAGATTTTATTTCTTTATTTGAGAGAGAGAGAGAGTATAAGCAGGAGGAAGGCCAGAGGGAGGAGAAGCAGACTCCCCACTGAGCAGGGAGCCCTGACACAGGGCTCACTCCAGGCCCCCCGGATCATGCAAAAAGGCAGATGCTTAGCTGACTGAGCCACACAGGTGCCCCAACAAACTCTTTCTTAACACCAGCTTTAGATATAAGGTACCAGGAGCAGTGGCAAAGGAAGTGATTTGCTCTAAGGAGACTGGACAAGTGTCTCACTGAAGTATCTCTTAATTCTGACCTGCTCACCTTTCCCCTTGTTGTGGGAATCCTGCCTGGATTGTGGCTATACTCTTCTCTCTGTTCTTGTTGTTCTAATCCCCTCTTTATTTGTCCAATTATGAATTATCTTCCTAAATAGAGATCTGATCATGCAAATAAAGTCTAAATGCTTTGATACAGCCCAGGACGTCCTTGACCCTGGCTTTCTAGCCTCTTCGCTCACATGCCTGCCTTATACCTAGCCCTCGGGCATTCTGTCCAAATTTCCTGTTGTTTCCCATACACACTGGGCTTTTTTCTATTGTTGTGCTCCTACTTGTGCTATCCTTCTACCCAGGATAAACTTTTCTCTTTTCTCCTCCTGAAAAAGTCCTAACCTTCCTTAAATACCCAGTTTAAATGTCACTAGGAAGCCTTCTTGAAATTCCCCATGGAAAGAATGCCCTTGCTGCATATTAATAACATTTTAGTTCATACTGTCACAATTGCAATTATCCCAACACGGGAGGAAACTTTATATATTTGTTTCTGTACACTGTTGTGAGCTCCTTCAGGAAAGGGCCAGCTTCTTGTATTACCATTACCTAGCTCATTATTTGGTATGCTTTGAACATTTGGCATATTCTTTGAATGAGTGATGGCATGAATGATCAAACTAATGGTAGCATAAATTCATATGCACTTATTATGTATTAAACACTTTACTGGATTATTATGTCTGATTCATTCTAGAACCAATTTACCCAAGAGGAAACCAAGGCTTAGAGAGTTGAGGTCACACAGGAAACGCTGGTGGAGTCAACATTTGACCCAGGACATCTTTCTTACTCCTACTTTTATTCCTATATGAATCTGCTCCCCCACGCTGAAAAATCTTCTTTTTGCCCCTGTTCTTTTTTGTTTTGTTTTGTTTTTTTCTTTTTGACCATCTAGGATTGGAGATCTACACAGCCAGCTCTTATTCTGGAAACCATTGAACATCCCATGAAAATTCAATCCACAATCCTAGTTATAGTCTTACTTGAGTTTGGAAGGAAGATATCTAAGACATCTGGGTATAGGGCAGAAAAGGATTACTCACCCCTGAGGGCAGAACCCTCTTGGGAGAGCTCTTTTCTGTCCTTCTAGGGTAGGGCTTTAATACTGAAAGAGCTTGTTTTAATTAGAGCATTTCCTGGCTGAGTAAATATTAAACTTAAATTCAGCTACGCCTTTGGTTAGCAAGTCCCAGCTTGACACTTCACCATCCATGTTTCCTCCTGGTTTCTTCATGGGGAAGAGGGTGAGGAGGCAAAGAAAGAATGTGGTCCAGGGAACAGAGACCCCAAGAGCGCTGTCTAGGCAGAGACCAATCACCCGGTGCTGCAAATCTGTTGCTAAACCCCATATACTCAATTACCCGTTCCAAATGGTTAAATATTAATCCATGGCTGTGCTCCTGCCTTGGGCATTAATTAGGTTTTGTTTAAATAAGTAATTCCGACAGTCACTTCCCAGGAAGGCTATCTTAAACAAAGCAAGGGTTTCTTCACATTCTAAGAGGCCAGATACTTGGCAGTCACAGATAAAGGACTCTGGAGTTTTATAGGGCAATGGGAATGTCACTGGATTTAATCCTGCTTTTCTCATTTTAACTGGAACACTGGCCAGAGGGCCAAAATGAAGACTGCTACACCTGGAAATCAACCCAGCCCACCCTGCCCCCACTCCCTCCCAAGCTCACATGAACAAGTCAGACTTTCCAATGGCCTATACACACCAAGAACTTGGGAATTAAGGGCAGGACAGGCTGACCAGGCACTTTATTAGAGCTACTATTATTGTAGGAACTATTGTGTAAACTAGTTTGGATCTTTTAGGAAGCTGTGAGTTCTAAAATAAGAAAAGGTAGAAGGTGTGAAAATAAGAGAATAGGGAACTGAACCCAAGGACAGATTCCCAGGCATTGCTGCTCAAGGAGGTTGGCACCTACAGCACTTAGCAGATGGTGGTTCTTCTCACCAGGGTCCATCCACTCTTCTAGAAGCAGTACTCTCTAATTTTACCCTAGCGACCTAGCGTCTCTCCTTGGTTGGGGCCATCAGTCAAAACACCTTGCTCACATACAGCCAAAGAGAGTGCCTCTGACCCAAGCAAGACTATTTAGATGCTCTCTCTCAGGAATCTGAATTTTGAACAAAATGACAACATCACTGTTAGAGTCAATTTCTCCTAATAGGACAGCATCAACAATCCTAATGCTTAGAACAGGCCTTCTGCTTCCCCTTAAACTTCACAATTCCTGCCTGTCCAAAGCTGACTTCTTGAACTTCCCTTTTGATTCTATGACTTACTCCACAGCCATTAAGTAAATGCCTTTTCTGTTTATAAGCCAGAATTTCTTTCTCTTGCTTGGCACCTAAGAATCATAATTGATATACAATGTAAATATATACTTACACTACATTTATTTACACGTTGTATTTATGGGTATGTGTCTAAACAGCATCCCACTGTACAACTGAATATTTTTCCCTTCTGTCTGTTTCCGTGCCTGAAGTCCACCCATTGGACATAATTTGAAGGAGACTTTTTATAATGCAGGCATGGAGAATAGACTGATATAGGAATGATCAGTGAAACACAAACTGGTGCCAATCAGTTCAATCAGATTGCTTTCCAGCTGCCACAGGGGAATGCAAGTCTTGCCTGGGCAAAAAAGAAGGAAGTAATTGAAGTGTTTGAGGCCCATGGGGAAATTGAGCAAGTCTGGGGTAGATCTCCATAAAAGCGCTTGAGAGCACTGCCACCCAGGAGTGGGGGTGCTCCAGGAAGTGAAAGACAGGAATAAAGGAAGATCTGGGGCAAATGTCTTATTTCTCCTCCTTCCTCTTCTTTATCCCTGGGTCCCAGCTGCCAGAGATCAGGTTAGTGATATCTAGATAAGAGGGTGGCTTCATTGATGTGTACACAGGTGTTCGTGGGAAGGCCTAGAACTCTAATGATCTGTCTATTGTTGTCTTTATGGCAACATTGTTTTCTAGTATCAAGGAATTGACACGTTTTCTGGACCACCATTTTCTAAATGTTCCACTTCTCTACCTCCTCCATTGCTTCTGGCATCACGAAATCTAACTGAAAGACTTGGCATTGTTGCTGACATCTGTGGTCTTCTTCAACATTAATATGAACTATTTACATATTGATATTAATATGAACTATTAATTAATATGATATTAATATGAACTACTTACATATTGATATCCCCAGTATGCGTGGATTACCCATACCCTGGTCAAACATCATTTTGGATCAAGTTGAGTAAATTCCAAATCATTCTAGTTAATAGATATTTCAATCTCCAAAAATATATTCATGATATCTGGGAGGTAATAGAAGCTATAAGATCAGTTGTCAAAGATGAGAAAAAAAAATACATATACATTTGGCCACAAAGAGATTTCTGGGTACTTCTCACATTCAAATTAACATGGAGTCATGCTTATATATCATTGGAGTCTGTCACCGAGGCCCTTGTTTGGTTCTGGAATACTGATAATAGGTATAGATCAATTTATAAGCCTTTCAAAGGAATTATTTCCCAGACTAGGCAATATGGATTCTTCTGTCTAACCCTTACTCATCAGTCTTCCATATGAAGATGGAAAAACAGAGTCAGGATGAGACCTGCCCAGTTAATTACGTTTCCTGAGTTGCCTTACAGGGTGATCTTCCCAGCATAGCTCTAGGCAATGTTACCTAGGGGTGAGGAGAACAGAGATTCCTTTCCCCACTGAGTCACTCACTGCAGTGTCTTGGGTAACTTACTCAAGCACCCAGGGAAAGAAGGAGGATGAGGAAGTAAGAATCCCAAGTAACTACATAATTTAGAGGAATGGAGGAGGGATTAGTGACAATATCTGCAAGGGGTGACACCTTGTAGGGCAGGAATATCTACAGTCAGAAATGTAAATATGCTTGACTATGGGTATTCTTCATTCCTATAAAATCTTCTCTCCAGAAACAGGTGAGACTTTCATTATTCAAAAGACAAACAACTGAGCTTTTGTTTTATTTTATTTTTTAAATTTTATTCATTTATTTGAGAGAGCAAGAGAGAGCACACAAGCAGGGCAGAGGGGCAGAGGGAGAGGGAGTAGCAGCTCCCCGCTGAGCAAGGAGCCTAATGCAGGACTTGATCCCAGGACCCTGGGATCATAACCTGAGCAGAAGGCAGACACTTAACGGACTGAGCCACCCAGGCATCCCAACAAGATTTTATCTCCATATGAAGATGAGAAATGTCCATATGAAGATGAGAAAATAGAGTCAGAATGAGACCTGCCCAGTTAATTAAGTTTCCTGAGTTGCCTTACAGGACGATCTTCCCAACATAGCTCTTGGCAATGTTACCAGGGGGTGAGAATATTAAGATTTTAATAACCACATTTCATCTGTTCAAAGATACTTATTGCTGCATTTTAACATTTCTGAAATCTAGATGTGTCTTACAATTCTTGTTTTCACATTGCAGAACTAGGGATGCATCTTACAATTTCTGTCTTTTTTTTTTTAGATTATTTATTTATTTATTTGACAGAGAGAGAACACAAGTAGGCAGAGAGGCAGGCAGAGAGAGAGAGAGAGAGGAGGAAGCAGGCTCCCTGCTGAGCAGAGAGCCCGATGCAGGACTCGATCCCAGGACCCTGAGATCATGACCTGAGCCGAAGGCAGCGGCTTAACCCACTGAGCCACCCAGGCGCCCCTAATTTCTGTCATCTTAATGTTAATGAACCATGCTGTTTCTTTTCTCATTTAAACAAACAGGTTTACATAGACTTACTTCCTTTGACCAATAGGCTTGCTGAAGGGATTGTGGTGACCTTGCTGGCTTTTGACCTTGAACTTTTGCAAGGGGTTGACACATTCAGAAGTAACCAGCAGTACCATCAACTAAGTAGGACTGATTCATTTAGAACACAGCTTGATTAGTGACTGCTCTCATAGAAATCTTTGAGACCAGCCAGCCACATGCAATTGGAGGAGGGCTGCCAGGAAGACTTCTGAAGAAAGTGATAACTAAGCTGAGAAGGAAAGAAAGCATTAAAGTTATCTAGACAATTCTACTCAGTGTCCACTAAGGCATCTAGATTGGAAAGGAAGAAGTAAAACTTTCACTATTTGCAGATGACATGCTACTATATAGAGAAAACCTTGAAGACTTCACCAAAAAACCACTAGAACTGAGAAATGAATTCACAGAGTCACAGGATATAAAATCTATATACAGAAATCTGTTGCATTTCAATACACTAATAATAAAGAAGGGGAAAGAGAATTAACAAAACAGTCCCATTTACAATTGCACCAAAAATAATAAAATATACCTAGGAATAAATTTAACCAAGGAAGTGAAAGACCTGTCCTCTCAAAACTGTAAAACACTGATGAAAGAAATTGAAGATGACACAGAAATATGGAAAAATCTTCCATACTCATGGATTAGGAGAACAGACATTTTTAAGATGTCCATACTACCCAACACAATCCATAGAATTAACATAATCCCTATCAAAATACCAATAGCATTTTTCACAGAACCAGAGCAAATAATCCTAAACTTTATATGGAACCACAAAAGACCCCAAATAGCCAAAGTAATTTTGAAAAAGAACAAAACCAGAAGTAGTACAAACCCAGATTTCAAGATATACTACAGAGCAGCAGTAATCCAAACAGTATGGCACCGGCACAAAAATAGACACAATGATCAATGGAACAGAATACAAAACCCAGAAGTAAACCCATGATGATATGGTCCATTAATTCTTCAGTAAAGGAGGCAAAAATACACAATGGTAGAAAGATGGTCTCTTCAACAAATGGTATTGGGGAAACTACATAGCAGTTACATGCTGTGTAGTAACATGCATGTAATGTTACTACATGTTACCTGCTAAAATGTAGCTATATGCTACATGCAAAAGAATGAAACTGGACCATGTTCATATATCATACACAAAAATAAACTCAAAATGGACTGAAGACCTAAATGGAAGACCTGAAACCTTACAATGTCTAGAAGGGAGCATAGGCAGTAATCTCTTGGACATCAGCTATAGAAACAGTTTTCTAGATATGTCTCCTCAGGCAAGGGAAACAAAAGCAAAACTAAATTACTGGGACATCAAAATTTAAAGCTTTTACACAGTGAAGGAAACCATCAACAAGCAAAAAGATAACCCACCAAATGGAAGAATATGTTTACAAATGGCATATCCAATAAGGGGTTAGTATCCAAAATATATAAAGAACTTATATAACTCCATACCAAAAAACACAAGTAATCCACTTAAAAAATGGGCAGAAGGCATGAATAGACATTTCTCCAAAGAAGAAACAGATGGACAACAGACACATGAAAAGATGTTCAATATCACTCATCATCAGGGAAATGTGAATCTGAACCACAAGGAGATACTACCTCACACCTGTCAGAATGGCTAGTATCAAAAACCTAAGAAACAAGTGCTGGAGAGGATGTGGGGAAGAAAGAACCTTTGTGCACTGCTGGTGGGAAGGCAAACTGGTATAGCCACTATGGAAAACAGTATGAAGATTCCTCAAAAAAATTAAAAATAGCATTACCATATGTAATTCCACTACTGGGTATTTAACCAAAGAAAATAAAATTACCAATTCAAAAATATATATGCACCTCTATGTTTACTGCATCACTATTTACAACATCTGAGATATGGAAGCAACCCAACTGTCCATTGATAGATAAATGGATAAAGAAGTTATGGGTATACATATAATAGAATAGTACTTAACAATAAAAAAGAACAAAATCTTGCCATTTGCAACAACATGGATGGATCTAGACAGAATAATGCTAAGTGAAATAAGTCAGAAGAAGAGAAGTACCATACGATTTGACTCATATGTGGTATTTAAGAAACAAAACAAAGGAACAAAGAAAAGAGAGACAAACCAAAAAACAGGTATTTAAATCTAGAGAACAAACTGATGGTTACCAGACAGTAGGTTAGTGGAGAGGATGGGTGAAATAGGTGACAGGGGTTGGGACTAAGAATACATTTATCATGGCCCAGTGTGTTAACACTCAGTGTGTTAAGCCACTGTGTGGCTCAGTGTGTTAAGCGTCTTCCTCTGGCTCAGGTCATGATCCTAGGGTCCTGGGACTGAGCCCCGCATCGGGCTTCCAACTCAGTGGAGAGCCTGCTTCTCCCTCTCCCTTTGCCTGCCTCTCTGCCTACCTGTGCTTGCTCACTTTCTATCTCTCTCTGTCAAATAAATAAATAAAATCTAAAAAAAATAGAGAGAGAGAGAGAGATTACACTTACCATGATGAATATTTAGTAATGAATAGAATTGTTGAATCACTATCTTTTATGCCTGAAACTAATATAACACTGTATGTTAATTATATTTGCAATAAATGGAATTTTTAGAAGTGTCAGTGCACTCAGTCTATTTGTGAACAGTCTTCCCTGGTTAAGTACAGAAATTGATAATTAAGCATTTAGCAATTTTATAACAGTTTAACAAATTGGTGTTATGTCTGCTGACATAATCATTAAAAAATTGGGGAGTGTCCTTTGTGTCTGATTTTAAAACTTCAGTCTCTGGTAATTAACTTTATTGTATTTTATAAAAAAAATATTAGGTCAGACTGGAAATTCAAAAAAAATGCAAAAACCCATCTGGCTCTTCATCACAGATTTTCAGAGAAACACTGAGCTAGGGGCAGTGATGAAGAAAGACTTTGAAGAGGTCAGCAGGGTCTGTGAGGCTCTGGACCTCAGCGAGAACAAGAGAGGAAGAGAGGAGGGTGGTGAGCACGAGTGATGACCATTTTTAGAAAATTTCATGTGGGAATCCTGCGGTGAATGCGGCTTGGTTTTGCCTACTCAACATCTTTCCCCTTCCACAGAAAGCCTTCCCAGTTTCCTTCTGGAAATTTCTGCTCCCCACATGCACATTGTCTTAGAGGAACCATTCACTGCGCACCCCGCTCTCCTAAGTCAAAGAATGGATGTGGAAGTCGGGCTGGACCAGCAGCGCTGTCTCCCTGGGATGTGCAAGAACAGAAGTGCCTGGGGCTCCTTCCACGCTCTGTGGCAGTGCGTATTTGGTTCTGGTACCAAGAGCTGCAAGCTAGCCTCGCTTCTGTGGGACGCAAGCCTGCGCCTTCGGTGTTTCCTTGCATTCTCTGAGCTGTCTCGTTCTCTTCAGATAGATTCCCTTTGGTTCAAGTTGGTACAACCAGTTTCTTTGCTTGCATCAAAGCATGTTGTCTCTTAAATATGTATGTAGTCCCTTTGCAATAAGAAAAGAAATTATGAAACTAAAGCCCCTGGGCATTGACCGATAGCACTGTGGAATGGGGAAAAGCATGGGTTCCAGAACCAGAAGGCAAACCTTAAATCTTCCTCTGTCACTTACCAACTGTGTGGTTTTAGGCAAATTTCCTTCCTTCTTTTCCTTCCTTCCTTCCTCTCTCCCTCCTTCCTTTCTTTCTTTCTTCTGTCCTTCCTTCCCTTTTTCTTTTCTTTTCTCTTTCCTTCCTTCCTTCCTTCCCCCTTCCTTTCTTTGTTTCTCCTTCCTTTCTTCTTTCCTCTTTTGCTTTTCCTTTTCTTCCTTCCATTCTTCCTTCCTTCTTTCCTTTCTTTTCTTTTCTTTTTCCTTCCCTCCCTCCCTTCCTCCCCGAGGGAGGGGGAAAGGATCTCAAGGAGACTCCCTGCAGAGCCTGGACCTCCCTGCGGGGCTCCGTCCCACGACCCTGAGATCACAACCTGAACTGAAATCAAGAGTGGGCTGCCCAACCGACTGACCCACCCCGGTGCCTCTAGGCAAATTTCTAATCTGAATCATCCGTTTCCCTCTCATATGGAGAGAATGGTGAAAGCACCTAGCTCAGGCTGGTGAGGACTGAATGAGGGGATTGATGAAGGTGCTCAGAACAGCGACTGCCACAAAGTGCTATGCAAGCGTTTGCTTATTTTTGTTTCGTGCACAGAGCCCTGGACTGAAAGACAATGCCGCTCTGGACACCAGATTACCTATCTGTTGATTCAGGCTTAGAAGTTCACTGGTTCGTACTCCAGGACATAGCAGTCATGACACGCGTCCACTCACTCCATTTCTTCTTCTCTTCAGACTTGTCTTCTTGGCCTGATCCCTACCGTCTGGCTGCGTTTTATAGTCAAATCCTGGAAGGACATGGCTCTGGTTGGCCCAGTTAGTCTCCATCCTTACCAACCCCCACCCCTCGGGTAACCACTGTTGCCCAGCAAGCCTGCAGAGCAGCAGCCCTTGGGGTGGAAACTCCTGGTGCCGCTCTCACATGCAGCAGATCGGGTTGGCGATGAGCAGGACACCACCTTGGGCTGCCACACTCGGCACCCTGGTGGACAATCGGGACATTGCCAGGACACAGGTCTAACCTTCCCATTGCAGCTACATCAGCTCCAGAAGCCCACCGACTCAGTTCTGGCTCCAAAGGAGCCAACTGATCATGCTGTCTGGAAGCCGGGTTCCAAGAGTTTCTTGCAAACACACAGCATGCACCGAGGGCGGGATATTTCCCTGCCATCTCTTCCTGCCATAGCTTCAGGCTCCTTATATCATGGGGGTATGTTTCAAAAAATGCACCAGGAGAATGAGCTTCCTTGTGGAAAATAATGGGCTTAGAAGGAGCCTTAATTTCCCCCATTTATGTAATTCAGCTGGCTTAGTGTTCTGAAGCTTGAGCTGTTTTATAAGATTGCTGCGAAGACGAGTACAAGAGTCCAGCGGTACGATTATACCCGGACCTCATACTGACGGCTGCAGATGTTTAAGACATCTGTGATTTATCAGCTCCTAAGTGAAGCAGACGCATAGGAGCACCTGCTGCAGAGAATTCTTTCAGCGTTGCGGCATCTGGAGCTGGATTCTGCTGACACCACATAAATTCATCTCTCTATAGAGCTCCCCCATCCCACCCCAAGAGCACTTAAAAGGAATAAAGATCAGGAAGCCACATAAAATGTGGGCTCCGGCTTCTGCTAGCCAGGCCTGGGAGAAGGAGCAAGAAGAAACAAAGCCCAAAGCAGAAGTCCCTGTTACAAGGGACTTACCAGGAGACAAGAGATGAGACTAATATCTGGAGAGCGGCCTAGGGTATGAACCTATCCAGCTGTCACATTGTTACCACAAATCCCATGTAACAGGCTACATTATAACAGGTTCACATTATTCAGTAATTGAGGTATTGAAAATTTCAAGCCCCATTTCTTGGTCGAAGGCTCATCTTTCGGCTTCATTTAGTTTCTGCATGGAAGTCTGGAGCTACCGAGGTGGGGAGAAAACTCTGGGTGCTTCCCAGACAGCATCTGGAGAAGGGGAGATGGGGAGTTTGAACTGGGAGTGCGGAGATTTGGAGAAGATGTGCTGTGGTTCCCTGAAGCCCCAGGGTGAGGATCATGTCAAAGGTTCCTGGGGGCACCCATTTTGGAGCACATCTCCAGCTCCCCATTTGCTAGGGGGCAAAATCAGAATGGAAAAAGGGCACACACAGTTCTTGTCCATTATAAAGCTTATACCTCAGTTCTCATTTTCTCTGTGACAATATAAAAATCATGAAGATCTAAGGAAAGAAAGTCAAATCAAACAAACTATGTGCTCTGTCTGCTATAAAGTGTCCCAGTCATGCTATGCCTACACTTATCTCTCTTTTAGCAGCACCGAGGACATTCCAATTACACCACGCTTGTTGCTGCCCCATGATCAAGCTGAGGTTTCCTATTTGCCTTTCCCTTTTGTGTTTTTTCTGTTTAGAATGCTTTCCCCAGTCCTTTTCCATCTGGCGAGCTCCTACACATCCCCTAAAACCTCAGCTCAATAATTTGCCTTTCTGGGGAAACTTTTCTGACTCTCTCTCTCTCTCTCTCTCTCTCAACCTTCTCCAAAGTAAGGCATTAGTTTCATTGTCTTCATATGGTGGATACTGCTGGTTGTTCCCTAAAATTCATTCTTCTCTTCTTTAACAGAGTGGCAACTGGACATTGGGTCACCCAGCCAGTGACTTACTTTCCCAGCCCACACCCAGTCTCCAGTTATGTGTGACCACATAGAACATAGGTGTGATCCATGCCACTTCCAGGCTTTCAAGCATCATTCCTCTATGCTCTACCCCCGTCAGGTGAGCTGGAACATGAACGAACCATGACTCAGCTTTGACCACTGTATCAGTGAGTTGTCTCTGTAACAAATCACCCCAAAGCTCAGACCTAAAACAATAATCATCTGATCTGTCCAAGGGTCAGCTAAGTGATTCCACTCCAAGCTGTTGGTCTGGCAGGACCTGACTCCTTGCTGGGCTTGAGGTCCTATCTGCTTCACAGGTTCACTCTGTGGCCCAGGCTGGAGGGGCAGCAACTACCAAGATAAAGTCTCATTATCACAGCGCAGGGACATGAGGGCAAGTTTATGCATGCAAACACATTTCAAAGTTCTGCTTGAGTGCTTGAGCCATATCTACGAACCTTCTAACCTTAGCCAAAGCAAGTCACATGATGGAGTCCAAATTCAAGGGGAAGAGCACATTGTATTTCCCACTTAGGTTTGGAAGGAAATAATCTAACCAACTCAACCATGCAGACAAGAGTTAAGTCCTAGGAGGAAAGGAAGGCAATAGGAAGCGAAACTGCATTTCTCAAGGACTGTGGAGCTGAGCAACTTGCCTAACCTACCTTCTCTGTTAACGCGAGATAGATAAATTCATTTTTTTACGCCACCGAATTGTTGGGTCTATTTTTATAGCTGTTTATCCCTCTACTGTGACCAATATAGTACACACTCCCCTGTAACACATGTTATTTGCTTTTTTGTTTACTGGTTTTCCTTTCCCCATTAGAAGTTTCTAAAAATCAACAATTATGTCTTAATTTTGGAATTTCTAGCACCTAGAAGAGGATCTGTCATAAAGTGAGTGCTCAGTGAAGAATTGCTAAATGATTGGATGACTTTCCTGTTGTTCTGATTTTTATCCAGAAAATAAATATATCTAAAAAGCATGACTAGGGCTGGTCATGGAAATAACAAAAGTACATTCGAGGCCCTAGATGATAATCCCCTTAAAATGTGCTGATGTTATGAAGAACTGCCAATCTTCTCAAGGCAAGTGGCTTCAGGAGGACCTTCATTCACCGGCCCAGCCATTGTACAAATACTTCTTTAGTGCACACTACATGTCAGGCACAAATTAGGTAATGAGGATACAGCAGGGAACCAAAAGGACAAAACTCCCTGCTCTCTCAGAGACAAAGAAAGAGATAACAAACAAATCCGTGAGTAAAAGATAAAGCCAAACTGAGGGGCCAGGAGTGGGAGGGACGGAACTCTTTCTGAGGGTGACATTTGAAGAAAGATCTAACGAAAGAGGTGATGGAGCAAATATATAGCCCTCGGGAGAGCGCTTGTGGCTAGGGGAACACTCAAGTATAAAGCTCCTGGGGTAGAAGCCTCCCTGGTATGTTCAAGGAACAGTAGGAGTGGACCAGAGCACCCAAGGGGAAAGTAGTGGGAGACGTCCTCCAATGTTGGATTCACTCAAGATGAAAGCAAACACCCAAACAGGTTTGCCCATGGGGGCATCCTGACAGCCTGTTTAGCCAATAAATGTTCACACAACAGATTTCCATGGCTGTAAGGCTGCAAAATCCCCATTCTATTGAAGCAGCACAGGGTGCCTTTGCCTGGGTGTCTTTGTGACTGATGAAGGCAGGGTACAGAGGCCAGGTATTAAAGCTTAACCGCACTTCTACACTTGGGCTCATTTGTCTATGTTCCTTCTCTAAGGAGTAATGCCGGACAATCAACATCAAGTCCAAGATGGCCCATTATGTATGGTTTTCGGGCATTCATGTCTCTTCTCTACTGCTCAGAGGCAGATGGCCCTCACAGGGAGAGACTGGATTGTGTTAGGCAGATCCTACCCAGGCTCTCTGTGCATCCTTGTTGGCCATACATATCATCACTTAAGTTCCAAGCCCATGTGCCTTCCTCTGCCCACACTAGCTAGCTTCCCCCTATTCCTCTTTCTTATTAAAGAAAAGCCATAGCCGTGTGTGTGTGTGTGTGTGTGTGTGTGTGTGTGAGAATGGTTTGGGGGGGGCTTCTTTTGGCAGGGGTTGGTGGAAAGGTGATACTGTGGATCAGAGAAAACAGATTTCAAGCAGAATCAATAAAATCAAGAGCTTCTGAACATGCTGTCTTAAAGCATCCTCTTGGGGCCTATTAACTGACTAGAAAGGAAGTAAATTAGAGATGGAAAGGTGAGGTCGAATGCAGCTTCCCCTGCTTTTTTATACATTCTAGGTGGGATAGTTTGGGTAGTAAAAGTCAAATGTGGTAAGGTTATTGTCTTATGAGCGAATCCTATAAAAATATTGTTAGAACTGGTGTGTTCCAGATGTGGTAAACACGAGTGGAGGAAGAATTTGGGAAAGGGTGTGCTCTGCTGTCTGGCTTGTGACCTGTGTGTAGCCTGTTGTTATGGGTTCTTCAGAATTTGAATGAGTCTCTAGGCTCCTGAATCACAGGTCTCTAGATTCCCCAAAGGGAAACAGCTTTGTTTCTTGTGATATATTTGCCCAGTAAATTATAATTTTATTTGTTCTATTAAGCAGCTGAAGTTCAGCACATTTTTATTCATTTTGTACAATAGGCACTAAATGTTTCTGAATTCCAGGCACCTAATCAGATTTTTAAAGCCTTTATAACATGAAGCCAAAGGTTTATGCTTTTGTGCCACAGTGAATTTCCCTGCGATATAATCTGAATGGGAAAGTCAGTTTTTTCTTCTCTAACCCATCTCAGGGAGGGAAGTAAAACAACTCAGTGCTTTCAGAGAAGCTCCCTCTTGGTACAAAAGGTCTTACCCCCCTCCTCCCACCACCACCTTGGTCATTTATATTAGTGCTGAGGGTGAAGAGAATGGGCCCAGTTACACAGGATCAAAAGGAACATTGGGGGCACCTGGGTGGCTCAGTCAGTTAAGAGACCAGCTCTTGATTTCGGCTCAGGTTATGATCTCGGGGTCTCTCCCTCAGCCCCTCCCCTGGCTCTCTTTCTCTCTCTCTCAAAAAAAAATTAAAAATATAAAAAAGGAAATTTGTCTATTGGTTTAGCAGCCAAATGATATTCTGATATGCCAAAACTGGACTTAGCTCTTAGCAGGTTGTGGCAGCATCGACATCTGTACCTGCCCTACTGAGAAGCTAAGCCTTTACTCACCTTCCAGAAGAAAGTTGGTTCTAACTCAAACTATGAACCCAGGTAAGCAGATGACCTAGGTTTGGCCTCAGGAACTTCCATTCTTGCCCTGATCATACCTTCAGGTTGTACTTGGCAGTTTGTTATATGGGAAAAAAGAATAAGGTCACAAAACATCAGTCACGTCAACTTCAATGAAGATTTCACAGGAAGGCAAAAAAAAAAAAAAAAAAAAAAAAAAAAAAAGACTTTTCACTTTATACTGCACACTGAACCCTTCATAGAAGACTTTTTTTAACCATCAATAATTTTTTCTCAACATTTTTCTCTGTGGGTCACCACTTCACTTTCCTTCCTCTCTCTTTTCCCTCACAGAGTTTCTGAAACTCCAGGGGAAGTCAGTTCTGGTGCTCAGTTTGCATATCTCACTTAGCAAAATAAAATCATGGTGGCATATCCATGCAATGGAATCTTACTCAGCCCTAAAAAAGAATGCAACACTGACACATGCTACAACATGGATGAATCTTAAAAATATGACGCTAAGTGAAAGAAACCAGACACAAAGGTCACATGTCATAAGGTCCCATTTATATGAAATATTCTGAGTAGGAAGAACCACAGAACAGAAAGAAGATTGGGGCTACCACAGGCCAGTAGAGGGAAGAGACAATGGGGGTGACTGCTTAATAGTACAGGGTCTCCTTCTGAGGTACAGAAAATATTTTGGATAAGGCAGGGGTGGTAGATATACAATACTGTGAATTTTTCAGTTGAAAATTGTTCCTTTTATGTTATATGAATTTCATCACAGTAAAAATAAATACATGAAACCATGACAGTAAGTCCCTCCCCCCAGTGGGGAAAATAGCCCCACAAATTTCTATTAATATTCAACCATGTCTGTTGTCTCTCCACTCTGGAGAGTATATGAAAGTATATTCTCAACACAACTGGTGAAGTAAGACTTACAGGGGGCTAAGAAATGAAGATTTTATTTTCCCCATTTACTCAAGAAAATACTCTAGAGAGAGTGGGTCCCTACAGAGCAGGCTCTGTCAAAACTCCATTGGGCTGGACCATGAGGCTTCCAAGGGACTTGCCCCGATCCAGGGAAGGAAGTGAAGAATGAGCCAAACAGGAGCACCGATCTCCACCACGGTGAAGCCTTTCAGTGGGGAGGCCATGAATCATGGCACAAGACTGGCTATCCGGGCTTATCTTGGGCCATCGGCATAGCTAAGGATGCCTGCTGCGGGGGTGGGGGTGGTGGTGATGAGAGCAGTAGAGCTGAGGCAGAGGAAAGGGCTGGCAGGTGCCACTTCATAGGCCATAATCCCGCCAAGCCAGTCCAAGGCCATTATTGTTAAATTCATCAAAGGTGTTCTATATACTTATGTTTCTATGATTTTGTGTCTAGTTGTGTTTTATTTTGTTCCTTTTGAAAATTTCCACATGATGCTATATCACCAATCTTGGGCTATTTTACTATTAGTGATAGACTCCAGGGACCCGCTGGCCTTGTTCCAGGGTACTTGGGGGCCAGAGGTGGTGATGGGAGATAATAATAACACCAGCTCATATTGTATGACATGTTCCAATTTTTATCACATTTAACCCTCATGATAGCTTGAAACAAGTATTATTGTTCCTGTGTTAGAAAGGAGGAAACAAAACTTAGATTTAGAGAAATATAGTGGCCCATAAATATATCAAGTAAAATCCAGGAACACTGGGCCAGTTGATGAAGTGAAATTCAAAAGTATCTATTATAGGTTCAGTTGTGACCCCACCCCACCCTAAGAAAGATATGTTGGAGCCCTCACACACCCAACCCCAATATTTTGGATAGGACCTTATTTAGAGATAAGATCTTTCCAGAGGGCATCGAGTTAAAGGGAGGTCATATTCAGGGCCCTAACTCAACAGAAATGCTGTTCTTACAAAAAGGAGAAATGTGGACACAGAAATTAGCACACCTAGAGGGAAGGCAATGTGAAGAGACACAGGAAGAAGACAGCCATCTACCAGCCAAGGAGAGAAGCCTGGACCAGAGCCCTCCCTCACAGCCATTGGGGGAACTAACACTGCTGCCATCTTGATTTCTGAATTCTAGCCTCCAGAACGGGGAGGCAATAAACTTCTGATGTTTAAGCCACTCAGTCTGCAGTACTTTGTTACGGAAGCCCTAGCAAATCGATACCAGAGGAAAAAATTATGGGGAGGCTTGACTCCCCATAAATCCTTACTGATGGGAAGCGGCAGCATGCAAACATCCCCAGAGAAACCTCACATACTAGTTTGGGGTACCGGCACCCTGAGAAAGATTGTTCAGGTAGTTTCCTGGTGGATGAAAGAGTCACTGCTCTGGAGGGGAACCCCGGCATTAGCGGGAGTCCTGGGAGTCACCTTGTACCAGAAGGCACTGACCATCAAGGGCACAGGAAATAGAAACGTGAGCTCTAAAAGGAAGGGTGGGTGTAGTGGTGACGGGCTTGAGAATGCTTCATTCCCCCCTCCCCTGTTTCTCTATCTTTTCCCTCATTCTAGCTATCTGGGATGGCTTTCCAAATAAATCTGCATGCACTTTGGGCATTCTGAATCAAGCTGTGCTGGAAATACAAAATATCTCCCACACGTCAAGGTATGAAAAAGCATATAAAGCACCCCCTTATATTAGTTCTCTAGTCCTGATGTAACAAATCACCACACATCTGATGGTTTAAAACAACAGAAATGTGTTCTCTCACCTTTCTGGGGGCCTGAAAGCTGTGCTCTCTTAGAGGGCTGGTGGCAGGCGTGGCTCGTGGCTGCGCACCTGACCTCCACCTCCATAGTCTCATGGCTTTCCCCCTGGGGTCTGTGTCTCCTCTCCTGTCCCTTATAAGGGCACTTGTCATGGGATTTAAGACACTGCCCGATAATCCCATGATTTAACTCAAGATCCTTAACTCAATTCCACCTGCAAAGACCCTTCTTCCAAATAAGGTCACATTCACAGGTTCCAGGGTTTAGGATGCAGATATAACTTTCAGGGGACCACTTTCCACTCACGACACTTGTTGATTTTTTTTTTTTTTAGCGTTGGTGATAGGGTATGAATTCACTTAGGGCCGCCATAACGAAATGCACAGACTCAGTGGCTTAAACAACAGAAATCTATTTTCTCACAGACTCAGAGGCTGTGAGTCCAAGATCAAGATGGCAGCCAAGTTTGGTCCTCCCTTGGCTTGCAGATGGTGGCCCTCTTTTTTCTTTTTTTAAAGATTTTATTTATTGATTTGAGAGAGAGCAAGAGTGAGAGAGATCTCAGAGGGAGAAGCAGACTCTCTGCTGAGCAGAAAGCCTGACGCCCGGCTCGATCCTAGGACCATGAAATCATGACATCAGCTGAAGGCAGACGCTTAACTGACTGAGCCACCCAGGCACTATGGATGGTGGCCCTCCTGCTGCCTCTCCACTCGGTCTTTTCTCCATGCACACACATCCTGGAGGTCACTCATGTGTCCAAAGCCCCTCTGCTCATAAAGACACCAGTTAAATTGGCTCAGGGTCCAGGTGAACAGCCCATTTTAACTTAATATCACCTCTTCAAAGCCCCTATCCCCAAGTGTATTCACAGTCTGAGGTTCTGAGGTATAAGAGTTTGAGCTTCAACATGAATTTGGGGGGAAATCAATCCAATCCAATCCATAATAGATGGTAAAATAAATTTGGGGTTAATTGGGATTAAATGGAATTTATTATTAAAATATAAATTTAAAAGGAAGGAGAGGGGCATCTTAAAAGCACTTGTATATTTGTCCAGGGTCTGCGCTAAGTCTCCCCATCCCCCCTTCTCTGCTCCAGAACAAAGGCTGCTCCTAGGAAATCCTAAGGCCTTGCTCTCTGTGTAGTTTTGAGAAACATGGGAGAAAGGAGACCAAGAAGAAAGTCCCAGCAGTGGTGTTACTGAGGGACTTTAAGGACAGAACAAGGAGACCTATGAAATCCATTTGAGGACCTATTCTGCAACCATGACTCCACGCCTACACACATACCATCTCTGCAAGTCTTGAGCAGAATCTGCCACACCCCTAAATGTCTGTTTTTTTAAAGCCATCAAGGGAAGGGCCTGGCCCGCACAAACCTGAGAGGAGAGAGCAGCCACAGACGTGGGGTGTGTGTGAGCCAGAGGCCAGCAGGAGGAGGAACGTGGAACCACAAGTGACGAAGCCCTGGGAGTTTCCAAAAGATCTTTGGGAGGGCGTCTGACTTCCCACAGGATGTGTGATAGGGGGCTTGAGCTAATTTTATTTAGATCTCAAAGGACAGGGTGACGTCAGCTGACATCTGGGTTATACTTGTTATCAAGGAGTTGAAATGAAGACACAGGAGGCATGCTTATCAAATTTGTAGAGGACAGGAAGCTGAAAGGAACAGCAAATACATAATTAGAATCCACAAAAGTCTCAACAAGCTAGAATGCCAGCTGAATTTAATAAGAGGAAACTTAATAAGGACAAAGGGAATGTCCTGCACTTGAGATTTAAAAAACGAACTATCTGTACCAAGCACATAAAAAGGGGTCAGGGGTTTGACTCAGATGGGGAATACCTCAAAGCAGGTGGCATCTGAAACTATTCTAATAGAAAAATGGGATGTGAAGGAAGGAGGTGGTGATCGGGTCCATTCTTCCTGGCTAGACCCCTGTAATGTCAACTCCAGGTCTGTCCACTTGTACATTGAGAAGGAAGCAAACTGGAAAGAATGAATGACCAGTGTGATCAGGGAACTCCAATCCACAGAAGACTGGAACAGTGCTGTTTTGCCGGAGAAAAGAAGCATCAGGGGAGAAGTAAGAATTCTTTATAAGGGGCACCTGGGTGGCTCAGTGGGTTAAAGCCTCTGCTTTCAGCTCAGGTCATGGTCCCAGGGCCCTGGGATGGAGCCCCGCATCGGGCTCTCTGCTCAGCGGGGAGCCTGCTTCCCGCTCTCTCTATCTGCCTCTCTGCCTATTTGTGATCTCTGTCTGTCAAATAAATAAAACCTTTAAAAAAAAAAAGAATTCTTTATGAGTATCTAAATTCTGCCTCGTGAAAAGGAGACTGGGCTTAAAATGGATAGCCCTGAGGAGTGAAATCAAGATGGTGGGTGGCTGCTTCAGGGAGCAAGTGGAATAATATATAATAAAGAAAGTAAATGTATCCATTAGGATTTATGTAACTGGAAGTAATAGAAAATCTGATTAATCATAGCTTAAAATTTTTTTCCATTACTTAAATAAAAGCCTAGAAATAACCCACAATTAAAATATCAGGCTTTTTCCAATCTTCTTCTCCACCAACCTCAGGGTGCTGGTTTCACCCTCCTATGAGGCCTCATGATCACAAGATGGCTGCTGAAGCTCTAACAGAAACAAATCAGCATTCAAAGCAAGGGTGGGGGGTGATGGTGAAGGGGTAGGTAATGTAACAAAGAGGACCTTTTCCTTATTGGTGGTAGACTTTTGTGAAAAGGTAAATAATTTCTCAGATGTCTTCATATCTCATTGGCCATACTGGATCATGTGGCCAATTCTACCCACAAGAGAGACTAGAAAAGGATTATCTAGCTTTTCCAGCCTATATAGTGTGAAGCTGGAAAAGAAAAAGAAAATGACATTTTAGTAGATCTCAATAGTATCTGCCATAAGAAAAAATCACCGTAAATCAACTACCAATAGATTGTCTTAATCCCCTTAATGCAAACATATGTGTGTTCAAATAAACACATATGATCACATATAAGTTCTCACATATGTGTATTGTAAAAAACTCTTATTTCCTGTTTTTTCTACTTAATATTTTGAGTATCTTCCCATAATATTTTGAAATTCTTTGAAAATACAATCTTCAGTAGCTACAGAATATCCCATATGCTATTTCTCATTCAACCATTCCCCTACTGTTAGACATGCATGTTATTTCTAGGTTAATAGAACTTTCTAGCCACCAGCTCCAGACACAGAATGGTATGCCTTGGGAGTCCCACCCTTGGAAGCATTCCATCAGAAGGATGAAATAGATAAGACACAGCTGGGGATGGGCGGGCGGTATTGAACTCCATGACCTGTCAGGCCCTTCCTCACCCCCTGAAGATGCAGATGATAGGGTATAAAAGAGATGCAAGGCCAGGCAGGGCAGAGCCCTGTACCCTCTCTGTTTCATCCAATCTGCTGCCTGAGTCCTTAGGCTGGGCCACATTCCTGCTCTGGATACCCCCAAGATCCGCACCCCACCTGCTTGTTACACTCTCTCTTTCCCTATCTCCTGTCAACGAGGAACAGTCTGAATCACTCCTAATGTGCTTTAAAGTTGCCTGAATGAAGACAGCAACGCTCCTGGCTTTTATCAATGGGGTCAAACATGAGAATGGACATGAAGGACTCAAGGCTGACCCAGAGGAACCAAGGATAGAAAGAACATAAGACACCAAGAGCTGATGACAACATTCCAGTGATGTTCCTCTGCTCCCTCTTGCTGCTTTGAAGCCTATCTGTGGCTTTCCAGTGTGCCACGGGGACAGACAGGAGTTGGAATCCTCATTGTGACTGCTCAGCAAACACCATGAAGGGCACATAGGCAAGCTGCGTAATGGAAGGAGTGAGAGGTATCATTTCCCAAGGTCAGTGTGCTCAGGGGTCACAGATACAGGAGTGGTGTTGGGGGACAGAACAGACACCTGCCTTATCAGTAAAGGGTTTAATGTCAGCCTTCACTATATATAGCTATGTTTCAAGGGATGTGATCAGACCTGGGTCTAAATGAATTTAAATCTACCCTCCATGGGATAAGTACTCACTCTCTTCAATAGGGTCAATATTCCAAGCCTACCATTCAAATGCTGCATTTCAAACCTACTTTTTTTTAAAGACACAAGCAACATGCAAGATGACCAGTCAATGACATAAAAACAGCCATTAGCAACTTCCAACTTCACCAGTTTATTCTCAGATAGATGGAGCTTAGCTCATTCCTCCAGTTTCTAGCTCTTTTAAGGAGTCTTAGGGGCAAAATATTTGAAGGTCAAATCATTTCAGTAAACTTTAGTGATACAATATCACTAACACCACCCACAAAACACCCAGTAAGAAAAGCTGTAATGACTCTGTCTCCTTTTTAAAATGGACTTCCAGTTGTTTGCTGGTTGCACAGAATTGGCAGTCACTCACTTTGCCATGGTCAGCAACCCCAAAGGCTGTTGCCTTGCCTATGAGGGCAGTGTGTCTACCAGGAGCTCCAAATGGCAGGAGCTCCAGTTCATTAGGGACAGACCAAAGGATAGAGCAGGGCACCTGAGAAGAAGAACTCACTTGAGTCTTAGTTCTACCAACAAGTGCTCCAAAACCATGCCTCTTAATTTCTCCATGACTTAATTCCTCCATGTGTAAGTTCTTATGTGAGCTACATGAAGCTGGCCGCTGGAAGAAATCTTGAAAAGTCCTTGCTACTAATAGCTGCCCCTTTTTCCTTAGGCGAATATCAAAGAAACCCTCTTTAATTTTATTAAATCAATAAAATAATCCTCATAGTATTATTTTTACCTTTGGAAAAGGAACGCAAGTCTCATTCTGCTAATCGTCAATCTCTTAAAATTCTGTAGATGCTAAGTCTTAGACCAAAGTGTGTCTGACCTTAGTGAAGCACAAGTTGGAGATGTTAGGCATTCCACATGTGCTCTCTTTTCTTTTCTTTTTTTTTTTTTTTTTAAGATTTTATTTATTTATTTGACAGAGATCACAAGCAGACAGAGAGGCAGGCAGAGAGAGAGGAAGGGAAGCAGGCTCCCCGCTGAGCAGGAGCCCAACTCGGGGCTCAATCCCAGGACCCTGGGATCACGACCTGAGCACAAGGCAGAGGCTTTAACCCACTGAGCCACCCAGGCGCCCCCCACATGTGTTTTCTACTGTAACCCTCATAAGGTTCAAGACGTTGTATGAGGCAACCTGCTTGTTTATAGAACTGGGTAGGCCTGGTCTCCAAGAACTTTCAACATGAAGATGCACCCAGCTGTACAAATGATTAATATAAATATTGAGGGAGAAAGGAAAAAGGGATACATTGGTCACACATAAAATAAGAACAGCGACAGAAAATGTATCTGGGATATCCATCCCGCCCACAATAACCTGCTTTCTCTGAGAACTGCCTCTCCCCTCAGACACTGCACCACAACCATGTTTGCTCACCATTGCTCACTCTTGACCTCAGCCATGGCTGTTTGGAACAGGAGAGGATATCTGATCAAACTGAGCCAAATTCTCTCTCCTGGGAATTTGGAATTGTCATCCAGAGTACCTCTACACTCGGGGTAGGTAAGCATTCCTCTGAAGGAGCAGGACAAAGAGAACAGAGAACAGCAGCCCCCTATATCCCGTGTGCCTATCCCCAGGGACAGAGAAGATGGCTGCCCCGATCACTAACAGCTTTGCCCTCTCTGGTTCTAGGCCCCCACGGGGTCCCAGTGACATTCTTATCTTCCTGAAACATCTTTGTTTCCTATGAGAAATTTCCCATTTCCCCTTGAGCTGGCTCTGATTGCCATTACTTACGTTCACATCAGCCATGACGAGGATTTGAACACTAGTATGTCCTTCCTCATATAAAAAAGATGCAGATAATCCCAAATAGCTAATAATCCAAAGACATTTTTGGCTCTGGGGGACATTGTGAAATGAATATGTTTAAATTGCTGGAATTCATAACTCCTTGCATGGAAGAACGAGCCCACCTTGAATGAAAGTACATTGCCCACAGCAATGGAAACTTGATTGGAAAAGGCTGGGAAAGACTGTCCATTTCCTTTGTCCCGACAGAGACTCTGTTCTCCCCTGCCCTCTGGTCCTTACCCGACAGGTAAACATAGCCCCTCCCCCCTACCTCATCTCCCCAGCTTGCCCATAGCCACCCCCGCTATGTCCCACTTAGAGTGTCCTGTCTTCTTCCACGGGTATTTATTTTTTCCTGGTATAGCAGCAAGCAAAAGAGACGTCAACTTGGGAAAATAGTCTGTGGAGAAAGCAAAGAGACCAGTGGATTCTTCTTAGAAAGAGTTTACCACCCCCCCACCCCCCCCCCCACAGAGCTCTGATATTTATAAAACAAATAAAGCCTAAGAGAGGCCACTTGAGTGGCTGCCTTCCCAGCCAATGACGGCTTCCAGAGTGATTCAGAAGTTTTAAGGGAAGAGCCATGGAGAAAGGAAACTGAAGATCCACAGAAATAAAAAGTGCCAAGGGGACGAGGCTGCGGGGGGAGGAGGGACTATCTCAGAGCCACTTGAATGTCTGTCTGGGGGAGGAGTGTGCTGAGCAGGGGTGTGGGGTGGAGGGGGGTGTGGGTGTGGCGGGAACAATGGAGCAGTAGTTACAAAGGCTGGGAAGGGCCCCTGTTCCTGGAAACAGAATCCACCAATTGCATTAGATGAAATCTCCTTGTATAACCCAAGTTGTTCTCATGGCAAAAGAATCCTTTCCTTTTCCTCTTGCAGCTCCCCCATGAGTAAAATTAGGTTAGAAACACACACACACTCACACTCTCTCACCCTCACAGACACACAGGTACAAGCACAGTACCCCACGTTCTACCGCATGTTCCCAGAGTTCCCCTCATCGCTGCCCAACACCAACATCTCAAGTAGTTTGCGGACCTACTAAATACCACAGCAGCCAAGGACCATGTCTGGTGTCTTCCAGACATGGGCAACAGCTTCCAGGTTATGAGGACTTTACAGGTAACATCATTCACTCACAAAACAGGGAGCTGGACAGGAACCTCATGGAACCCCTTCCAGTATAACACCCTCCATTTCCAGATGAAACCAAGGCTTGACGTGGTCACCAAAAAAATGACCCTCGTCTAAAGACCCCCTAACCTTAGATTCTCCTTTGTCTCCCAGTCTGATGGGACCAACCAGCCTGGCCTGGCTTCCAGCCCTGGCATGCAACGTCCTGCCAACAGCCCTTACAAATGTCCAGCAGACCGGTTGCCAAACTCAGGCCCCACCCTGGCTCGTTATCTACACACAGAGCTCTCCCATGACTTTCTGGCTGGCCCTGCTGCCACCTCTCTCTGTGGGACAGCTGTACCAGCTTGGCTGCTGGCGTGTTCGGTCACAGGTCCTGCCTTTGTTCGGTGGATAAGCACGGTCAAGTTCCACATCCTACCACTGTGACACAGGCACCCCTGCCCCCACTCTCCGCAAGCCCATGCCACCTTCACAGTCTGTCATGTAGGACCTGGGGCAACCCAGGTCCAAGGCTTGGACACAGGGGAGAAGAGGAGACTGGAGTTTCCAGGAGCCACAGCTCCAATAGTTTTCAAGAATCACCCTCCTGGGGGCCCCTGGGTGGAGGCTGTTACACATCCGACTTCAGCTCAAGTCATGATCTCAGGGTCCTGGGTTCGAGTCCCATGTGGAGCCCCATATTCAGCAAGGAGTCTGCTTTTCCCTCTCCCTCTGCCTCTCCCCCGACTCATGCCCATGCTCCCTTTCAAATAAATGAATACATACACACATACATGCAAGAATCACCCTCCAGCATTTCTGCCAGTTGGTTCTCTTTAATTATTCTTTTGCGCCTCAGTTATTACAGCTCTTCATGTCCTGAAAAACTCCTTTCCTGGGAAACTTGAAACACTCAGTAAAAATCACTGAGTAGCTTAAAATATCAAGGTCAGTGTTTCCAAACTGAGGTCTACATCAGAAACATGGGGTGCTTGGGGCACCTGGCTGACTGGGTCGGAGGAGCATGTGACTCTTGATCTCAGGGTCCTGAGTTCAACCCCCACACTGAGTGTAGAGTTAACTTAAATAACTAAAATAAAAATGAAAATGAAAAAAGAAACATGGGGTGCTTGTGAAAAACAACGGTGAAGGGCTGCATCCCAAGCTTTCTGACTAGAATCTCTTAGAGGAGAGCCTGGAAATCTGGCTTGTGAATAAGCCCCCCGGGTAAATGTGAGGTACACTAAAGTTGTAAGACCCAGTGTGGGTGTGACTAATTACATCTGGCAGTAGGGTATAGTTTTGTACGCTATGACCTGCAGATCTTTTCTTATGAGACTTCTGTGGGAAAAAAAAAAAATACAAAGAACTTTGAAAATGTCAGCTTAATGATTAAGATAATTAATATTTGGAGGCAGGAGTCCATTTCTTTCTCCCTGACTTCACGTTATCAAGTCCCAGCAGTAGGTAGGATAATTGCACAAGGAGGATACCTAAAAACCTAGGCTCGTGGACCACCTTCCCTCCCCATCTCTATACAGAATTTTTAGCCCTTCCCCCCTCCGACTCCCATCCCATGAGAGCCACGTGATAGTTTAGTGCCCATTTGGGGTGGCACAAACCTATGGATTTCTTTTTGGGTAGCAAGGTCTCTGTAGCCATTGATCTCCATCTTACTTGTTTAGAAAATAAGATAACGTGAAGATTTTGAGAACTAATTTCAACTCTATTTTTAGAAAGTTCACAGGAATGCTGAAGTCACCACTCCCTTCAAAAACAAATGAGATCTTATTCCTATGCCCGAGATGACTCTTCATCTGTTAACAGAGGGATAAAAATCAATTTTGGGTCCACAGACTTGTTTCAATAGCAAGCAAAACTGACAACGCATCCTTCACATATTCTGTGTCTGCCTGTTGCCTCTGAAGAATTCAAAGCATGTCCACCTAATTCCGTGTGTCCTCCGACATGGCGGAAGACACTGACCCACCCTCTCATAAGTAACCCCTCTGTGGCCGCAAGAGTAAGTTATTTGTCCAAGGTAGAGCACTTCAGTAACAGGAGAATTCTAGAAATGAGTTAAGTGACTTGATCCTTGGGTCAGAACCAAGCCACACTCTTTCCACATGATGTTGTCTCTTGGAGTATTAAGAACATTTTAATCTTACTGGCATTCAGTTTGCAAAGAAAGCTGACCTAGAGGTAACACCATTTCTGTATCCTTTTCCCCATCTTTTATACTTATTTATTGACACTGGGATTCTCATAATTATAAAAAGAAAAAATAATGAATTATTGAGAAAAAAAAAGTAATGAATTCGTTAACATTAAGATGTTAAGAACTTGGGGCCCTTGGGTGGCTCAGTCGTTAAGTGTCTGCCTTCAGCTAAGGTCGTGATCCCAGGGTCCTGGGACCCAACCCCGTGGTGGGCTCCCTGCTCAGCGGAGAGTCTGCTTCTCCTTCTCCATCTGTGATCTCTCCCACTCTCTCTCAAATCAAAAAATAAATCTTAAAAAAAAAAAAAAAATAGGGCCACCATCTGCAAGCCGAGAAGCTCAGTGGGAAGTCTGCTTTTCCCTTTCCTACTTCCCCTATTTGTATTCCTTCTCTCAATGTCTCTCTCTCTCTATCAAATAAATAAATAAAACCTTTTAAAAAATATATGTTAAGGACTTAACGTATATTATTTTTCCCTGGAGGTATCTGGATTATGGAAGAGAAATTTAGAAGGGGGCTGCCTTACCCAAAGAAAAGGCTGGCTGATGGTGAAAGGTTAAGCATCGGTGAGGTTGGGAACTTTCTGGTATTCCTTTAAAAGTGTACTCATTCTGCCCAAGCAGAATACCAAAATCTGTCTATAAAAGAGAACACACTAGAGCAAAGAACTCTCAAACACAACAGGAACTTAAGCAACCAAACTCTGTTCCAAATCACAAGAAGGTGACGGTGGAGATTTGGAACCGTGATGTTAAATAACCCTGAAAAAATTATCAAACCTGGAGACTTACACTCTGCACCATCCAAGCTAGAGAAACAAAACCCAGATTTATTTTCCTATCCGGAACAACTGAAAAACCAAACAAAATATATGAAACAGTAGCTCTCAAGATATTGGACATCAAGTAGTGAAGGGCCATGATCCCTGAAAGATGAGAAACAGATCAGGTGAGCCCTAAAATTGCTCCAGCTTATTGCACTGAGAGAATTTCCAGGCCACTGCACAAGGAGTGGGAACTGGATAGGGTCTGGCTGCGTCCTTGAGTAGAGAAAACTGGAGAAGCCAAGGTGACTGGAATCCACAGGGGATGGGGGGAGGGGTGGAGAGCTGCACAGAGAAAGGACTCTGGAGTTCTGCAGAGGGTCCTCCTTAAGAATTCAGTTAAGTTCTTTTGGGTCTGCCTGACAGGAAACTGCGCAGGACCAGGGAATAGGGTAGACTACTCAGAATGGTGTCAACTCAGCCATGGGGGAAACTAACCCTAGACTCAACACTCCATCAGTCCCCCTCACTAGGTTTCCCTAAGAAGGAACAGATCATCTGAATAGCCCTATTAAATAAATTTTATTTGAGGCTAAAACCCTTCCCCAGAAAACAACTCCTGACACAAATGCCTTCACTTGGTAATTTTACCAAATGTTTAGAGAAGAAATAATATAAATTCTATACAAATGTTCCCAGAAAATTAAAGAGAAGGAAATACTTTCCTTCCATTGGGGTCAGCAATAGTCTGACACCAAAATCTTGACAAAGCTCTTACAAGAAATGAAAACTACAGATCTATATTCTTCATGCAAAAATGCAAGAATTCTTAACAAAATGTTAGTAAATCAAATCCGACAATATATAAGAAGGGTAATGTCTTATGACCAAATAGGGTTTATCCTTGGGATGCATGCTTCAACATTTGTAAGTTAAACATGATGGGTTCTGTTTCCCTGGGAAACCCTAACACAATACAGATGACAAAATTTATCAAACTGTGCTTTAAATATGTGTTATATCTCAATAACTACCTGCCACACTACCCGCCAGAGTCAGGTCTTGTGATCCAATCTACTTTGCACCTCTCACACAGGTCAGACACGTGGTGTAAAACTGAGGCCCAATCTACTTTACACCTCTCATGCAGGTCAGACACGTGGTGTAAAACTGAGGCCCCAGTGCTGGCCCAATCAGGGCCATCTGAAACTGGTACTGAGGTCTCCCAGTTGCTAGTCCAATGGACTTTCCACAAACCAAGTGTGAGAAAATTGGAGTGGCAAGAGATCGAAGCCAGAATCTGATAAGGAAAGGCTTGTAGAAGATCATGAGAAAAAAAGCAAGGATGTAAAAGAGACGTCAGATGGGAACTTCTGAAGAATGTCAATGACGCATTGTGGTGCTGATTTTAAATACATCTGTTTTTCATAGGACCAAGACTATTTTCCATGCAACAATAAGGATTATTTACCAGGAAATGGATGGAATTCTTATTTTTTGTATTTTTAATACTAAAAATGTTAAAACTACTCAAATGGGTTGTTTAATAAAAAAAAGATTTATTCATTTATTTTAGAGAGATGGAGAGAGTGTGTGTGAGTGGGGGAGTGGCGGAGGAAAAGGGAGAGAGAGAATCCCAAGCAAACTCCCAACTGAGCACAGAGCCCAATCTCACGACCCTGGGATCATGACCTGAGCTGAAATTAAGAGTTGGATTCTTAACCAACTACGTCGCCCAGGCACCCTTCCAACTGTTTTTGACCTAACATAAAAGTGACACTTCAGGCCAGAAAGCTGCCTTATTTGCAAATAAGGCCAAGAAGCAAAATAATCTAAGATTACACAAAATATAAGCCAATAAAATCATATGTAGATACACAGAAATAGTATTAGTCTTGGTGAGAAAATACATCATTGGTTTGAAATGCAAATATTTCTCTTAGAAAGCAGTGACTTATTTAGTAGCTATCTTTAAGCTATAAGCGCATTAATAATAATCACGTGTTTCTATCACCATAAAGACGGAGGACCAGGTGATGGCAAACACCGGGCAAATCCACTTTCCAGTGTTACGACTCTTATAAATTCCCATAAGCAGGAGCTAGGTCTCCTCATCTTCATCTTGCCAAGGCTAGCAGAATCCTTGGCATATGATCAGTCCTTTTTCCTTGCTCCCAGACTCTTTGCATGTGAGAGAATAAATGTCCTTGCTGTGTGAGCCAGTCAAGTTGAAGTTCTCTTACTTGAAGCCAAGGGCATCAGAATGGACACAACCACTGCCTGTTGCCTCAGTTACAGAAGAGGGATAGTGAAATCTATTTGAAAGGATTTTGAGGATAGTTAATGAGCTAATACATTTAGAATTCCTTGCACAGTGGCTTGTGTCAGAAAGTACTAAGTCCATATGAGTTCTCTTCTCCCTTTCTCTCTTATGAAATTTTCCATTTAAATATTAGGGAGGCCATGTTCAACACACATAAAGCTTATAGGACTGTCTATCCTTTATGTCACCTGCTAGTCTTGATGCCACCAATTTTGAAAGGATTCCTTGTTGCTATTAACTATGTTTTCCTCACTTCTGCTACTATGAAACTCACTAAAGGATTTATTCCAGAAAATTATTAATAGAGGGTCTGTGATCACTTAGCATCAGGGAAATACAAATCAAAACCACAGTGAGATACTGCCTCACACCAGTCAGAATGGCTAAAATTAACAAGTCAGGAAATGACAGGTGTTGGCGAGGATGTGGAGAAAGGGGAACCCTCCTACACTGTTGATGGGAATGCAAGCTGGTGCAGCCACTCTGGAAAACAGCATGGAGGTTCCTCAAAAAGTTGAAAATAGAGCTACCCTATTACTCAGCAATCGCACCACTGAGTATTTACCCAAAGATACAAATGTAGTGCTCCGAAGGGGCACGTGCACCTGAATGTTTATAGCAGCAATGTCCACAATAGCCAAAGTATGGAAAGAACCTAGATGTCCATCAACATCCATTATGAATGGATAAAGAAGATTCGGTATTCATATATGTGTGTGTGTGTGTATACATATGATATATATATATTTCTAGTGGAATATATATATATATATATATATATATATATATGGATAAAGAAGATTTGGCGTATGTATACACACACATATATATAGGAATACAATGCAGCCATCAAAAAAAACCCAAAATCTTGCCATTTGCAACGATGTGGATGGAACTAGAGGGTATTATGCTAAGCGAAATAAGTATGTATACACACACACACACATATATATAGGAATACAATGCAGCCATCAAAAAAACCCAAAATCTTGCCATTTGCAACGATGTGGATGGAACTAGAGGGTATTATGCTAAGCGAAATAAGTCAATCAGAGAAAGACAATTATCATATGATCTCTCTGATATGAGGAATTTGAGAGGCAGGGAGAGGGTTTGTGGTGGGGAGGGGAGGGAAAAATGAAACAAGATGGGACCGGGGAGGGAGACAAACCATAAGAGACTCCTAATCTCAGGAAACAAACTGAGGGCTGCTGGAGCGTGTAGAGATGGGGTAGGGTGGCTGGGTGATGGACATTGGGGAGGGTATGTGCTATGGTGAGTGCTGTGAAGTATGTAAGCCTGACGATTCACAGACTTGTACCCCTGAAACAAATAATACAGTATATGTTAATAAAAATTTAAAAAGAAGAGGGTGTGTGAATGAAAACCTAAACTTGCGGGCGCCTGGGTGGCTCAGTAGGTTGAGCCGCTGCCTTCAGCTCAGGTCATGGTCTCGAAGTCCTGGGATCAAGTCCTGCATCAGGCTCTCTGCTCGGCAGGGAGCCTGCTTCCCTCTCTCTCTCTGCCTGCCTCTCCATCTACTTGTGATTTCTCTCTGTCAAATGAATACATGGAATCTTTAAAAAAAAAAAAAAAGAAAAAAGAAAAGAAAACCTAAACTTGCATTAAGAAAGCAACCACAAAAACAGCTAAGAAGACTCTTCCTTCCCAAAAAGAAGCTGCCATGCTGGTCTCCCCGAAGTTTGGGTCCATGTTCATCCCATCAGGATTTTCAAAAACTTTTTATTTGGAAAATGCCAAATCTGCAGGAAAGCTGTGCATACAAAAGAATAGAAACATTAAGAACATTCAAGTGTCCTTTACCCAAAGGTCTCTGTGGTCAACATTTCGCCCATTTGCTCTATTGTTCTCTGTCTTTCTCCATATTTATATACATATTTTTCTCTGAATCGTTTGAGAGTAAGTGATGATGATGGCCATTACAATAAATTTAATTTTAAATTTCATTTTAGGACCTAACACTTAAAGGAATATATACTTGTACATGATTTTCCTGGATCAAAATCCAAACTGTACTCAAGGGTTTAAGAGTGAAAAATTAATCTCCCTTCCAATCCTATGCCATTGACACCCCATGTCTCTGCATGAGAATTTAAAATTCAGAAGGCATCCTGAGATTCTCTGAACCCATTTTCTTCACCAATTATATAAAAACTCCATACATCCAAAACAACTGAGAAAATTACCGTTACTACAAAGAGTCTAAGAGACTCAATACCTATTAGAACCCCCTAGGAGCCACTGTTCCTTCTCGTGCTGCAAAGATTTGGCATTTTGGCTTTATTTAGCCATTTATTTGTTCATTCAGTTCTTCATTCATCTACCAATCCTTTATCATGCCCTAGGCCCTGTGCTAGGGTGATGGGTGCGTTTTCCAACATTTCCTACCCATAAGCTCTTCTCTCCTGACACGCTGGCACTCCTCCCATGGAGGAATGGGACCCTCCTTCCCTTCCCTACCACACTAGACATCATTTGACTTCCAAGGCCAGGTCATAAAAGGCAATACAGCTTCCTCCACGTGGTTCTCCCGGGATGTTTGCTTTGGGAACCCAGACACTGCTGTATGAAGAAGGCAGTGTGGAGAGAAACTGACAGTTTGCACCAATGGCCAGCCATGTGAGTGACTGATATTGGAAATGTCACCCAGAGCCACCCTAGCAGACAGGGCATGGAACAGAGACGAGCTGTCCCAGCTAAACCCTGCCCACATCGCATGAGCTAGTTAAATCATTTTTGTTGTTTTAGGCCACTATGCCCTGGGGTACTTTTTTCCACAAGAGTTAACCAGAACAGCAAGGCACAGGGGATGCACAGGGAGAGAGACAGAGTAGCTGCCTTTAAAGCGCTCATTCTCTAGTGGAGACAGACAAGCAACAGAGATTAAATACAGTGGGAGGAGTGCTCTCTATAGAAATACCATGATGACGTGAAAGTTTAAGTGGTAGGAGAAATTACCCGAGTTTCTGATGGGGGCCTCAGAAAGACTGGCAGAAAATAAAAGTTGAGTTAGGTGTTGAAGGCTGAGTAGCAGTTCATCAGGTAGCAGAAAGGGTTCCTTTCCATCAGTGTGGTAGGAGAATGTGAAGAAGAATGGTAAGGAGGGCGGGGCCAGGGGGGAGGATAAAATCAGAGAGAAGGAAGGACCAAAGTCTAGGATTCTGGTTTGAGTGAGAATAAAGACAAGGGAGGAAGCAGGAATGGGGGAGGTTGGCGGAGAACAATAAATGAGGTCACAGGATAGTTGGGGTTACCAGGAGGAGCGGGGTTCTCAGGGAGCCCAGGACCAAGACCACCACCTGGCTCTGCCTCCCAGGAACCACATGGGCTATGAAAGCTGTAGAAGCCTGGGAGGGTCTCTTCAGGTCTCGGAACCAGTCTTCCCTCTGTCAAAGAGGGATTGAAACTTAGGAGCTTTAAGATCCTGTCCAATTTTGTGATACTTAAAGTCATAAGTTGGAGAGTTAAGATCTCTCAAAACGCAGTCCCACCGACACGTTTTATTAGTTTCCCAAGTTATCCTGATGCCAGTTATGTTTAAGAAAACTGCCTATGCGATGAATGGATAAAGAAAGTGTGTGCGCGCACACGTGCGTGCATGCGTGTGTGATGGAATATTCCTCAGCCATCAAAAAAAAAAGAAATCTTATCATTAGCAACAACGTGGATGGAACTAGAAGGTAGTTATTATACTAAGCAAAATAAGTCAGGGAAAGACAAACATATGACTTCAATCATATTTGGAATTTAAGAAACAAAACAAATGAACATAGGGGAAGGAAAGGAAAAATAAAATAAGACGAAAACAGAGAGGGAGACAAACCATATGAGACTCTTAACCACAGGAAACAAACTGAGGGTTGTTGGAGGGGCTAGGGGGATGGGGTAACTGGGGGATGGGCATTAAGGGGGACACTTGATGGGCTGGGCACTGAGTATGACATGCAACTGATGAATCACTGACCTCTACCCCTGAAACTAATAATACACTATATGGTAATTAAATTGAATGTACATTAAAAAAAGAAAACTGTCTATGAACTGAATGGAATTGAATTTCTCTTATTCCTGGTTTCTCTGCATAGAGAACGAAGAAATTTTGGCATTCTGTGGCCAATACTATAGAAATGCCACATAAAACTCTATGATTTCTTTTAAATACCATACCATTTCCCCAAGCTGCACACTGAATACTTCTTTTCCCCTGAGGTAAGAAAGAGGTACATCCTTCCCTTTGTTCTTAAGGAAGAAAGCTCACTCTAAGGGAGAGGCTAGGAAAGGCCCATCTTGACATCAGAGGCTGGGGCTACTATTAGGGAGGCTGGAAAGCCCCAGGGAGGGAGGGTGGTCAGCAATTTAGGGTAGACATGTTGGAACTTACAACCCCTCTGACTGGGCAGCCACTGAAAGCATTGGCTTTTGTTTGTGGCAAACACCATAAAAACACGAGCATCTTCTAGACGGTCCTATAAGAGATGAGGGTGATCAATTTCACTGACAGGTGCAGAAATAAGAGTCATGAGAGGGCGCCTGGGTGGGCCTGGGTGGCTCAGTGGGTTAAGCCGCTGCCTTCGGCTCAGGTCATGATCTCAGGGTCCTGGGATCGAGTCCCGCATCGGGCTCTCTGCTCAGTGGGGAGCCTGCTTCCTCCTCTCTCTCTGCCTGCCTCTCCGCCTACTTGTGATCTCTCTCTGTCAAATAAATAAATAAAATCTTTAAAAAAAAAATAAGAGTCATGAGAGGAATCTTCTAGAAGAGAAAATCAGGGACTGGACAAGCTTCTTGACATCAGACAAGCAGAAGCAAAGCACAGGCCCGGGTTTGCTTTTTCAAATGTTCATGAGCGTTCTTAATCAAATAAATGAGGCTTTCACCACGACTTCTGCTCCCACACACCCTGGTCTGAGGCTGAGGGAGACGGCGAGCCCTGGAGGAAGCTCAGCGAGGATCTCATCTAAGGGCAGGCCTGGTGCTTTCCTCCCAAGTCACCAGGAGGGCTGTACGTAAGTCAAATTTGGGAACTATCAATTCCTCACTTCCCGCAGTCCCAATAAACTCACCAGGAGCACCCACAGATCGCTTTTGTCCAAAGAATTCAACACGTAGCCAAAAAAGGTACCAGATTATCTGAGAACGGAGAGATGAGAGAGAAAGGAGAGGACGTTGGGGACAGAACAAGAAACGGGGAGTGGGTGGTGCGGCCCGGACATTCCTGTGGACTCCCCAGTCTGGTGCAGTGAAATGGACCTGAAGCCCTGGAGGAAGAAGAAAGCCCCCAGGATGGGCAGTACCGCCCCCCCCAACCCCCTACCCCCCACCCCCCACCCCCCATCCCCCACGCCCGCCAAGGGCCCCTCCCACTGCCCTTGCGTGATTGGTCTGCAGCCTCACTGCTGACTGCTAAGAGACCTCCACTCTGAGCAGCCTCTCCTCTCTTCCCTTGGGGCTGCCCACTGCTGGGTACAGCCTCCCCACCAAATAAAGGGTCCAGGAAGTAGCCCCCTTTGTGAGGCGCTCCAGGAATTTGTGATTCATAGGAGGGAGAACCCCCTTCCCCATAGGTGTGATAACACAAACCCCAAAGGGATAAGGCTACACAGTCCATATTTTAATTCTTCCTTTTCCCTCAGCTATAGCACTTCTGAGGGGTCTATTAAAAACCTAAATCGGGGGGCTCTATAGTTTATTGCCTAATCTAGCTTCCTCCTCTCACCCCAACTTTTTCAAGGATTTATTTCCATTGTGTATAACTTCTAAGCTTCGGTTTATCGTGACATTGTCCAGCGTTGAGTTTTGCAAAGCCAAATTCATGCGCACATCAAAGCCAAAAAAAAAAAAAAAAAAAACAACCCTTATAACTCATAGGACATCAAAGGCAAGGCAGGCTTTACCCCATTGGACAGCATGAAGTTGCTACCAGGTTTCAGGCTCTCGTGGGGTCACCAGGAGGGGAAACAATAGGACTCAGCCATTACTCACCACCTGAGTCCATCCCGTCCTTACAACCAGGCCAAAAGATAAACACCAAGAAGGAAAAGAACTTTGCGTAAATATCACCATGAAAACAAAGAACAATGTCCATGTATTTTATCTACCCATGTGAGCTCAGGCACAAAGCCATACTGGAGACTTCTTTCTCCTCCACATGATGTGACAACACTATGCCACAAGGCAAGCCACGGAAACCCAAGCACGGCAGCCCAGATCACCTAACATCAAAGGGGTTATGACATAGCCAGAGTTAGGCCGCCTCCTCCAAGAAGGCAAAGCCACCAAGATCAGGGAACGGGAAGAAGGAAATTGGATCTTTTTCCAAGTTCTCCCATGGATTTTCTCATCTGAACATGCAAGTAGATGAAATGGTCCAATAACACAAGTCCTATAACATAAACAGTCTTCTGCCCCCCTTTAATATGTCCCCTTTTATCTCTTTCTTGTATTTTCCTCCAGATTTCTAAATAATAAGCTTATACAGCTATCAATTGATCCGTCTGGGACATCATCTATTGGCTTCCTATTACGTCAGAAGACTCTGATACCCTCTTCCCTATGCTCCTCCCCCTGTTCTCTTAGTAGAGATGAGTTACAACTTTTGGTGAAATTGACAATCCATGTTTATTTGTCCCATACTGCTCACTGTTGAGGACCGCAGCGAACTATAATGAGTCCCTTGGTCTTCTGGCATCTAGTGTTGCCATTGAGAAGCCCCCAGGGCCATTTTAGCTCTGATCCTTTGAACAGAGGCTATTTCACCCATCTAGGGACATGATATGATTTCCCAAGGCTTTCAACTTCATTTTCTTTATTCCCTCTTTCTGGAATTCCTACTAGGTAAATGTTGTTAGCCTTCCTGGACCAGTCTAATTTTCTTATCTTATCATTTCTTTCCTAGGGGCCATCTCTGGTTTTTTGTTCATCTTTCTGGGAGATTTTCCCACTTTATCATCTGCCAAATCTTCTTTTTTAAGCTCTTCTATTTTTAATTTCTAAGAACTCTCCTTTCTTCTTCTTTGATCATTCCTGAATTAAAGCATCCTGTTTTTGATTAATGGGTGTACCACCACCTCTTATCTCCCTAAGAATATTAAATACATGTTTGGTGTGTGTTTGAGAAATTTTACTCTGCTCCCCTACTTCGTTTCTGTTTCCTCCTAAATCTTTTTTCCTGCTTGAATAATTTTGGTCTGTTTCATGTTGAAGCCTTTCCTCCAGAATCAGACAACCCCTGGATGTTCATTCCCATTGAAGACTAAAATCACACAATCTGATTTGTGGGTTTGCTTTGAGGCACGTGGGCAGGGCATATCAGCTGGTGAATTTCATTGACAGAGCCAAGGAAGTGAGCTCAGCCTTTTCAGGGTGGGACCCCAAGTGACATTCTCTGCAGGGCTTTTCTCTCTCTGCAGTCACTCACTTCCCCCATGGCGGAACCCCTGCTGTCCTGCTAGAAAAGATGCTGGATGCCAGCAGAGGCACTGGGTGCCAGAATTACCGTCATTCCGTCATTCCATGATGACTTCAGTACTGATTTTCACTTTCTGCTGGTACCAACCCCAAACCTCACTCCTGGCCTGTGCTGCATAATGTGGCTATGTTCAGAGTCTTTTTGGTTCCATACATCTGGGGGAAAAAAACCTTCTAGGCAATGCAAGTAGGGGGCGGAGGAAGGGAGAGGGTGAAACACTGTCTGATTGCATGGGAAGGGGAGGACACTTGGGGCTCTAGACCTAAACTTCCCAACAATCCTCTATATTCAGTTGCACACCTTCCTACCAGGTGCCACAGAATCCCAGGCTTTCTGGGGTTTCTTGGGATGCCTTCCTGCTGGCTAAACTAGTCACCACCTCTCCATCTGCTTCCCATCTGCCAAAACTATGTAGCCCTTTCAAAACCTGCATAGTTTCCCTTCCAGGGCATCTGGTTTCTATGCATTTATACCTTTTTTATTCTTCTACTGAAATGTTTAGTTGGGATTTGGGAAGAGAATGTCTTCAACCTTCCATGCTTAACCAAAAGTCCTCTCTCACTATTTGGATTTCACACTTGCTCTGCGGAAATCTGCTGGCCCGTAGTCCACAGAGCAAAGTGGTAGAATCTGACTTTGGCTCTGCCAGGTACCAGATGTATGCTCTTGGGTTAACTTATTTACCTCCCTGGGCTTCATTTCCTCCTGTAAAAATTAGGGATAGAGGAGGGCTTCCACCTATTAAAAGAATTTTTTTTTTGTTAATTGTTAAACTATCACTAACATAAAATTAAATTAAATTGCCCATTGTGTTAAAGATAATATTCATAATAATAACCAAGTGAGGTAGGTGTACAGCACCGCCATTTCTCCAATAAGTTCTATCAAAAAGTGGCCTTGGCCCTGGTAGCAGGGCAAGGGGTGGGGTGTGTGGCGGGGGGCAATACTTGCCCGGTGCCCTGTGACCTAGCTCTTCTCCTTACGTTATTTCATCTTTCATGTGAAATTCAGATTTTCCATTAAAAGGGCATTTCTTTTTTTTAGCTTAAAAATAGTTAAACATGGTGATTTGGGGGAAAAAAAAAAACAAGAGTTCTACATGATTGTGTTTAAGAATATAGAAGGAAGGGGATGCCTGGGTGGCTCACTTGGTTAACTGACTGCCTTTGGCTCAGGTCATGAACCTGGAGTCCTGGGATAGAGTCCCACATCGGGGTCCCAGCTCCATGGGGAGTCTGCTTCTCCCTCTGATCTTCTCCCCGTTTCATGCTCTTTCTCACTCTCTCTTTCTCTCTCTCTCTCAAATAAATAAATAAAATCCTTTAAAAAAAGAATATAAAAGGAAGGAAAAGCAAGGCCCATAATGGGGAGATGGTGTCTTAGTCCACTTGGGCAGCTATAATGAAGTACCGTGGATTCGGTGACTCACAAACAACAGAAATTTATTTCTCCCCATTCTGGAGGCCACAAATCTGAGACTGGGGCACCATCATGGCTGGGTTCTGGCGAGGGCTCTCCCCAGGTTGCACACTTCTTATACGTCTCACAAGGTGAAAGGAGCAAGAGAGCTCTCTGGGGTCTCTCTCATAAGGGCACCGATCCCGTCCATGAGGGCCCCACCCTCATGAACTAAGGCCTCAGTTCCATATTCCATCACACCAGGGGTTAGGATTTCAAAATACAACTTTGGAGTGGGGAGACACAACATTCAGTCCATAGCAAGAGGGAAAATTCTAGTTCTCTTCGTGTCTCTCTACTTATCTTTATTTTAGATGATCTTTCTTTCCTTAGATGATCAATGTCTCCATTTTTAACTTAAAATGGTCTCATACTTCATGGTACATTTTTAAGTCAATAATCATTGAAGAAACAAATGTTTTCCCATAGCACTTTGTCTCTTCATCAACTAAGTTAGATTTGATGGCTATTTCACCTGCTGAACATTGACCTCCATGAGGGCTCAGGGCTGGCTCCATTCTTCTGTTGGCCACAGATACATCACAGTGCCCAAAGCATTCCCCATCACAGCCCTTGGGAGCTGTAAGAGATCTTCACATTTATCTGGTTCAGTCGCCTTCTTTTGCAGAGGGTCTAGGCAAGCCCAAACAGATGAAATGATTTACCCAAAAAACTCAAGGAAGAGGCCAAACCAAAACTTGGCCTGGACCTCCCATCTCAAATCTAGCACCCTCCATGCTACCATGCTGCACAGAACCAATGTTCAGTAAATATCTTATGCACACATCACAATCTGATCTTCTGTGCTCATCCCATCATAGCCCAACTTTCTCTTTTCTTTTAATTTTTAAACTTTTTTAAGAGAGGGGGTGGTAGAGGGGCAGAGAGGGAGAGAGAGAATCTTAGGCAGGCTCCAAGCAGAGTTCCTGACCCAAGGGTTGATCTCATGACCCTAAGATCAAGACCTGAGCTGAAACCGGGAGCTGGATATTCAACTCACGGAGCCACCCAGACACTCCTCTTTTCTTTTTAAATGCTGCTTTTTTAACAGCAATAATACTTAACATAAACCTACTAACTAAATACATCAAGGGGAAAGTCACAATCTTAAATATTGCATGATTACATATAGACACTAATATAATACACAATTGAAACTACTCCCCGTCAATATTTCCATCACCCCATGTTCTCATAAAGCATGTCACAGATACACGTATTTTCTGCCCATGGATGTCAAATGCTTTGTGCACTTGCAGAAACTTGACTTCATTCAACTTGACAAAACTAGCTCCAACTGACCTCTGTGCTTTCTGATCATAACACTGCCTTTGTTACGGTCACTTGAGTGAGTACAGATCCAAACACCTGATTTTAAGTAGATTCCAGCTGTTTGCCTCTGTGTCTCACCCAGCAGACTTGCCCCCCACATCACCACCCATGCGCTTGGCAAACATTCATTGTGGGCCTACTGAATGCCAGGCACTGTTCTGGGAATATAGGACAAGAAAACCAAGACCTCTACCCTAGGAGAGCTAACATGCTGGCAGTACACATTAAAAATAAGTATAGTATATAGCATTCTAGAAGATGGGAGATACCCTGGGGAAAAAAAAAGAAAACAAAGTTTTGGGGGATCAGGAGCACTAAGGACGGTGATCAGGAGAAGGTAATGTTTGCACAAAGACTCAAAGGAGGTGATGGAATGAGCCAGGGAGATATCCAGGCAAGAGCTTTCTCAGCAGAGGGAACAGCCAGGATGAAGTTCCCAAGATGACTGTGTGTGGTCCTGTCAAGGACACATACTGCTGATGGATGACATATTGGGGAAAGAATCCTAAGTCAGGGAGAGTTACCATTCCCCGATTCCAGAAAGATGCAAAAAATTAAACTTCAAGAAAGAAAGAATGAAAAAGTGAGAACCTGGAGGTACAAACCTGTAGCAGTGGGAGCAGAATGGCAAGGGAAAACCAGAAAATATATCATTGAGAAATGAAAGTAGCACTTTAGACTCAAGAAATCACCCCGGGTGTGAACACACTGGGACTGAATTTCCCTCACCCCTGGACTCATGGCATCTGGAACAGAGCAGAGCACACAGTAGGCTCAAGAAATGCCAGTGCAATGAGGGAATGACTACTGAATGGAGCTGTGTTTAACACGTGCCTCCTTTTCTTGAATGTTGTGTGGGAAAGGACGGGAATCAGTCCAAGAGCTAAGCTGGGAGGTCTGCCTAACACTCACCCTGGAGCTGAATTTAATGATGAGAAGGAGCACTCCCCTCCAAGAAAACTTTAGCAATATTGTTCTATTCATTGATCTATTCGATCTGCTTAAAACCTACTCAAGAGTACTCTGGAGTCTGAGAAAGGAATGTGGTGCTAAGACACCAAGGTATGGGGGTGGAATTCCAGTCCAGGAACTGAATTGAGCAGACCAAGTGCAGAGTGTGTGTGCTTGTGTGTGTGTGTGTGTGTGTGTGCTCAAGATGTATGATGTATGTTAATGGAGTTTGGAGGAATGGATTATTAATAGAGCCCACAGATATACAAACCTTTTAAGAAGGTATTTATATACATTCCAACATGATATTGAATTGCATCAAGGTCCCTTTGGTTAAAGGAAGAGAGCACTTTAAATACACTTAAGCAACTATAAGGAGTAATTTACTCTCAAGATCCACAGAACCTTGGGACAAGATCAGTCAGACATTCCCCAGGAACTGAGACCCAGAAAAATCAAGCTGATGGGAACAAGGAAGTCTCCTACAGTCTTGCCCTCTGCCATCCTCACTCCAAAGGGCCACGTAGCCTCTTATCCCTGTCTCTGGCATGTGCGGCCCCCTCCTTCTCTCTTGGCCCACCTTCTTCCTTCCCTGTCCATCCACATGGCCTCCCCACCACGCCTGCCTTTACACGACCTCGATTTTAGCAATAAGTAGAGCCTGACAACAGTATTTTTCAGTCTCTCTTACAGAACTGCAAGAGGAAGGACCCAACTACCAATGCTTGGGCCTGTGTCTCCCTCTGTTCCAAGTAACCACAGCCAGAGGACGGTCACCCATTCAAACATGGCTGCCAAGGTGTTGACAACTGCCCTCAGTCAATCTGATCATTCATCTTCGTCAGGTTCTTTGTCTAAAGATAATGCTGACCCCCACTGGTTTGAGGTACTTGAGAGCTACCGTTCCCCTCCTCAACTACCTCCCTCTGAGGGGTGTCAAAATGAGGGCAGGTCTCATTCAGAATTCTGCCATACACACCAACGTTTACAAATAAGCAGGCACAAAAACGTGATACTACTTGTTCATATTTGCTCAGAGAAGCAGCAACTGACAACACTTTCAGTGGAAAGTTCACTCGAGGAAGGCAGCAGTGACAGAGCTCCAATAACAGAATTAGTTCAGCTTCTAGCTTCCTGCGTGGCAGAATCCTCTGATTCGCATCAGGGAACAGAACTCTAAGAGCCCCCTCCTAGCACCTCTCTGAGGGAGGTTAAACTGGAGGGCTGGCTCTGATGTCACACTAATGCAAGCCTATGGGTTTCTTTAGAATATTTCTGGCCCATCCACCTTTCGTTCCTGAGAATCCTTATGCTAATTAACAGTCCCTCCAGTCAGGATGCAAGTGATTGTCTTCAGCCACGTTTGGGGAGTGCTGATCGGGACCCCCCACCAGGCCCTGGGTGTGGATTTTTTTTTTTTTAAGATTTTATTTATTTGTTTGACAGACAGAGATCACAAGTAGGTGTAGAGGCAGACAGAGAGGGGTGGGGAAGCAGGCTCCCCACTGAGTAGAGAGCCCGATGCGGGGCTCAATCCCAGGACCCTGAGATCATGACCTGAGCCAAAGGCAGAGGCTTTAACCCACTGAACCACCCAGCTGCCCCTGGGTGTGGATTCTTAATTAGGGACTTCAAATGTTAAACACACACACACACACACACACACTGGGTGGTGGTGGTTGGTCTGTTGCCAGATGAATGGGCCTTCTCTAAAACATTGTCTTGGATCTCCCTTGTCCTCTGCTGCTGCTTACGCATCACTGGCCAACCCTGTTAGGAAAAGAGTCTGGGAATGTTCTTTTTTAGCAAGACATATCACCATCTGAACAAGACAGAGGTCTTGTTAGCAAGGAAAAGGACAGAATATAGATCAGGTGGGCAGTGGGCCATCTCGGCTACACTCACTGATCTGAAGCAAATCTCTTAACCCTCATTTTAGTTTCCTTATCTATAAAATGGGATTACCAATACCTACCCCGCCACTTTCCTAGGGTCTGGGCAAGAATGACGTGAAAAAACTTTGAAAACTGAGAAGACTTGTTCAAATAGAAGATTATCATTTGACAGTTTATACAAGAAACCACAGTGTTGTATAACCATCAAAAGGGTTATTCTTTCAAATCAAAGTATAACCACACATGAGCACTTATCCCTGATCCCCAAAGCTTACTTACATTTCCCAGACCAGCAGGAAAGTGTCATTTTTTATGGTCAGGGATCCCTCATGACACTTCCTTGTTTATGAGAGGCTGACTGGACGTATGGGGAAGTCATATAAAGTTACATAACACTGATCGGGGCTTTGCTCTGTGCCGGCCACTGGGTTTCACCCAGATATTCTCACCTAATCCCCTCACAGCCTCCCAGGGCAGGCCCCACCAAGACTGTCTCACCTTGGTTGACAGGGAAGCAGGGACAGAGCACAGTCAGCCCCCAACGCAGTCAGAGTGGAAAGCCAGGATTTTATCTCGCTCTTGTCTGGAACACTTGAGCACCACTTCTCAATTCTAAAATTCTGTGGCTCCTAGTTAACCATGCACGCTGGCTGGATAGACCCGTGTCTGCCAAAAAAAAAAAAAAAAAAGTTTAAGTTCTAACCCTTCGTGCCTGTAAATGTGACCTTATTGAGAAACAGGATCTTTGCAGATGGACTCCTGTTAAGATACATTCATTTGGGATTAGGGTGAGTCCTAATCCAATGACTGCTGTCCATTTAAGAAAAGGGACGTTTGGACAGAAAGACAGAGAAGGCCATGTGAAGTCAGAAGCAGAGACTGGAGTAAAGCACACGCAAGCCAAGGAAAACCAGGATGGTGTGCAAACACCAGAAGCTCTGAGAGTGTGCTGGACTAGTTCTTCTCTTAGAACTCCCAGAAGAGACTAACCCTGCCAACAGCTGGATTTAGGTCCTCCGAAGGTCCTGGGCCTTCCAGACCTGTAAGAGAATAAATATCTGCTATTTTTAAACCATCATGTTTGTAGCAGTTTGGTAGAGCAGCCATAGGGAACCAACACAGCATGTGAACACTGGATGGTCCCTATGACAGCCTTGTGCAGCCTAGAGCTGGCTTGACCCCCAGCACACCTGGGTCAGGCTAGGTTCATTGCAGGAGCTACCAGGAGACGGCCACAGCCTCAGCTTCCCAAGAAGGCATTGCCCACAATCCAAGCAAGTCCTTCCCAGGCATACTCCTGGGTGTGAGAAGGGAACCCAGATGGTGCCCTGAGCAGAGGGTGCATGGGTCTCTAAATGTACCTGTAAGATGCTGAGTTCAGCTGGAGTGGCTCAGCCACAACCATGAGAACTGCCCCACATGTTCCATTAAGGCTGGGCATAGGGAAAAAGCCTCTGACTTTTCCTTCTAGCCTACTTTTATTTGGATTGCACTAAAATCTTTCTCGGCAACCGGATCTATTTGCTGAGTAAGGAAGCATTTGCATTCTCAAAGACCAGGATTTCCTATACTTTTTAGTCATTCTACCATCAAAAAGATTTGTCAAATCTGTGCATCACCTGTTCTTCTTAAAAAAGCATTTATAGGGGCACCTGGGTGGCTCAGTGGGGTAAGCCTCTGCCTTCAGCTCAGGTCATGATCTCAGGGTCCTGGGATTGTGTAATTAATAAAATCTTTTTAAAAATAAAGAAAAAATAGGGGTGCCTGAGTGGCTCAGTGGGTTAAGCCTCTGCCTTTGGCTCAGGTCATGATCTCAGGGTCCTGGGATCAAGCCCCGTATCGAGCTCTCTGCTCAGCGGGGAGCCTGCTTCCCTCTCTCTCTCTGCCTGCCTCTGCCTACTTGTGGTCTCTGTCTGTCAAATAAATAAATAAAATCTTTAAAAATTAATTAATTAATTAATTAAAAAAATAAAAAACAGTTTTATAATGCTCCCCCAATGGAAAAGTCAGATCACCCACCACGAAGACAAGAGTAAAAATGTTAAAATAAAAGAGTTTACTCTCTATAAATCAGGAATACCATGGCCAAGAAAAAGATGGTTGGTACACTGGGGCAGGATCAACCACTCACAGGCCAGAGAGTTTTTATGACCAGAACCACTTTGAAAACTACTGGAAAACATTAAGTAACAATATGAAAGAAATTCACTATTGTAAACTTTATGAGTGCAGTGCTACAAGGATTCTCCAACCACCACAGATCCACCTGTTTGGCACAATGCTCTATGGAGAGAAAGTGCCAGAACTGAGATAAATCGAACCAGCTTTTAAACACATAAGGGCCACTCCACAGTTAAAAACACAGATGTTGGTATTTCAAATCTGAGAAAATTAACTGTATGGCCATCTGCCATCTGCATGACCTTGCTCAAGTGTCACTTTATCACCCCCGATAATGACAGCTGATGTGTCTAGCCTTAACTGGAGAAAATAAATAAGCCTTCTTGGGCTAAGAAGAGATCTTTTCATTTGCTGGTGAGGGGAGAAATCTGGAAACCCAGCCAAAGAATACAGGCTAAGCTTTGTTCAGAGGCCCGTAAGAAGAGAGCAGAGTGTTGCTGGGATAAAGAGATATTTGTGTGTCCAGCTTGGGGGAGCAGACAGGACGCACCACTCCACAGCACACAACAAACCCTTTGGCAACACTGAGGCTTGACACAAACAAGTGTGTCTATTTAGGTCTAATATTGCTTTTCCTGGAGTTTAAGGTGAAGACCCCGACGTGGACGTGATCCCAATATGGAAATCCAAGCATGAGGGCCTAGAATGCTGGTCATCCAGTTGGTAGGCACCACCATTCAAGAGTCTGCCTGTGAAACAACAAAGAAGGGGCGCATGTGTCTCCTGCCACCACCTTCTCCTCTCGCAGGCTGCCATTCACGGAGGTGGAGCCCAGCAAATGCGAACTATTCTCCACAACAATGAGTCCAGTGGGAAATAGCTCAGAGGAGCACAAAAAGATCAGGAACATACCATTTCTCAGCAGGGAAGGCAAAGAGGGACGGGGGAGTCCTATACCTGGTGCACAATACAGAATCTGTCATGAAGGTCATGGCCAGAGAGACACCACTCTCAACTAGAAGTTCTGAAGAGACTTTTTAATGAAGAGACTGATATTTGGAGGTGTAGGTAGGGTTAAGGAACCCACAACAGCAGAGAGCCGTTACCACCCTGTATTCATTTGCCAAAGCTGCCACAAGTTACCTCAGACTGAGTGCCTTGACCAACAGCAATTTATTGTCTCACCGTTCTGGAGTCCAGGAGACTGAAATCAAGGTGTTAACAAGGCCATGCTCCTTTTGAAGGCTCTGGTGAAAAATCTGTTTGATGCCCTTCTCCTAGACACTGGCAGTCCCTTGGCTTGGGGCAGCATAAGTCCAGTCTTCACGTGGCATTCTCCCTGTGTGTCTGTGTCCAGATTTCCCCTTTTGGATAAGGACACCAGCCCTATTGGATGAGGCACTCACCCTACTCCAGTATGACCCCATCTTATCTAATTATATCTGCAATTATATCTTACTATTTCAAACACAGTTATGTTCTGAGGTCCTAGGGGTTAGGACTTCAACACAGGAATTTCAGAGGGTCACGGTTCATCTTACACCACACTCTCGGGCCTGGAGAGGGCCCAAGAAGCGGGGAGAAGTTCCATTGGACAGCCTGGCTGGGACCTGAAACCCAAGAGTGGCTGTTGTCATGGGGGGCTCTGCAGGGCCAGAAACCACCAAAAGCAGGGAGGAAACAAAGTCCTGGCCTCTCTCCCTCCTACACTCCAGGCAAAGGGCAAGGGAGCCAGGTGAGAAAAATGGACAGGGATAGGGCAATAGTGTAAGGACACCAGCGAAATGAGCTCCGGTCTCCATGACAGAATCAAGGGATCCTAATGGGTTAGGGAAAGAAGTTGTTATACAGGATTTTTCCACACTTTATCTTGGGAATCAGAGTATTTAGAAAATCTGGACAGAAAAATCAAGGTCTGTGTTTTCTCCTAAGAAAGCTATCTGAAATATTCTTCTCTTTAACTGAGAGGTCAGGTCAGAGTCGAAGGTCCATGTCTTCAAATGACTCCATGAGGGTGTTCTGAGAAAACAGTGCCCTCAGGTATATAAACAGAAGGACTCTTCCCTCAAAATCTCTTCAGGCATATTCTTTTGTCCTCCTGAAACCAGAGTCTCCTCAGCTTTCCCTTCATACAATACCCAGCTCACTCCCATGCCTCATCTCCACTCACCGGGCCTGGTCCAAGACCTCCTCACTTCCCCCCCGGGGCCTCACACTCCAGCCTGTCTCACTTAGCCGCCCCTGGGCAGTGCGGGCTGCAGAGTACGGTTCTGACTTCCCAGCATCGAGGTCAGACCTATACACTTGGTCCCGGTCTGCATTTCAGGCCCCATCCCCCTCTCACCTACTTCCCATCCTCCCCTCTAATTCCCCAATAAAAATAACCCACTGACAGGGAAAATTGTGAACATTTCTGAAACAGGCCAAAAAACCACCACTGGGGGTCCTGTTCTGCATATCTTACTGAGTTACCTTCATCCTTCCTTGTTTTTGAGCCCTTTTCTTTCTATAATTTGTAGACTGTTTTATTTCCATAAATGTAGGCTACATTTTTATTTTTCTATTTGTACTTACTGAACGCAAGGTAACTGATTCTTGGTCCTAGGAGGGCAAACTGTGTCCCCAGAGATGCAGATTTTTGCCCTGTGGATATTAACCAGTTTTGTGTCTATTTGTAAATTCTTTTCTGGTCACTTACATATAGATGTTCTTTGAATTCTCTTTTGAACCATTTGTGACATCTTTCCTGGTTTCCTTATTAATTAATGAGTTAAATTAACCCTTTGACAGACACTTGATTTATAACTCTATGAGTGTCATAATTTTATTCTTTAAAATTTTTAAACTTTTTTTTTAAGACTTTATTTATTACTTGACAGAGAGAGACACAGCAAGAGGAAACACAAGCAGGGGGAGGGGCAGAGGAGAAGCAGGCTTCCCGCTGAGCAGAGAGCCTGATGCAGGACTCCATCCCAGGACCCTGAGATCATGACCTGAGCCAAAGGCAGCTGCTTAACCACTGAGCCACCCAGGCGCCCTTAAAATTTTTAAACCTTTCGATAACTCCTGTGGTTCTCTGATTGGGCCATGCTCTTTCCTGCCTCTCTTTGTACAGCTGCTGGCACTATCCAGAGGATTCTTCCCCATCTTTGTCTGCATTGTCAGTTCAGGGTTACCTCTTCCATGAAGTCTTCCATAATGACCCCATGAATACTCCTTAATCCACTGGCACATTGTACATGCCTGTACTTCCTCGCTTAGTATAGGTGTCAGTTTCTGCTTCTCCCACTGGACTTGGAACTCCTATAAAAAGGAGTCAAATTCTGCTCACCTATTCCAGCACAGAGTAGCCTGTAACAATGTTACCAAACATTGATCCAGGACCTTTACCCCCATTTCCTCCTAATCTTCAGTAGCCTTATGAGAGGGTGAATATTTGTGTCCCTCTTTTATAGAAAAGGAAACTTAAGGAAAGAGAGTAATTTGCCCAGGGTTAGATCTGGGAAGCTCTGGCTTAGTGGCTGTCTTCAGACTGAATGTTCTTAACTGCAAAGCTATACTGTTTGTTGGTTCAGCAAATCTGTGGTCCACAGTCCCTTTTTAGGTTAAACAGAACAACTGTGATTTAGAAACGAAGAGTCCACTTCTGGATTTTGTTCTTTATCAACAGACGACCTATCTCACCAGCTTGGGACAGTGAAAAGCAAAACAACTATTAGTATTTTAATTTCTCCATCCTAAGAAGTTAGCCAAAGCGTAATAACCAAAGATAATTGGCTTTCCAAAACCCTGCCTAGTTAATAACACATAGCACAGCTCAAGTGAAAACTATGGTGAGGACACCTGGCTGGCTCAGTCCGTGGAGCAGTCATCTCTTGATCTCAGGGTTGTGAGTTTGAGCCCCACATTGCATGCAGAGATTACTTAAAAAGGGGGAAAAAAGAGAACACACCCATGTAGTTTCTTCGTTCCACAATAAGCAGGTGGTAACAACGGGTGCCCAGCAAATATCTGTCTACAGGTGTGCTGCACAAGGACAAGTTTCCAATGCAGGGGACAGCTGCCCAGCCGAGTAGCCGGAAGAGCCCCTTGCCCCTGTTTGAGCAAGCTCAACTCTCCCAGCCAGCAGGCTCCTGCCCAAGGCAATTCTGCTCTCAGGAGTGTCCCACAGCTTTAGAGATCACAGAAGCCTCTGGTGCTTTTAAGAAAATGCACTGGATTGCTCAATGTGGCCAAGCAAGGGACGACTGAAATAATGCTGCTTCCCAGCCTGGATGAGTACCTTTGGGCAATCTGACCTCCCGCCACTCACAGGGTTGAGATAAGCAGAGGCATTGCCATAATAAGGGAAATGAGGGGAGAGGCGGGGCTAGGCTTTGATTACCAAGCACGGCGTGATTAGGATATCTTTGATGTTTTTAAGCCATCCCAAGGCCCTTCATCTCAGTACCAGCGTCCTTGGAGGTTTGGGCTCCCGAAAGCCTGTGTAATCATTACCCAGGGCTCTGGATTGTGCGGGAGAGCGAGCCAGGGGACGGTGAGGCCAGGCCGGCCACAGATGCATTTCCCCCCAGTGCCAGGAAAGCTTCTAATTCAAAAACAAATGTATTTATCACTTCCCACTGCTCCGCAGGGCAGGGCATCCTGCCTCTGGGTGGAGCGTCAGCGAGCAGTGGGAACAGTGGCCGGCAGCCAACGGAAACTTCCCATTTCACCAAGGTTCCTGCCACTCAGTCGTGGTCCTGCCGGCCTACCATCACCCAGGAGAGTGTCCGGCCTCTCCGGAGGCCCTAGAGATACAGGCACCAGAGCCGGGCCCTACACCACCTGCCAGAGCAGGCTGCACACTGAGACTCACCGAGACAGCCCTACTTGGTGACTAAGGTCCTGGAAGAAGTCCGTGCCCATATACCAGGTTCTTCCTGGTTCTTCCTATACCGGCCAGTCCTGTCAGACACTTTCTCTTTTCATGTCCTTCGTCCTTCAGCCCACAACTCCCCAGAAAAGCCATGTACTCTCACAGGTGAAGGCTTTCCTGCCCTGTCTGCCCTCATCCGGACGGAACCTGAGTGCCTTCTTTCTTTCACAGACATAAGCGCTGTGTCCTAACCTTCACTGTGACATTAAACCACTGAGCAGCTGACTTGTTTGAATTTATGTCCATCCCTCTGACCTGGCTATGAGTTCAATCCAAGAAAGGGCTCCTTTTTCATTCATCTCTCCTCAGGGACCAGTACAGTCCCTGGTATATAATAGGTGCTCAATGAATAAAAAGGGTGAAGGACCAAGCCGCCCAAATCATCTCCTTTTCTGTAGAGTCTCCTTTCTTAAGAGGAAGTAATCCAGTTCTGAGCCTTCCAGGGGCCAAAGGATATTTATCTGTGGAAAGCCATCCGCTGTGAACAAATTCTGCCTTTCCCCAATCCCTAGAGAAAACCCAAAGCAAAGAAGGCAATGTGCAAACTAACCGCCTCCAGATAAGTGTGCTCCCAGACGCTAACAGTTTTACTGTGCTTTAAGAGCAAAGCCAAACCACACACAGAAGCGAAACTTCCTGAACATCCCACGCCAAGCATTCAGTTTACTACTCTGTTGGAATTTTGATGACAATAGGCATCTGAGTAAAGACAAGCTGTGTAAGAACAGAGAAGCTCTGATGGATCTTCTATGTGAAAACCTTTGGTCTTGAACTTCTGGATGCACTATACTTTAGGAGAGAAGGTAACATGGCATGATATCCTTGGTTTACCACCTGGCCTGTGCCATTCCTCTAGCACTGGGAATCTTCAGCATCAGAACTGTTACTTTCTTTGGATTCTTTTGCTTTAAAAAGGATTGCTATTATTATGATCATTATTAGGATCGCTGTTACTGAAAATCACCTCCTCTAAAAATAAAATGGCCTAAAATCTGAAGCAAATGTTGCAATTTTCCCAAACATAGAATTTATAATTTCAACATTCTTATAGAAAGATCAAGGGCCAACTAAAGCTTAATAAAGCAATATTATACAGGAGCATTACACGGACAAAGCACTTTCATATACATATATACGCTCTCACTGATAAGAATTGCTCTCGTTCCTCAGTTCCACACATGGCAAAACAGTCAAATACTTAAACACTATTCTCCTACCCCCAGCACTGCTGAGCATTTCCTCCCCCCCCCCCACCAACTGCCCACCCCAGGTGGAAAGGAAACCAAATATCCGTTCATTTCTAACACCTCCAATTCCACTTCCAGGAAAAGGAGGTCAGAGCTCCCATGCAGAAAGAAGCAAAGTGCCCCCTCCCCATAGCCTGACTCCTTCCTTCTCCCTCAGTGGATTTCTCGCCCATCCCTACCATCCAGCTGTAGCCGGCCTCCCCCAAGGGCTTACAGCTCCCCAATTGTACCATTTCTTTTCACCTCCAGCACTGCTCTCTACCTCACTCTGCACGTCCCTCCTACTCAGCTTTTGGGTCTGAGGTGGATATCAGCTCCTCCCAGAAGCCTTTTCCTAGCTCCCAAGTCTGAGTTAGGGCTCTTTCAAACTGCTCCTGGCTCACCCTGCCCTACTACCCCCAACAGTAATCACATGGCCTTATGATTGTCAGTTACCTATCTTTCCCAACCTCCAGAGCAGTGCCGTCCAATAATAATATAACGTGAGCTTTATCTGTGATTTTTAATTTTCTAGTGGAATCATTTTAAAAAGTAAAAAGAGGGGCATATAGGTGGCTCAGTTGGTTAAACTCTGCCTTTGACTCAGGTCATGATCCCAAGGTTCTGGGACTGAGCCCCAAGTCGGGCTCTCTGCTCAGACAGGAAGCCTGCTTCTCCCTCTCCCTCTGCCTCTGCCTGTAGCCCCTCGTGCACTCTCTCTCTCTCTCTTTGTCAAATAAATAAATGAAGTCCTTAGGGAATAAAAGTAAAAAGAAATAGGTAAATAAAATCTTTAGAAAAAAAGTAAAAAGAAATAGGTAAAATTAATTTTATTAATGAATTTCAATATATCCAAAATACTATTTCAACATGTAATCAATATAAAACAATTGTTAATGAGATCTCTCACATGCTTTTTTTTTTTTTCCCCTATGAGGTCTTTCAAATCTGGTATGTATTTTACATTTCCAGCATATCTCCACTGGGACATTTCAAGGGCTCAATAGCCACATGTGGCTGGTGGCTACCGTATTAGTCAGTGAAATTCTAGATCAAACACCTTGAAGGCAAGGCACATGCTCAACTTCTCACATTAGCATATCTTGACACTGTGCTTGATAGAAGGACAATAATGTGAACGTCTTAGTTTGGGCTCCTGTAACAAAAACACCATAGACTGGGTGGCTTAAACAAAAAACATTCAATTTCTCACAATTCTGAAAGCTGGGAAGTCCAAGGTCAAGAAGCCGGTGGACTCAGTGTCTGCTGACAGCTTGGCTCCTGATTCCCAGATGGCCATCTTCCTGATGAGTCCTCACAGGGGGTGGGGAGCATGTGGCAAGGGAGCTCTGTGGGATCTCTTTCATAAGGGCACTCATCTCCATTCATGAGGGCTCTACACTCATGCCCTAATCACCTCCCAAAGGCCCCAATTCCAACGGATCATCACGTGAGAAGTTGGGACTTAACATATGAATTTTGAGGGGACATAAACATTCCTTCTATAGTAGTGAACAATGTGTCTGAATGACTTCATCCCCCAAGGGAGGAAGGCTGAGCTGTGGCCCTGAGCAGTGGGTATCTATCTGTACGTGTGAGTTCAGCTAAAATTGCCCTCCAGTGAAACTCTCTAAATAAAAGAGGGGTGGTCTGATATGGGAGATCACATTCATATTTCAAGCATTACTCAAAATGACAGAAATACCAGCTCAATAAAGCAAACTGATCAACCCCTTGGAATTTAGGATATCATTTAACCTTCATGGGAGATGGAAACAAAGTGTCTCCAGAAGACTTCCTTTAAAGGGATGCAGGGCGAAACATTCTCTACCACAGGACCAGGAGGCAGGAAATGAGCCTGAGGCTGAGGAGGAAGGACAAGCGTGGCATTATGAGTCCTACCCACTCTTTGTTTCAAGATTCCTAGAGTTTTTATCCTAAAAGCTGATACTTTTAAAAGTGCTTTTTAGAAAGAGCCAAGCAGTGGTGCCAGAACAAACAATGACATCAGCCCCTCACTCCAGAGAAGCGGCCTTCAGGGAGTCCTCAAGGACCCATGAGAGGACGCTGCTGAGCTCCGAGGAGGCCTAGTCTGTTGTTCCTCTGTCCAGTCAGAGTTCTAGGTTCCCAGGCACACAGATCCCAAGGACTTCTGACAGAACAGTGGCTAAGCCAGCAATTTGTGGGTTTTGGTGGGCATTAGAAATGTCTGGGGGGGCTGGTTAAAATCCTGATTGCTGGGTCTCACCCTTTGGAGAGCTTAATTCAGTTATTCCGAGACGGGTCCCCGAAATATGCATTCTTGTCAAGTACTTGAGGTGATTCTGATAAGGAGTTCCGCACTTTGAGAAAAACAACCCTAAATAATGGCAAGACCAATCACTTACCAATTTACTTTTCTCTCATCTCACCTTTCTTAAATGCCCCCAGCATTATGCCTTCTGGGCCACGAGTATGGTTGTGCCATTCACAAGCTCCATGATGGCTCCCAGCTGAGAGCTTGAGTGGGAGCTGAGCTCTCAGTGGGTCATGCCCACCAGAGAAATGAACACTCTTTCCTGTGTGCCAGTGAGGGGTGCACTGTTGCCCCATCCCATCCCTTTCCTGGAAGGACACTGCCTCACTGAGTTGGTGGGCAGATGGCAGATTTGTCCTGGGCGCGGTAATTATTTCCCAGGAATGGAGGCTCCATCATAATAGCCCTTGGACAAGTCTCCAGGTCACCGGGCTTATCAAGCCGGCAGACTGCTGGATGGGAAAGACTGTATCTTTACAAAGGCTCTTCTCCTGTCCTCTGCTTCCACACGGAGCCACTCAGAGTGAGGAAATGCAGTCTGCTCTGGGCTGGAAACCTTCCTTCTGCTACAACCTCGCTAATTGCTACGGGGCAAGGGGACCAAGCATAGATGAGAATTTGCAGCCTCAAGAGAAGAGAAACCTGAAAGAGATAGAACAGTTCAGTGAAGAGACAGCTGGAATTGGAACCGACCTCCCTTTGTTCACAGAACAGCTACGAGGCGCCTCTTCCCATCCTGTCACCAGCACTGACTATCCGAGGTCCTGTCAGTGGTCTCAAAGAGCTCACTCACAGATAGCAACTAATTACAGTGAACAGCGATTGGTAGCAAGAGAGCAGAAAGCACCAAAGTCTGCAGGGGCTTCCAAGGAAGCAGGCCCCAGAAGATCACAAGTGTCCTTTGGGCAGAGCCTGGGGAAGAGCAGAACAGCCTGTGCAAAGGCACAGAAGCCCAGGAGCGTGCTGTTAGAGAAATCTTGGGCACACCTGCCTTGCTGAAGCACAGGGAGAGAGAGGGCAGGCAGCAGCCAGAGACAAGGGAGGGAGGGTGGCAGGTCAAGGCCAGCTGTAAGCTTTGCATGATGATTGAGAGGATCTGGCATTTCTCCACAAGAATTCATTAAAGGTCTTTCTTAAGCAAGGGAGTAATTAAGATCAAACCTATATTTTCGTTCGCTTTCCTACTTGTTTATTTAAAGAAACGGTTTTAAAAGTTATTTGTATACATGGTAGCAAAATTCAGGCACCCCCTCAAGAGCAATAGGGAAGGACAAGACTCCTCTTTGCCCCACTAGCACCAAACTCTGAGTCTTCTCTTCCCAGAAGCAACCTCTATTTCTAGTTTCACATATATTCTACAGAGGTATATACAAGCATATATATAAAGGTCCACAGCATATTGTGTACTGTGCAAAACCACCCAGCCCAGGGGATGAGCCCGTTGCGTACTTGCTTGCCAAGTTGCTCCGTGGACATGGCTTCATCAGACTCACCAGAACAAGTACATTTTCCTAATTTGTTCAAAGGCACTGCATGGATAGCTGAGACCACTTACACACATCACACACACACACAGGCACTCATTCTCACAGCCTTTTGTTTATATAGAAGGGAATATCTTCTCTATTTATTGTTTAACACCTTCACTCTACGAAGAATCACAGAGGTAATTCCTCATGGACAAAAGCAGATCAACTTCATTTTCTTTCAAGGCTGTTCAGCATTCTTTAGCACTGAGGATCCTGCCGGTAATGTAAGACAACTTACCTCAAACCAGTGGAAACAAGTCACCTAGCTTGCTATCAGTGGGCTCCTTCCTCCAGCCACAAATCGTGGGATTAGCACCTTCCCAGCATCTACCACTCTGGTCTCCTAGAAGCTCCAGGCTTATCTCCCATGGCTGTAGCTCTTCCGGCCTCATAGTCATTCTGAATGGACAAGATTTCATTTTACACAAAACAGTTCTAAGGCCAGGGAAATAGGATGGACTGATTAGCTCCCACCAACTGGTTCACTCCCTGGAGGTGAGAGTGGGGTTAATACCAACCAACAATTAATTAGGAGGGAGCAAAAAGGAATGGATTCTAAGGTAGCAACTAGCAAATGGCTCTTACAGATGCCATCATCCAAACACCATCATTCATTTCAATAGCTCCTACCAACAGTATGGTTGATGGACAAGAGTGGGGATAAGAGTGGAGGTAAGAAAAGCAGTCATGTAATTACAATAATAAAAGGGAGAGATGGTAGGGACCTGAACTATTTGAAAAAATAGAGGTCGGATCACGTGCACATTCCAATGTGGCAATAGCAAATGGAGCTGTTTTGCTGAAAGTTTTGCATCGATAGGGCTTCATTTGGACAAAAAGAATAAAAGAGTCTGTTACTAAAAATTTTCTGGTTGGAAATAAAAAATAAACATGCTAAGTATCAAAGGCCTTAACAGAGACCCTCCACAGAGAATTGGAGCGAAGCACACTTAGATCCTAAAAACAAACCCAGCAATGAAATAGTGTGGTATCAGAGCACATGTTAAATGACATTCTAAAAACACATCTTATAAACTCTACATCGTCTACAGTGTAAAAAATATATATATATGGCAATCATGGTCTTACTAAACCAGTATAAAGTCCTAAATTCTAAGGTCTGCTGTTCAACTCTAAAAAATCTAGAAAAGATTTCTTGGGGCACCTGGGTGGCTCAAGTCAGTTAAGCATCCGCCTTCAGCTCACGTCATGATCTTGGGGTCCTTGGCATCAAGTCCCACGTCTGGCTCCTTGCTCAGCTGGAGCCTGCTTCTCCCTCTCCTTCTGCCTGCTGCTCCCCCTCCTCACACACACTCTCTCTCTCTCTCTCTCTCTCTCTGTGTTAAATAAATAAATAAATAAAATCTTTTTAAAAAATAGATAAATAAAATTTTTTAATCTTCCCTCTCTGGATCCTTCCCCTTGGATGCTATAGACCAGAGAACTCTCAGCTCTGACCTCAGGATGCCTTGTACATGCTAGCAAATGCTGGTTGTCGTCGTGTAAGATCAATCTGACACCTTGCCCTGGTTTCAAAGTGGTATTCTTCATTATGTTTAAAATCTGCTTATGAATACAAGATACCATATATGATGTGCTTTGCTACCAAGTCACATTCAATCCTCTGCAACACTCCCATTTTTGGAGTGGCTAAAGCTATTTACCTGCTGCGTGCACTGACAAGAGAAAAGAAGAATTTCCTCTTCCAAATCCCCTGACATTGTAACTACCCAGCCCATCCTGCTTTTCTCCTTACTTGCACCAACCATTCTGAGATTCTTCTGTCCTATGAAATTCTTGAAGGAGAAAACAAAAGGGAGAACATTTTTGAAATAGTTGCAGAAAGGAGTGGGGGAGGAGCAATACATTTCCAGGAGGTATAATATGCCCATGGGACAGAGGGCAGATAAACAAGGTGGGGCAGGGTGGGTGTTGGTCTTGGGGAGAACAGTCCAGATCATGTGATGCTGTATCTATCTGGAGGAAGTCCCTGGAGGAGGGACTGGGAGGTTCTTCAGACTTGGACATCAGAACTTGAGCGGTATACTAAGCGCTCTGTAGCCATCTGGACACCAGCAGAACCTCCTGGAGCAAGAGCACATGCTCGAGCCCAGCCCAGCCTTCAAGCTCTGCGCGCCGCCCACCCTCTCTGCTCAGCTGTAACCCCCCAGCAGTGGGTCTGGGCGGAGATGCTGCCTGCACTCCCAGTGGGCAGCATGCTTAGTTCTCCCATCAGCCAAAACCTCCTGAGCTTCTGCAGGTGTCTTCCTCAGCACAGGCATAAGGCACATATTCCTGGCACAGGGATAAGCTTCCCTCATTTCCCAGCACATATGTACAACTGGGGTTTGTACAACATCACGGAGTCCAGAGTCCAGAGAATTCCCTGAGCCATCAAACCCAGATTGGTCAAGCTCTTCAATGCCGTTGCAGCCTGTATCCAGTCCTGCACACTGACTGGTCAGAGGACAGTAATCCCTGGCAGGAAGGAGGATCTGAAGGCAGGGAAAGTTTCCCCTCAAAGGCTATGCTACAGCCAGGTTGGAAAGCCAGCTCTGGAATGCGGTGTGCTTGGCCCAACCCCAACTCCCATTCCCTGTTTCTGTCCTGTCATCCCTCAGGGCCAGGAGATCTGCCTCTTCCGTGTCTCCTCCCTTGACCATCACCCACAGGAGGCCCTCACTGCTCCTTAGCTCCTGCTGTTGACCGCAGGACTTCTCCCCCCTCCCCACCCCCACGCCTCCAGGAAGTACACCAGCCCTTCAGCACCTGACAAGTTCTTCCATCTCTCCTCCCAAGAAGCACGGAGCCAGCACGCAGCAAATACGGGGGCCACTGCGTTAAGGTCTGTTGTACTCTCCCCTAAAACAGTCCAATTCCAGAAAGAAGCCAACGTTTCTCATAGCTGATCACAGGTAGCTGGGAGTCCGGAAGATGACAAAGTCATCTATTTCCTTCCAACCGAGTCGCCTTGCAGACCCCACAGAGTCAAACTCCACATGTGCCCAAGTTCCTGCTTCCTCAGTTTCCCTCCCTCCCTCCCTCCCACACGCCCTCTGCCTTCCACCCCCACCGCCAGCACCACCAAGGCCCAGAGCCTGCCCCTCATTGTCAAAGAGCTGCATGCATGAATTCGCTTCTTCGAGCGCAACCCTCATCAGACAAACAAACCTGGCTCTTGCTAAGATCCTAATCCTTCGCAGCGTAACTGTGAAGCGCGAGCATGCTTTAAAAAGCCCCTCCCACCAAGGCGGAGGGTGAGTGGAACCGAGAAGTGAAGAGACAGTTCTGTCACAGACAGGCAAATTTCTTCCTCTCAAAATGACTTAAGGGGCCAAAAGGCTTCAAAGAGTTCATGGCCCTCCCTAAAAAGCATCTGGTGCACCCAGGAGGTGGCGTCCAGAAGGCCAGCCCCTCTGAAGGGCCTGCAGGGCCACAGCCGCCCCCCACCCCCGCCCCCGCCCACGGGAACAGCACTGCACTCTGCCCCCCCGCGGGCGGGACCGGCACGGCACTCTGCCCCCTTTGGCACGGAAGTAGAAGGCGACTTGGAGGCAGCCCCTTGGGCTCCGTCAGGCCCGTCGGGTCCCTTGCCTAACCCATCTGTTTTCCCTTTCCTTACAAAGCTGTTTCCTCAGCGGGCTCAGCGAGGAAACCCCTGAGTAAACAGAGTGTGTGCTGTTGGCCCCAAGGTTTCTCTGAGCTGTACCCCAGGGACACACGGCTGGGCAAAGCCCACTTCCAACCCTCTTGCCAGGCCTCTGGTCCGGCACAACTGTTGTTTCCATGAAGCGGTTTCTTTCAGCCACATTCCCTTCAGCCTCTGAAGGAAGAGCTTGCACCTCCAGGCAGCAAGGCAGAGGAAATCTCTGAGGCAGATGTCGGCTGAGGGCACTGAGCCTCTCTCCCTGCTTCCCCAGCCAGAGGGCCCTCCCCCCTCAACACAACAATGGCTCCAGTCATGCTGGGGAACTCCACAGGCTTCCAGGTTGGCTCATTTTCTGCATCTGTGTGGTTCGCGGGCCTCATCTTTGGCGAGGGGGTTGGCAAGAAGTAGCTGACATGTGAGGCCATAGAGGCACAGATACAGCTATGATCCCCATTTCTTAGGTGGGGAACCTACAGCTCACAGGTCAATAGCTAAGAATTGCCAGGACAAGAGGTCCAGCCACAGTGGTCTCATTTGAAACCCGGTATCTTAACCATTTCTCTTTTTCCCTGTGGGGCTGTTTGAGTACATGGGGCCAGGGCCATACACCAGACTTACCATCTGTATAGGAAGGCCCTTGGAGTATTGGATAAGTTCAAGGACTGGCTCAAGAAATAAGTGGGTTGCACCTCAGCTAAGAAACCATGGAAAGTGGGGTTTGGCGATAGCCAAAGACCCTGTTTTTTACCAGTATTACTGTTGCTGGTTTTGGTCCAGAAACCCAAGGAATAGTAGATAATGTCCATCCCTTTCTGATATAATCTTAAACAATTTCTCTAATCTCCATATGCCTAAATCTTTTCATCTGTAAAGTGGAAACAACAAGAGCCCCTACTTCACAGGATGGTTGTGAGGATTAAATGAGTTAATATGGGTGAGGCACCCAGAAGCGTGCCTGGCACACGGTAAGAACCACATATTGTTGATGCTATCTGTCTTCACCACCACCGTCCGCATTGCCATCCTTAATATACATCATCTTGGTCTGACACCTCTCCCCACTGCTCTCCAGGCAGAGTCAAGCATTCTTGCCCAAAGTTCCCAGAGCTTTTAATGACCCTTTCATTATCGTCCTTATCACTTTGTATCAATGCCTCTAACCTGAGCAGTAATTGTGACTTTTCATCTGTGTATCATGAGCGTCTTATACAGTGCCTGGCACATAACAGATATGCAATAAATGTGTCTTGAAAAATCGTGCCTAATTCTAAAACTAGGCTTTCAGATAAATTGCAAAGAGTAAGACTTTTTAAAAATATTTACTTTAGGGGCACCTGGGTGGCTCAGTGGGTTAAAGCCTCTGCCTTCACCTCAGGTCATGATCTCGGGGTCCTGGGATCGAGCCCCGCATTGGGCTATCTGCTCAGCAGGGAGCCTGGTTCCCTTCCTCTCTCTCTGCCTGCCTCTCTACCTACTTGTGATCTCTCTCTGTCAAACAAATAAATAAAATCTTAAAAATAAATAAATAAATAAATAAATAAAAAATATTTACTTTAGAGAGAGAGAGAAAGAGAATGCACAGGAGCTGGGGGAGAGGCACTGGGAGAGGGAGAGAGAGACTCTCAAGTGGGAGCCATATCTCACTACCCTGAGATCATGACCTGAGCCAAAATCAAGTCAGATGCTTAACCAAGTGAACCACCCAGGAACCCCTATAAGATTTTTAAATACGGCCCCCCAGATAATGTCTCTGAGATCAGAACATAATAATAGGTGATAAGAAAATTAAAAGGGTTTTAAACTATGATGTGTTAGACACATGAAAGAGATTTCCATTGTGACAATCATTATATCAAATAATAGTAACAAAGTCCACCTGAGACACTGAGTGCCTCAGAGACCCCTTGATGCCTTGAAGACCCCTTCCCCTTCACCATTTGAAGACTCAGAAGCAGTCAATCCCCAGAAGTATCCCCATGAGTCTTGCCCTAAATGAAATGTTTTCCAAGGAATCACCATGGTTTGGAAGGTTTTACAATGAACTTTCAAAACAGGACTCCAAAAATAGGTTCATGAAACACAGAGCGCCTCCAGTGTGCCAAACACTGTACCTAAAATATGAGTGGAGAGTGTCTAGGAGAGGAAAAGGACATATGAACAGATGACTCATATATGGTGAGTGTCACACAGAGACATGCCCCATGTTCAGAAAGTGCAGATGACAGGTCTGATGTAGGGGTTTGAAGAATTTTTTAAAATTTTTTATTTAAATTCAATTTAATTAACATATACTGCATTATCCGTTTCAGAGGTAGAATTTAGTGATTCACCAGTTGCATACAACACCCAGTGCTCACTCCATCAAGTGCCTCCTTAATGCCCATCGCCCCACTACCCCATCCCCCAGCTCCCCTCTCCTCCACCAACCCTGTTTGTGTCCTAGAGTTAAGAGTGTCTTACAATTTGCCTCCCTTTCTGTTTTCATATTTTATTTTTCCTTCCCTTCCCCTATATTCATCAGTTTTGTTTCTTAAATTCCACATATGAGTGGAATAAGTCAGTCAGAGAAAGACAAATACCTACAATTTCACTCATATGCAGTTCAAGGATTTTTATATGGCAGCGAGGACAGACCTAGGACAGTAGATGCATTTTCCGGTTTTTTCCAGGGCAGCTGTGGTTCAGAAATACCAGGAACTGCCAAGCACACTGAGACACGGTCTAAGAAGGTGCAACTACCACTCTTGGAACCCATATTTAAGAGGCCGGGAAGAGGAAGCCCTCCCTCTGGGCAGACAGCCTGGAGTCCTGGGGAGGAGCACACCCTCCCACCAGCCTGCATACAGTCACCTTCCCTCAAACAAAGCCAGTGCTGTCCCTGACGGCCTCAGGCACTGGCAGCCTCCGCTGAGCCCACAATCCACCTCACCTTCAAAATGCTTGCCACCCTCCTCATTCTGTCCTCATCAGTGCCCTGGGGAAGGAGCATCACCCTGTCGAGTTCTGGTGTTTGCCTCCCTTCAAGCACAGGCCTGGGCACCCACTGGTCATTGTGGGTGTGCTTCTGGTTTTCAAGGAGTGGCCACTCTCTGTACTTGGATAATTATTTTTAAATAAATGAGGTGCTGTGAGATGTGAAAAAATTGCCTGTTCCTGAGGGATAACCTTTCATTCACCATGCGTAGCTAGGTACGCCAGACTAGAGAAACACATGAGCGTTCAAATAAAGGGAACCCTGAGGTTTGGGACTAAGGGTCACCGTCCCTCCAAGGAAAGAAGCTTCCAGCTCCAGCCCCTGTGGATCAATATGGCTGCGGGGGACACGGCTTCCTCATAGTAGTTAGCTGCCCGTCCTCACGCAGGTGCAACTCCAGAGATAGGCCCTACAGGGACGTCTTTTAAGGGGATAAACAATCCGTCCTCACCAAACCAGGCTTCTCTGGCTCTCAGCTAATTACCCTCAAGTAAGCTTTTCTTTCCTTTGGAGACCCAAAGGTCCCACAGGCCACTCCCTCAGGCCTCCAGGCACCTGCCAGTACGGGGCCCAGGAAGGAACTTAAAGAAGAGGCTGGGCAGAGAAAAAGGAGGAAGAGGAAGAGGAGAAGCGGGAGGAAGGCTTGGCATGGGCCCAAGGGCATTGGATGTAAAGAGTAATCCGTTGCTTCTGTAAACTAAAAAGTGCTCCCAAAGAAATTCCACATCATCGAGGTGCTCTTTGCAGTGGGGAAGGCAGAGGAAGGAAATAGCAGGAGGCAGTGGCTGATAAAATATAGCCTGTGGAAGAGGCACACGATTTGTAAAATGGAAAAAGTGAGAAGGCCTTAAAAAAGGAGAGAATTGTTCTACACTTTGGAACATTTGGCCAGCTTGGGTATTGAGTGATTTTTACAAATCATGGAATTTTGAAATAATAACAACGCATTATTACCACATATGTTTATGGCCAACAGTGGCAAAAACACAGAAAGTTATAAAGAGATCATCAAAATCACCGGCAAGAATCACCCACAAAAGAATAATTACATTTAATATTCGGTGTGCCTTGTCCTCGTCCTTTAGAGCTGCAGCTACCTAAAACTTAAGGTTTCTGTATCAAAGCCATATAATATCATTACTAGAGTTACTCATCTTGCAAATATTTATTGATGACCTACTTTTCTCTGCGGAGGAGGCAATGAGCAAATCAGACAAGTCACCTGTCCTCATGGAGCTTGGCACTCCTCTTGGGGAAACAATAAATAAATAAACATGAAAATGTGCCATGTGACAGACCGCAATAAATGCAATAGAGAAACATAAGGTCGGGGGTGGGGGCAGGAAGCATGGGGGGGGACAGGAAGCATGGGGTGGCAGTGGGTGGGGGTAGAAGTGAGTAGCCACTATTTTTATACGAAAGCTAGGGCTGATCTGGTCAACAAGGTGATTCTACCATAGACTCAAGAAAATGAAGAAGCAGCTGTAAGGTATCTTGGGGCAGTGTTTTAGGCAGAGGAAAAAGAGCAAGTACAAAGTCCTGGGGCCACAACTGTCAGAAGAAGATTCAGGAGTCCCGAGTAGCTGGAGTGGAGGGAGTAAGGAGCAGAGTGAAGGGTGGGGGTGCAGGGGAGGTCAGATTATGGAAGGCATGTAAGCCAGTGTGTATCCTATTTTGTTTGACTTCTTGTCAAATAAGTCAAATAAAATTTCACCGCATAGGCCGTCCATAAGGTATTTAAACAATATCTTTTGTGGTTTTAAAAATTATTTTTCGGGGCACCTGGGTGGCTCAGTGGGTTAAGCCTCTGCCTCTGGCTCAGGTCATGATCTCAGGGTCCTGGGATCGAGCCCCATGTGGGGCTCTCTGCTCAGCAGGGAGCCTGCTTCCCCCCTCTCTCTGCCTGCCTCTCTGCCTACTTGTGATATCTCTCTCTCTCTAAAAAAAAAAAAATTATTTTTCTCTGTTATCAATAGCATGATGCTTAACACATAAATCTTTAGGCAATCTCTGATTTTGTCCATATAGGAAATTCCTAGACAGGTAATTTTTTGGTCAAAGAATATACATACGTAAAAGATTTTTGATACACATTGCCACTTTTGCCCAGAAAAGGTCTGATGAATTATAACTCTGTATGTGTAAGGATTTCCATTTCTCTACCCGATGTAACAATTTTTAAAAACTTTTGGCAATTTGATAAATGAAGCCCTATACTACGTTGTTATTTGAATTATCATTTACTTAGTCACTAGTGAAGGTGGAGTTTTGCATACATTAATTGGCTATTGCAATCTGTCTGATCAGGTCTCTTGTCCATTTTTTCATGGAGTTTTTTCTTACTGATGTGAAGAGCTCTTTATATATAAAAGCTCTTTACTTATTTTCTGGGTTTTTTTCTCAGTTGTCAATTATCTTTAAGATTTGCTTATGGTTGTTTTTTTACTCAAATTTTTAAATTCTTAGGTAGTCAAATATGTCACTATTTCTCTTATGATTTCATCTTTTGCTTTCTTACTGCAAGATCAGATACTTTTTTCTAAGTAAGTTCCATGCCCAGTGTGGAGCCCAAAGCGGGGCTTGAACTCACAACCCTGAGGTCAAGACCTGGGCTGAAATCCAGAGTCCGACACTTAACTGAGTCACCCTGGCATCCCAAGATCAGATAAAGATTTACATATATTTTCTTTATTTTAAAAATATTTTTTTAAAAATCAGTCTTATTGTTTATGGGGATAAGTATATAAATTTTTTCTACTTAGCCAACCAATTATCATCCTATGACCATTGAGGAGTGTAAACTTTTCCTACTAATATAAAGCATACACTTAAAATACACAAAATTCATATAAGTGTGTGTGTGTGTACACAATTATTAGGATTTTCTATCATATATCCATTAATTTGTAAGTCCAATCTTGAAACAATGTTGATTTATATATTGTAACATTCTAACAATTTTTTAGCGTTTTTTTAAAGATTTTATTTATTTACTTGAGAGAGAGAGAGCGAGCATGAACAGGGAGAGGAGCAGAGGGAGGAGAAGCAGACTCCTGGCTGAGCAGAGAGCCAGACATGGGGCTAGATCCCAGGACCCTGGGAGCATGACCTGAACTGAAGGCAGATGCTTAACAAACTGAGCCACCCAGGCGTCCAGCATTCTAATCATTTTGATGTCTGGTAGGGAAAACCCTCCCCCAAATTCTTATTTTTCTGTATTTTCTTGGTTATCCTCTTCCATTTACTCTTCTTACAATCATTGTTTAAATGATTGTAAATCATTCTTTAAATCATTGTTATTATAATCCATAAACAATCTCATAATAATTTTTATTAGAATGACTTAGCACTTAGAAATTAATAGGTAGAGAAAGTACATCTTCACAACTGAATCTTTCATAATGTGGTCTATCTCTAAATTTAGTCTCTCTTATGCACCCCAAAGTATTTACCATTTGCCACATATAAATTCTGTATGCTTCCTTTGAGATGTTTATTCCAAGGTACTTTATTTTTACTGCTACTGTGAATTCTTTTGAGGGGAGATTTTTTTTTTTTTTTTCAAGAGTACAATTGGACAGGGGCGCCTGGCAGGTAAACAACCTACCATGGCAGGTTAACAACCTCATTCCTCCACTGATAGAGGAATTAGAGCATAGAGCCCTGACAGATAACTTCCTATCCATGGTCCCACAATTAGGGGTGGGGAGATCATGCATGAAATGTGTATTAGTTAAACTAAAAGGCTAGGTTGCTATACCCAAAAGACCTAGCAATAGCATGGAGTAGAGAGCTAAGAAATTTCTTTCCCTTATGTAATAGTCCCAGATGAGCATACCAGGCTGGTGGACCACTGTTGTCTATGAGGTCAGTCATGGACCCAGTTCCTTCCAGGTTATTGTCTGCCACTATCCTACAGCATCATTGTCATCTATCTGGTTAAAGCCAGATTGCTTCACATCAGTGTTGTCAATGGTGCAAAGGGAGAAGAGATGTTGGAGGGGCACACGCAGTCCTCAGGTCTAGGCCTTAGAATAACACAAGATGCTCAGATTTCCATGGAAAGAACCTGATCACGCTGCCACAACTACATCCAACGTGGGTGGAAAATACAGTCTAGTCGTGGACCCAGCAAGAAGGGGAGGACAGCTTTGGTGGACAATACCAATACCAACCCCTCAAAACAAACATGTGGTAAGAGAGGTCTGATCACTTAAAAAGGGGTATGCCCCAGCACACACTTACCCAAGCATGGGGCACTATTTCTCCCCTTCACCTCACTATTGTTCTTAGAGCTGTGATGCAGAAGCATGTTTGATTGGCCACTTTATCTCTCCGAAGTACATGGAAGAGGGGCACCTGGGTGGCTCAGTTGGTTAAGCGTCTGCCTTCAGAACTCAAGGTCCTGGGATCCAGCCCCACATCAGCATAGCAGCACAGCCCCTAGTCTGAGGAGCTTACACACTGGTCAGGGGACAAGGCCAAGCCACAAGTGTTAGTGTGTGCGTCCACTTAGGCTAGCAGGAGAGATCCTTCTAGTATTTGAGATTCCATCAGGCAGCCTGGGGGCAGGGGATTTCTAGGAGCCAGGAGCAGTCTGAACAGAAGCACACAGAGGGAAAGCACAGCCGTGATTGGGACCCAGCCAGACATACCCTGAGTTTGACTAGTGCCAGGTCAGGTGTGAGGTTGTGGCCAGTGACCCTGCACCATTCCAGGCTGGATCCCCCACTGGGCAGTTTCTGGAAGGAGTAGTAATGGTGGCCAGAGAGGTGTGGAGCTGCAGATTACAGGGACCGTGGGGGGAGCACTCCAGGGGGAGTCTTGCCTTAACTGCCTTTGAAAATATACATGTCAAGTCTATATCCCTATATTCTGGCAGGGGTTTCTGAACTTTGTAGAACCTCCTATCAAAGGCAATTAAGGAGGTTGCCAAAAAATGGAAAGAGCTTGGGATTTCTCTTCCAGAATCACTTTCCCCTCTTGGGAAAAGGGCAGAGTGTGTATCTGTAGATAGAGCCTGAGAGACATGGCTAAGGTCTCTAGCTTGATATCAACTACTTTCAGCAGAATTTCTCGGCCCTCTGAATTTCTCAACCAACTCACGCTTGTTTACTTCTAAATGTGACCAGTCTTCTCCAGAAAACTCAAGGCGTGGAAATACTGCCTTATTCATTGCTATGTTCCCAAAGCCTGGCCCCTGGCCTGGCACAAGACAGGTGCTCCACACACATGTGGTAGAAGGGAATGGAAGAATAAATTCCCCGAAGCTGCACACAGCGGCTGTCGCGGCACAGCTGTGCCCAGGACAGCCAAGACCAGGTGCCCAGATAGCTGCCTTATGCTGAGTTGGAGGGTGGAGGTGGAGGCCCACCTTCCACAAAATAGAGGTTTATTTTCTCGTGCATGTGAAAGTCCAAGTCAGTCTGTGCTCAGTTCTCCAGAACTGTCAGACACCCAGGTGCCTTCTGCTCTGTTGTCCTACTGCTCCCAGATGGAGGCCTTATCCACTGGTTCCCCCCATTAGATCCACAGGCTAGGGCAGAAGGAGGGGGAGAGGCAGAAGGGAGGGGCATCCTCCTCCAATTAAGGGCACAACTAGAAAATTGCACATATCCCTTCTGTTCACATCCCATGAGCCAGAACCGCATCACATGGCCATACCTAGCTGCAAAGGGAGCTGGAAAACATGCAGCCCGTTCTGAGAGCCAGCACCAACTTATTATCCTCTTATCCCCTAGAGATACTAGATATTGGCAAACAGCTTGCGGTTCCTGCCATGAGATGTAGCACAGATGTGAGACACAATGGCAGACACATGAATCTGGGGATCCACAAACAGAAACACGACATTTGAACAAATGTATCAATACTGATATTAAAACCCACAGGCTGCAATTTTGCGGAGCCAGCATGAAAATCAGCCTTATCTTCAAATGCAAAGAACAGTGGCATGTTCTTATGAGTTTGGTCATTATGAATCTTCCATGCACTTTTTTTTTTTAAGATTTTATTTATTTATTTATTTATTTATTTATGGGAGAGAGAACATGAATAAGGCAGTATTTCCACGCAGACTGGTCACAGAAGTATACAAGCGTGAGTTGGTTGAGAAATTCAGAGGGCCGAGAAATTCTGCTGAAAGTAGTTGATATCAAGCTAGAGACCTTAGCCATGTCTCTCAGGCTCTATCTACAGATACACACTCTGCCCTTTTCCCAAGAGGGGAAAGTGATTCTGGAAGAGAAATCCCAAGCTCTTTCCATTTTTTGGCAACCTCCTTAATTGCCTTTGATAGGAGGTTCTACAAAGTTCAGAAACCCCTGCCAGAATATAGGGATATAGACTTGACATGTATATTTTCAAAGGCAGTTAAGGCAAGACTCCCCCTGGAGTGCTCCCCCCACGATCCCTGTAATCTGCAGTCCCACATCTCTCTGGCCACCATTACTACTCCTTCCAGAAACTGCCCAGTGGGGGATCCAGCCTGGAATGGTGCAGGGTCACTGGCCACAACCTCACACCTGACCTGGCACTAGTCAAACTCAGGGTATGTCTGGCTGGGTCCCAATCACGGCTGTGCTTTCCCTCTGTGTGCTTCTGTTCAGACTGCTCCTGGCTCCTAGAAATCCCCTGCCCCCAGGCTGCCTGATGGAATCTCAAATACTAGAAGGATCTCTCCTGCTAGCCTAAGTGGACGCACACACTAACACTTGTGGCTTGGCCTTGTCCCCTGACCAGCGTGTAAGCTCCTCATACCACCGGCTGTGCTGCTGTGTCTTACTCGCCCTGGCGTGCATGTTAGCACAGGGATTTACGTGTGGGAGGTGCTTAATAAATATTTGTTGGATTTGCTTGAGCTGCTTTTCTCTCTTAAAGCATGATGACCATGGGAAAGGCCAGAACAGGAGGAATGAGGGCATGGAGATGATGTGCTTACCTTGGCGGTGTAGCATTGACCTTTTCACAGGGGCAAATGGGATAATAATGCTACTTCCTACTCCACAGGGCTTTAGGGAAGGATATTGTCAATGCCAGCTCTTCACACAACCTACAATTCACTGATTAGCTGTGTGAACTTGATCTAGTTCCTTCATGTCTCTGGGATTCATTCACATAGGGAATTTAAAAAAGAAAAGAAAAGAAAAATGTTGGGTATCAGAACAGTCATTTATCCATTTGAAAAAAAGACTCAATCTTCTGTGACCTTCCCAACAGATGAAAGCAGATGAAAGATCTAAACGTGAAAGGAAAAACTTGAAAACTTTTGGATGCACACATAGAAGATATCTGCATGACCTTGCTAGGCCAGGCTGCTGAACTAAGAACCAGCCTGACACCAGGTCCACCGACATCAGAAGGAGCCTTTCCTGGCTCTCCGGTTGTCACCATACTGGCCTGCTTCTGGGGGAAAGGGTGGACATCTAGAAACAAAGACATCTCAGAAGCAAGTGAGGCAGACGCTGCCCATATCCCTTCTAGAAGCGCTCCGCACACCACCAGCCACAACTCTGGTGCTAGAAAAGAGAGTTGTTGCAGATGCGTGGACAGCTGGCAGTCTCTGTCATTTTCAATGGAAAGGAGAAGACGGATACACTTAATTAAATTAACTTAAAAATTCTGCTCAACAGAGACAACAGACAGGTACAAAAGACAAACATTGGAGAGGAAAGAAAATGTTAGGAACATGTACAATTGACAAAAGTTGGTATCCAGAATCTACGAGGAACTCTTCCAAGTCAATATGAGAAAGAGTAGTAGCTTAATAGAAAAGCTGGCAAAAGATGTAAACAAGCAGTGCTCAGGAGAAGAAACCAAACATATTTGAAAATAATAATCATAAACCCCATGGGTCTTCAAGGAAAGGTGCATTAAAAACCATAAATGGACAGATTTCACGTCCCTCAGTTTGGCATGAGGGCATTGGCATTTTTAATTTGAATAGAATGAACAGCCAAGGAAACTCCTTCATTGTTAGTCATAGTATAAATTAATGCAACTGTTTTAGAGAATTTGACACTAGCAAATAAAGTTGAAATGTACATACTATATGGGCTAACCCCTTCTACCTTTAGATTTATACCCTGGAAAAACTCTTGCACCTGTGTACAAGGAGAGCTGGCAAGAACTCTCACAACATTGTATAAGACGGCCGCCAGGGTGGCTAGTGGTTAAGCTTCTGCCTTCGGCTCAGGTCATGGTCTTAGGGTCCTGGGATCGAGCCCTGCATCGGGCACTCTGCTCAGCAGGCAGCCTGCTTCCCACCCCCGTCTCTGCCTGCCTTTCAGTCTACTTGTGATTTCTGTCAAATAAATAAAATCTTTTAAAAAGAAACAAACAAATAAAAACATTGTGTAATAGCCAAAAATATCTCTATGTAAGCCACCCGAATGTCCGTAACTGGAGAATGGGCAAACGATGCATTAACGTGACACAATGCCATACAGTGACTAGAATAGATGAACTAGAGCCACACAGGCTAATGTATAACTCAACCCTGGAAACAAAAGAGCAGGTTGCAAAAGAGTCACACAGGGTGATGCCATACCTAGCTTTTGAAAATATGCCAAACAACTCCACATAGTGTTCAAGGACACAAAGTTGTCGTGGAAGCATAAAAGAATGTATGGAAGGATAAACATGAAATTCAGAATATTAACTTTTTAAGGGTAGTGGGACAGGAGAAGCAGATATGAACTCAGGATGAGTGCACAGGGGTTGTCAACTGAATTGATAAATGTTAGGAACATTCTTTCTTGAGCAGGGTGGTAGGTCCATAAGTATCCATTTAATTGTTTTTATTCTTTTTATGTACTGAAAATATTTTGTGATAAATTTCGGTCATATTTTAAGAGAAAGGGTTTCTGGTTGTAGGGATCCAAGATGGTCCAGTGATCCTGGCCTCTTGGTATTCACGCCCTTGTGTGATTCCCTCCCTTCAGTGCTGGTGTATAACTTCTGATGCTAGGTCATAGAAGGCACTATGGTTTCTGCCTTGTTCTTGTGCCCTTGGCTCTAGGGGAAGCCATCTGCCATGCTAGGGGACACTCACCCAGCTCTGTGAAGAGGCTCACACGGAGAGGACCTGAAACTTCCCACCAAGATCCTTGCCAGCCAGGTGAGCAAGCCACCTGGGAATCAGATCATCCAGTCCCAGGTGAGTCGCCAGGTGACCACAGTCCAGGTGACGTCTGACAGCAACCATCTGAGAGACTTCAAGCCAGGAGCACCTGGCCAGGCTGGGTCTGAACTCATGACCCACAGAAACTACAGGGAAAAGAAAATAAATGATTATTGTGGTAAGCCCCCAAGAATTGGAATTCAATGGAGATCTGTTATGCATCATAGACAACCAATGCAGGGTTATACTGAGTGATCTGCAAATTCCCTTCCAGATCTAGCATTCTGGGCTCCTGGCATTGCCCTCTGTGCACTCCACTCATCCACTCACTCAGTCATCCAATGACTATGTAGAAAAAACTTCAAAAGTCTTAGGATCCCTTCTGATTCCCTTTGGGATCCAGTCCTGGGCCAGAAATACTCTAAATACATTTACCGTTCAGGAGTTCAGTGTTCCTAGGTTTGATCTAGAAAAGATCCAGCTCACAAAAGAGATCCTCCACCCTTAATTAAATACCATTGCAGAAAGTACAAGAACAGTCACAAGAGGGAGAGAGGGCCTTATGCTTTAATATGGGCATATGTGTTTCCATAGGTAAAGACTCAGGAAGTTTACATGGTAGTAAAGTAGTAAAAAGCTGGTGGGGCTGCCAATCACAGGACTGTCCCCCTTTCCAACCCCTCTGACACAGCAGCTCAGTTCTCCCTCCTTAAAGACGCTGTGCATCTTTGCATTTACTTGTGCTGAAATGTAGCTGACTTGGTGGGGGAAGACCAGGGCTTGACTCCCAGCTATTTGTAACTAGGGGGTGTTTACAACGTAGGCTTCTTTGGTGAACTCCAGCTCACATACGCTAAAGACAACAGTATTGGAAGGAGATGAAAATAACCCACATGATGGAAAGAAGAGTGGAACGGTCCACCTTGGGGCCATCCTGGGGATCTTGGTAATAAGAGCCTGCAGGCATTCTTTCTTTGCACAACTCAACATCTTTCTCTCCCAGGGGAGGTCCCCAAAGTTTCGAATCTCTGACCAAAAGAGTCCAGTGGCCTAGCCAGAGCCATATGTCTGACCTTGAATGTGGGACGTCAAATGGGTTTCAAAGGGGGACAATCCTGTGATTGGCAGCCTCACTGGAAGCAATAATTGGAGAAAAGGCAGTTTTCCAGAGAGAGCGATGCTGGGCTGACAAAAGAAGGGGTGTCCTAGCCTTACATGCTTCTCAGAAGCCTTAAATAAGGTCAGGCTCCCAGGAGAGTTTCTTTTAGATTTCTTTTAGTTTCTCTTTCTTGAATTTTGAGATAAGCAACAGCCTCTTCTTCTGACACCCCTACTGCTCCGAGGCCTGGAGGGAGTTGTGGCAGCCTCGCGGGCTCCAGACCCAGCAGTCCCAGGGTTCCGAGCTCCGCAGGTGCAGCTGTCATCGGGAGGGGAAACCGCCAGTTGTTCCCAGGAGTGCTGTCTGTGCCAATAATCTGAGGCTTAGAAGAAACACAATCGTTTGGCCTTGATGGGGAAAGTGTCTCCAAAGTGAGCCCTTGTGTGGGGGTCAGTGTCTGTGAGACCCCCCCCAGAGAGGAGCCTCCATGCTCTAAGACCCCCCCAACACAGTCCCCCGACTCAGCAGCAGTCCATAGCCACTGTCTGTGCTGCCAAAAAATTACAAGGAAGTCAGAGCAAAGCTGTCATCGGGTCTTGAAGTACAGACTGCTCTCTCCCCTCTTCCCCAAATGGTATTTCCAGAGCTTTGGCAGACTGACTTTTCTCTCTGCCACCCCGCCCACCACCCCCCCCTTTGAAGTCCTTGGTTTGCAATGTCTTTTTCAGTTTTATCCTCCACAGGATTAGGCTACTGGCTCCTCTTCATCTCAGTCACAAATAGAACTTGGCAAATAGAGATGACGAGGAACCTACGTTCTGGAGACAAGCGGGAGAGGAGGAAGCCAAACACAGGCTTGAATACCCCCAGGGAACCAGCTCCTGTTCTGTAGCTCCAGGGGTAATTGTGAACCTCTGGAAGAAAGGTGGCCAGAGGGTGGTCACAGCCCCACCTGGAATGTTCCATTCACCCCGGGAACATAGGTGTAGTTTTCCAGTGCCCATCTTGCTGATGTACACCTGTTCTGAGACCCCCATCTCCTCCCCTGGGTCCTGGAGGGGAGTCTTCTTTGTTCCCAGTTCTGGAAATGGTAACGATTTTCCTTGTCATCTCTGAGACTTGCAATACTGTCACAGGAGACAAATGCAGCCGTGTTGGTAATCCTTAGATAAAAGTGCTTTACATGTGTGAAAGAATTATCTTTAATTTCGTCCCTTGGGTATATGGTGAGGATTAATTAGTTAATCTCAGCAAAGTGCTATAATTGGCAGGAGGAATTATCAAAACCCTGGGGAAAAAGTAGCTTTGAGTGTAGTCACTTAAAACAGTTCTGCTGTTACTAACAGCCCACGGAGCTGGTCTAGCGTCTCGGTTGTCACAGACCGGCTAGGTTTCCAGCAGTCTCCTAAGACCGTACCTGCCTGGTCAGGGGTGAGTAGGTGAAAATGGCTTGGAGTGGGGGTGATGAGACATAGCAACATACAAGGAACACTTGGAACCTGAATCAGCCTCAGATTCTGTTCTTGCCATTGACCCTCATCCAGGGCACGGAAACGCGTGTGTGAAATGGAAAAGGAAGAAAAGAACCCCCACAGAGTCGCTGAGGGGGTTGCTGACCCAGCAAAGAGCCACCCCCAAGAGAGCAGAGAGGGCAAGGAAGGCTCCCAACCCGGACCCCAAAGCAGATAGACCCTGAATCTCTCTAGGTCTCCATTTCCGTCTTTGTAAGATAAAAAGCATGAGCCAAAGGTCTAGATACTGTAGGAAGGCAGAGGAACCATGAAATGCTTACATGATCCTTACTACCTGTCAGTCACCGTACTGAGACTTTACTTGTATTAACTCAGTACTGGTGGCAGCGAGTAGGTTGTTTTTCCCAGCTTACAGAGCTGGTAAATTTCGATGGGAGCCCAGCTGGTCGAGTCCTGACTACCCACACTTAGAACCACTATGTCATGCTGTCTACTTAAGTAAAAATCTCTTCATGAGCCTCTGTTCGTGAAGAACCAGGAGGCAAGCATTTCAAAAGTACCAAATGTGAAATTCTTTGAGGCTCTCCACAATTTAAGCTTGGGCTCACAGAAGTAAATTGTTCTGTTATTCTTCCAGGTGTCTGGACAGAGATAGGATAAAAAAAAAAAAAAAAAAAAAAAAAAAAAAAAGACATTGAGAATACAACAGCTCTCTCCTCTGAGCTTTTAACAATCTTAAAGTGAGTCACATGTTGGCTTTTAAATCTAGATTGGACCCTTAAACTAAAATAGTTGTTTAGACAACGGTGCTTTCAGCAGTCTCTTAGCTAACCCGGCCAATTATGTGAACCCAAAACGCCAAGCCTATTGGGTTTGCAAAAGCCATTTGGAGATTTAAGTGCACAGATTTGGGTAATTTTTCAAAGGAATCTTAAGAAGAAATCTAAGCCTGAGAATTTTTATCTACTCTTGTCTTGTTCTCCCTTCTAATATATCAATCAGTCAATGAGCTGTTGACATTTGCGTGATGCACTGGGCAGACAGAAGTCTGTGGCCGTGCCAAAAATGGCAATTATTTATGTCAGTATCTGATTCTTACTTGCTCTCTTTTTCTTGGTCTAGTTTCTCCCAAAGCAAGCAACGTATTTAATAAGTAAACTCTTACTTGGGTGAATTTCTTCAATTCATAATCACTCACTAAGAACTCCACATCCCCTTTGACCTAGGCCAGGGCTTTGGTGGCCTGTGATGTGCCTTGTTAAATCTGATTCTGATTCAGGAAGTCGAAAGTGGGGTGTGAGGTCCTGTGCTTCCAGCAATTCCCAGATGATCCCAAAGCTGCTGGTCCCCTAACAAGCCTGAGGGTCCAGCTCTTAGACCACACCAAACAGACAAGAAGAGGAGGAGATGGCGCTCCCAGCAGTGGCTTTGGTGACAAGACAGCCTGAATAGATGTCAACAGTGGATTTGAGGGCTTTGCTAAGGAAGCACCTCCCACTTCCAAAAAGGAAAAGAAAACAAAAACATTAAAACTTACCTGAGATTTTATTAAAAGAAAGTTTCTCCTTTGTGTTCTTAACTATGAACCCTCTAAGAAGAGAGACACCAATGTATTCCAGGAGTTAGGAGGGAGCAGCAATGGAGGGCACTGCGGGGTATTTGGAATTCCACAGAGGGAGCTCAGGGATGCAGAAATGGGGAGGGACCAAGGGCTGCCGGGGTGAAGGCTGGGCCTGCAGGGCTGAGGAGACCCCACTGGTGTTCTGTGCCTTCCTGGCTACAGGAGACCCCTGATGAAGGGCAGTCCGACCCCCAGCTCGCAGCCCTGCCCAACTTCTCTGCATTTTGGAGGTGGTTGGACATGAAGCCTCAATGAGGGGTTTTTCTGACACAGAAAGAGAATGAAAGCTTAGCGCCGAGGCTGCATGAAGCCCCTGATTAAGTCAAAGAATCAACAAGGGGATTCCCAGAAGGACCTAAGAGCACAGCATGCATGGCACAGAAGCCCACAGGCTCTGCCTGCTGAGGGACTGGCTCCAAATCCTGCCTCAATCACCAGCAACTCTACCTCTTAGAGCTTTAACCACCCTGGGCCCTGTTTGCTCCCTGGTCAAACATGATGGGAAGAAACTTAGAATTTATTTCAGTATCCTCGCTCATCTTCTTCTTTATAACAGAACTCAAATATTCACATTGCTGGCTGCGAAACAGTAGACTGTATATATCCTAGCCTCCCTTGCCACTAGGTGTAACTAAGTTTTGACCAATAAAATGCAAGCAGAAATATTGTTGGGATTTCTAGGAAAAAAAAAAAGTGACCCTTGAAAAAAATTTTAATTTCATTTCAAAAAAAGTGACCCTTTTATCTTCTCTTCCTACTTCCAGCTATCTGAAACAGACATGTGATGACTGGAGCTACTGCAGCTATCTTGGACCTTGAAGTGACCTCGAAGCCATGTGCTGAGGATGGTGGAGGAAAAGGATGACATCTTGGTGATGCCACGGAACCACCATATCATTAGTGGCCTGTCCTACTTCCAGATGATTTATTTTTTACATAGGAGGAAAATAAACTTCTATCTTAATTAAGCCATGATTGCTTAGGAGATTTCTGCATAAGCAGCTGAACTGAATAGTGACTGATTCATGAGACATTATTAACTACCCCAACATGGTTTTGTGAGAACTCCATGAGAGGATGTATATAAAACTTTTAGCACCACTTTAAGCACACAGTAAGTCTCAATCACTGTTCAGTATGATTATTATTAAGTGACTGAGAGGATCAGAGCATTTAATAACAGCTCAGAGCTAAACTGATGGCTATGAGAGCTGAGGGGAAATTAGTTGCCAGTCCCGAGCCCCGCATTTTTTTTTAAAGATTTTATCTATTTATTTGAGAGAGAGACAGTGAGAGAGCATGAGAGAGGAGAAGCAGACTCCCCGTGAAGCTGGGAGCCCGATGCGGGCCTCGATTCCAGTACACCAGGACCATGACCCAAGCTGAAGGCAATTGCCCAACAAACTGAGTCACCCAGGCACCCCAGCTGAGCCCCACATTCTAAAGATGAGATGATAGAGGCCCAGAGACACAAGGGCACTCGAATGGGGCACTCAGGCTGATAGAAACAGCTCCAGTCTCCTCATATCTACCTGCCCCAAAGCCTTTCTCAAAGCAGGGGGTGGTGAAGGATGGGCACAGGAGAGGATCCATGAAATTAAGACATGAGCCCTAGATCATAGGACACGCAAATGTCTGCGGGGACATTTAATTCCAAGGCTTTCATTCAAACAAAATCAATCCACATCTGATTGTTGATTTACTATCAGGAAACAGGGAAGAGGCCAGGGGAATAAGGCGGTCAGGTTGGCTCTGTACCCATCTGTGCAATGGTCGTATCTGCATTGTGGATGGAGAGCCTGTCACTGGGAGGGAAGAAGCAGGCTTCCCTGATGGCCCTTCCTCAGCTGGGCCAGCCCAGGCCCCAGGAAGTCATGCCTTCTGGGCTCTCTGAAGAGTCCCCTTCCAGCCTAACTCCAGAGGCCTCTGAGGGTCCACTCCCTCACCTTCCCAGCTGTGGCCCAGCCGAACCATGTGTGTGCTCTCAACTAAATGAGAGACAGCCCAGGTCTGTCTGAGGCATCTTGGAGGAGAGGACAGAGACTGGTTTCCCTGGGTTTATAGCGACATCCCAGCTGGTGGAGCTACCTTGATGACTTGAGAGAGCATCCTGTTCTAATCTGTTCAGAATGGTGGCCACCATCCAAACTCTCATAAGAGCCAATAAAATGCTGGCCCCAGCAGCTCAAGGAGGCTTCACGATGGGTCCCCCAGAGAGCCCTCTGGGCAGGAATGGCAAATGGTATATTTTACTTTTTTTCATGTGCTACCTGCTTAGTGCAGCTTTCCTGGACAGCCGTGTTGAAGGATTCTGGCCCTTAGTGGTAAGGACTCCTGCAGCTTACCAGCCACGTCTGCCATGGGCCAGGCGAAAGGCAGAATGGTAGGCTTGCACACTTGCCATCCTTAGCCTGGCATTTCAGACGTGTGAGTCCATCAGCCTCAAACTAGATCACTACAGATTTGTGTCCTACATGGAATTTTGGAGAACCAGCCTGTGGCACCCATCTTTGCCATTTTTGTCCTTGGAAGCATTTAATCCGCAGACTTCACTGAACAGCACAGCATCAGTCACTCACTCTGAATAACAGAGTTTGAGTAAAGATTAAAATGCGTACAATACTACTTTGATCCAAGAAATAGCACAGCATGTAGCGGGTCCTTCCTTCCTGGGAACAATTCTTCCTCTCTGGAAATCTCTGCTCTTCCTCTCCCGGGTTGGGCCCCCGGCAAGGACTCAACCACAAGATCGGGTCCTCTGATCACAGTTGCTAAGTGCCGAGGCAGCTACTTGCCTCAGGTGCAGACAATCCGATCCCCTCTCCTGGGAATGTCATGTTTGAACCAGAAGTTACAGAGGTTGGGAATTGCAGGGAGAGTCCAGTACCAAGCTAGAACAGGTATCTCAAAATCAGTACCTTCTAGGGGTTAGCTGGGAAAGCAGGACTGTGTGATAAACACAACAGTCCACTGCGATAATGGCAACTGACACTCTGTTTTGGGGAGGCTACTAAGGAGTGGTAGGGACTATGTCCAACAGGAGACACATGCCAATCTAAAAGGGCAGCTTCCACTCAGCTCTGGCCAATCATTGCCCAGCAGGAGAGGGGCCTAATGTTGCCATATTATTTTATTTTTTTTCCAAGAGAAACCAGAAATCTAGGTTTTTATGTGTAGACCTTCTAATTTTTTTTTAACCTGTCAACTTAATTTCAGAACTACACTGGTTATATAAATCATACCTTTGGTAAAATATTGCCTGAGGGCCAATGATTTATAGTCTGTGCTTCTGAGAAGGTTTCTAAACCAGGCAGAGTCCCAGGAGGACACAAATTGCTTGCTCAGAGAGGAGAATTTTCATAATAGGACAATTTACAAAAATGTAATGCAGGGTTGGGACTAGGGTAAAGTGAGCGAGGCACTGGCCTCTGAGGCAAAATTTAGGGGACACCAAAAACCTCAGTAAGTAAGACAAGTGATATTTTAATGCGGTACTTTAAAAAATCAAAGGGGCGCCTGGGTGGCTCAGTGGGTTAAGCCTCTGCCTTCGGCTCAGGTCATGATCTCAGGGTCCTGGGATCGAGCCCCGCATCAGGCTCTCTGCTCATCGGGGAGCCTGCTTCCCCCTCTCTTCTCTGCCTGCCCTCTCTGCCTACTTGTGAGCTCCCTCTCTCTTTAATAAATAAAATCTTAAAAAAAAAAAAAAATCAAAGTTAACACCAAAAAATAAAATCTATGATAAACAAAATGTCAACATTTTAAGTAAAGACAGACTCAGTATTACTGAGATTTCCTTTTGCCTCAAGTTCCAATACAGCCCAGCACAGTCCTAATCAAGGTATAGGGAAACCACAAGTGATAGTGCAGCTCCCTGGGGGCGGTGGTAGAAACAGAGCTGTTACCACAGGAAGGCCAAAGGAATGAAAGGAAAGAAGGTCACTAGAACATAAAAGGAGTCATGCTGAGAAGGCCACCATCAGATGACCTGAGACTACTGGCTAAGAGACTTGGCCCTCCCAAGGCATTCCCCAAGGTAGGATTTAGGGGGAGGAACACCCCGACCTCACTCTCCTTTCTTTCTCTGAGCTCCTTCCAGGAAAAAACCATTGGCCAAACCCAACCAAACGTCAAAAGAGTAGGAGGCCATTGATGTAGTCTGTAGAGCCCACTGATACAGTCCACAGAAACAGGAAGTAGGGTAAGAAAATGGACTGGAAGGGCATATGGGAAAGCATGGGCCTGGACTGGTCCCAGTCTCCTGAATCCTAGGAATTTCAGGGATTTCCAGGACTCCTTGAGTTTTCCTAGTATGTTCCCCAAATAGCTTTTTTTTTTTTTTTTTTCGCTTGAGCTAGCTGGAAGTGTTTTCTGAGATTTGCCACCCAAAGAATCTCACACCCAGCCTGTGTGAAAATCACTGACCTAAGACTGTCAAAGCCCAGGTAAATTCCACCAGTATTCAGCCATGCCTGAAGGATCCCAGCTCACACACAGATGTATTTCTTCCTGCCAGGCATCAGCATTTGGGGACTCAACTGCCATGATATTTCCTAACAAATAACAACCCTTTGGAAAAGTGATTGCTCATAGTTAATTACCATTCATAAAATAATAATCTGAGTCCACCAAAAATGGCTTAGGTATATTATAATGTCTCTGCCCTAGATTTAGGTGTTGAGTTACTGCTTAACCTATAATTCCATGGACTTTTCTTTGGGGGAAGGTACAATTGAATCCATCCTCTCCAGCACCCATGGAACATTGACAAAGATATCTATGTAGGTTAAAAAAAAATGGGGTGCCTGGGTGGCTCAGTGGGTTAAGCCTATGCCTTCAGCTCAGGTCATGATCTCAGGGTCCTGAGATGGAGTCCCGTATTGGGCTCTCTGCTCAGCAATGAGCCTGCCTCCCCCTCTCTCTCTCTGCCTGTCTCTCTGCCTACTTGTGATCTCTCTCTCTCTCTCTGTCAAATAAATAAATAAAATCTTTTGAAAAAATGTATTCTGTAAGTAGGAGATAGCAAGAGAAAGGCAGAAAATGTATATTGATTACTCAAAACCGGGGGGGAAAGGCAACTTTGCAAGAATAAAATTTACTCTGAATGTGACTCTGACCAAGAACCTTGTGTAGACACTATTATAGGCTGAATTCTAGCTCTCAAAAATGTTGAGGTTGAATTGCAAACCCCTAGGTCCTCAGAAAATAACCTTACTCAGAGATTGAGTCTTTGAAGAGGTAAGTTAAAATAAGGCCATTAGAGTGAGTCAAATCCAATATGGAAAACGTCCTTATAAGAGGAGGAAATGTGGACACAGACACAAGCACAGAAGGAAGACCCTATACAAACACAGAAGGAAGATGACCATCTACAAGCCAAGGAGAAAGGCCTGGAAATGATTCTTCCCTCATGGCCCTCAGAAGAAACCCAGCCTTGATCTCCAACTTCCAGGCTCCAGAACTGAGAGAAAATAAATCTCTGTTGTTTAAGCCAACCAGTCTGTGGGACTTTGTTATGGCAGCCCCGGCAAACCATCACAGGTGCCATAACAATAGTAATAACAAATACACGTAAAGGCTTTGCCAAACGGTAGGAGCTACTTTGAATGTCATATGTATTAAGTCATTTAACCTTCATAACTTCTGTGGGAAGGAAGCATCATTTTCATTATCCTCATTTCATAGATGAGGAGACCGAGGCACCAAGAGGTTAAGTAACTTGCCTAATATCACACAAGAAACAAGCGGGAGAATTTGGATGAGAAGCCTCCATCTAAATCCAAAATTACTGACCCCAAATCTGTGCTAGTAAGTGCCGTACGCTATTGCCTCTTGCATGTAGAACTTTTCTACAGAAGAAAATCCCTTGTCCTACTCCAACTCCTAAGCTCTTACCAGCCAGACAGAATGGAAAGTCAGGTCTTATAGATGTAACCATACTCAAGTACTCAAGTACCTTTGATTAATCTGATACGTTCAGAGACATTGAAACCAAATTGTCATGGACTTAATGTTTGTGTCCCCACCACAATTCATACGTGGGAATCCTAACCACCCCCACTGCCGTGGTGTGTTGGTGTTCAGAGATGGGGCCATGAGAATGAAGCCCTCGTGCATGAGCTTATACTGCTATAAAAAGAAACACAAGAGAGATGGTTTTTCTGTTGGTTGCATGAGGATACAACAAGAAGATGTCTGCAAACCTAGGAGGGTGCCCTCACCAGAGACTAGGTCTGCCAGCACCTTACTCTTAGACCTGCCACACTCCAGAACTGTCAGAAATAAGCGTTTGTTTTTTACGCCACCAGGCTGTGGCCTTCTGGTACAGCAGCTGAAACTAAGATAAAGGTCTTAAAAAGTCATGGTGTTACTCGAAGATACAGTTGATTGAACCAACTGTGTCCCACAGTGTAGGCATGCAGTTGAGGTCAACGTAACTCAAAGGGGTCATACAGTGTGTTTTCCAAGTGCTTATGGGAAGTCATGCCAGTACCCCTGGCCATCGGAGTCCCGGTGGGTGTAACCACTCAACAGGGACGACTCCCAGGTCAATGAAGTGTCTTGCAGCTCAGATACTGCTTCTGAAATTCCCTCCTTGCTTCTCGCCAGCATCAACATCCACTACCGCCACAGACTCTTGGCACGACTTCCAAAAGGGCGAGGGGTTCATGGGGTTGTTGGGAGAATTAATGAGCCTGGAACCTAGGGGGCTTTCAGGAAATGTCAGTTCTTTTCCCCTCTAGAACCAGTTGTAAAGCCTCGCTCAATGAAGATGAAACTGTTGATTAGAACAAACTTATGTTGTGTTTATGTTATAATTAATTTTACTAAATTAAGCCTCCTCTCCTGACTTTTGCAGAGTTCATGATAAATCATCCTTATGTGCAAGTCAATTGGAAAGATACAGGCTTTGCACGATCTGCAGCATCAGCACAGGCCTGTGAGCGGGACGCGTGCTGTGGGACACCTTCATCTCAGCAGCTGCCTGGGAGGGAGGGGGACTCAGGGTATATTAAAAACAGAGAAGAGGCATTCTAAAAGAATGACCCTGTCCCACTCCAGTCCTGTCTTGGCCAGATTCTCCTCTCTGTTCAAAGTGTTTATGTTCACCTGCTCTAAAATCCAGGAGCTGTGATTTTCTGCAGGGTGCTGTGCCAACCCTGCCCAGAGCATGCTTCAAAATCCTGGTTTTCCACTTTGCACAAAAGAGTTTGGACAAAACAAAGCTGGGATGAGCCAGGTCACAGGCTTTAGTCCCCTATTGGCCAATGAATAGGAGACAAAGGCAAAATAGAGACCGCCTGTCCAAAGCTTTGTGGACCGTGGGAAGTGGCGTTGCCAAGGCAATGATTTAGAGCCAGACCGGAGAAGCTGGTGTTAACAAGGACGGGAGACCTGAGCCACATTTCCTGCAAGGGAAGAGAGAAACTCAGAGGGAATTCACCACCACTTGGTAGGATTTCCATGTTTTGTCTAAAATATGTATTTCTAGCCTGCCTTATGTTGGAAAAATCTGTTCAAAACTCTGAACTCTGAACACAGTAGACTTATCATATCCTGACTGTCGGAGATAATTTAAAATCAGATGAGAGGGAAGGAAGGGAAGTTGAGAGTCATGGTTGTTGTCCAATTGAAGCCTGATAAAAAGCATTCAATAATGGTCTATTTATAGAGACATATGGGATGGTCATTAGGAGCAGAGCCCAGGCATTGAACCTCAGGTCGAAAGACAGACAGGTTTTGTAAGAGACACTCACCAGTTAGGGAAATCATTTAATCTCTCAGTACTTTAGATTAGATCACCAACAAGAATGAGTAAGACCTGTAGAATTTCATACTGGGGGAGGAAAGGACGGAAGAGCTTGACTGTACACATTTAGTTTGAAATAATTAAGTTAGTATCCCTGCTTTTTAAAAGATTTTATTTATTTATTTGACAGACAGGGTGAGCACAAGTAGCGGGAGCAGCAGGCAGAGAGAGAGGGAGAACCAGGCTCCCCACTGAGCAGGGAGCCTGATGTGGGGCTCGATCCCAGGGTCCTGGGATGATGACCTGAGTTGAAGGCAGATGCTTAACCACTGAACCACCCAGAGGCCCCTAAGTTAGTCCCCTTTTATTTTAAAACCAGACCACATTGTCAGGGATCACCAAATCAACATGTTTGTTTATTTAGGTCTAATTCATTGACTTGCCTGCAGAGGATCACCAGGTGTTTGGATTTCCGAGCCAAAATTGTATTTGAATGAAAGTTTGGGTTTTTCTAAGAGAAAATCAACCCCGGGCAATTCTATACTCAACCCCAAACACCTCTCTAACCCTCAACCCATTTTCTCTGTTCCCTTGTTATAGAGATAATGCAAGTTATTTATGAGCAAGTGAGATAAGTCGTGGAATAAAATGAGGGGACTGTGCCTTCTGCGCAGCCATCAACAGTCTGTTCCAGAAGGAGACAGAGAAAAGAGAGTCAGAGGGCACAGCCGAGGAGAACAGTGATTTCCCCTGGTATAAAATCAGATCAAAAGAGTTTCTGTGAATCTGTTACATACACAGCACAGAATTTCACAAGCAAGATGCACACTTATGGTTTAACGTCACCAAAACAGCAAAATCTTTTGCATTACACACTAGTGGTTGACCAAGTGCTTGTCCTTATATTCCTTCATTTGATTTTTACATCACCTTGAAAAGTCAACAGATGAGGTACCCTTATCACCATTAAATGGCAGGGGAAACCGATGCCCATAAAAGAGTGAAGTGTCCAAGACAGTTTTTACACAGGGACAATGTAGCCTCTGAGATTTTTATGGCCACAGAATCCAAATCCTCTGATTGCTAGCCCTACCCTATCAAATCTCAAGATAGGACCACCACCACCCCTCAACTTCCCAAATCAGACTTCCTGTTCGAGTAGGAAGGCCCCACTAATAGTCACGACAGCCATGTAGAGGCAAACTCCTTTCCTTGTGGAATTTTATTCAGGCACTTACTCTATAGCACCACAAAATCTTAGAGGTGAGAATCATCTCTAGTCAAATAACCTGGCCTTATAAACCGATGAAGAAACTGAGACACAGAGAGGTTAAGTAACTTGCCCCAAATCACACCACTGAATTAGTGTTGCATTGGTTAACTAAAATTTTAAGATTGATTTGGTCATTTTGCAGTTTACAAGAAATAATTAGAAAGTGTCTATTTATATGGTGTGAACTTGACTAAATACAACATTGAAGGAATAATTCAGTGGCCTTAGCTTAATTTTACTGACTCCCAGTAAAAGTCTGGGACTTTGACTCACTCCCAGGTGAGTCAAAGGTAAAAATTCATAGGTACACGCTCCAGAAGCAAGAGACAGGTAAACCACTCCATCGTTAGAGATAGAAACAACCGAGGACCCCAATTAAAAGGAGTTTAAACAATAAGAAAAAAGACATTGTTTCATATAACTGGTCCAAAAGAAGGACAATTTCAAAGTTGGAAAATTCAGCGGCTCAGAATTCATCAGGAACTCTGTCTCTCCCTTTCATTCACACGCTGTGATGACCAGGTTTGGGGCCTGCATATGCTGTTTCTGTATTTAATTATGGTCCTGCCCCAGGTCCAGGCAACACATGTAGACAACCATGCCCAGGGTCAGAAAAAGGAACGCCTCTTCCTTGTGCCCCTTTTTTGGATCAGGGAAAACCATTCCCGGGAGCTCATCTGAAGATGTCTCTTCTGATCTCATTGGCTAGAAGAGTGTCACAGGTCCATCCCTCAACCAATAATCAAAGGAGACGGAATTCAGGACTGACTTAGAATCATCAAGATCAAGACCCCCTTCTGCTTCCTCTGAGTGTCCGCCTTCCTACACTCCCATACAGTTTTCACAGGGGCTCCAGCCCCACTCGTTCCGAAGGTCAGAGTCAGTATTTTTCAGACTGAAGGTTATGATCCATAAGCAGGCACAAAATCAATGTAGTGCATCACCATCAGCATTTTTAATGAAACAAAAGAGCATAAAAATATCATAGTGCTTTGCACGCAAGGGCAAGTATGGTTTCAAGAAACTTTTGTTTCAGTTTTCGTATAAATACCGTGTGTGTGAATGTGTACTGCACTGTGATATTTCCTACCATGGGTCATAATTAAAACCCACCGTGCCAGAAAGGACTTCTACACTCCTACTATGGGCAGAGCTCTGCCTTATTCATCTCTGGGCCTGCCGTGCCTGGCCTAGAAGATGCTGTAAATATATGTCACATAAACGGAGTTGATGAAAAATGGGGGATTGACCCTCTGCTCCCAATTTCCTTTAACAAAGATGAACATATTAAGGTGTCTTCCGGCAAACATCAACCAGCTGAGCAGGGGGCATCTTTCCCCATGGCCAAAGTGAGCAGAGGCCTACTTTTGGCCACAGAAGCGAAATAAGATGCCATATCTTGTTTTGCTTAATCTTCTCAGCAATTCCACAAAGTCAATTATCATTACCCTCATTTTCTTGTTGAAGAAATGACAGTTCAAAAAAAGTTAAGTAATTCTCTGAGGGGCTGGGCGGGGGCAGCAGGTTTTGAAATTTGGTTGCTCTGGCTCCAAGCTCCTGGACCTCAGGCACCAGGAAGAGCGTGTTGTGTCAGTGACTTTCTTGGACCCTTCTGGGAGAGCAGGAGAGACGCCCGGCCCTGTTCACGGCAAGGTGAGAACTTCTTGCCCACACATGAGCACCGTGCCCTGGACTATATCCAGAGACCTCTTAGCCTTGCCAAATCCAAACCTGTTGGCCTTCAAAGCCCCAAGGATTCCCTGCCTCCCCAGCAGCCCCAGCCCAGGGAGAACCACCAAACAGTTATATTGAGCAGTCTACGGCCCACGGTGATGGGGTCCCGGCGCGGGGGGCACTGGCAGAGGTTGGGGGGAGGGGTTCAGGCGCGGGGAGCTTGGGGACACCGTGTTCCGCGCGGGGGAACACCGAGTGGGGGACGAGACTGGGTTCGTGCACAGAGCACAGTCACACAGTCCGAAGCTGTGACTCCTGGCAGCCCTCCCTGGCCTTCTCAAAGGCCTCCCCGCTCCCAGGCCTGGAGGAAAACTTTTGGAGGGATCGTTGAAGAAGGCCTGCTTTGGCCCATGGTTACCGAAACCAGTAGGTTCCCAGCCCCCTGTCCACCACATCCTTAGTAACCGTGGTGGTTCCGGGCTTTCTGGCCCCGAGTCATCAGCCATTGAAATCCGGGAGTTATTTCATTAAACCGGTTTCAAGTTACAAGCTCTTATAGGACTGGGGGAAATTAAACCCGCCGGGCTATTATCTACCGTAAATAACCACTTCTTTCACAGTGAGCTGTCTCCCGGCTCTTGCATCCTGCGACTAAGTGGGACTGGAAAGCGTTGCTTTTACCAAACGGGGTTGAAAATGTCTGTGCTTTCTGAGTATCTTGTTTTCTGTTGCTCTGCACATTCCTAGGCTGAATGTTTTTCACAAGATCCCCACAGTGCCTTTCTTCTGGGTATTTCTTCTGTGTATCCGGAGGACAAGACACCATTGAAGTGTGCCTCCTGTCTTCAGTTTCAGAGGAGGAAGAAGGAGAGACACATGCACACACAAACACCCTAATTTGACCCAAAGTAGGTTTGCTCAATCTTTCTCTCCTTTTTCAGTGGTGGAGACGGATTCGAGAAGAATGTGTTTTCTCCATGCTAAATGCCTTAACTCTCAGCTCACCCTGGGTAGTCGGAAGATGTTTCTGGTTCTTTGAGCAGGTCAGTGCAGATGTTATAAAAATCCGTCTCCCGGGGCACCTGCGTGGCTAGTGGTTAAGCCTCTGCCTTGGGCTCAGGTCACGATCCTAGGGTCCTGGGATTGAGCCCCACATCGGGCTCTCTGGTCAGCAGGGAGCCTGCTTCCCACCCCCCTCTCTGCCTGCCTCTCTGCCTACTTGTGATCTCTGTCCATCAAATAAATAAAATCTTAAAAAAAAAAAAAAAACCGTCTCCCGTGGATGTTCCTCAGTTCCCCTGCCACCAGCATGTATATGGGGAGAGGGCCCACACCCCTTAGCACTGGAGGGTGTTGCTTCTTTGGCAGATTCACAGAGCATAGAGGGGACCCTGTGGGTACTAAAGACCCATGTCATTTTCCTAGGAACCCCTGCCATGGCTGCTGTGTGGAATGTGCTATCATGGGGGAGACAGCAGGAACAGGATGAAATGGAGTCAGGGAACTGGGTGCAGTTCCCCTCTCCGCTGCTTACTCTGTAAGCCACATTGAATACATAAGCAAACCTCCCTGTGCCTCAGTTTGAACATCTGTAAAATGGGAATGACGATACCTGCTGTATAGTATGGAAAAGGGCTTTGTAAGTAAGGCATCACAATTTACAATAGTAGTGACTCCTTAATGTCACTACTATTGTAAGGACTGTAAGGACACTTCTCAAGTTTGTTCTAATGCTGAGACACCTACTACATTTAAGGGAAATTTTTTTAAGATAAATTTCATCATCGATGTGGTAATAGTCATCCTCACTAGTCAAACACCAGAAGTGGATTTGGTATCAGATGAAACAGAGTCCCCAGTATCAGCCCTGAAATATCAGCCCAGTTGGGTAAGACATCTCAGACATTGAACACATCCAACACAGGGCCCCCTCCCCACCCTGCAGCTACGTCGCAGTCCTCCACTTAGACCCTCCTTCAGACCACACAGCCCCTTGGCATAATTTTAGACTATTTCTACCCACTGCCTCGCCCTGTACTATCTGCGTCGCACACTTGGACAGCCTGGTTCCTGTCTGGTGAACCACAGTGAAATGAGGGAGTAAGAGCTAATGTAATTGGTTGCAGTCATTTCCAGAAATACAGTATTGGGGACATATCAAGATGGTATCTGGGTTCCAAACAGGAAATCATAATACTTAGAACCAACATAGCATCCTAATTACTTTAAGGAAAACAACTGTTACAAAATCAGATTACAGACACACCAAATTCCTCATTGAAAATTGAAAGAACTCTTGCTTTTTTATCTTATCCTTTTAATCTGGTAAATTTCTTGCTCATTCTGGAATGAATCTTAATATTCACAATCCCTATGTTGTTCATGAAATAACACAGACATAATTATGCCTACTCTGAAATGGAGCTTGACCCAGGGTACGGGACAAGTGAGGTTGCCATGGTTGGCGGCCACCTCATCATACGGTCTTACACGAAACATGCAGGCAGCCCCAGAATTACAGCAAATTTGAGCTGGTTCCATAGGAAGAAATATACATGCCTTTTAACTGACTCACAAATGGACTTCCCAAAGCCACTGTATTTCAGTATTCCATGCCTTAATCTTGTGTGTGTACGTGTGTGTGTGTGTGTATGTGTACATATATATAATTTTATAAACAGTTGGTTGGTGTTTGTTTGTTTTTTGGGTTTTGTTTGTTTTTTTTAGAGTCTGAGTACAAGGGTAGGGGGTAGGGGCAGAGGGAAAGTGAGAATCTCAAGCAGGCTCCACACCCAGCATGGGGCCCAACTTGGGGCTTGACCTCATAACCTTAAGGTCATGACCTGTGGCAAAATCAAGAGTGGGACACTTAACTGACTGAACCACCCACGTACTCCTATAAATAGATTATATATATAGTTTTGAGGGGTGGGGAGTCAGGCGAGTCAGCATACTTACAAGCACTAGCACACAACGAAAAATGGAATCCTTCCTCTTTTCTCAGGAAGTGACAACAGGTAAGCAATTTAGAAAATGTGGGCAAAATGGATAGAGGAAAGGAAAAAGCGAAAGAGAAGCTGAAGAAGGAAACAGTAACAAAAAGAACATAATGGCTTTCGTTGCATCCTGACTGGACTTGAGCTCAGATTGTCCTCACATGCCCTCAGGAAGGTGGAGGAGCAAGGTCAAGACTGTTTCTGGGGGGAGTTCTCCTTCACTCTGCAAAAGTCAGGTGTCTTCAATACATTGTTGTCCATTTTTCTCCCATTTCTTAGCAATGGGCCTGGCTTATTAGCAATCGGCTAGAAGCGAGTACATTATCATCGACCACTGGCAAAGCAACGGGACTTCTTCTGTCCCTGGGCACCTGCTGGTTACCCATCCATCACTTTTTATTGACTTTGAATGAAGACACATGAATTCAAAAACTGCAATTTAAAATTTTTATAGGCAAACTAATGGTATATCAACATATATAAAGCTGATTCTTCAATAACACTCTTGAAAGGCATTGCCCCCTGCCACTGATGGAACCCTGTGTTTTGTTTTTTTACTAAGGGAGGAAGGAAGGAACACTTACTAATGCACTGGTGTGTGCCAGGCACTGTGTCAGATGCTGTACACATACTCTGTAGGAGCTAAGCCTCCATCACCTGTAACACACCCATTAGCTCACGTGTCGCCAGGAAAGCAAAAACACTACCAGTGAACAGAAAGATACCATCCAGGGTGCATTCACTGTGAAGCTAAGGAAATAATAATAAGCCTCAAGGCCCCCACATTTGCACGGATGCTTCCAAGATTTCCAGAGGGGCCTCTGCAACGTGTCCACATGACCATATGTTTTTGTAAAATGTGCAAAAGATATTTTAACTGCATTCAGACCATTGTCTCCTTCTACTCTGACTTCCCCTTTGCCACACTTCCCCTCATGTTGGGCGGCCTGGCAAGACCATGGGCAATTTTGGGGATCTTCCAAAAGGGGAAGTTGAGTTGGGGATGCATTTAGTCTGGGAGCAGTGGGATAAAGTCTATGTGGTCAGAGTTATATCCATACGGTGAAGTTACTGCTAGTCAGCCTGTTTTGCAATTGTTTCCACCATGTCTGCCCTCCTGACAGTGGGAGGTGCCAGGCTCAAGATTGTATCTAATATAAACATGTCCCACCGTGCACACCACAAATATACAGCATTGAGCATTGAGAACAGCAAAGGAACAAGGTTTAAAGTATAAGAGGCCAAAAATCAACCTGTTAAAAATTCTTCCAAATCTTACATCTCACATCTGAAAGAAACTTCACAGAGATTTTCCCAAATTTGAGGACAATCTTGGAAAATTTATCTGGCATTACCTAAAGTAAGTAGTAAAGCTGGAAGACACTTTTGTAAATTACATATGGTTAAAAATCTTAACTGTAGAGAAGGAAGACTGAACCGGTCTACTTAAACTCTCTATAGAAAATGTCATGGCAAAATCACCAATTATATAGCAAAAAAAAAAAAAAACGACAAAGAGGTATTACAGAAGTGTGTCAGACATGTGAAGTTAATATAAATATTATGGTGTTTTGTGGGTTTTTATGGTGTTTGTGATTTATGTCAACTTTTTATAACTTTCTAATTTGTTGCCATATTTTTTCTCATCTCAAAAAATATTCACATTCTTAATTAATCTTGTATGCATTATTTTACATTCTCTTCTTTTATAAAGTCCCCAAATAATCTAAGGTTTATATATATATAAATATATAAATATATATATTATATATATATATGATTTAGGTGGCATAAAACCTGGACCACTCCTAGAGGCCATCTCAATTTCAGAGAATTTTTAGCATTGCAGGGGTGGTCAGAGGGAGGGGAATACGTGTCTTAGAACTGAGGAAATTCACAATATATGTCATTTCGTTGAATCCCATGTAACGACACCATGAGACGGGTGTTAGGCTCATTTCACAAACAAGGAAACTAAGCTCAGGAAGTTGAGAAACTTGCCCAAAATTAAGCCTGCAGTGTTGACATTCCTACTGTCACAATTTCACCAGCAACATTCAGAACTCGAAGGCACAAAATGAAGCCTGTGGGAGCACCTAGGTGGCTCAGAGGGTTAAGCCTCTGCCTTCGGCTCAGGTCATGATCTCAGAATCCTGGGATCGAGCCCCCCATTGGACTCTCGTCTCAACAGGGAGCCTGTTTCCCCCTCTCTCTCTGCCTGCCTCTCTGCCTACTTGTGATCTCTGTCTGACAAATAAAGAAATAAAATCTTTAAAAAAAAAAATGAGGCATGTATATGCTTGGGTGGAATCACTTTCCAAGGACCCTAGAAGCTTGATAAGATAAGAGGCAGGATTTGAACCAGGTTTTTACTCTCAATCTTGCCCTGACACTATGCCACAGCCTCTTTGAAAAAGAATGGCTCTCAGCCACTTCCTCCTTGTAGAAATGTATATTTCCTATTAAGGGTCCAAAAAGGTATTTCATTTTCACTCCTCTGTGTAATTTTGCAACTATAAGCCTTTGTCTTCAGTTCAGGAGTTTTAGGATTTTGACAAAGGGACCATCCTCAAACTGCTCCCAGCCTCTGTTCCACCAACCAGACCTGTTAGAGAGGATACCCGTTTGGGTTAAGACATTAACGTCTGCTTCCTTTCAAAATGCACAGGCCTAACCTGGATGTAGAAACTCAGAAAGGAAGCTATCCTCCATTACTAAGAAGTTAACAAGATCCTATCAGTCAAAACCGTTAACACAGCAAACTGCCTGGGAGGAAGCAGTTTGGTGGTCTTTGTTTCCATTCTACCTAACCCGTTGCAGTCCATAAACACTAAGTGATTAGTTCCTAGTGCAAAACTCCTCTTGACCATTAAGTCAGAACCACCAACCCAGTATTTCCAGGGACTACCTACAAGGAGCCCTACCACCATTAATCATGGCAGACATCATCACCCCAGCCCGAGCTTGCTGTCTCCCTTCCCCAGGATGTGTAGAAAGAAAGCTAGGATTTAAAGCAGGACTTGAACCTGGGGTCCTTGAAACTCCTTAAAATCCATTCGATCTGTTGCAGGACGATGGTGGGACTACACTGTTTTAGGTAAAGTGTCCATAATGTTCATCAGGTACCAAAGGGATCTATGAGCCCCAGAAGTTGAAGAAACACTGTTTTAAGAGAAAAACACTAAACCAAAGTTAGTACAAGCCTCAGGGAGATGCTGATACCAAAAACATAACCAATCTGCTTTTCTTTTTTTTCTTTGACCACAAAAGCATGCTTTAAAGTAAAAGAAAAAAAAAAAGACATTTGTGTATATATGTGATTAAGAACAAAATCATTCTGTTCAACCAGCTTGTAATATTTTTAACTTGTTTGTAGTATCTTTTTAACTTGATAATCAGCTGAGAATTTCTGATTACAATCAAATCATTCAAATAATGACTTAAAATTTACTATTTTAAAGTGGCATATATTTTATCCTAGAGAATTGATCAACCTTCCACTGGTGAAGCACTGTGCCACTTTATTTTGAATAATACAGTTGAGTGAGAATCCTACTTTTGGCCTTGTCAGACCACTAAGCAGAAAATACTGAGCTGCTCAGAAATCATTCTGCCCCAGGTTCCTTTTGACCTTTTTTCCCTCAGCTATTTTTTATATATACTTGTTCTGTGTTTAGAAATGCATTATTTATTACTTGAACTAAAGCAGTAATTTGTTTCTTTTAATATAAAAAAGCTCTGCCAACTGAACCAGTTTCCTGAGTCAACAAAAAATGATAGCATTAAGCAATACTTTAAAAAAAAAAAAAAAGGCGGGGGCACCTGGGTGGCTCAATCACTTAACTGTCTGACTCTTGGTTTCAGCTCAGGTCATGATCTCAGGGTCATGAGATCAAGCCCATTTAGGATTCTCTCTCCTTGATATATCTAAGAAGTTCTTCTGGTCCGATGTGTCATTCAACACTCTTGTTTCTTTGTTAATCTCCTGTTTAGATGATCTGTCCAATGCTGAGAGTGAAGTGTTAAAAATCCCCTACTATTAATGCATTATTGTCCGTCTGATTCTTTATTTTGGTTAACAGCTGGCTTATATAGTTGGCTGCTCCCATGTTGGGGCATAGATATTTACAATTGTTAGATTTTCTTGTTGGATAGACTCTTTAAGAATGATATAGTAGGGGCACCTGGGTGGTTCAGTGGGTTAAGCCTCTGCCTTCAGCTCAGGTCATGATCTCAGGGTCCTGGGATCAAACCCCGCATCGGGCTCTCGGCTCCTTGGGGAGACTGCTTCCTCCTGTCTCTGTCTGCTGCTCTGCCAACTTATGATCTTTCTATGTGTCAAATAAATAAAAATCTTTAAAAAAAAAAAAAAGAATGATATAGTAGTGGGGTGGGGGAGGGGGTAACAGGGTATTGTGATGAGCACTGGGTATTATACATAACTAATGAATCACTGAACACTACATCAAAAACTAACGAGGTACTACACAGTGGCTAACTAACACAATAATAAAAATAAATAAATATTAAAAAAATAAAGATTCTCCTTGAGGTGCCTGGGTGATTCAGTTAAGTGTCTGCGTCAGCACAAGTCATGATCCCAGGGTCCTGGGATCGAGCTCAGCACAGAGCTTCCTGCTGGGCAGGGAGTCTGCTTCTCCCTCTCCCTCCCCCTGCTCATGCTTTCTCATTGTTCTCTCTCTCTCAAACAAATAAATAAAAATTTTAAAAAAAGATTCTCTCTCCTTCTCCCTGTGCCCCTCCCTACCACAGACACACACTTACTTGCTCTCTCTAAAGCAAATAAATCCTTAAAAAAATAAACTAAAAAAATTTTTTTTGAAGCAGCTTCTATTAAGAAAGCAGCTTCCCGGTTCATCCTTCACCTCATTTCCTTGCCCTGTCTACCTGATATGCGAATGCCTCCATCTCATATTTCTGTACCTTCAGGTCCTTCCAGTTCTTGACCCAGAACTCCATAGAAAAAGCTAATGTTGGCACCTGAGGCAGGCCTTTTTCCAGGTGGTAAGTTTGAGGAAAACAACCTACAACTGGCTCGAGAGAAACTGTAGACTGGAATGACACACCCTTCAAACAGGGACGTCTGTCCAGCACTGGTTTCACATACATCCAAATACCTGCAATCGCTCCCTTCAACATCATCTCTTTTAAAAGGTTTGTTAAATTCATTGCAAATAAAGAAACACGGTTTTCAGGAGGTAATAGTTTCTCTGTTTCTTAAATGGTCGCCTTTGGGATTTGGTTGTTTGAGACTTTTTTCTCTTCCATTTCTGCAAAGAACATTGAATCTGTCTGCCCCTCAAGTCCTACTGACCACAGCCAAGCAAACAGCTGACGACATGAAAGCCGGTAAGTACAAAATCCTTGACATCGCTTCTCCATCTCAGGCACGTCCCACCTTAAGAGGGCTCCCCTCCTCTTGGTAGAAACCAAAAACCTTCCCTGACCCCTTTGCAGCGAGGCCTCACCCGAGGGATCTGGGCTCTGCCGGTCAGAGATTCTTACGCAAGGCTTCATTTGGAAATGAGCCATAGAGGAAGCCAAGTGTGCAAAATCCATTTCCTAGAAAGGGTGGCGGTGGGCATCCAGCTTTCAGGGGCACCAGCAGCATGAGCTGGGCTCTGGGGTCTAGACCTGGAGGCAGCAGCACAGGCCCTTTTCTGCTTCCCCCTAGGGATGTGGTTGGTCTGAGTCTTCTTCTGGTTTCCTGACCTCAACACTTGACTGACTCTCTGGCCCTCCCAGAGATTTTGAGTCTTCATACCCTTTAATAAAGTCCTTTTCCACTTCAGCTTCAGTGAGGGGGTTAGTCATTGGTAACTAAGGTCCTTAAGAGACACCACGCCCATGGAGCCCTGCCTGATCTCCAGGCAGCGTGCAACTCTCATTGTACCTGCTGGTGTCCTCGCTTCTCACGGGCGGTTGTCCCTCTCCCCCGAGGACCTTAGCTCCTTCCTGCCCCAGGCCTTCACCCAGGCTCACCCCTCCGCCAAGAATGCTCTGTCCCTGCTCTAAACCCTGGCTCCCTCCTAAACTGAGAACACAGCTCCAAGCTGACAGGTTAGGTTCCCCTCGTGCACATCCTCCTGGCATCCTATACTTACCCTCGTGACACTTATCACAATTGAAATTAAGTACTTAGTTGGCTAATTAATGTTTTTCTCCCCAAAGAGCCTATAATAATTATAATAATAACTAACATTTGTTGAGCTCTTTCCAAATACCAGGAAGCCTTCTAAGTGCTTGATGTGAATTATCTCATTTAATCTTCACTGCAACTCCGGGGAAGGCATTATTACAATACCCGTTTCACAAATGGGGAAACTGAGGCTCGGAGAAATTAAAGAACAAATCCTAGGCCACATGAAAAGTACATTCTGGGGCCAGGAAATCTGACTCCAGGTCACACTCTTAATCCCATCTATGGTCTCTGTACTGGGTGCCTGACCCCCATCCTCAGAAGTTGTGCAAGATAAGTCATGGGAGGGGAGAATGTATGGAATTTATCTCTCTCTTTATGTATATATTTACTTACGTCATCTTAATTAATTTATTTTGTATGTCCTTTTTATAATGTATATTTTATGATGTACATAATAGCAATACATTTCATAATTTATAAGTAAATTTAAAAAGCATAGATACACTCAATTTCTTTTTATGCTACAGGGATGTACGAAGACAAGTTTGGAGGCCACCGCTCTGAGCTCTGCGAAAGCAGGGCTCCTGCTCACCAGCGTGCCCCCAGCAGCTAGCGCAGAGCCTGACACAACAGACACCCAGTAAAGATGTGCTGACTGGACAGTCATCCCTCCCACAAAACCCAGCAGTAAGAGGAAGAAAATGCCAATGTCCCACTTGTAAGTTAGGATTTTCCAATATTTTTGCATCCCCGAAGACTTCCTTGCCTGCTCCTTCTCAAATTCTGAATCTGAGACCAATTTTCGTCCATGCCTATAGATTGCCCACTCCTTGCAGAGAATAATTTCCAGTCGAGCCAGAGGTGCCGACCGTCCCTCAGGCAGCCTGTGGGTTCTTAAGATTATTTTGCACCGACCTGCTGTCATTGACAGTGAAGCCTGGATGGGGACTGGTGGTGCCAGGCAGAACTCGGGGACATGCAAGTCACCCGTGCAAAGTCTGCACCAGCTCCTCTCTGCCTCCACTGACCTTCCACTTTGGGCCCCTCCTTCCCCTGCAGGTACAAAGGCTCATGGGGGTCTGGGGGTGGGGAGGGTAGTACCTGAGCAAGGAAGAGACAAAACGGTTTTTAACAAAGAAAGGGGCCAACAACTGGAGAACATGGCCCTTCTTTCCGCTCTGACAAACTGGTGGTGAAAGTGGAACATCCCTAAACAAATTCTTGTTAAACTGAAAACTAATGAAACTCACCCACTCTGGTAGGTGGAAAGATGCAGCTCGCCCACCATGTGGGCGTGGATTTCCCACAGGGCCCTTGAAAGCGCCGCTCTGGACATAGGTTCATACTCGGCAAGTGTTCTTCTTCGGTCATTTTTAGAATTCCGCAACCATTGAACTGTTTTTTTAAATGTTTGTGGGTTTTTTCTTCTTGAAAAATCTAAGAAATGTGTGGGTGTGGAGGGGCAGCTCAAAGAGGCCTGCAGAAACATCAGACCTAACCACCAAAGAACAATCCAGGGTCAGAGATCTCAAGGTCAAGAAAGGTGAGCTCGGGTGAAGAGGCCAACGGCTGCATTTATGCTCCTGGAGTGCCCAGCACAGGGCGGCCTCATGAGCTTGGCTGAAGGCGGAAATCACTCCTGGATCTAAGGGTGCCCCACAGACCAGGCTCCCTGCAGCAGACTTGCCTCGCGCAGACCGGCTTCTTGGTCGTCCCCCACCTTAAACAGGGCCGGTGGCGTGCAAGCAGCAGGCTCCGGGCTGCCCAGGTTAGTGAGACAGGAAGCAGCCAGTAACTGCCACCACGTGGAGCTGGGCGTTGCCAAGGGCCTTGACTCCGGCCGGGGCAGTCCTGCTGTGTGTTCGTGAACCAGCGCGCCTCGCCTTCCAAGTCTTCCGTGCAGAGAGAACCCCGAAGCCCGCATTCACGCGGCCGCCACCTGCCCGACTCCTTCAAAGCAAATTTCTCATTTATTTAAAACATATGAACTGTGATGGGAACCTTCAAAACATTTTAAAAAATATTTTAAGGCTGTCTTTTAAAAATCCCCTGAAGTATATTTTAAAGATATTTTCTCTGCAAATACATATTTGATATGCACAGTCACCAATGCAGCAATCATTTAGTTAGAACTGGCTATCTGCCGGGCAGTGTGCTCATGGCTGGGAATGTAAAATGAAAAAGTACACACACACACACACACACACACGAAATATATATAAACACACAAATTTGTATCCTGTTAAATTTGAACTAAAATATTAACCATCTAATCTTGACATTAAATATATTACTTGGTTAACTCCCTAAATGATAGTAGGAGAATATCTGTTCTGATGATTGCCAAGCTAATGGCTCTCAATCAAGCGTGTTCGCTTGAATCACTTTGGGAACTTTTGAAAAGTGCTAATGCCAAAGCCCTACCTCAGACTCACTAAATCAGAATTTCTAAAAATGGGCCCCAAGAGTATGTCCTTGGAAAATGCTCCCAGGTTGTTTTGAAGCTTTCCCATTGATCTAAATAATTTTAACAGGGGCTGAACAGCTGAGATCCACATTCCCTAGTTACGAGTAGCAGCTTCCAAACCAAATTTCTTTACAATTTTTAAGTAGTTGCCATTCAGGCTGATCACATTTAACAAACGGGCTATGTGGTGAAGTGGAGGGTACTTTCTGCTAACAGGGATCCAGACATGCCAGACACCATGACTGAGATGTTTGGGGTAAGGAGCATAGGCAGGACACTAGGGAAATGAGACAGGGGACCACATCCATTGGTTAAGTGGTGCCCCAGAAATTAAATCCAAGCCAGAAACCCAGAGAGGGACATGGGGGAACCAACCACAGATCATGTCTGAAACTTACTCACTAGAAAAGGGGTCTATATTTCACCATTGGTTCATGTACCAGTTGGGGGCAGGCCCTTCTAGCTGGTAGATGGGGAAAGCAAGGGTCACTATTCCCCATACTAAAAAACTGGGGCAAGAACAAAGGAATATCGGGACTCCTGGGTGGCTCAGTTGGTTAAGCATCTGCCAGGATCCTGGGATCAAGCCTGGTATCAGGCTGCTTGCTCAGTGGGGAGCCTGCTTCTCCCTCTCCTTCTACCTGTAGCTCTCCCTGCCTGTGTTTTCTGTGTGTCAAATAAATCAATAAAATCCTTTTTAAAAGATTTTTTAAATTTTTTTTAATTTGGGGGGCACCTGGGTGGCTCAGCGGGTTGAGTCTCTGCCTTCAGCTCAGGTCATGATCTCAGGGTCCAGGGATCAAGCCCCGCATCGGACTCTCTGCTCGTCGGGGAGCCTGCTTCCCTCTCTCTCTGCCTGCCTCTCTGCCTACTTGTGATCTGTCTCTTTCTCGCTCTCTGTCAAATCAGTTTTTTTAAAAATCTTTAAAAAATTTTTTTTTAATTTTTAATTTCTAAAAAGAAATATTATTAGTGCCAGGGAAACCCATTTATTTAGAGAGTTTCATTTTCACACAAGAAAAGGATGAATAATAGCAAATGTTTGTGAAGCATTTACCATGGGCACTGTTCTAAATGCCTTTAAAGAATAAACTTATGGGGCGTCTGGGTAGCTCAGCTATTGGGCATCTGCCTTTAGTTCAGGTCATGATCCCAGGGTCCTGGGATAGAGCCCTGCATCGGGGCTCCCTGCTCAGCAGGAAGCCTGCTTTCCCTCTCCCACTCCCTCTATTTATATTCCCTCTCTGTCTCTGTCAAATAAATAAATAAAATCTTTAAAAAAAAAAAAAGAAAGAAAGAGTGAATCCAACACTACCATTAGATGCCCTCAAGCTGGGAAGCTTGGTCTCAATTAAAGTAGCTCCAAAAAGAAAGGTTTTTAAAACCTTGTTTTCATCAACAAAATTCTGTTTCTGCTTTGCTGGTGTGTCCCTGGCCTTCAGTAGTTTTGGACATTCCAGCCATGCCACAAGTCAGTGATATACATGTTCGGGCCAATGTTATCATTAACCCCCTTAAGCGTGATCACGCTGGGATTATTAGCAAAGAACTCCAAACTATGTTCTCCACTAAAAATAGAATGTGAGCCACAAATGTAAGCTACATAGGTAACTTTTACACTTTCTAGTCACCATACTAAAAAAAGTAAAATGTGAAATTAATGTATTGATGTATTTATTCAGCCCAGTAGATCTGAAATAATATCACTTTAATCTATCCATATGAAAAGATTATTGGTGAGATATTTTATACTCTTTTTTCACGGTAAGTCTTTGAAATCCAGTGTGTATTTTTTACACAGCACATCACAATTCAAACTAGATACATTTTATTTTTTAACTTTATTGAGGAATAACTGGGAATAATTAACACATGTATTTATAGATATTTGAAGTACAAAGCTAGCTTATTTCAAGTTCCTCATAGGCACGTATGGCCAGTGGCTTACATGCAGGAGAACACAACTCTAGAGGAAGGTGAAGGGTAGCCGCACGGTCAGGGTGAATACCCAAAACCACCTCAGTGCTAACGTTGAAGATACGAGAGGGTTTTTTTGTGTTTTGTTTTTTTTTTTTTTTTTTTAACAGAAACCACTTTTCCTTATACTCTCATCCTTAGAAGATAGGAATCTATCACCCATGGCTTGAATGTCCTCTTTTTCAATGTGCATGATTATTTGGGATAATTCTTTTACATTTTAGTTGTCTCTTATGCAGAAACCTTTTTTACAATGGGCCAGAGTTATTCCCATTAGGACTTCCTGTCTGAGTTTCTGGAATTTGGCGAATCAGAGGTCTGGGCCCCCGGGGTATCTCTGACCGGATCCCTAATGAAATCCTCGAGCTGTTCCATAAAGAGACCCAACCTCTCAGAACCCAAGATTTTAAACATACAGTTGCTTTCACACATCCCCAAGCCCCTTTTGGTCTCAGTGTTTGCTTTCTCTGTAGTTCTTCTCAGTCTCTCTTGATACACAAGGACCACAGTAGCTCTCAGCATTTCAATGGTAGACACAATTCAGGGCAGAGATTACCCTTGGGGGTTACATTTATTTCAATCATGCCTGCATTTTCTGTGTTCCCCTGCCTTCCCCCCCATCACCTTTTTTTTTTTTTTTTAACTGTTGTCACACCTGAGTAAGGAAATCACATTTCTAAAATCCAGGATACTTCTCCGTGGTACTTCTTACTTTTTGAAAAACAAATTCTTTGAGAGAAGGCAGATCAGAATTCCAAAACCTCAAGCATCAACAGGGAGTGGCCAGTCTGACAGTTATTACCATGTACAAACTTGTCTAATATTTTTTTATCCTGAAACTTAATTTGGGTGACTAATATCCCCTGGGATAGGCCAGACACTTGTTTCCTACCTACCCCACCCAAATTCCCAAGAGATTCTCAAAAAACATGCCATGTAAGAAAGACTGTTCTGTTCATTTTTAACTTTCTAGAACCTTCCAAGCCAAAGCTGTATGATGAGCAAAATACTTCCCTCCTACTGCACCAGCCGCCCTTAATATTGAGACCTGGGAAGGACAGCTGATGGGGCTTGTTTCAGTCATGGCCAGCCATGGGGTCCACAGAGAAAGCAAGCCCAACTTCTGGTACGACGCCATGAGCAAGGAGGGGTGTGACTGTTAGGCTTCTGAGAGGGACTCAGAAAGAGGAAGGGGTGCCTGGGTGGCTCAGTTGGTTAGGTGTCCAACTCTTGATTTAAACTCAGGTCATGATCTCAGGGTCCTGAGGTGGAGCCTGGCATCTGGCTCCATGCTGGGCGTGAAGTCTGCTTTCAGTGCTCCCTCTCCCTCTGCCCCTACCCCACCCTCTCTCTCTCTCTGTCCTCTTCTCTAGAAAAATAAATAAATACATAACTCAATAAATAAATAAAGTTAAAATGAAGAAAAGGAGCGGATAAATGAATCGAAAGGGGAGTGGGTGCAAAAGACTCAGATGGCTGGGGGTGGGGAACAGGGGGAGGGGGGAGAGAGAACCCGTGTGTGTGTGTGTGTGTGTGTGTGTGTGTGTGTGTGTGTGGAACAGGGGGATTTACAATGCAGAAAATATGGAAGGCAGGCCCTGGAGCATTCCTTCAGGATGCCCCCTTTAGCTCCCTGCAGGATGCCCTTTCCTGCTGAAGTCTTTAAAATGCTAAGTATGGGAAAGATTGAGTAGAAGCCGGGAGGAGGGGAGAGGGGAAATTGGTTATTCCTCATCACATTCCATCTGTGAGACAATGCTCCATGCCACTGAGAGATCAGCAATTTGACATTATCTTCCTGCTCTCAGGGCCTGTATTTCCTTCTCTCTCCCCACCCCCCCACGCCATGCTAGACCTCGAGACTTTAATTATAGGGAAGGTGAAGGTTTTGCATCTGTCTGGAAAACAAGGCGGGCATTTATTTTTTTTTTTCCTGCTCCTTTTAAATCCTGGGATTTTCCATCATTAGCCATCAAATGAATTCTTAAGGAGTTTCTTGCTAATCCCCGTCTGGGTGATTTTAGACACACACACACACACACACACACACACACAACCGCAGTATAAATGCAGACTGGAGTAAATAGTAGGCAGTCGGTTACTGACAGCAGAAATTCTGAAATCTTTTGTTCAAAGAAGAGGACTTTTCCTGGGTGTTTCAAGTAATAAGCAGACAGGAAGCAAGGGAAGCAGTTCTTGGTGGGGCCGAGGGAGCTGGCTTCAGCCACTGTGTTCACGGCTGCCCCATCCCTAAGCTACCCTGTGAGGAATGACCGTTCCACTCCAGCCTACGCCTGACTCAGGCGATTATTTGAGTAGCGTGAGGTCTGGGGGAGCCTATCACCCAGCGGGGCCCGCAGTAGACGGGCTTGTAGAATAGGAAGGCAAATAAGAACTCATCACACAAACCTTAGAGGCTCTGCTTCCAGTCAAGAAGTCATTCTCTCCCCTACTTTCCAGAGACAATCAGCTATTAGTCAGCAGAGACCTGATGATTCTTCCATAATTTATTTGGCCTATCCAACTCTTGACCCAAGGAAATTACTGGTATGGCTCATGGTTTGTACCATTTAAAGCAGTTCCACACAGGAGGGTCCCTTAGGTCCAAGGTCGGCAGCAATATTCAAAAGTGGGCTGTCGACAGATGAATTTTTTTCATGCGGTCAACCATCCAAGGAGTATTACCCAGCCATGAAAAGGAAGGAGACTCTGATACGTACAACATAGATGAAGACTGAAAAAGTCATGCTAAGTGGGAGAAGCCACAAAAGGTCACCTATTACATGAAACCGCTATATGAAAGATCCCAAATAGGCAAATTCATAGAGACAGACAGCAGATCTGTGGTTACCAGGCACTGAGGAGGGGGGAAGTGAGGACTGACTGCTCAAGAATGCAGGGTTTCCTTTTGGGGAGACGAAAATGTTTTGGTGTGATGGTTACACCAGGGTGTGAATTTATTAAATGTCACTCATGGTTGATTTTATCTTATGTGAATTTTACCACATTTTTTAAAAGAGCCAAATGGGTTAAAAAAAAAAAAAAGGAAGCCACACTAACCATTATCTTTAGCAGAGACTTTCCTTCCCTTCATTCCTGAATTCAGCCTTGTTAAAAGCTTCCCTGAGTTAATCAACGACCAATTTTTCCCAATCAACCCCATAAAGGAACCATCTGATTAAGTGAGCCAATACCAGACAACCACTGTGTACAATGACCTTGGTCTGTATTAATCATCCAAAGGTCGCTGTCTCCATGCAAGCCCACGAAGGCTTTGCACAAAGGTGATGGAAAGCGATCACACGGAGATTTTCTTCAAACCAGGGTACAACCTTCAGATTCATTTCATCCTGGGAACTTTCCCTCACTGAAACACAAAGGTGGTTTAAAGGTCTAAGCTTTTCATTGCATGAAAACTTCTTTGAGGTAAATAAAAAAGCACATATAAACAGGGAGATGGATATGGTGGTGTACGCATAGATATTTTTCAGGACAAAATCAGATACTGGTCAACAGTGTCACCTCAGGGAAAGAGACAGGGGCAGGGGAACTTCATTTGTTACATTGTAATTTTTAAAGCCATTTATGTTTTCTAATTATGTAATTATATGATTTTAATAATATATATTTATATATTCTATTTGCCCATAAATTTATATTATACCTAAATATAATATAAAAACACAAGCTGGGTCACTGGACTCTTTCAACTGGGTCTCATTAATTTAATCATTAGAAAACAGTTGAATTCAAAATGATAGACATTTTCCCAAAATGACTCACTAAGACACTTCAAAAATGTCAATGACATAAAGAATAGGGGAAAAAATTGCTGAGGAACTGTAGCAGATGAAAGGATTCAATATACAAGTTTTGTGGAATCCTGAGTGAGAAAGTTGTTGACAAATTCTATAAAGGACATGATTGGGACAATTGGGAAACTTAAATCTGGACTGTAGATTGGACAATGGTACTCCTCATAGATCAATGTTTAAATTACTGGATGTGATCAATATAAGAGATCGTAGGAGAATGAATTTGCTTTTAGGAGATAAACAATGAAGGAGAGACAGTTTAACACATCAATTCCCATGTGTGTATATGTGCATGCGTGTGTGCATGCATATGTACGTGTGTATGTGTGTGTGTATGTGTGGAGAGAGAAAGAAAGCAAATGTAGACCTCTCTGAATTTTTACCTAAGAAATGTTTTTGAAAAGAAGAAAAGAGGGGTGCCTGGGTGGCTCAGTGGGTTAAAGCCTCTTCCTTCAGCTCAAGTCATGATCTCAGGGCCCTGGATCAAGCCCTGCATCGGGCTCCCTGCTCAACAGGGAGCCTGCTTCCCTCTCTCTCTCTCTGCCTGCCTCTCTGCCTACTTGTGATCTCTCTCTCTCTCTCTCTCTGTCAAATAAATAAATAAAATCTTAAAAAAAAAAAAAAAAGAAGAAGAAGAAGAAAAGAAATTCTGGCTTGTATTATATTAGTTGCAGCAATAATCAAAGAGCGGGAAGCAGCAGTGTGAAGTTTAAGTTCTCAGTCACCAAACAGAATTTTCAAGAAAGTCTCCATGACCCTTAATTTAATTACAGAAAACATCCCCAGCAGAGAAATTTGCTCTTCTCAGGGGCCTCCCAGCAGACCATGCCAGGCCCCCTTTGAAGGGAAACTGCCCGCTGCCCTCCACCCTCTGCCGGTCGGTCTGTGCCCAGGCAGAAACAAGTCCTAGGAGACTTACATTTGATAAGCCCACCAGGTTCCCATTCTTCTCACTCCATTTATCCTTCACGTTATTACACACATGCGCATTCACACACACACTTTGTACAACACGTACTTCTGATGTTCCTTACAACAGGTACTTCTGATGTTCCTGGGGACTGATGAGGCTTGTAATAAAGCCAGACTCCTTCGGCAATTAGCCTCATAATAACAGACCTCTCTAGATCTTGGAGCAACAAGTCAGATACTTTGTTTCCTAAGGAGACAGACCTGGCTTCAAATCTCAGGTCTGCCATTTATGTATTATGTTCACTTGGCCCATTACTTAACCTCTCTAAGCCTCAGTTTCTTCCATCTCTAAAATGGGATGATAATAGTCATTATCACTCCACTGGGCTGCTTGCAGAGTTAATAAGATGGTGGCGGCATGCAGCCCAGCCCAGGGAAGGTACTCCATAAACGAGAATGTAATTACTTTAAAAAAAAAAAAACAAAAACTGTTGTTTTGAAGGTGACTGACTGTAATGTATGAAAAATCAAAGATCATTTTAAGAAGTCACCTCGATTATAGAAAAAGGATTATTTAGTGAGGGATTTAATTTTTCCTGAACTATTCACGATGAGCAAAATCATTGAAAAATGATACTTTTAAAGGGCAAACTTATTACACAATGACACTTCCAAGGTTTATTATTCCTCGTAGTTAACTACTTATCTCTTCAATTTTAACACAAAGCTAATCATTAATATTATCGTATTCTAGAAGTAATTATTTTAAAAGCTTTTGCTGTAATAGCTGAAGCCAACCTGGCTATTCCCAGTACCAAAGAAAGTAAAAGTGTTTATTTTTTTTAGGACTGACATGAAAGAGATTGATTTTTGATGCCAAGAAATCACTTAGCATTCATGTGACTTCAACTTCACAGCATCTTGGAATATGTTTATCCTTAATCAAAATTCTTCCTAGAGGCAAAATGCCAACACCTTCTCTCTTGTACTTTCCCTAACAAAACCCAAAGAGAAGTTAAAGACAAGGTCATGACCTTCTGCTCACCAGCAGTGTGGGTGAACACCTTGCAATGTCATAAACCACCATAAGCTGTAACCACTTCAAGTCCATTTCTTCTGGTCACCTCTTGCCTGGATAATACTGTACCTAGCTTTCTGGTGGGGAAACTGAGACATAGAACTGGAAAAGGCTAAGATCAAAATATCCATTAAGATGAAATCCCTGAGTGGGTGCCTGAGTGGCTCTGTTAGTTAAGCATCTGCCTTCAGCTCGGGTTATGATCCCAGGGTCCTGGGACTGAGCCCTGCATCTGGGTCCCTGCTCTGCAGGAAGCCTGCCTCTCCCTCTCCTTATGCCTCTCCCCTTCACTCATGCTCGCTCGCTCGCTCTCTCTGTCAAATAAGTAAATAATTTTTTTTCTAAAAAAAGAAAGAAAGCAAAAAGAAATCACAGAAGAGAGCACCTGGGTGCACAGTCAGTTAAGCATCCAACTCTTGGTTTTGGCTCAGGTCTGATCTCAGGGTTGTGGGATCAAGCCCCACACCAGGCTCCATGTTCCGCAGGGAATCTGCCTGAGATGCTATCTCTCTCCCTCTAACCACCCACCCCACTCTCACTCTCTCTCTTTCTCTAAAATAAAAATCAAAAAATCTTAAAAAAAAAAAAAAAAAGATAAAATCACTGAAGTCTCCAGTACCCACCATTCATTGTGTGAAACATGAAGAATCAGTAAAGGGTGCGCATACTTCTAGAACAACCTATTACTCAAATTTCAACTTGCATGCTGGAAGTGGGGGCTGGTTACTTTTTTACCATCAGCCCCAAGGTCAGCACAGATGAAGATAAAGAATTTTTTTATTTTTAAATTCCTATCCAGTAAATAGTCGTTTAATAAAATATATTTCCGTAAGATTTACTGTGAGCTTAACCACAGAAAAGTGCTAGACACTGTTTTTAGCGCTTTATAGACATCAACCAATTCAGTCCTTAAAACAGTCTTATGTTATACGGATGAGGAAACAAAGGCACGAAGATTCGGTAACGTGCCAGAAGTCATGGAATGATCCCTAAACACACTGTTAAGCAAATTAGAGAATACTCTATAGATCCCATTTCTGTTAGGAAAAAAGATTTAATATTTGCAAGTGTGCGTGCATGTGTGTTTGTGTGTGTGTGTGTGTGTGTGTGTGTGTGAGATGTAAGTGCAGAGAAAAAGGCCCAGACAGATACACTTCAATTACTATTGGTGACCACTTCCAGAAAGGGGAGGAGTGGATGGGGGAGACAAGGAGGACTTCCATAGTTTGCTCATTTTACTTCTCTATCATTTGCATATTTTATAATGAGAATATTCCAGGCATTAGCGTTCATATTTTTACCTTGGAAAAATCTAATACAGTTCCAGTTCTAGCAAAGCAACCACAGAAATGAGCTTATCCTTCCTCTGAAGGCACATAAAACTCCCTTTGTGATTTACTGTTATAGTAATCTCCACCAAAATTTTCAGACAACTGGGGCATCTGGGTGGCTTGGGTGGTTAAGTATCTGACTCCTGATTTCAGCACAGGTCATGCCCTCAGGGTCGTGAGATCAAGCCCCAGGATGGCCTCCACGTGGAGCACAGAGTCTGCTTGAGATTCTTTCTCCCCTTCCCCACAGTGAAGCTCTCTCTTTCTCTAAACAAATACTTAAATAAAATCTCTTTAAAAAAATTTTCAAACAAGCTCTTTCCTTGTATGCTAGCAGGCCCAGGCTGGGTGTGGCTGTATATACTATCTCAGTAGATCTCTACAAAATCATCATAAGGGATAGATTCAAATGTTTATTTAAAAATTTTTTTCAAATGAACTATTGGGACTTCATCAAGATAAAAAGCTTCTGCACAGCGAAGGAAACAATCAACAAAACTAAAGAGCAGCCTACGGAATGGGAGAAGATATTTGCAAATGACATATCTGACAAATGGTTAGTATCCAAAACCTATAAAGCACTTATCAAACTCAACATCCAAAAAGAAAATAATCCATTTACTAAATGGGCAGAAGACATGAGTAGACATTTTTCCAAAGAAGACATACAGAAGGCCAACAGACATATGAAAAGATGCTCAACATCACTCATCATCAGGGAACTACAAGTCAAAACCACAAGGAGCTACCACCTAACACTGGTTAGAATGGCTAAAATTAACAACACAGGAAATGATGGGTGTTGGCAAGGATCAGAGAAAAGGAGCCCTCTTGCACTGCTGGTAGGAATGCAAGCTGGTATAGCCATTCTGGAAAACACTATGGAGGGTCCTCAAAAAGTCAAAAATAGAGCTACCCTACCATCCAGCAATTATACTACTAGGATTTACGCAAAGAATACAAAAATACTGATTTGAAGGGGCACATACACCCCAATGCGTATAGCAGCATTATCAACAATAGCCAATCTAGTGCTTATTTGGAAAGAGCCCAAATGTCTACTGACTGATGAATACACAAAGAAGATGTTGGGGGGTGGGGATATAGATATATAGATATAAAACTCGGTCATCAAAAAGAATAAAATTTGCCATTTGCAAGGTATGTATAAAGCTAGAGGGTATAATGCTAAGTGAAACCAACTCAGTCAGAGAAAGACTCATGATTTTGCTAATATATTGAATTTTAGAAACAAACAGGAGAAACATAAGGAAAGGAGAAAAATAAAGGGAAGTGAATTATAAGAGCTGCTTAACTACAGAGAACAAACTGAGGGTTCCTGGAGGGGAGGTGGAAGGGCTTAATGGGTGGTGGGTATGAAGGAAGGCACTTGTGATGAGCACTGGGGGTTACAGGGAAATGATGAATCGCTAACTCTTATTCTGGAGACAAATATTACACTATATGTTAACTAAAAAAATAAAAATAAAAAATAAAGTTTAAAACATCAATAAATAAAAATAAATTTTAAAAATTAAGTTTTAGGGGTGCCTGAATGGCTCAGTGGGTTAAGCCTCTGCCTTCGGCTCAGATCATGATCTCAGGGTCCTGGGATCGAGTCCCACAATAGGCTCTCTGCTCAGCAGGGAGCCTGCTTTTTCTGCCTGCCTCTCTGCCTGCCTCTCTGCCTACTTGTGATCTCCCTCTCTCTGTCAAATAAATAAAAAAATAAAATCTTTAAAAATAAAATAAAATAAATAATTTTAAGAAATTTTTAAAGTTTAAAAAATAAAATTTTTAAAAAGTATTTGGGGGCATTCGTGTCATAAAAATGGAATGATTTATGTAGTATATTACATAGCATTCTCCTCATACATCTTTCAACATTTCAACCTTCTAAAATACGGTGAAATAGGAAGCCCAGAAGATTATGATTCCCAGTTTATGCATGTGGAGTCTAAAATGCCCAAAGAATAAATATACTCACCCAAGATCGCAAGTGAATCAGGAGTGAACAACCAGAAACAAAAACAAGATCTCCTGCTGCAGCTGGTCAATCATGTCTGCCTTCTTAGTTCCAACACTTGTTGGTAGAGTGATTGGATGTGAGCTCTGGACGGGGCCTGAGTGATTATCTAACCCAGTGGCCCTCAATCCTGGCTATGCCCCAGAATCACCTGGAGAGCCTTTAAAATGATCAGTGCGTGGGTCTCATCCCAGACTGATTCAATCAGAACCCTTATGGCTACGGTTCAGACATCTGTACTTTGTAGACACTTTTCAGTGATTCTAATGTGTAGTCAGAATAGAGAACAACAATTTAACCTTTAAGATGGCAAATAGGTGTCATTTTACATGCTTATTCTGATTCAGTGAAAATGATAAGAGAAGCTGTCTGAGCAGGACCACAAGATGACATCCGGGCTCCGAGGGAAAAGTGTTGTGAGAAGCCAGCGGTGTCTGCTGTGGGCCCGGGAGGGTAAGCCACACAGGCGCTATGAACGTCCATCCTGATCGAGGAGGACATTGAGAACTTACACGCTTACCATGGAAATGAAACTAACTAGTGTCACAGCCCAGTCTAGACCCGGGTCTCCAAACATCGAGCTCAGCCCTCCATTTCTTTCTATCACTGAGTAGCTCCTACACCCATTCCTGACCACTGAGATGTCCCACCAGCCCTGTGGTTAACCTGACCGTTATCCTTGCGGCACCTGCCATACACCTGCTCTTTCATATTCCTACATGCAGTGTCCCTTGCACAAGAGTATAAAGTGACCCCCTAGAACAGGCGTGACCCCAGTGGTCAGGTGGCCACCAGGCACTTCTGGTACCAACTGCTTTCCCTGGTTGTTGCCATTCCGCTGGGCCTTAAAGAGAGACGGAGAGGGAGGCAACGCTGAGCCTGGGGCTGAGAAGTATGGCCACAGCTGCGGTTTGCTGCTAAGCTCCGGAAGGGCAACTCAAGAACATGCATGGCCACCACACCAGGCAGCCCCTGCCATGCCCCAGATACAGGTCTCTGGCATCCTAATCACTGTCTGTATTAGAAGCCTGTGGGTGTGGGGGGAGGTGACTGTGTGTGTGTGTGTGTGTGTGTGACTCAGGGATCTGTCATAAAGGTCCCATGAGTCACTCACTTCCTGACCAACACACAGTGGAGACAGCTTCAGGATGCACACAGGCACAGGAAAAGAGCCTCTTGGCCAGGAGTACGTTATATGTTTTCAGGAAACTGGTTACTTTTAATATAAACACACACGCGAGCGCGCGCACACACACACACACACAGAGCACCCCAGCTTCAAGTCAATAAATTTAGCATCTCCTCATTGAGACAACACTGTCCAAATGGTTTTATTGAATTTTTTTTTCATTGTGGCAAAATACACATAACGCAAAATTGACTATTTTAACCATTTTTAGTGCACAGTTCAGTGGCATGAAGGACATTCACACTGTTGTACAACCATCACCACTATCCGTCTCTAGCACTTTTTCATCTCCCCAAACTGAAACTCTGCACCCATTCAACACCAACTCTCCATTCTCCCCTTCCCCCAGCCCTGGTAACAACCAGTCTACTTTCCGTCCCTATGAATTTGACTAAACTATCTTCCATCATGTTTTACTTCATTAATCATTTATCACTTCATTGTTATCTATGGCTCCTGGGTGTCTTCCCCACCCCCAAGAATCCCCTGAATATACATAGAATTGGTTCTCTGGAGTTTTTATTCCTATCGGGTAGCCATAGATGGGGAAGCAGAGATGACCAAGGAGTGTTCCAAATGAGCAAAGAGGTCAGCTCCTGAGTACCCAACCCAACACATTGTGATCGCTCATACAAAGAAACAACAGTTTGCTACAATCCAATACTTGCCCCGGTGCTGGAGGCCTCCTACCTTGGCAGTTTTTCTGGAAAACCAATGACAGGAAAGCAGGGTAAGTAATCAACATCAATGTCTTTGGCCCACACATTGAATGGTTGTTAATAGTCTGCCTCAAAATGCACCAGCAGACCAACTCTGGCTCTGCACCACTCTGCAGGAAGGGGGAGACCATGCCCACAAGGACTCAGCTGCTTCCCCTCACCATCCTGGGGGTCACCTCACAACCTCACTGCCTGCTCCTGACCACTGGTCTCAGGATCAGTGTGGACAACTCCCCAGGGTGTGGGCTTGGGAGAATCAGAAAGAAGTTAACTTCTAAGACGTCCTTTTGAGGATTTGAATGTTTTGAACCTGTGGTCCGTGGATACCCTATCCCATAGCCATGACCCAAAGGGAGTAAAAATGGTGGTCTTCTCATTGGTGACTATTTTGAATTCAGACCATGAACCAACCAAAATGAATGTGGTAAGGAATACAAAAATATATAAAAGATGTGATCCCTTCCCGCAAGGAGCTCACAGGCTGTTTAGGAAGTTAGGACCTAGAGGCTGGGTCTGCAGACCTCCTAGAGGAAGGTGCTAGCAGAGCTGGATTCTTGTGGGAAGAAAGGCTCTGGAGGAAGTTGAGTCTCAGCGACCAACTGCGTTAAAACCAGTGGCTTTTCCAGAGCCTGGTTGCATCTGCCAATTTTTTAAATGTCTGCCATTTGATCTCTGAAGTGGGCCCCCAACTATGGGCTGGCAAGCCCCTGAATTGCTGATCTGTGAGAGGAGATACACCCCCACCAAACTATCACCCACTGGGGGCCATAGTAGCCCAGCGCTCACCACTTTCTAGAGACCCAGAGGCACATCAGGAGCCTCGCCTGCTGATTCATTTCCACACCTTACTGAATGGAACTCATGGAACAACTTGCAGAAGCATTTCAAATAGCTCACACTGAATGCCTTCCTAACGTCCTAGAGCAGCGACAAAGGAAATTAATGGTTTCTCCAGGGCCTTTTATTTATACAAACATTAAAAAAAAAAACCCACCTATAAATACCTTCCCAGATTTATAGATGTCATCTTGCTGTTGTTTCCTTCTCCTGTTGTTTGGAATAAAAGAATGGGAACAAGGCAGAAATAAACCCCTTAAGAGTATAGGAGAGTACTGGTTGGGTGGCAAACTGAGGACCGTGGAAAGTGAATATAGGCATGACATTGGGACACATGGCGGCCAGTGACCTCTGCAAAATTAAATACGATCTCATCCCATGCACACTTCACCAAACATTCCCCTCTGTAAAAACCTTGAGTGGCTTCCCATTGCTCTTAGGTCCAAGACCAAATTCCTCAATGGGGCCTCCAGGGCCTGCCCATCTGTCCCTGGCACCTCTCCAGCCTCTTTCCATGTCCTCCTCTCCCTTCCCCCTCATGCACACCCACTTGCTCCTTCCAATTCTGCTCTGCACCTCCGTCCAAGCTCAGCAGCTTTCTGCATGCTAGTCGGCTGGCCCGGGACACTCTCCCTGCTCAGCCCCTCATTGAGCTGAGGCCTTCACATTCTGGAGACCTCAACACAAACTTCACTTGCTCCCCTCCCTGTTCCTCTCTCTCTAACCACATCATCATGAGCCCTCTCTTCATGGGCTGCGTGAGGGTACCCTTTCTTCTGTCACTTTCCAGACTTCCTGTGAGTATTAAGTGAGATATTGTGTGGGCAGATACAGAAGAGACGTCTCTTCCAATTTTCCATGTGCCTTCCTGCAGTGCAATGCTAAAAAAAAAAAAAAAAAAAAAAAATCTCATTTCCGGACTCCCTTGCAGCTATGCTCCCAGATGTGATTGGGGTTCCACCAATCAGACGTCCCCGCTCTGGGCTTGAATGTAAAAAGTTAAGAAGGGAGGGGGTGAACGTGAGGTATGCATCCTGCTAGCACCAATCAAACCTGGAGTCACGTGACACTGCAGCCACAGCCCCGACCCCCACTTTATAAGGAAGGTAGCATATTCTTGGAGCCAACATTTCTGGCAGTGGCTTCCTGACTGTGCCAAAAGGAGATGCTCTCTGAGCAGGTCAGCTCTGGGACCCCTTCCTGGATGCCTAGCCTGAAGCCTACTCCTTGTGCATCTCCTTCTCTATATTAAATCTCTGTCTGCTTCAACAACTCAATTCTGCTGCCTGTGCTGAACTCTGTCTGCTATATATATATGGAAAAGTGCTTCTGGATCTAGAAACTGCCAGGCACATGTGGGTTGTGGTTACTCCTCAAGTCCCTGGAGCTATCATCTGGAAACAGAAATAGCCATCAACTCTGGAATGCGTCGTCTCAGGAAGAGCAGACAGGTGATTCCACTCTTGAACTGTCTTCCCTGGGGCCAACAGCCATTATAACCTAGAATCTGCTCCCGAAGCATGAAGGTGTCTCCAAATATCATTTTCTGGAATCCATTTTCCCTTCTGTAGTCCTGTCTTTCCCTACCTGGAAAACAGGAGCAGACCGGCATCTGGGAGGGTTTTTAAGAGTTGAGCGATGGTCTCCTACAGCATATCCGGGAAGAGCGGACATTCCTCTATCAGGTGGGAAGCTCGTGAGTCATCCTGAATGGCTCACACATACCTCTCTCACTCAGGCAGGTCCTTCCTCTAGCCTTAATGCTTGCTCATCCTGCAGTCATGCCTGACTCAGGGAGGGAGGAAGACGGAAGCCAAAGGCGCTGGGTCCCGCTCACTAGCCTCACATTTGTCACCATGCAGGGCAGACCGTTTTCAGCACCTGGTCAGGCTCAGCCTGACTGAAGTTACTGGGGTGAGTCCCAACAGGATAACAGCATGGAGGTCTTGCTTCTTCAGCACATTTTTTCTCCAGCTGTCTACAAACCCTGGCTCGGCTACAGAGAGCTCAGCTGGAATGCCCCGGGCGTGGCGTTGGTGAGCCTGAATGGAAAACCCAGAGCTCAGAGGGAGGGTGCGTGAGACTGGACAAACATCACCTAGAGCAGCCTTGGGGCCTCTGATTATTTCTCCATATCATTTTACCACCCCTTGAAGGCTTGTGGTGATCACCTGCCAGGATGAAAGCCTTTGGGCTAAAGTAGCTCATGGGGAAGAGGGATAAGTGAAAGATTAAAGACTCAGAGTACTGGAGATGGGACTCGAGAGACATGGCAGGGAGAAAGAAAGAATAAACCACCACCAGAAAACACTGCATTTCTTACTGGCCTGTGGAAAAATGAACTTGCATCCCCTCGGGGGTAGGAAATGACCCTTTCAGATGGAACGGGGAGCTTGGTTGGTGTTCTGGGTGAGACTAGGGACTCTGGGAGTAGTGTGTTCAGAGTCCCTCCTCAGGCAAAGCTCAGGGCCCAGCTGCCTTTGAGGAAGTGGCAGCTGAGCTGAAGGAACAGCCATGCTCTCCTCATCTTCGCCTACAGCAGCTGCTGCCATATTTTTTTATATCTTGTGCTTCTCGAATGATTTCATTTAAAGAAAGAGATATGTTGGGTTTAAAAAAAGAAAGTAAGCTGGAAAGCCACTGATCTGAGGAAGAACCAGTAGGCTGGGAGTCAGAAAGCCAGGTTCTACAGCTAATTTTCTAGATAACCTTAGCAAGTCATTTCCCCACTCTGGGCTTTGGCTTCCTCATCCGGATACAGGGGAAGCCCAACTCACAAGTTTACTACAAGGGTTCCATGAGGGACTGCGAAAATACAAAGAGTCTACCCAAAGAGAAAGAGAGGGTGCCCAAGAACCCACCCCCACGGCCTTCCACCTGCATGTTGGGAGAGGGACCGGCAAGTGAAAAGGGGAGAGCTTTCTAGATAAAAATCCTAAAGCCATTGGGAGCAAAGCCTCACTGCTCAAGACTCGTGAAACAACACAGAGTTGAAGATTAAGGGTAGCCCCCACTTAGCTGAGAGGCCAATTCAAGTCGGCCTCTGAGGGACTCCCGCAGTATGCACAGAAAAGGCAGAGTCATCTCATCTGGTGGCCCTGGTGCCAATGGGCTCTGGCAGGCCTCCTTGGCAGCAAGTTTCAGGAACTCTGTGAGCATGAGGGCCTCCGCAGAGGTCATACCAGAAGCCTCTGGTTTACTCAAGGGTCTGCAGTCTGTAGGGCTTGGGTTCCAGACCTCTGGGCTCAAAGCCCTACCTAGGGTCAGAGTTACTGTGGCGCTGAGGTCACCATTGGCCAGAGTCAGTGCAGAAAGGTGGGGATGGTGTTCAGGTCACACATGGGCCACCATAGGGACTCTCAGAAACAATAAGGATGACCTGAAGGGAGACAGAAGGACCTGCCTTGCCAGGTGAGGATGGAGCCTAAGAAATACAACACTGTTAGCTTTCCAGAAACATGGCAGACTGTGGTGACCCAGCAAACACCAATAACAAACAAGATGCAAGTGAGAGCTGAAAACAAGAATATGAGAAACAATCCAAGGCAGTCCATGGTTAACACTTCACCCTCAGCCACTCATACACACTTAAGCCTTTCTGGGTACAGTGTAAGAGACCAGCGCTTTCCCCGGGGGTTAGGGAGGCTGCTCCTCAGGGGTGAGCTCTAGGCAGGCCTCGCAGGAGGAGAAAAACTGAAAGTCTTCTCGGCAAAGCAAGCCGCCTGAGCAGGAAACACAGAGGCAGAACCAAGGGAGGCTCTCTCTGGGGAGACTTAGAGGCCAGCCAATCAATGGTGTCACCAAGGAGCTAAGAAGCCAGAGATGATGGACTCCTTCCAGAGCAACTCCAGAGCCAGGACCAGGCAGCTCGACCCCTGGACCCAAACCATCAGAGCTTTTTGGCCATTCCTTGCCAAGCCAAATGAGGACAATGTCCCTCTCCATTTATCTCTAACAAAATTGTGAGAAAATTCATGTGCTCATGTCTAGGAAAATGTCTTTAGAGGGCAGATGAAAGGTCCAGAACTGATTTCTAAAACCACAGTAAACATTTCTAGGCAGTAGAGTCACAGACCCTTTTGAGATTATCTAGAAAGATTATGAACTCTGATCATGAAAAATTATTCCACATAGTTACGTAATTCGAAAACTGCTACAAACAATTTTCAGGAATTCCTGGAACTCCGAAACTTAGCAAGGGCCCCTTAAATCCTTGATGCTCAGATAGAGAAACTCCCACTTCAGAGAAACTATTAGTACTTTATGATATATTTTTTGCCCTTTTATATGGCAAGACCCTGAACTGAACAATCAGAAGTGTCCTCACTCATTTCCATCATCAAGTAGAAAGATGAGCTTGCTGAGAACACACACTTTGGGGTCAGCTAGGCTGAGGCTCTCATTCCAATTCTGCCACAATCTGTAATCCAAGGCAGTAAGGCCATTTAACACTTGCTCTGGCCACCAGTGGCCTGCCCCTCCTACAGGTGGCTGGGTGCCATGGCTCCTCCCACACGTCATCCTTCAGGGCAAGCAACCCGCAGAAACACACACACTCCTGACACAGGGAACAGAAGCTGTCACACAGCCCACACCTCTAAAGATGGATGATGTCCTTAGGTGCACCTGCAAGATTTTCCAATGATACTTCATTCAACGCAAATTCAACCATTGTGAGTCAAGGTCAGCCAATCTTCTCACAGACCCAGGGACAGTTTTCCGTGAATATGAGGGTCCCAGAAATAAGTGTCAGGCCACTGGGTGTGCGCAGCCAGCTCCTGTATCCTGTTCCTATAGCAGCGGAAAGAGCAATGCAGTCCTTCTGTCCTACAGACTGTGAAGCATGCCACTCGTTTCACCAATGAAAACCCATATCTGATATGTCTTACACTCAGTAACAGAAGCCCTGCTGAGGATATCGATAATGATATTTGCAGCCCCTGCCGTAGCCAGCTTTAGAGGGTAGGGTTCCAATGGGGTGCTTTTGCGGCTCCCCAAGAATGCCTAGGGGTGATGAAATTTATCTCACATAGGCAACTGCATCAGGCTGTTTATAATGAAGTTATGAGAATAATTAGAAACAACATAACAGCAAGTTACTTAACTTCCTGAGTCTTAGTTTACTCATCCCTATAACAGGAACAGAAGTCCCGACCTCACTGCATTCTGTTGAGAAACACGTGAGATACCGATAGGAACAGCTGACACTTAGAAGTACCAAGCGCTGCCCACCATGTTACTAAGTACTATACATGGATTACCTCATTTTGTCCTAAGGCCAGCCTTACCTATGAGGTAGGCACCCTTGCCGTCTCCTGTTCACAGACGAAGAAGCCGAAGATGAGAGTTTTGGTGGTGATGAGATCAAGAAAAAGTGTACAGGAGGGCCTGGCATCGTTTGACCTACAGCAGGTGCTTGACAAACAGTAGATCTTAACATTTGTTGTCAATGCTGAGCTGTTACATTGGTTCCAAGAAATTTGGCTTTTGAGCTTGATGAATGATATTGCAGCTTTTTCATTTGGAGGCTTGAAGTATGGACCTGTAGATATTTCCTTGGAAGAGACGTTTCATGACTTAATTTTAGAATGGCTCCACGGTCGTATTCTTCCCATAGCAAAATCATCCCTTATGTTCCCCCCAAATAAACTTCAGGTGATTGATTAGAGCCTAGTGGAAAATCATGCCAACAGGACATCAAGAGACCTGGCTGTGTTGTGTGGTGTGTTGTAGTGTGGAGTGGGGAGGCTGGTGTTGTGGTTTGCCCCAGTTTTGCTTACATTGTGATCATCTAAGGACTGTTTCCTTGTCTGTATATCACGGGACTGAAACTACATCGTTTCTATGGGTCTTCCTTCCATTTTAACACTCTATCAACTATAATGCCCTCTTTTTTTCCCTACACTCTGGCTTTTGGTGGGCTTCATATTTTATCTTTTGTTTTTTTTAACTAAACAGGACCTCAACATATATAACAAAATGGGCTTATCTACTTTCTGAATTCCCTTCACATACTTCTATAAATAAGAGTGTACTTATTTTAGCCCAGGTTTGCTCTGACCTGACAGTTCTACTTCTAGAACTTACCATATAGATATATAAACAGTGCTAATTATTCAAGCGTAGTTGTAATAGCAAAAGATTGAGTGCAACATGGCTACCCACCGGTGTTCACTAGGGCAGCCATAACAAGCCCCACAGACTGGGTGACTTCCAAAAGGATACTTATTTTCTTAGGATTCTGGCAGCTAGTGGTCCAAAGTGTCAGCTGGGTTGGTTTCTGCTGAGGTCTCTTTCTTTGGCTTGTAGAGAACAGTCTTCTCTCTGTGTCTTCACATGGTCTTCCCTTCGTGTGTGTGTCTGTGTTCCAATCTCCTCTTCTTATAAGAATACTAGTCACATAAGAGGAGGGCCCATCCCAATAACCTCAACTAATATAAATTACCTCTTTAGTGGTCCAATCTCTAAATGCAGTTACATTCTGAGGCACTGGGCATTAGGACTTTAACCTATGAATTTTGGGGATATAAATTCAGCCCGTACCACCACTAATAGAAAATCTGGTAAACAGAGAGTGGTACATTCTTATGGTAGAATACCGTGTAGTCATTAAAAAATAAAGCAGCATTATAAGTCCTGAAATTATACTCTCTGGAATTACATCTCCAAGATATATATTAATTAATGAAAAATGTAAGTATAGTAAGCATAGTATGCTATTATTCACCTTTAAAAGGAGAGGAAAAAGGATATATATACTTTTGTTAGTTGATGCATGGGCTGTTTTCGGAAGTCAAGTAAAAACAAACAAAACACACACACACACACACACACACACACACACCTTAAAGCTTGTCTCCAAAGAAAAATCGTGAGATCCTGATGAACTGGGGCATAGAAATGAGAAAGTGATTTCACTTTCACTACAAACTCTCACGTAAATATTATATGTTGTGCCGTGAGCACATTACTGAGTTTTTAAAGTAAACGAAATATGAAAAATTTATTGAAAATGATGGGAAATTTTAGATTTAGAAGGGTGCATAAGCCACATTTAGGTTTGTTGTACAAAGCTCAAGCATGTTAAAGGGTTTTGTCCTCAAGCATCTCCCCCACCCTTGGGATGTTTCTGCATAAATGCCTCTTCACTGATGTCTGTCTCCATGGCAGCTGGCCGGTGTTGCCTCTTCTCTCTTTGGCTCCCATTCTCTCTCTTGCTTGTGCTCTCTCTCTCTCTCTCTCCCCCCATCCCCTCTCTCTCCCTGCCCCTCCTACACACACTAACACAATTGAAGAAGTGGAACTTTCCAGAATTCTGGAGAATTTTGAGTGGCTGGACCTTGAGAGAGTTCCTGAATGCACCTTGTCAGGCCATTTCCACTGCCAAGATGAAGGAAAAGGGGAGAAACCATCACTCCAAATAGAATGGAAATGGAAGCACTGCAAAGTAAATCGCTGAAAATTTCCCAAGTGTCATTCACCATTCACAAAGACTGTTTTTAGACAACATAATAATCCACTACAACATTTATTCTGTCTGGACTATTACAGCACAATTTTACCTTTCCATCTTCCACGGCAGAGTGTGATTCTTTAGTAGTCATCCTTTGTCTTCCCCAAATTTTGGGGTCAGGCTAATCCAAATGATGATTTGGGGAAATTGCAGGGAGGGAGGGGGAGGATCAGCCTGAAAAAGCACGAGAGGACTCTCCAGCTTCAGCTTTCTACCATAGTCCCAAATCGCTGCTCTCTAACCAGCCTTTTACTTGGCATAGTTTTGGATTACTCCCTGTGCTCTGTCCCAAGCCTGGAATATCTCCCCCAACCCTTAAATTTCCCAAAAAGCCTTGCTTGACCACAGCAACTCACATTGTTTTTTTCTCCTTTTTAAGTCCCTATGCTGTAATTCAATGAGTGTTAATTGGGCCCCAACAGTGGGACCATACTGTTGGGGTAGAAGGAATAGCCATCTGTTCAACCTGATTAATAGGGGGGAGGGGGTGTTACTCTAAGAATAAATAAAAGATAAGGAAGGAGCCCCGGGATGTTACAGGATCTCATACTGAGCCACAGTACAGCAGTTCTCATGGGAACTAGGCTTTCCGGGTGTTCTGGATTCTAGGCACCTTCAGAGAGGTTAGCGGCCAAAAGACCTAAGCCTGCCTGCACTGGTGTCCCACCCTTCCCAGCGCTGTTACCCTCCACGTGTCTGCTTCTTTCTCCGTCTCTGTCAGCTCACTTCCCCTGCTCGCTCACAGTTTTGCTGGCTTCTAACCTCAGGGATTTAGCCACGATTTGGAGGGTTAGGGTCCTGGAGCTACCACCTAGGATCCTTCCATCCTTTCCCCCCTGCCACCCGCTGGCAACCTATTTCAGTGTTTTGAACTTCAAGGTCCCAAGTAAGAACACCTGATTTTCCCAGGAAAACTTTTTTGGGCTGCTAGTCCTAGCCAGCCCATGGTTGGGCGGCTCATAGCTGAAATGGCCCATCACTAGCGTGGAGATGCTGAGAGATTCTCTAGGGATTTGATGGGGGCTCTGAAATCCCATTCGGCATAAAAATGCTAAAGATGGTTACTCTGGTAGCAGTTGTAGCCTGGTGTCTGCTTGGGTCTTCTTCACCCCAAAATCACAATAAGGGCAAGAGGGGAGCAGTCCCTGAGAAACTCCTCAAAAATCCCTGAAGGGCCATTTGAAAGAAAGCCCATTTCTGGCAAGTGGACAGGAAGGGACCTAAACCATTACCATTTGAGTATAAAACAGGACATACACTAGATGACTTTCTAAATTAGGCACAGGCTGATGAGGTCAGAAACCGACAAGTATCAGTTATACATCGATGACCAGGACTTTACCCTTGACGTATGGAGCCTGTAATGAGTCAGGATTTTCCAGGGAAGCAAAACCAGTAAGATATCTCTGTTATTGGTTCTTATTATTTGAGTTTGCTCTCATGATTAGGGAGACCAAGAAGTCTCGCAATCTGCCATCTCCAAAGACCTGGGAATTACTGGAGCCCACGGTGAAAGTCCCAGTCTGAGTCAAAAGGCCCAGGAACCAGGAGCACTCATGTCTGAAGGCAGAAGCTCAACTGCTCAGCTCCAATCAGAAGCAAAAAAAAAAAAAAAAAAAAGCAAACACTCCCTTCTCCTGCACATCCAAAAATGATGTCTTACCTGCTGTGTAGAATCCCTCAGGCCGGTCAAGATGATTCATGAAATTAACCCTCACAGAACCCCATCTAGGAGGGAAGATTGACACGTAGAGAACTATGTTCCTGAACAGTCCAAGCCATTGAGCTAGCACAAAAGAAAGAGTAAATCTGTAAGGGAAGCCTTCCTCAGGGAAGCAAAACTGTGAAGGACAAGTTTAGTAGAGCAAGACATCCTAGACAGAGACACGGAGAAGGCAAGGAGGAAGGCGCGAAGAGGAGCAGCGCTCTCCTGGTGGGAGTTGTTGGAAAATATGAAGGGGATGGGCAGTGGGAAGGGAGATGTACGGGGACCAGATCAGGAAGATCTCTGACCTCAAATCAGGACCAGTAGAGTTCTAAGGAGGAGAGAGGCAGAAGAGGTTTTCCATTAAGGAAAGTTATTGTGGCAGAAAGGTACCAGTGTGGAATTCAATAAGAAAGCCAGGCTGAATTTATCACCTTGGCGCAGTCCACAAACTGTTCGACCTTATGGGCAGCCTTGGCCCCCATCCAACAAGGTCTACACAACAAGATTCCAAACAAGGCCCATTAGAAAGCTGACTCTGGGGTTACGGACACGGAGGAGGGTAAGTGCTATGGTGAGTGCTGTGAAGTATATAAACCTAGTGATTCACAGACCTGCACCCCTGGGGCTAATAATACATTATATGTTAAATTTAAAAAATTTTTTAAATTAAAAAAAAATACAAAGCTGACTCTTAAATTTCCTTGTGATTTAAAAATTTTGAAAGCAGCATTTTATTCCTCTCTTTGCCCCACACTGTGATCTGGCAGGTTTGGCAAATGATGGCTTTTCAAAACGGCCCAGATCTTAAGGCTTAAGAAGTGAAAACATCAGACTGATCTCTCTCACACACATGCAGCTCCTGGTTCTTGTCCCCAAATCTTGTGAAGAAAGACCATAGATCCTCTCTTTCAAGGGATGGCATCTCTGAGATGCTGGCAACTTTATGCCCCATAGCTTTAGCCTGGCTTGCTCTCAATTGCATGAGAGCAATGAGTCATGCCTCCCCCCATGTCTTCAAGCCTTTCTTTAAAGCAGCCTCCTCGCCTTTGTTCTCTGTCCTTTGGGGATGGTCTCCTTTTAAAAAATTGATTTATATTATTATTGAACATAATTGAAGAGCCCTCTACCTTTGAGATCCAAAAGTCATCTTATCCACATATTGATGTGGAGTAGGTACATTATAACCCTTGAGGCAAGGTCCTTGCTTCTGCAAATGCTCTACCGTATTTAAAATCATGCTGCCTATAATTACAGGTTACATTTTGCTGATATGACTAATAACAAATCTTTAATGTGAGTTAGACTCTCAAAGGCCTGACGTGGTTTTGAATGGTAGGAGAAGATTAGAAGGAACTTCAAAGAAGATAGAACCTTGGTATCAGTGAACTTTGAAATTAGAAAAAGAGAAAAGAAAATTGGAAGAAAGAGAGAAAAAAAGCTGTTCTCAGTTAAATTGAAAGCACAGAAGATAGCTGGACCCCAGTTAATTCTATTAGCTGGCCATCCTCACATCTGGCATAAGTAAAAGAAATACACCCGTAGTCCTGCCAGCCATCAAATTAAATTACCTCCATTTCTCTGTGTTCCCTTCTAATCCTGTCTAAATGTATATAATGGGTTCATAGTTTTAGTCATAGATCCTGGCTCATTTCCCTAGATTTCAAACCCTCTGATATGAACCTGAATTCAAGTCAATTTAAGTACGAATTGAGTATTTACTATTATTTAAGTCTCAGCTGTTGGGAAGTCTACCAGGCAGGAGTTGCCCTGGAGAATTCATTATCTCCTGCGTAGTTGTGCCAGAGACCAAAGCAAGACAGCATAGAGAGGAGGCAGACGCTAGGAGAGAACGCCAGCCCTGGCAGCCAGGCGCTGAGGGTTCAGACTGCTTCTGTGGCTCACCAGCGGTGATCTAGGCCAGTCTGGCTCTCTAGGTGCCTCTACCTCCCCATCCATAAAAGGAAGAGGACTGGACTTGATCATTGCATGGCTTTTGTTGTGGGTTTTTTCTTTTTTAAGATTTTATTTATTTGTTTGAGAGAAAGAGCACGAGCACAAGTAGAGGCAGGGAGGGCAGAGGGTGGCAGGCAGAGGGAGAGGGAGAAGTAGTGGGGAGCCCGATGTGGGGCTCTATCCCAGGACTGTGGGATCATGACCTGAGCCAAAGACAGACACTTAACCAACTGAGCCACCCAGGTGCCCCAATCATTGGGGTTTTTTTGTTTTTGTTTTTGTTTTTTTCTTGAAGATATTATTTATATATTTGACAGAGAGAGAGACAGTGAGAGAGGGAGGAAAAGCAGAGGGAATGGGAGAAGGAGAAACAGGCTTCCCACTGAGCAAGGAGTCCGATGAGGAACTCAATTCCAGGACCCTGGGATCATGACCTGCGCCAAAGGCAGATGTTTAATGACTGAGCCACCCAGGCACACACACCCCCTGGATAATTAATTTTTAAACTCCACTCTTCAAAAGGCAGCAAGAAGATGCTGGGGCCAATGGTGTGGTGCGATGGGGCTTCTTTCTTCCCTCCTCCCGCCTTTCAGAGCATTTCCATCTCTTCTAGTTTTCATGCCAAGCATCTGAGTCCAAAGTGTCTGACAAGAGGACAGACCACGTGCATATCCAGGGCCTTCTCAGAAAAGCCAGAACACAGGGTCACCCTGGTTACCAACAATACAGGCAGCCAGAGTTGAAAGACGGGGGAGGTCAAGGCGAGCAGGAGAGAAAGGAAGAGCTTTGTGGAGGAGGCAGGGCTTGGCAGAACTTGAAGGAAGAAAGTATTTGGAAAGTCAGAGGGAAGGGGGAAAAGAGGAGAGCATTTTAGGAAAGGCAGAGTAATACCTTCAGGGACCCAGAAGACAGAACCCACTTGTCCCAGAACGGGGCCCGGGGAGCCGAGGAGAAGCTTCTGGAAGGGGACAGAAATTAAGGCCTCAGCACTTGAAGGCAAGAAGATAAATGCAAGGCTGACAGGATAAGCTGTAAGATCTCCTGAAGATTTCTGAGTAAGGGGATGACATGCCCAAATTGGTACATAAGGAAGATGAGTCTGTCAGGTTTTCAGGAAGCAGACATTTCTGGATTCTTCAGAGGTGCCCAGAGGCACTGAGAATACAAAGCTGGGGAAGGCAGCCACTGCCCTTGAGGAGCCTGGCGAAGGGGAATGCAGAATGGCTTGAAGCACCAGAAAGCAACAGTTGGGGCTAGGTTAGGGATGTGGCAGAGAGAAGGGAGGAGAAGGGAGCAATGAGAGAGAGAGAGACACTGCTAAATAGAAACTAACAGGACTCAGTGACCAGCTGACCAAAGTAATTCAAGGACAGGAATAAATAGCAAATGACTACACTTTTTAATCCTGGCGCTTGAGGGCACCCTCCTGGTCCTCATGGGGCCGTGGCTAGAACGCCTTTCCCAGCCTCCCAAGGCAGTTGGTCAACCCACTAACTGAGTTCTGAGCAAGGACTGTGAATAAGAGCAAAGGGATTCTCATCAGGGCTGGTCCATGAAAACCTGCCCCATATGTCCCTCCACTCTCCTTCCTCATGCTCCAGATGGATGAGGAGGGGGTCGGGTCCACAAGACTGAAGGAGCCAGGCCTCTGAACGACTTCATGGAAGGCAGCCTGCCAGACACAAATAGCAGCTGGGCTTCACACAGCGGCGACTAACATCCCGGGGGTCATCTGCTACTGCGGTTAACGTGGCCCGAGACAGAAACTGCAGTCATGCCACTTTGACAACAAATACAGAAAGCTGGGGTGAATTTGGAGGATGTCGTAATAAATCCAGCATTTCCTTTAGCGTTGCTTCACTTGGTGGTAATATAGAACCTGACCCAACTAACTTAAAGGGGGATAAAGGACTTGTTGGTAACACTTCTGATTTTGTGTTATTTTTTTAAGATTTTTTATTTATTTGACAGAGAGAAAGAGAGCACAAGCAGGGGGAGTAGCAGAGGGAGAGGGAGAAGCAGGCTTCCCCACAGAGCAGGGAGCCCGATGTGGGACTTGATCCCAGGACCCTGGGATCATAACCTGAACTGAAGGTGGACGTTTAACCAACTGAGCCACTAAGTGCCCGACACTTCCAATTTTAGACATGGCTTAGAAGGAAGCCTTTTCCACGGTTAGGAGTTTCACTCTGATTGACCCAGCTGAGCTCACGTGCCCTATGTGAAAACCAATCAGAAAAGCCAGGGAATGTGAAACGTGGGCTGTCTTTGATGGGGTGGCGCGCTCTGCCCAGTGCTGGGAGAACAGCCAACCCTACCCCGAGTGATGGGCAGGATGATTCCCCAGAGGGAAATTGGGTACAAAAGAAGAGGAAATGGATGTTGGACGTGAAAGGACAGTAAAAGTGCTTTACTTTCTGTTTTGGACATGCCTAATTATTTGAAACACCTAAATAGAAAGGACTTTGTAAATTACTTGAAATGTAAAATTGAAGGGCACTGGGGTGGCCCAGTCAGTGGAGCAATCGGACTCTTGATTTCAGCTTAGGTCATGATTTCAAGGTCTGATTGACCCCACGTGGGGCTCCAGAGAGCCTCTCTTTCTCTCCCTCTCTCTCAAATAAATAAATCTTTAAAAAAAAAAAAAAAAAGAAAGAAATCTGAAATTGAGACCTAGGTAGAATGAACTACACATACAGTTTAATCCAGGCTGTGTGAATAAGAGATTTCCTTCCTTTTTCTGACTCCCCAAATCAGAGAAGATTGAAGGGGTAAAGAAAGAATTCCTGGGGTGCCTGGGTGGCTCAGTCAGTTAAGGGTGGGACTCTTGATTTCAGTTCAGGTCATGATCACAGGGTCAGGAAATCAAGCCTACTGTGGAGCTCAGCGCTGCATATGGAGCCTGCTTAAGATTCTCTCTGTCCCTCTGCCCCTCCCCTTAAAAAAAGAAAGAATTCCTTTGGGGGCCTCTGGCTGCCTCAGTCCATGGAACCTGCAGCTCTTGATCTCAAGGTGGTGAGTTCAAGCCCCACGCTGGGTGCAGAGATGGCTTAAATAAACTTAAAAGAAAAAAAGAATTCCTTGTAGGAGTCCCTTTTGATAACGTGGCTTTTGTCCCTTGCATGTCCTTTCTAATAGGTCTTTGTCTGAAAGGTTTATAAAGTAAAGAACATATTACAGAGACATGGCTGAGAAACATGAAATAGGTCATATATGGTTTTTGGAGATTATGCCGCAAACCTCACACTCCCATAGCCTTTTTTCAGACTCAATCAATAAGGGCTGCTAAGTTGGGTGGCACAACTCGGGGAACCAGCTTTCACTGAGAATTCAGAGAACAGGAAAACAGTGCCCTCTGAAATTGTGCAATCGACCATCACTGGATTCCGAAATTCTCCTTCGCATAAGAAAAATCTTTACCTGGCCACAGAGAGTCTGGCTGACTGTGGTCTGAACTCTATTTCCACAGTCTGGTACATCCAAAAGTCATCATACGTTTATAAAATGCCTGATATTACTTCAGGCACTTACTGACTATATTCCACTTATTTTTGGATCTTAATTACTACATCCTCTTGATATTTCCTGCCCCTCGACTCCACTCCTTCTGAGTCTGCCATCTTGATTCTGCCCCTATGACTTTCTATGACAATTTTACTTAAACCAAGCATCCTCTGAGTTTAAGAACTTTATTGAAGATTCAGGGTTGTCACCAAGGAAGAATTACATCACATACCAAACAGCAAACAATTTGATAAAAAATCTCCATTAGATTTTTCTGTTTTCCCCACAAATTCCTCTTTATAAGCCCAAAGCTGCTAGTTAGACTCCTTTCCGTAAATCTTTTCCTAAATCTTTCCTGTTGTAATCCTTCTCTAGTACCTTCTACCTAGACTCTCTTTATACCAGAACCATGCTGTCCTGATTATCATTGCATTAACATAACTTTTGAAATGGAGTCATGTAAACCTTCCAACTTTGTTCTTCTTTTCAATATTGTTTTGACTATTCTAGATTCTTTGGATTTCTATTTTTGGTTTACCAACTTCTACTCAAAAACAAACAAACATGAGAAATAACATCTTAAGATCAAGTTTCCAACCCATGAGCACAGTATATATCTATTTATTTAGTTCCTTTGAAACATCTTTCAGCAGCATTTTGTTGTTTTCGGTGTTCAGGTCAGACATATATTTTGTTAAATTTAACCCTACATATTTCATATTTTATGTTGTTATTAATGGTGTTTTTGAATTTTTAGTTCCAATTATTCATAGCTATCATAAAGATATAGAATTGATTTTTATATCTTAATCTTGAATTCTGTAACCTTGCTAAATAGGATGCAAAATGGTACAATCACTATGGAAACAGTCTGGTAGTTTCTTAGAGTTAAATATATACTTACCTTGTGACCTAGAAGTTTCACTTTTAGGAAGTGGAAACATGTCCTCACAAAGAGAGGTATGCAAATGTTCATAATAGCCAAAACTGGAAACAACCCAAATGTCCATCAGCAGGTGAGTGAATGGATAAGCAGACTGTAATACATTCACCCATTAGAAAGAACAGTCCTCAGCAATAAGAAGGAACTAACTACCAATACATGTAGCAAGGTGGATAAATCCCATGGATGAACTACAAACTGCCAGTGTTTGCCTAGCACGAGAGTTAGGAGGAAGAATGACTAGGAAGGGGCACAAGGGAACATTTTGGAAAGAGGCCATGCAAGTTCTGTGTCTTCAAAATGGCAGTGACTACATCGTTGTTTACATTAGTGAAAACTCACTAAATCTTGCGTCAGAATGAATCCCCCTATTGTATGGACATTTTACCTCTTTACTGAGAAACCAAAATTATGCAAGCTATCTTTTAGAAAGCAAGAAGCACGCATACACCAAGAAACAACTGAATTTCAAGAACAAAGCAAACAGAATAGAAGAGACATTTTCTTAAATTTCACTAGATTGTTAGCCTCTAAACACAATGCTGTCCAACAGAACTTTCTGCCCTATCCAATACAGTAGTCACTAGATACATATGGCCATTGAGCAATTTAAATGTGGTCGGTACGACTGAGAAGCTGAATTTTACATTTTATTTTGTTTTAATTTAAATTTAAACAGCCGTATGTGGCTAGAGGCTCCACTGGGAAACAGCAGTGAGGACAGGGACTTCATCTCCTTTATCTCTAGCTTATTACCTAATCGTGGCCCTTGCCATAGCTGCTTAATAAAGGGAAAAGAAAGAATTTTAAAAAGATCCAAATAACCCAATATATGCTGTAGTTGTCTCAAGGAATACCGTCGACATGACACCATACTCGGTCCCCTTGATTCCTCTTCCGTTAAAGTGGAGCTTTTTCCTCACTACAGACTTCACACTGTCCTTCTGAAGCCGAAACCAGAAAAGGCAACAAGAGGACCTAACAAATTGCAAAGCATTGTGAACATGGAACGTCCTGGAAATACGACAAGCCTCAAATGAGACAGTGCAAGTGAGCAAACTACTTAACGTTCTACTGCAAGGCATTGTACGAATGGAAGGTGCTGGATGCATTAGCCATGGGATGGCCGCACCTGGCGCCATCACACGATTTCAAACGTTAGGATCAAGAGGGCTGTCCTCCTAGAGCCACGGTTAGAGACAATGCATAGATGCCTTGGTTTCATTTTAGCTTTGACATGCTAATACTAAAATCTCCGAGGAGTTCAAACCACCTGCGCCTCATAAACCTTTCGATTTGCATACACACGTGTGACCTTTCCTATCCCGGGGCCACTCTACCAGTATTGATCGCTCATTTGCAAGGGAGCACGCTTTGCGACTGCACAGGAAGTGAGCGCCTGGGAGGCAGCCCGGTGGCCTGCAAGGATAAAAGAGGTGGCGCTCCCCACCGGCCAACGAAAGAGAAGGCGCAGTGAATTACTGTCCCGGGCGGATCCAGGAACAGAACCTGAAGTCCTCGTTTGCACTTTCCGCGGTTCAAAAGTTGTTCTGCTATCTCCAGTAACGGCTCGCTCCTCCCTCCGCGGCTGTCTTTTGTCTTTGAAAGCCGGAGAGCGACAATGGATTATTATCTGTGCACGCAGGTGTTGTTGAAGAGACCAATTTGTGAACAATGGCCCTTCCCACGTTGTCCAAACATAAAGATTGCTCCGCAGCTGTTATTTGCAGAACCTGTCACCGTTCGCCGCGCTGCCGCTGAGCCCGCCAGCTGTCCCGGAGCGCGCAGCGCGGGGCACCGCCCACCGCTGACAGCACCGCCCGCCCCCCCCCGCCCCCCCCGCGCGCCGCTGCCCACCGACCGCGCCACGTGCCCCGGGGGCCCAGCTCGGCTCTGGATCCCGCCATGCTCGTCCCTTCCCCCAGGGCCGGCCGAGGTTCCAAAGCTCGCTGGGATCCTCTCTTCCCGCTCGTCTTTGTCTGGGCAGGAAAGCAGAATGGAAGGACAGAGTTACCCCAGGAGCCCCATAGCACAAGAGTTTCAAGAACAAATATTCATGTGGACATTATTTGAAAGACGGCACTTGCAGATCTGTTTGCCCTGTAAGATCTAGGTGAAATTGCCTTGATCACAGCAATTGTACAGCCTCAGGTCCAAAGACCTCCCTCAGAATCGTGCTAACTCCCAGCGGGGCTTGTGTCCTCCGTCCTAAATCTTCATTCTTGTTTGGTTCCTTTCTTGTTTGGTTCTTGTTTGGTTCCTCCAACAACCCTAAAGCAAAATGCAGCCCTTTCACTGGTTCCCAAAATAAAGCTGCTGGCATGAAGCAGTTTCTGAGAGATTTCACTAAAAACAAGGAGGGGTTTTCCACAAGAAGGGTCACATCTTGATGGGCATTTCAGCCATTGTCCTACCCCCTTCCTATGGCCACATCCCTTCTGTTTCAAGCTGGAGAGCTCCAGATTCCTCTCCCTCTATGGTGCACACAGCACCTCACCCATCTCCCGGCCCTTCCCCCAGACTTCACTACCCAGCTCCTACCCAGGACCTTCCAAGGGGCAGGGCTCCCTCTCCCTCAAGGAAGAAGCCCTGTTTTCTTCCTGGTACAAAGACCTTCAGTTCCCGCTGGTCTCCTGCTGGCGTCAGCATGTCTGCTGGGCTGCCAGTTTCTCTAAAAGTTCACTGGCCTCCTGCACTGTTTTTTCATGTCAGGACAATTCACATAGAGTGGATGGTGAGCTACCCAAGGAACAGGATTTCCTAATAGCTTTCAGCCCTGAACTTCCAACAATGATCTTAAAATCATCAATCACTGACTCTTGCAGGAGGAGATTGATATAGTCCTACAGACTGAATTCAAACTGTCTAGGCTCTTCTAAGTCCAAGACAGGTGACTTCAGTCTTCAAGTCTATCCATGAATCCGTGTGCCCATTTCAAGATTATAGATATGAGCATATAGTCTTTCTTAGGTTACAATACTGTCCATACCTTATGGTAAAGAATATTTTGAGTCTAAGCTGAAGATAATTCCTAAATGTATTCAGACACCAATTTCTAAGACCTCTGTCATCCTCAAGTATGGAGCTGTAAAATAAATTGAATAGTCTCAGACCTCTTTTTAACCCCATTTTATGCTAATGATAATGCACTCTAAAATGACCAGTCATGTCCTTTATGGAGTAACCTTAGGCCTACTTTCCTAATTTGTAGTGAAATAAATAAAAATGTATGTTAAAAGCATGAAATACTCTATAATTCCTTCTCCCTGTCTTTTACCCAAGAAAGGAGAAAAAGACCAATCAAAAAGCAATTTGTTTTTAATCCTGGTCTTAGCTAACATCTCCTGGTTTGTTTTGGAATACTGTTGAGTCTAAAGGAAAAGGAAAGCAAATTTGAAAGAAAATTCAAATCAGCTTTCCAGAAAGAACACAGAGAAATTCAAGAGATACCCATTCTGCCAGACTTTTTTTTTTTTTAAGATTTTATTTATTTGACAGAGAGAGAGAGATCACAAGCAGGCAGAGAGGCAGGTGGGGGGAGGCGGAGGGGGGTCCCAGGGGAGGGAAGCAGGCTCCCCGCCGAGCAGAGAGCCCAATGCAGGACTCCATCCCAGGATCCTGGGACCATGACCTGAGCTTAAGGCAGAGGCCTAACCCACTGAGCCACCCAGGCGCCCCTTTCTGCCAGACTCTTGAGCATGATGTCCACCAGCCCTGAATTCCCTAACACCCAAACGTCAATGTGGATTCACACAGGAGAGGCGACGGGGCTTCCCGAATGGAAAGCAAAACTCATCTGGTGCCAGCTGGTCCACTCCTTGATGGCATTCGACTGCTTGGCACGACACCCAGCCCGCGCCTGCCCTAACCTTCTAGGGTGAGGAAGAGGCTGCCGCCCAGGCGTGGTCTCCCAGGCAGGCTTGTCCTGTCACTGCCGCCTGGGGAGGAGAGCCGTTTTCTGCCTGTTAGCAAGCTCAGTGGAAGAAGCAAACCACTTACCTCAGCACTAGTGCTTTCCCCAGCACTATGGCTGGGGAAATACAAACTGGGCGCCACACACAAATTTATCTTCGGGAACCTGTGAAAGACCTCTGGGGGATGAAAAATAAATCTCCACACGTATTTACTCATAATGATTTCTAACTGGCCTGTCTAGATCCAAGCCCAGCATTTCATTAAACAGGCTCATTCAGTGGCCACCGAACTGTGTAAATACATTCTAAATAAGGGCACAGATCCTCTTTCCAGGGTGGATGGAGGTGTAACGTTTGAGGGCCTGACCTCCGTCTCCCTCCTCTGAGGACCCAGGAAGTGAAGAGTGAGCTGAAGGATTTTATTTTCTCTGTCAATAGAGTCATTTGGGGAGGGACTTCCATTTTGAAGGAGTAAATGCTTTTTTTTTTTTTAACTATTTGGGAAAAACATATTTGAAAGAAAGGGAAAAGGCCTTTGTGAAGGGTTTAGTATACTTCATGCCCACCCTCGATCTACCCGAGGAGGGCACGAGCATTAGCAAATCCGAGAACATTCACTGAACATGATTTAAAAAATGAATTGCACAAGGCCCGTTGGACTTGAGTTTGACTGCAAGAAGAAGGCAGGACCTCAGAACACTGGCCCACACCAAGCGCCTCAGGGGACGCTGAGGAAGTGCTGGCTCTCGCACAAGGCTCCAGCACGTGCCGGCACACGCGTGCGCACGCACACCCACAAACACGCTCAGTCCACACAAGGACTTGACGTAAAGAAAGCAGGGAGATCGCTCTCCAGGCTAAACATTCTCCCCTGTTATTAGTCACCTTTCCCTCCTCCGCCAGCTCTTCCTCTCTTCCTGGCAGCCGGGCCAGCCAGTGACTCAGGAAGGCAGCAGGAGGAGAAGCTAGTTCACCGCCATGGCTTAAAAAAAAAAAATTCTTTGGCCCTCTTGAGTATAATTAACTCATAAACTAACCAGTCCCCTGGGGAGAAAAGAAGGGGGCTGAGCAAGATACAGGTGTGGGTCTGGGGCAAGGTGGGAGGGGTGGGGCATTCGGACAATAGCTAAGGGAGAGCTATAGCCCCTGTTCTCATGAAGATGGCTTGTGTACACCAGGCGCTAACACGGGATAGCCTCCACATGCTTCTCTACCAGCCTGCCTGGGAACTCCTCTGTGCTCAGTGAAGCCCCAGGGCATTGATGAGACCAAGTCCCTTTAGCACTGCATATTCCCTACCAGAGGAAGAAGTCAGCAGCCTCTAGTCATCTGGTCCTTGGAATATAACAGGATCTCCCGGAGGAAGGGACAGTTGGGAACAATAGCATGAAACAGACCTGAGCCAACAGTGAGAGCTGAGTACCAGGACACGCTAAGATCAGATAGAAGAAAAACAATGCCAAACCCCGATGTCCCCGAGATGAAAAGAAATGCCCCTGAATATGAGGGGTCCCTTCTCTGAGTATGAAAGCTAATCTGGTCATCTCGGGAGATCAGGGGTCCAGAGGAAAGCTGACCTGGCCACATCTGACTGGGTTTGGTGGTAACAACAGCAACCGTCTGCCCTCTTTTTTCTTTGGGCACGAGGCAAAGTATCTCCGCCCTCCGTTCTCGCTCAGAGAGCCGGCAGCAGCTTGTTCCATGCTAACCCCTCAATGATCACATCATGGGAAGACTTCACAGTGTTTGCCACGCTGACCCCGGCCCGTCCCTCCCTGTCCCAGCTGGCTGCTCACACCAGCCACGATGACGTGATCGCAGCCACACAGCTCCAAAAGTGAAATGTTAGGGAGGATAACACCCTAAGGCCCTCATCACTCAGTCACATGCTCCCCAGCTTTCATGTCCCAGCGACAGACTTATTACCCACATCCCAGTGCTTCTGGCTCCTTGTTGGGCCCAACTACAAAGGAATGAGTTATATCTGCAGCACTATCTTGCCTCCTTGGCACATGGAGACAATGATGTATGGAGTTCTTGGGAGACTCTCCCTCCTTGAGAGAGAACTCAGCACACACCACCCCTGTGGGATGGCTCACCAGCCAGCTGACTCCCCAGGGCAGTGGTGGGCGTAGGGGCAAGGCTGGCCCCAGCTGCCAGGTCGAGGACAGCAGACCCAATGAGACAGAAGGCCACTGTGCGGGCCCTGCCCCCTCCTGCTGCCCAAATCCCCAGGCAGCCCCAGCCTCTTTGGCCCAGGGTCTATGGTCCAGCCCCCAAAACAAGCCTCCCCCATCCTTACATGTAATCAGTTGCATTAAAATATCACTGGAACTTTCTCGGAATGCCCTTTCTAAAAGCCTATCAGTCCCATTAAGCCTGCCCTTTACCCATGCATTCTCTATTGCAATACATACATCACTGCATTCTGATACGTGTCTAATTAGCTAGATAATCTTAATAAAGAAGCTTTCAACTAAATCCTGGAACTTTCAAATGTCTTCTGTCCGGTTTTGTGTGTTCTTACAGAGCCAGTGTTCTAAGAATCTTGGTGGCTTCTCTGCAGGGAGAGGTTGCCCATGCTTGGAGGCTCAGACACTTCTCCTCATTTGGCTCAGTAATGGCTCCCAAGACCACACAGGGGCCTGGGCTGTGGACTGACTGAGGGTGGGGGGGGGGGAGGGAATATGGACAAGCTGTCTGAAGCTGACTCTGCAGTGCTAACACACAGTGTTTACTTAAGTTTAATGTTGCTGTAAAGAGGTTTAGAGTGGGAACTCATGAAATTGTGGGGAACCCCCAATCCCACCCCATGTTGGAGCTGGAGCTGATCCACCCAAGTGTAGCCATTGATTATGGTGCCAAGGAACCCCAGAGTCCTTCTAGAAGGACCCTCAGAAGGCAGCCAGCTGCTTTCTGCTGTCAAAAAGGAAGCAAGGTAGGGGCGCCTGGGTGGCTCAGTGGGTTGAGCCGCTGCCTTCGGCTCAGGTCATGATCTCAGGTCCTGGGATCGAGCCCCACATCGGGCTCTCTGCTCTGCGGGGAGCCTGCTTCCTCCTCTCTGCTTGCTTGTGATCTATGTCTGTCAAATAAATAAATAAAATCTTTAAAAAAAAAAAAAAAAGGAAGCAAGGTAAAACATCCCCTTTCCATCGCTTCCCAGCCTTTTGGCTAAGATCAAGCAAAGACATCCCCTTTCCGTGACACGGGGCAATCATGGCACCCTGACAATCATGGATGGCATGGGGTAGGCTGAACTGTGTGGATGTGGCAATAAGCACTGTGATTAAGTTAGCTCTTGGCAAATGACACACTCTCTGAAAGCCTTGACTATACCATCTCATTGAACCTTCTCACAACTTCGTGAGGTAAAAATGTCACAATCAATCCCACTTTAGAGATGAAATAACAGAGACCATGTCCCTGGATCCGTCCACAACGAAGACCAAGTGCCAGGCTTTGAGCACAGGTCTATCAAACTATCAAGATTTCCCTGTTGCAACCGCCTGTCATACCTCCCAATTACACTCTCTTCACACTGGATTTCTGATTTCATTCTTTGTTATCAGCTCTTCAGCCAAGACATTTCGGTACCACCCCTTGGCAGGAAACACGGGAGTCGTTTCCTGGGTTAGTAATGGAGGACAAACAGCTCACCAGTGGATGGGATGAGGCCAGGCCTGGCATATAGACAACTGGCCACAGCCAGCAGAGTGGGTCTTCTAGAAGGAAAGGCTGGTTTGAGAAGGGGAGATTTTCTTAGTCTGATTAGGAAGGAAAGCAGGGTACTCTTAATCGGGCCCCTTTCTGCTACTTAGCAGACTTCTTGGGGAGGGGACTGCTTGCTGTCACTCTGTCATCACAGGTCACCACAAAAACCCACCAGGAAATGAACGCAGCAATCTTCCTAGCGGGTGCTACCTCCCTGCAGCCCAGGTCACCAGGCCCCATAGAGCTAGGATTGCCAGATTACACCCCCCACACACACACAAAACAAGTTAAATGTGAATTTCAGATAAGCAAAAGAATAATTTATTTTAGAATAAGAATTCACAAATGTTGCATGGGATGTGCACTAAAAATATTGTTTATTTGAAAGGAAAAGTGAGTTGGGAGAAATCGGAGGGGAGACAAACCATGAGAGACTGCGGACTCTGAGAAACAAACTGAGGGTTTTCGAGGGGAGGAGGATGGGGGGATGGGTGAGCCTGGTGGTGGGTATTAAGGAGGGCACAGATTGCATGGAGCACTGGGTGTTATACGTAAACAATGAATCTTGGAACATTGCATCAAAAAACTACTGATGTACTGTATGGTGACTAACATAACAATTTAAAAAAATTGTTTATCTGAAATTTCCATTCAACTTTTTGTATGTTACAAATACAAAAGGCCCTATATTTTACCTGGCAACCCTACACAGGCTCCCAATATAGCACTAATCTTTGCAAAAATAAGTGTGCTAAGAAAGGGCGGAAACTATCACACAGATGGTCATTGGAATGTAACCAAGCCATGAAGGCCCAGAGAATCCTTACTGCACCACTCCAGGAGCCCTCCCCCTGCCTCCAGGAGGGGCCTGAACAAAGCAGTTCTGATCCCTCAATAGCCCAAGAAAGGTAAACAGAGTCGCTGCCACTTTGGTCTCTCTGGTTGTAAATACACAGCTCCCCTCTCCTCACGTCCTATTCACGAGGAAGTGCCTATGTAATGCTCTCTTCAGCTGGGAGACAGGGAAGCCCCTTCCCTTGCCCATCCACAGCCCATTTTTAACAAGGCGACCCAGATCACCCCAGCTGGAACTCCTCTTTCACAAAGATTTGCTTGAGGGAGCAGATGGGAAGAATGGCAGTTTCATGGCCAGAAAAAAATTACACTGGATGCCAAAGCAAGTCCACACTCGTAAACACCAGCGCTGTGGGGAGATTGTGTTTTTCAAGTGCAAGCATGTTGCTGACATCTACATGCCATTTCAAAACAAGATTCTGAAAGTGCCACAGGTGGGTTTCGCTGGCAATTCTTCACTGGGATTTGCCCCCTTTTGCTCTGCTCTACAAAGAAGCAGCTCAAAGTTACTACCTCACCTTCTTTGGAAAGCCTTTTCCGTTCTCCCTGAGCAACCTAGGGCCCACTAGAGGCTACCTACAGGAGTGTAGCCTCCCTGTTCCTGAAGCCAAAGTTCTATATGGCCTCTCCTTCCCGGCTCTTATCTCTAAATCATATGCACCACAGCCCCCACCAAAGGCAACACCTGGTTTTGCAAGAACTTAGGGCCAAAAGCCTGAATGTGGCTTCCTCTGGACAAGACAACCCCACCCCCCGCCGCCGCCCACCACAACCCCCCCCCCGCCCCCGTCCCCACGCACGCCCGAGAGCACACACACAGCACACACACACAGACTAGTCACAGCTGTGAATGGGATTCTCAGAACAGGGAACCGGTCCCGCAGAGTCGCCCAATGAGAATATACAGGAGGTTTCATTCAGAAAAATATATTAAGAATATGTCATTTTATATTTGGAAAACCATTGTTTTTGCGACAGAAACACAGAAAGGAAAGTGCAAACATTTCTTAAATTTACAGAAATCAATCTTTCATATTTGGCAGGAACGATAATAGCTAATACTGGAGTGCTGCCTAACAGCAGACATTATGCTAAGTACTTTACATACATTAGTTTGTTTACTCCTCAGCTATCCCATGAAATAGCGCTACTATCATCCCTTTGGCCAAGTGGGGAGATAAAGGCACATCCCATGATGAAATGCCTGCGACTTTAATCTACTGGGATCTGACCAGAATCCAGCCCTTCACCACCACTCTGCACCATGTCCCAGGACAGGAAGCACAGGGAGCCAAACAAGGGTTTAGCGATGGCCTCAGCCACCACTGGCTTCCTGTCCTGCCACAGGGACCTGAGACATACTGGGAATTAGGAAAGACAACCATAAAATCAAAATTATTACCCTGACATTTCCAACAGTCTGGTAGACTCTACAGATGCAGGAGAGGATCAATAGACTAACACTAATAAAATTATATGCTGATGCGGCGCTTTCTTCTGACACCCTTGCCAAGGAAGAAAACCTTGCAAGGGAAGTCCAGGAAAAATCAAGTTTGACTGAAAATCTTCAGCCACTGGAAGAAATCTGTATGTAACAGTATTGTTTTTTGTGCCTCGAAAGAAGTAGATACTAGCCCATGTTGTTCAGCTGAATTGGGATAACATTATGAAGGACATTTTTTTTAAAGATTTTATTTATTTATTTGAGAGAGAATGAATGAGAGAGAGCATGAGAGAGGAGAAGGTCAGAGGAAGAAGCAGACTCCCCAAGGAGCCAGGAGCCCGATGCGGGACTCGATCCTGGAAGTCTGGGATTATGACCTGAGCCGAAGGCAGCCACTCAACCAACTGAGCCACCCAGGTGCCCATGAAGGACATTTTTTTTCTCCATCCCTACCCTCAGCCTTTAAGGGGAGCCTAACAATGTCATTCATTCACTAGGCAGGCATTAATAGAGTTCTGCCATGATGAGGTGTCCTGGGGCACAATGGCTGGGTGTGACAGCAGTCCCCAGCTGAAGCCAGCACCACTCCTATAATTGAGAACATTAAATTTTATTGAAGAAATCTATATACTTTTTAAAGACAAATGTGTGGGTGTTAGCTTTCTACTGATGTGTAACAAATCACCACAGCCGATTTTCTCACAGCTCTGTAGGTTAGAAGTCTGGGCACAGAGTGCTTGGGTTCTCTGCCCAGATCTCATTGGGCTGAAGTCAAGGTGTAAGCCTGGGCTGGGGTCCGGTGGGGGGGGGGTCATCTGAGGCCCAGGGTCCTCTTCCAAACTCATCCAAGTTGTTGGCAGAATCTGTTTCCTTGCAGTTTTAAGACTGAGATCCCCGAGTTCCTCCATGACAGTCAGCCAGGCTTCTCTCAGCCCCTGAAGACCTCCTCCACTCCTCGCCATATGGCTCCCAACTTTAAGCCATCAAGGGTATGTCTTTTGCTTTAAATATCTGATGTCATCCTCTGTTTCAAAAGGACATGAGCTAATTAGGCTCAGTTCGCCAGGATAATCTCCCTTTTCTCATCTCACATAACATAATCATGTATCTCATTATATTCATAGTTTCTGCCCATGTTCAAGGAGATTAGACAAGTGTGTGGGTCATTGGGGACCTTCTTAGACTTCTACCAGCTAGGGGCACCTGGGTGGCTCAGTGGGTTAAAGCCTCTGCCTTCAGCTCAGGTCATGATCTCAGGGTCCTGGGATCAAGCCCCGCATCGGGCTCTCTGCTCCGCAAGCAGGGAGCCTCCTTCTCCATCTCTCTCTCTGCCTGCCTCTCTGCCTACTGATCTCTATCAAATAAGTAAATAAAATCTTTAAAAAAAAAAAAGAATTCTACCAGCTATAATATGCAAGCATTTATGTAAAAATAGTATTTTCTCAACCACATCGACAGTGGTCTTCTCTGGGGTTGTTGGGACATAGGGGGAAGCAAGGGTGCTTAACATACTATAGTAGTCAAAGTAGAAATGTCCTGGACAAATTAACCATAGGACCCCCACTGAGAAACACTAAATTAAATGAAACAGAAAGAACCTTAAAATTTGATGGAATGCCACAGCCTTCTTTGAGTAACAAAAGGTCCATTAAAGACACATAGTTCCTCCTTCGTACTTACTGATAGATTCCTCCCAATCAGGCCAAAGAGAGAAAACCAATGGAAGGAAGCTAAGTGCTCAGCCACATAATGATGGAAGTCCAGTGACTCCCTAAAGCAGAACTAAAGAAGGAATATTTATTTTCTTAATGTAATCTCAGATTTAATTCTTTATCACCTTCACCCTCAGTTAATGTCTGGCATTGGAAGATGCTTAAATTTAACAGGTCACCAAAGGCAGGGACCAGACTGACTAGTATTCTTGATGGGGCTGGACTAAAGGAAAACTTGATCTGGAGATCACCTCTCTGATTTAGCACACTGCTGTGGGGGTTGGGGGACAGGGACAGGTTATCCTGGACATGGAGGTCTTTCCTGTGGAAGGAAACAGATTTGAGAAGCAGGGAGCAGGGGAGCAAGGTCCTTCCTACCTGGAGTTTATCAGGCATTGAGCAGGGTCTTGAAGGATGGGTAGCTTTGGATTTTGGAGAGAATTAACATTTGCTGAGTTATTTATATTCAAACCATGGCATTTCACCAAAGAGGAACATATGTGGAACGGAAGTGTTTCTTAAGAGCATGAGAGAGAAATACCCAAGGTAGCCAGAGAGATACCCAAGGTAGCCAGTGGTCTAAAGGTTCCTGAAAGAGAAGCCCAGGATGTTGGCTTTTCTACCCCCCATATATTTCCAGGAAGAAAATGTGTCTTCACAGGCGAAGAGGTGGGAGCAGCCCCTCATGACATGATGGGTGGAAAGCAAGTTCTGTTTACCCAATTTTTTATCTATTTATCTATAACCAGCCAGGGGTTCACAGAAAGAGAGAAGCCATTGGCCCTATGCTTGCCAATATATTAGCTCATTAAATAGGTGGGTTAATCTTCCTTTCGCATTTTGAAGGAAATGTTACAATATTTAGAGGAATATTAGCTATTTAGTCTCTTGCAAAAAGAACAATTTTGTAATGTCCCAAGGCGATCTGAATTGGATAAGGAGACTGGAGGAAATTTCGTGAAATGAGAGCAGTTTTCCTTAAGTGAGCAGCCTTAGCAGAAAGAGGGTAAATGTTTCTCCCATGTCTGGTTCATAGTTATATCCAGTGTCCATTTTCACAAAGAGAGCATACACTCCCCACCATCCCTCACACAATCTTGGCCTCGAATCCTCTGTTACAACCGACAAACTAGATCTTACTGCAGCTTGGGAATGGAGCTTTGGTTCTTGCTTTTTTTTTTTTTTTTAATATATCGTCACTTTGGTGTAACTGATTTGGGTCAGGTGTGTGCCATTATTCAGTGGAAATTGATGAGTAAGGATGACAGCTGTGCGAACGAATGGGAAAATTTCTGATACACCAAGTTTAAGAAAAAGAATAATATATGTGCAATGGTGTTACACCTCAAATATTGTGAGTAGCCAGTAGGACTTGATGTACTGTATGTATTTCCAATAAGGTTTGTTATATCAGTCAAACCATATAAAAAGAGTGATATGCAATTTGAAACAAGACCCAAGGTTTAGCAGAATATGATGAGATCAAACAATAACTTAGAAAAGGAGGCCTGGGAAAAACAGACTCTTTTGATTCCGTTTCTAGAATTATCTATGCAGAATCCAGGCCAGCTTTTTGTAAAATCCTACGAAAGCTTAAGTCATGATGAAGGACTGGCTGGCAGGCCTCTAACATAGCCTAGAGAAATGTATTATGATTCAGGAATATTAAAGAAATGGACTACTCAGCAAGAATACCATAGCTTTCCCATAAATTAGAAAACTCAGCATGTTCAAGGCTATTATGGAAAGCCCAGAGCAAAATAAAAGAGAGTAACTCCTCATACTGTTGGGCTTACAGATACCCTCCTCCTTCCAAACAAAGGCAGATGAAAAAAGAAAATTCATTTTTCATTTGTACTTTGGCCCTGGAGCAAACATTGATATGGTTTGCTTCAACCCCGCCTTCCCATGTCATGTTGGGTGGTGATGAAGAGAGGAGGAGGGGCAGCGCTGGGGCTCAGAGAGAGACTGAGTAGGGGACAAAGGATGACAGCAGCTAGCAGAGCAGGAACAGGGGGACCAACTGTCCTGTTCGCCCAACACTGGGAGGTTTCTTGGGACTGGAGACTTTGGGTGCTAAAAGTAGGAGAGGCCCAGGCCAACTGGGATGACTGGTCACCCAGCAGCAATGCAGAAAGCTGAGCAGGCCAAGACTTTACCAGCCCACGCTGTCTGGAGAAGCAGGGCTGTTGTACTTGGCTTGGTCCCACAGGCATCTATATGGAACATAGTTTGTCTCCCAGGTTCTGTGGAAGAGCACAACCCACACAAACACACGGACATGGACAAACACACCACATGGACAAACACACACGCACACACATGCACACACATACACACGGTGCATATATTCACTATAAATATATTTACATTCTAGAACATAAGAGAGTAAGTTATGGGGTTTATACAGGTAAAGGAAAGTCTCCCATGCCATTCAGAGACAATCACTTTTAATTCCTGGGTAAACTTCCTGCTTTACCATGGTCTTCAACCTTGGAAACATATTGGAATAACCTAGGAAGTATTTCACAAATAGTGAAGCTCAGGACAAACCCCCAGAGACTCTGATTTCATTGGTCTGGCAAGGTCAAATTTGGTAGGTCTGATCTCATTTCATTGATCTGGCATCAGTATTTTTTAATAACACACCCACATAGACACATACACACAAACACACATGCACATGTGTTTGTGTCGTACCCGGGATGCTATTTTCTTTTCTGCTTTTTTCACTCAAGTGTATATGGTGTTGGGGTGCCTGGGTGGTTCAGTGGGTTAAAGCCTCTGCCTTCAACTCGGGTCATGATCCCAAGATCCTGGGATCAAGCCCCACATCGGGCTCTCTCCTCAGCGGGGAGTCTGCTTCTCTCCCTCTCTCTGCCTGCCTCTGCCTACTTGTGATCTCTGTCAAATAAATAAATAAAATCTTTTTTTAAAAAAAGGAGTATATGGTGAATGGCTTCCCATGTCCATAAATCAATTTTGCAACACCGTAGGTGGTGGCATCGTATTCCAATGTATGACTTAATTTATTTAACAAAATTTTATAGTTGCACATTTTTACTGTCTCCAAATTTTGCTCTCTCATCTGTACTGGGAATAATAATTAAAATTCTAGACTCTGAATTGAATGGCTTTGGTTCAAGTCCCAGGCACTGCCCTCTTAATTGCAAGTGGCTTCAAACAAGTCCTTTAACCTCTCTGAGCCTCACATTCCTCCCCTGTTAAATGAGGGTATAGTGGCACCTACCATTTAAATGAGAAAATATATATATAACACCAACCACAAGATTTAAAAGCATTAAGAAATATGGGGCTCCTGGGTGGCTCAGTCAGTTAAGGGTCCTATTCTCGATTTCAGCTCAGGTCATCATGTCAGAGTTGTGAGATCGAGCCCCACGTTGGGCTCCAAGCTCAGTGTGGTGTCTGCTTTAGATTCTCTCTCCCTCTGCCCCTCCCCCTGCTCCTGCTCATTCATTCACACTCTCTCTCTCTCTCTCAAATTCACACACAAAAAAAGCATTAGTGATTATATAACTATTAATATTTGCCCACTTCTCAAATTACTTCTTTAGGATAAACACCCAGAAGTTCAATTTGAGTCTAACAGTATGCACATTTTTGAGGCTTGTGATACAATTACCAAACCACTCTCCCGCAAAAGGGTAAATTGAGAGTATCATGCAATTACCAGTGTTGATGCTAAGAGGAAAAGGTGACTTCACCAATTTTTTTCAACCCTTACTCATGTTGTACCAATTTCATGTCTTAAGTTGTTTATACTTTTTTAAAAATATTTTATTTATTTATTTGACAGACAGAGATCACAAGTAGTCAGAGAGGCAGGCAGAGAGAGAGAGGGAAGCAGGCTCCATGCTAAGCAGAGATCCCGATGTGGGGCTCGATCCCAGGACCCTGGGGTCATGACCTGAGCCAAAGGCAGAGGCTTTAACCCACTGAGCCACCCAGGCGCCCCAAGTTGATTATACTCATAAAGCAATTTACTTTTGATGCATAACACAGTAGGATAATCAGGAAAATTTGAAAATTAAGCATAACATTCCCTTAAGAACTGTATTGAAAAAGATAATATCTGTAATTTATTTGTAACTTATTTCCTAACTGCATGCATGGCAAAAAAAAAAAAAATGAGTTCACACACATACACAAAAATGACACAAAATAGCAAAAATAAACATTTAAAGAAAAAAATCTTGATATTTGAACAAGAGAGTATGAGATATACTGGAAGGCTATGAGATAGTCGTTAATTTCAGCTCTGAGCTTCCTGGCAACAAAAGTAAACATTTTCCCATTACAAAATAAAAGGGAGGCATGTAAGTTCATCTAGAAATAGATGTCTTCCTGTTACTAAATTCTAAGAAGAATTACCATGCATTTCCTTATGTAAAAGCCACGAAGTAACATAACAAACAATATAGTTTGCCCTAAACTTGCTGAAGATGTAAAATTTTTCACAGGACTACTTCTCATACAGAACCTTAAGAGAAGGCAAGGACATAAGATCTGGTTGTATACCAGTAAAGACAGACTTTTGGTTCTAAAATACAACATATGTTGTTTTTGGTGATTCCAACTTTGGTGTTTCTCAAGTGTGAGTTCAATCACGGAGTGATTAGTGTTGTTTAACACTGTTTAATGCTATCTCTTATTTTCCCCACTTTTGAACACAGTAAGTTTGCACTTTTCTGTCTCCTAAAATTAGGTAAAACCATCTGACATTCTGTAGCCTATGAAATGTGAACTTCAGTAATATGCGGAACTTCCAGGGGGAAGCTTCAAATACCAGGGCCCATTTTGTCACAATAGAATCCTGCTGTGGTTATTAAAGGTGACCAACAGATTCTTAGATGTGCCACCTAAAGTGTAGGCAACCAAAGAAAAAAATAGATAAATTAGACTTCATAAAAATTAAAAGATTCTGGGCATCAAAAAACACTACCCAAAAAGTGGTAAGACGACCCACAGAATGGGAGGAAATGTTCAATCACATATCTGATAAAGGTCTAGTGTCCAGAATAAATAAAGAATCCTTATAGCTCAACATTAAGAAGACAACCCAGTTAAAAAATAGAGGATTTGAACAGACATTTCTCCAAAGGAGATAAGCGAATGGCCAGTAAGCACATGAAAAGATGCCCAACATCGTTAGTCATCACAAATCAAAACTGCTTCCTACAGGGATGCCCAGGTGGTACAGTTGGTTAAGCATCTGACTCTTGGTTTTAGCTCAGGTCATGGTCTCAAGAGACCTGGGATCTAGCCTTGTGTTGGGTTCCACACTCAGTGGGGAGCCTGCTTCTCCATCTCCCTCTGCTGCTCTCCCTGCTTGTGTTCTCTCTATGTCAAATAAATAAATAAAATATTTAAAAAAAAAAAAAAAAGAATGCTAAGGTCAAAATGAAGCCTCAGCTAGCCTGGGTCCCTGAGTGACCTCAAATTAGCAAAACCCCCTCAACTTCTTTTGAGTTATATAACTTTTTTTTTTATATTGTTGCATAAGTTTGTCTATCCTTACTGATACAAAACACAAATTCCTTTTAAAAGGAGTAAATTTGTATAGACCCAAAGTTCATATAACTTACATTCATTATTATGTCACTTATATGCAAATATAAATTTCAGCCTAAGGTTCTTGGGTTTGTATATGCGAACAACAATAAAGCCAAAACAAGCTTACAAAGTAACACAAATCTACAAGATCAATGAAATTGGAGTTAGCAGCATGAAGTCAACTTGGGAGGTGATGCTGTTTGCTGGGACTGAATCACAGTGACCGCTAGGGCACAGGTCCCACGTGTCTGACATGCAGATAGTGTCATCCTATGTGACAGCTCAGTTGTCCATCACGCTTCTAGGTTCAAATTCCCACAACAATACACTGAGTACAGATGCATCTCATGAACTTGTAGCAAAAGAATTCTGTTCAATACATATGAAAACTAATGCAGACACAAAATTATGGACAAAGAAAGGGTATGGCAGTATTTGTTTCTAAACTGATCATTTAGGCTACTTAGGACATATTTATATTAGCTTTTTTTTTTTTTTTTGGATTTTTGTCAAAAACCAACATTTCATCTCTTATTCTTTTAGAAAAATCTCATCCCCCCAAGCATATTCTTGAAGACCTATGGCTCTCAGTTCAAGAAACACTGCTGTAGGATAGACTACTGGTTTTTTAATTTGACTATGCGTCAGAATCACCAGGAAGGGCTTGTTAAAACACCCATTTATCAGTTTCCAATTCAGTAAGTTGGGGTTGGGGTCTAAGATTTTTACATTTCTAACAATTTCCTAAGTGATATCGGTACTGGTGCTCTTAGGTCACTCTCTGCGGACCACTGCCCTCTATCCAATATTAGTTGACATCGTGATATCATTCAGTTCAAGACAGATTTCCCTGGACCAGACAGCAATCAACTCAAAAATACACTCTCCTCTGATGCGGGAAGATCAGTATCCTGTTTGGCTGATTGGAAAGAGAAACTTCAGCTTTGATCACCAAACAATTAGGTTGAAAAGTAGCCTTCGATAATGAAAACTGTGATGGTTAATTTTGTGTGCTAATTTGACTAAAGCCACAGGATGCCCAGATATTTAGCCACGCATTATTCTAGGTGTTTCTGTGAGGGTATTTCTGGATGAGATTACCATTTAAATAAGTGGACTATTAAAGCAGGTTGGCCAGGGGTGCCTTGGTGGCTGAGTGGTTAAAGCCTCTGCCTTCAGCTCAGGTCATGATTCCAGGGTCCTAGGATAGAGCCCTGCATCGGGCTCCCTGCTCAGCAGGGAGCCTGCTTCCCTTCCTCTCTCTCTGCCTGCCTCTCTGCCTACTTGTGATCTCTGTCAAATAAATAAATAAAATCTAAAAATAAATAAATAAAGCAGGTTGGCCTTCCTAATGCAGGTGGGCCTCATCTAATCAGTTGAAGGCCTGCATTAAAAACAAAAGGCTGACCCTCCCCCCAAGTAAGGAGGAACTCCCACTCAACTACCTTGAGATGGGACATGATTTTTTCCCCTGCCTTTGGACCCATACTAAAACATCCACTCTCTGATCTCAAGCCTGCTGACATTCAAACTAGAGCTATACCATTTCCTGGGTCTCTAGCTTGCTGATTATCATAATCACATGAGGCAATTCCTTAAGATAAATCTCTTTATCTATGTATATCCTATTGGTTTGGATTCTCTGGAGAACCCTGACTAATATAAAAACTAATGAGCCTTTCTTGGATTTTCACACAGACCAAGTGCAGAGGTAGAACAGGGAAATTCTCATTAATAAACCTCCATGATCCATCCACCTCCAGTCAAAGGTTTCTATAGCAACCTGAGTTCCAAAGCAAGGCTCAGGCCGCATTTTCGCAAACTACAGCTAGCTGAGTGGAAATCAGTAACCCCTTGTGATCAACCAAGAAAATGAGGAATTATAATAAAAGACCAGCATCTGTGCCTGAGTTGAATTAATTCACCAAGATTTAGGACTATAGAACACAGGGCACACACGCCTACCTACCACAGAGATCACCTAATTGCTTGAGGTCAAAGTAACATTTTCACACCATTACCACTGTTTCATGCATGAAAATATTTCTTTCCTTCCCTTTTCTTAATTCACCTAAACTCTTTCTGAGAGGCCACTTAGCATTGTGTTAACAGTGTAAGTGAGCTCTGCAGTCTTGCTTTCTGAATGTCAATCTCATCATTTTGTAGCTGTGATGACCTTGAACAAGTCATCTGTACGAGCTTGAGTTTACTCATCTGCTCACTAGGAATAAGAATTCTAACCTCTTATTAGTCAGGATCTAATCAATGAAATGAACTAGTTATAAGTATTTACAATAGAAAGAGTGTAATCCAGGGAATCCTTTCCACAGATGATGGGGGTTCTGGCAGAGAGGAAACCACTATCTGTCCTGGGGAGGAAGACAAGGCAGGAGATGAAATGATGGAAGTCCAAGGTCATCTGAGGAAACTGGGTCTCTGAGGGCTTGTCTGGCAGTTGCTGTCAGAGCAGCCACCTGAGGCAGAGACAGGGGTAGGGAGGGGAATTCTCTGGGATTCTTCTTCCCTCACCTCTCAGTCCTGCCCGTGCCTTCCACCAGACACACTACCCACTCACGGCCTGGGACACATGCCCTACAAACTGGCTCCTGTGGCTCACAGCAGGGCTACATCTGGAGGCCACGGGCACATGGCCAGCACAAGCCTGCAAGGATCAAGTGACAACACATGTGATGTCCCTGGTCTGCTGGAGATGACAGGGTTCCTTAAGTTGTATATTTTAAACTGGGGTTCTTGTGCCTCACCAGCTTTTTCCTCACCCCTTCAACAAATTTTCCACTCTTCAGTTTCTCATTGTCCTCCTACTCTCTTATCACCCAGTTCTTCCCTCCTACTTCCTCGCCCACTCTCAACAGCAGACAGCAAGTTGGCCGGCCTCCCAAGGAGACTATAGACACAAAGAAATCCGAGGGATGGTGGTTTCACAGTTTAGCCACCAGATCCAAAGATGTCCTCCTCCTCTCAGACTCTGAATCCCCTGCCTCCACATGCCAGGTCTCAAAGGCACAAACAAGGTGACAGGACACATTGGCCCCTTATCCTGAACTTCTCCCTACCCATCGCCAATGACCACGGTAGACTGTGCAGTTCACGAATCAACTCCTTCAAACACTCCCGCGCAACCTACTTACCTGAAGAAGGAGAAGATTGGCCCCTATCGTCCTATGATATTACTGTGGTTTCCATTTGCGTAAGGCTGGATTCTCATGTGTTCCCTGCCTACCTGTGTTAGCCAAAGAGAAAAGTCCCCAAATTCTCAAGAACTGGTACAGAGAGGTTTTCTGTTTCCTGAAGAAACACTTAAGAACAAAAGACCCTGAGGCTTATCCTAGGAGCAGCACAGAATATAACATGCTCAAATCCAACCCTTCTTATAAATTAATTATTCATCAATTCACATAATTCACAATTATGAAGGGAAATTAGGGCAAGAAAAGTAATTCCATTGCATAAGGTCTATATGAGCTTATGGACCTATGTCTGTCTTTACCATGTTCAACCCCCCACACATTTTTCGAGCACATCTCTTCCCTGGCGGGGTATAAAGGACTCACTCCTCTGGCATCTTTAACTGGAACCCAGTCCATCCAGCTTGACCAACACATACCAGTTTAAGTCCAGCTAGCGAGAAGCTGGCCAGAAATTCAACTTTTGCTTTGTACAGGTTTGATACAAGTCAGGGCAGGGTTTTAGGCATTTAACTAGTCCTGCTCCATCTGTAGTGCTGCTGGTTTTGGAACCAGCAGCATCGGCATCACTCTCTGTTAGAAATGCAAATGCTCAGGCCCCACCCTCACCCCAGCCCCCTGAAAGCAGAAAGTGCTGGGTGGGACTCTCAGCCCTCTAGGTGATTTTGATGTAGGTGAGATGGAGAACCATCATGCTAGGGGGAATATGATATAAAACCGACAGATTCAAGAGAAACACGTCATTGGTCTTTTTTCTAATGACCTGAATTTAAATTTAAATCCCAGATCTCCCCATAATCTGATATCTATAAGCTTTCTCATGCCTATTTTATTCTGTACTATTGTCCGGGGAAGACTTTTATTATTACAAGAAGGAAATTTCAAGCAAGAATACAATGGAAGTTAGAATGCTTCTACTATTGTCCTCTCAAAATGAACCAACTCCCCCGGACCAGACTGTCATTTTAGGTTGGGCAGAGAGGAGGGCCATATACCTTTTCTAAGCATGTCACGCTTTTGCTAGTAAATGCTCCTTTCCTGTAATTGGGTGAACGTGCACAGACACCCTTCTGTACCCACCAAGAAATAGCAGGTCTTGACATGGGAATGGAGCCATATTTCCTTGCTCTCTTTTCAACCTCATAAAAGCTCTTCATCCTTTCCAAGTAGAGGGGAGTTTTGGCAAAGATTTCTCCACGGTGACAAAAAGCACTTTCTCTCCACTCTTTTGTTGTGCTGTTAAGTTTGAAGCCCTTTTGCCCAGAGAACAATACGCTACAGTTACTTTATGTTGCTGCTCTCCACTGCGCTTCCTCGACCCTCTCACGCTCACAGGCCGCCATTTTAGCATCAGAGAACCCGCAGCTGCCGTGAATCTAAGTTTAATGTAAGTCAGGCCTGTGAGTGCTCTTACTCCAACTCTTGGCGGATTGCTCTGAGGGGTTTAATTTAAAGTAAGCAACGGGGCACCCCAGTTAGAAGGCCAGCGAGCAGGAAATGGACTCCCACATCAATAGAATGCTAACTACCCTGGCAGGCACACAACCCAAAAACTAATTGGGGAAATTTAGGAAGTCAGAGAAGATGAATAAATAGAGAAGAACCAACCAATTTCCTTTTTTCATTTTTATAAAGACCGTGACTGTAGGCTGTAATCTTCTTCTCATCACTAATGAAATGGAGGAAAGGGGGAGTCTAAAGTATGTGGTGGTGTTCAGTAACCCATAACTAAACACACGGGTGACATCAAAACCATACATCTCAACTGGAAATACAATGAAGGGCCTAGAAATTTGCTGTGTTTTTCTTTTTTTTAATGCAACTTTCAAAAAAAAAAAAACAAACAAAACAACTCTAAGAAGAAAACCTCCTTTAATACTAAACCAGAAATATATGATGTATTTTTAAGCATTGTTACACAAAACATTGTTACACAAAACCAGCTCTCTCTAGAGCCTCAAGTAAAGTAAAGATTTGCTGGGTAACTTGATAATTAGATCATTCTAGACAGTCAATCTAGGCAAATCATGTCCCAAAGTTAATGCTTCTCCTTGTAATTATCTTATGTCTACCCACAACCATCAAATTAACCAAATAACCACCGAGTCTCCAGTAGGATGCGCAGACAAGCCGCAGAGCCTCTACGAGGGCTTCTCCTCCTTCTGCTCCGTCTCCTTCCTTCATGTATTACTATTTGCTGTTCTGTCCTTTCCCCTTCAGAAGTGACTTGGGCTACTTGGAGAAGATGGGCTACAGGGGCCAACCATTTACAGAAGGATTTATTGGCAATCTTACAAGCCTACATTTTGTTTTCATCGATGCTCACCTCTAACAGCTTCCGGAGTTCTACCAAAGAGGCTCACTTTGAAAGTGGACGGAGAACCCCAAATGGCTGACAGGTGCAGGTCTAGCATTTCATGGTTTTCAACATGCTGGCTCCTACTGTGTTTGTTCCATCCCACTCCTGTAAGGTGGAGGTTTTACATGCATGAAAACTACCTTCTCAAGGGACTTTCCCAAGGTCAAAGGGCTCATAAAATCAAGGGTGCCCTAGAACTCAGGTCTCCTGCTCTGGAATGCTCTGAGATGGGATGGGGCTGGGGTGTATTTCCAGGAGTCAAATACCAAGGAAGGTATAATTTTGATTCCCCGAACTGAGGGTAGAATACAGAAGAACCACTGCCCCGGGGTAGATGTGGACAGGTGTTTCTGAGCTTGGCTTCTGTATTTGTGAGTTTTATGTCTCTAAACTACTATAGCTTTCTAACCATGGCTTTGACACCTTCCACCCCTGCCTTCTCAATCCCAATAAGAATGAGAAGATGAGGTTTCTGGCCCTCCAGGTACAACTAAAAAGGATGACAGTTGAAGAACTTCTCAGAGCCCCCCTGAAAATATGTATACTAAATTCCAGCATTTGGGGGGTATGAGATTTATTTTATTTCAGAAAATCCAGACCAAACACACTTTGTTATGTATGATGTCCCAGAATCGAGAAAATTTCTGAATACTCCCTTCAAAATGCCTGGAGACAGGAGTCCAGTAAGTTAAGGAGGAGATTTAGCTTTAATGAGACTAAAGTCTTATTGGGTACCATCTTAGCTGGCTTTCACAGATTGGGGGATTGTTCCAGAGCTGCAAGTTCAAAACCTCCAAAGTCAGCTTAACCATAGGTAATTAGGCTCCAGGGAAACTATTCATTCTACCCAAAGTCTGTCAGCACTGATTTTTAATTAAGAGCTGATTTACTGAATCAAACTGAGTAAAACCTTTCCTATGACTCGACACTTGCATGTTCTAACGAGGATATCCCACCTCTATTCAGAGGTTTTTGCAGTGAGACTGGCATTATTGAAAAAAGGTAGACATTTGAGAATATCATGGCAAGTTTTACGTGTGAAATAAGGGTGGGGTGGCTTTAATGCTGGCAGCGAACAGAAAGGAAGTGACTCTAAAATGTCAAGTAGTTGACAGCTCAAGGAGAGAAATTTCTCAGTACGCATGCAGTAAGGGCCAGGGTAAAGTAACGGTTTTATCCAGGACAAAAGAAACAGGATACTTAAGGGCAAACTGAGGACCAGCTACAGAGAGCATCCCTTAAAGATGTAGAAATAAGGAAACCAGTCAAGAGGCATTGCCCCTGATCACGTGGTGAAGAGGGGGTAGCTGGAACTCGTACCAGTACCCCTTTGTAGCTAGTACTCCTTTGTGTCATCGAGAATGCATTTCATGGTAAGAAACAGAAAATAAACTCACACTGGCCGAAAACAATGAAACTGATTTATTGGCTCTTAACACTGGAAGTCAGAGTTGGATTTGATTTAGTGACTTAAGTATATTACCAAGGATCCAAGTTCTGTCCTTCTTTCTGATCTGCTACTCTGAGGAGCTCAGCTGGGGCTGTCGACCAGAGTACAAACACGGGGCCTCGCCACATGCCTCGGACTTCTCCTACCGGGTCTGAGATCCAAGAGGGAGCAATCCCATATTGAATATTCAAAGGGACCCAGAGGGAAGCTGCAAGGTGCCTTATGACTCAGCCTTAGAAATCTCAGAATGTCATTTCTATGCATTCTACTGGTCACACAAGGCACCAAGGCCAACCCAGAGTTAAGGGAGAGGGGAATAAACTCCACTTCTTAGAAAGAAGAATAATATATGTGTATAGGAAGGAAAGAACCCTTGGAGACGCACCACCACAAGGCAAAATGGCCAAGCACCATAGAGACAGCTGCCTATGCAGAAACCTCTAATTAGCCACCACGGCCAGCATGCTGAAGACCACACTCTTGGCCTCTGAGACCCTCTGCCTGACCCAACTGACTTTTCCAGGCTCTTCTTCCATTATTCTCAGCCACTTGTTTTTGCCTAAATCAACCCTGTGTTTTTCCACTTCTATGCTTTTGTTGCAAAGGCCCTTCTTTCCAACCAAATCTTGTCCCTTGAAGGTTCAACTCAAATCCCTCCTGCCCCTGACCTGACTGCCCCACTCTCAGATGATTTCCAACCTCCCTGAACTCATGCCACACCACCAACCAGGCCCTTCTCATGGAGTAGTTCATGGAGTGATGTACCATCAGTCAGCACAGCACCAGGAGAAAGAATGGATAAGGAAGGACAGGCTTTTGCTCGTTATTCTCTTGGTTTAACTTTTCACAAACAACATTTAAAAAAAAATAAAAACAATAGGTTTTAGGGGTGCATGGGTGGCTCAGTGGGTTAAGCCTCTGCCTTCAGCTCAGGTCATGATCTCAGGGTCCTGGGATCAAGCCCCACATCGGGCTCTCTGCTCAGCAGGGAGTCTGCTTCCCCACCCCCACCAGCATCTCTACCTACTTGTGATTTCTCTCTCTGTCAAATAAATAAATAAAATCTTTTTTTATTAGATTTTGTTTATTTGACAAACAAAGATCACAAGTAAGCAGAGAGGCAGGCGGAGAGAGAGAAGGAAGCAGGCTCCCCGCTGAGCAGAGAGCCTGATGCAGGGCTTGATCCCAGGACCCTGAGATCATGACCTGAGCCGAAGGCAGAGGCTTTAACCCACTGAGCCACCCAGGTGCCCCTAAATAAATAAAATCTTAAAAAAAATATATGTTTTAAGCAAGGACTAGTAGAAATAGATTAGAAAGATTAATGAGGGCTAGAATAACCTCCAAAGTATCATTAAAAAAAAAAGTTTACTCTGACAATACTAGAAACAAACAAACAAAAAGACCCGTTCTAGACAGTTAATATCTGTCTAGATATTAACTCATGGCTGTAACCTCTGTTAATGTTGCACTTCTCAGCATGTTATCATTTTTACACTCCAGCATTTTCCCTGAGACTGTTCAGCAAGTGTGAGGAATGGTGTCAAGAGGGTTGGAAACTGAGCGCTGCTCCAGGCACAGCCTGTGGTCTACACAAAGCATTGGACAATTGAAGCACAAAATCAGAAGTCATCCCTAACCCGGACCTCACCATCTTTTATGAGTGTGGAAAGAAGGTCAGATATGAATCATACCAAGGCCACTTCCCTCGTTAGGCTATTTCACAATGGACCATCTTGAAAACTGCCATCCCAGAAGAAAAAATCTGCTCTTTCCCTGACTCTGTTTTGTTTTGTTTTGTTTTAAGATTTTATTTATTTATTTGACAGACAGAGATCACAAGTAGGCAGAGAAACAGGCAGAGAGAGAGGAGGAAGCAGGCTCCCCGCTAAGCAGAGAGTCCGATGCGGGCCTCCATCCCAGGACCCTGGGACCATGACCTGAGCCGAAGGCAGAGGCTTTAACCCACTGAGCCACCCAGGTGCCCCCCGACTCTGTTTTATACAACACAAACTCTCTATATATATTCTTCTGCTACCTCAGCCTTTACTCAGCTTTGGCTCCCTTGAGTTAAAAAACGGCCAAGCGAAGACACAGGGAAGCAGTGTCCATAAGGAGGTCCTTCAAGGCTTCCTCCAGTTTTCAGAGAGGAGGCACAGCACATTCGTAACTAAGGAAAAGATCTCTGATTTATCATGACCTGGAAAAAGGAAGCTCACAGTCTCCTCAGGATTAACAACTCTCCCTGAGAATGCATCTCTCCTTTTAACCCAAATCCATCTTGGTGGTTCTACGGGTGGTCTGGTCTGCCTTCATGAGCTGGGCTGAAGAAGGTGCTGTGATGACCCATGTTACTTCTCCCATGAATCTTTTGGAGAAAGAAGATGGGAGATGACCCCATCCTTGCCTTTGAAAGGTAGCATGAGACATAACGGTGAGCAGAGACACTCTTCATGTATGTAAATGAAGAAGATGGGTGCTACCCCTGGAAAGAGAATTAGGGAAAAAAAAAAAAAGAATGAAAGGAAGTCCCTGAATATTTCCCTCGGTCTCTATCTTAAGCAGGTATTCCTACAGTCAATAGTGTGGGAGATACAAGGTCTCTCATACTAATTATCCCCACACAAGATGCCACCTGGGACATCCAAGTGCAATGACAGACCCCCCACAAATCTCCCAATTAGGGAACAGGAAGAGGGAGAGGAGTGGATTAGCATAGCTGGCTATGTCAATGTACTTTTTTTTTTTTTTAAAGATTTTATTTATTTATTTGACAGAGAGAGACACAGCAAGAGAGGGAATGCAAGCAGGGGGAGAGGTGGAGGGAGAGGCAGGCTTCCCGCTGAGTAGGGAGCCCGATGTGGGGCTCAATCCCAGGACCCTGGGATCATGAGCTGAAGGCAGACACTTAACCACTGAGCCACCCAGATGCCCCTATGTCAACGTTCTACACCGTCTTCAACTATCTAAATCAATCCTTCCCGTTGGTGTAGAAAGGGAGATAGCGGAGAGCTATAGAACATTCTAGAGTAGAAACACTTAGTTATAAAAATGGATCAGAGCTTCATGTCAGGGCACTGATAAGGCCACGCTGCTGCCATGCACCAACCTCCACACCGCAGCCCCCTCGCACATGTTTACGGAGGTGGGAGGCTCAGGGACAGGGGTGCTGTGATGAGTCAAACAGCTGCCATCCAAGTGCACGGCTATTATATGGTTGTCTAGACTTTCACCCCTTGAGTTATGATGAAACAGATGGATACAACACACAGAATTCCCTCACCAACAAATCCCTCTCCAAGAACTTGGCTTGCGAAAACACTTCCTAGGATGAGAAACTGTATCAGTGGGGGCTAGTGAGGCCAAGTGATTTTGCAAGCTACTGTGAAAACAAAGTCACCTGTGGCTCCTGACAACTGCATGGCTTTCTAACCCCGTGCCACCTGGGACTCATTGAAAATGGGACTTTTGAGCAAAATCTTCAAGGAAGTGAGGGCAATGAGCTACAGGGGCAGCTGGGTGAACAGCTTTCCAGACAAAAAGAATGGCCTCACTAAGGGATCATAAGAGGATTTCTCTTTCCCGCATTCTGGAATTTTACCCCTGTGGGCAATATCAGAGGCCGGGCTGAACCAGAGACAGGGAGGCCAGAGCAGCCAACACTGGTGAGGGGAGCCCCACATTAACCTTTAAGGCCTTTGGGATGACAGGGAAACAGAGACTTGGTAGTTCTAGGGGCTTAGACTCATTCCCCTTTCATGCTCACGTCCCCCCACCCCCCGAGTGGGCGCATCTCCTCCCCCAGCCCAGACCTTCCCCTTGGTCCCTACTCAAAGATCCCACTTTCTGCCGGACATCTCCACATATCCCAAATGGAACTTCACATCTTTCCCACAAAGCCTTTTCTTTTCCTCCTAGGTTCAGAAGTCTACCCTGTTACCTAAGCCAGAGACCTGGGGATCATATTTGTCTCTTCTCTTTCCCTCATTGCCTGTACCCAAAAAGATACACTGTCCTAGTAATTCAACTTGCATTTCCAGAATCCCTCCTCGTCTCTATTTCCCCTGCCATTATCTTCCATCAGACAATGATCACATTCTCACGAGTCCCTAGCCTGGCCAAAATGGTCTTTTTTTTTTTTTTTTTAAGATTTTATTTATTTATTTGACAGACAGAGATCACAAGTAGGCAGAGAGGCAGGCAGAGAGAGAGAGAGGAGGATGCAGGCTCCCTGCTGAGCAGAGAGCCCTATGCGGGACTCTATCCCAGGACCCTGGGATCATGACCTGAGCTGAAGGCAGAGGCTTTAACCCATTGAGCCACCCAGGCGCCCCCAAAATGGTCTTTCTAAAACCAAATCTGACCTTCTCACTCCCTTCCCTAACAATCCTCAGTGGCTTTCCATAGTACAAAGCCCCGACTCCCTAGAATGTACAGAAGTCCCCACACACACACTCCCAGACATAGCCTCTGCCTGCCCCCAGCCTCACCTGTGGCCTTTCTCCCCATCAACCTTGTGCCAGCATCCCCGCCATACCATTTGTTGTGGTCCCATGAAATGGCCATGCGCTCCATTCTCTGCATCCTTTGCGTGTGCTGAATACCCTTCCCATCCTTCTCCACTTATTCTCCAAGACTGCTGGGAATCACCTCTTTTTTTTTTTTATTTTAAAGATTTTATTTATTTATTTATTTGACAGACAGAGATTATAAGTAGGCAGAGAGGCAGGCAGAGAGAGGAGGAAGCAGGCTCCCCGCTGAGCAGGGAGACCTGTGCAGGGCTCAGTCCCAGGACCCTGAGATCATGACCTGAGCTGAAGGCAGAGGCTTAACCCACTGAGCCACCGAGGTGCCCCATGGGACATCACCTCTTGTGGGAGGACCTCCTGACCTCCCTGGGAGTCTGTTAGTGCCAGCCCTCTTTGTACTCTATCAAGCACTGTGATTTTCCCCCACCTACACTCATAACCTTGAATTATAACAGTTACTCTCTCCCTCACAAATCTTCTAACTTATTTAAGGCAAGAGCTATTTATTCCTGTTTGTCAAACAAATGGGAACCATCGCAGAGCCACATTTTTAAAATTTAGAATGGAAGGATTCTTGGCCCACAGGAAAACCCAAGAGTTTTGTTTGGTATGGACAGGGCAGCTGCCCAAACCTCACACTGGAGAAGTCACACTAGAAATGTAGAAGGGAGACCCAAAGCACATCAGTTCTAGGGAGCAAGACCGGAAGAGACTGTAATTCAATTACAGCAGCAAACCCCATACATGCAGGAAGATCTTCACTGTTTATTGCACACAGAGCAAGTTTTTCTACTCAAAACTTTCTTTTTTTTTTTTTCTTAAAGAATTTTACTTATTTATTTGACAGAGAGATACAGCAAGAGCAGGAACACAAGCAGGCAGAGTGAGAGAGGGAGAAGCAGGCTTCCCACTGAGCAGGGAGCCTGATCCAGGGCTCCATCCCAGGACCCCAGGATCCTGACCTGAGCTGAAAGCAGATGTCTAATGACTGAGCCACCCAGGCACCCCTCTACTTAAAACTTTCAAAAATCAGAGGTAAGATGTAGTTCTCAAGAAGCAGAGGAATGCTGACCTCTTGATTACACAGGAACAGAATGATGTCTGCTTTCATAAATTAGGTTTTTGTGAAAATAAGTACATTTTCGTTGCCTAGAATCAAGAACCTTGGCTGATAGACTAAATAATGTTTATCGAGTGTCTTCTATGGGTCAGACATTGTGCTGAGCCCCACACATGCATCATCTCATTTAAAGAGTATCTTAGTCATAGGCCAACCATGGCTGCATTGTATGCCTTTCCTTGGATCTTAACAAAACATCCTTTCCTTATATACTTCCATGACCCAGGACACCTCTAGTCCCAACTTCCAGCAACTACTTGCAGCTTAAACCAAACCAAACAGTGCCCTAAATCAATGTTCTGTGGTGTTTTGGGTAAGCAAAACAGAGAACTCAGAAGGAATGCTAAAAAAACCCAAAGTTACATTTCAATTTCAAAAGGAAAAAAATTAAGACAAACCTTACCCCATTGCAAAATAAGCTTCAGGAACTCAAACAGTATTGGAGCAAAGGAAATAAACCAAGATTTCTTTTGGAAACATGTTCTGATAAGTCACTTTCATGTGAAAGGGGGGGGCAATTTCTTTTGGGGGCCTATGAAGGATAGCTGAAAGAATTTATTGCAGGGAACAAAAATTTATCTTGATCTAATGAATAATTTTTTTCTAATTGGTCTTTTTACCCTTCTATTGGTCAATTTTCTGTTTTCAAAATGAAGAATTTCTTCCAGATGGTTGCCTGGCGGTTAAGAACCTGATGGATGTGGGACCATATACACTGTCCCTTGATACTCATCTCCCACGGGACACGCTTTCTTTCCTTTTCCCAGCAAGAAAGCTGAATCTGTAGTAAGCCCCCGCCCCACTCTTGTGGCTGTTCTTAGGATCAAGTGGGCCTCAAGGTTCAATGTATGACCTTGAAACAGAGGCATTGCCTATGTGTGTAGCCCACCAGCTGATGTGGGAATTAAATGCATAAGTTGCAATTCAAGGATCCTAGAAAATCAACTGTATATTCATCAGCATGCTACAGATTATACCAGCCTAGATAAAACAAGTATTCCTAAAGCAATTAACTAGCCTGCTGCTATCTATTATAGAGCAGCATTTCAAACCTGGAGGATCAACTCAGGTGTGCTAATTGATTTTATAGACAAACTAGACCCTTGGAAGAACGTTCATATTCAGTTTTAACTTCTGTCCTCCAGGAGATCAACCCTGACCCTCACAGGCTCAGGGAGGCATCCTTCTGAACTGCCCCATGTGCATATTTCTACCACTGGGCTGACCTCATTGTTTCACAGTTCTCTTTGTGTATCTGTCTGTTCCTAAACTCAGACATCAAATCCATGAGGGCAAGAGACTGCTGGCAAATCCTCACGGCTGCACACAAGATAGTGTTGCTGTACGGCATGTAAGCACTGGATTTGGGTGGAAGATATGGAGAAAATAGCAAACAGATGGGGAAAAATTACCCCCATAAATGGACTCAAGTCAAACTTAAAAGATTAAGGACTTTTCAGAAGATGGCAGTGATTTCTAAATGGGTTTATTTATTGTCAGATAAAAATCGACAAGTACCAAAGAATTAACATAAACTTATGGATGGCAAGCTTCCATTTGAGAGCATTGAATCCATTTCCTGTAACCTAATAGTTGGCCATCACAGCTAGACTTCAGCGGGTAAATACCACTCTGTTCTATACATAGCTGATGATCTCTGAAGTTAGAGGTGAAGGTGGAGACTCAAATGTTCAAGGGTGGCATCTACTGGCAGGATATCATACTGCAGCTCAGTTCTATTAGACCTTTAAAAAATGACAACCGAAACAGTAATGTGCGTTTTAGAGTTTTCTGGTCCCCAACATCTAAACCTTCTTCCTATTTTGGTGGAATCCTACATTATAAGAGGCCCCAACCTCTACTTGAGGCTGAACTAGACAAACCCTCCCTGACCTTGGGCCCAGCTGATTTAGACTAAATCATATCGGTGATTTTGAATCTTAAGTAAGAGATTCAAGTAAGAGAAGAAGGAATGGGTAGCTTAGGTTTATAGCAATGGCAGAATCCAGAGGGAACAGAATGTCCTAATAATCTTATATCTGCTGCTGGCCTTCCTTAATTCCTGCCTATTTTCAGCATCTGCTTTTCCAAACTCCCTTTCTGTGAACAATCCAACATCTTCCCAACAAATTCTTTCTCCACTTAAGAGAGCCAGAGTATGTTTCTGTTGCTTAGAATCAAGAATCCTGACTGATAGACAATAACAATTCCTGAGTGCCTTCTCTGTTCAGGAATTGTGCTCGACCCACACACTCACATGATCACATTTAGTCCTGCTAAATGAAGTGAAGTAAGATTAAAGGAGGAAATAGGGGCAAAAAGACTAATTAAGTTGCCCAAGTCAAACATCTAGTTTGGCAGAGCCAGGATACAAAATCAGCCAGTTTGACACTAGAACTAATGCTCTTAATCATTCCATTACCTCAGGAAGGAAAAAATTCTGGGGCTTTTGAAAGTATGAAATTGGAAAATGAGATTTGCAAAGAGTCCTACAGTCTATGGGCCTTTGTGAGCTAACAAATCGGGGAGAGAAATCCTGCAAAGCGGTAAGGAAAATGAGTTTGGAGACCATCTTGCCATGAGGTTAATGATGCTTATGTGTTCTTCATTTTCAGGTTAACTCCTTGTAAAGTTTTCAATTTCGTATTTATAAATGTGTATTCTTTTCCTTAAGGATGACCCCTCAAAATAGTAGAAGCTTCAGATTCTACAAAACCTGGATCTGTCCCTGGATGAAACTAGGACTTTATCAGATGAGAGACTCACTTGCTAGCTCCAGATTTGGAGAAAAAGCAGAGACGCTCAAACCCACCAGAATATGGAAAACAGCAGAGGCAACCTTCAAAACCACTCCTACTCTCCTGTGCCCCAGAGGAGGAAAAGGAAGAAGTAGAAGTTAGTCCTCAACACCACAGATAGGGTTCAGTGCACATTTAGGAACCTACAGGTCCCCAGAAAGTTGGCTTGTTTCTTACTCAACAAGAGGAAAGACAAGACATGGGGATGCAGCCAGCAGGTACGACAGCAGCCAGGAATGGGTGTGAGTCCTCCGGGTCTCGGGCTCAGACAGTCATCTGGCCCTCTTCTTATGCAAAAAGCTGGATGCGATCTCAGCTCTCAAGAAGGGGAGACAGCCAAGCTTCATTAGGGAGACCAGGAAGATCCTGTCTTCATTTAAAATGCTGATATTTTTGTCATGGTGGGCCTTTGGCATCAAATTTTATTTTTTTAAATCGTATTAAAGTTGCGTTTATCTTGATTACCAAGTTTTTTTGGTGCTCCCTTACATTTTGTGCCCAAGGTGAGTGAGTGCCTCCCTCACTTTACCCACACCATGGTCCTGACGAGGCCTAGAGAATCACCAGCTGTGCAAAGGCTGGGGTCTCCCCAAAACATCAGTAACTCATTCGGTCCCTCACCTATGTTTCCAAGATAGCACTGCCTCCTAAATTCAGTCTGCTGCTCTGTAATCCAGATGTACCCGCCAGCTTTGTATCTAAGTCTTAAAGCCTTTCTACTTGAGGGGAAAGGTAAAGAAACCAAATATCATTACTAAGTAATACAGTTTGGAAGTTTCTTGGCCCCAGGGCAGGATTGTCCTACCAAGACAAACAAGCTTTATTAGGCCAATTGTTCTTCACCGGAGCTGAACATTAAAATCAGTTAGGGAGTTTTATAAAAATGCTAGAGCCAGAGTCCTACTTTCAGAGATTCTGATTTTACTGATCTGAAGCGATACCCAGGCAGGATTTTTTAAAGAATTTTATTAAGGGAAGAAAAAGAAGAATTTTATTAAGATACACTTTACATACCATAAAATTCACCCATTGGAAGTTCAATAATTTTTTAGTAAATATATACAATTGGGTGACCACTTCTATAATCCCATGTAGACCCTTCTCTTCACCCTCAAAAACTCCCCAGTCAGTTCCAGTTTGTAGTCAGTCTCTGTTCTCATCCCAGCCCCTGGCACCACTGATCTGCCTCCAGTCTCTACAGATTTCAAGCACCTGTATTTTTTTTTTTTTTTTTTTTTTTTTTTTTTTACAAAACTTCTGAAGTGTTTCTAGGATACAGACATGGAGATATCAATGATACTAGATACCAGAGAGCTAACCTCTCTCCTTAATCCTGCCTCGCAAAATTCAAACATTTTCTGTTTGCATTTTTCCTTCTGGAAAAATAACTCTCTGATTTTGTGTCAAAAAGTCTTGGGCAAATGAAACAAGTTTTGTGACAAACAGCTTGTAGCCAACTTTACTGAAATACTAATAAATGAAAGATGCCTGCATGTATATCTACACCCCTAATAAGTATAAAATGCCACATTTCTATACCAGTCTAGGATACACAGTTCCTTTGTTTTGTGGTAAAATGAAAAACCTATTGTGTTATCTTCAAAGTCATATTCGTTGCTTAAAAATTAACAAAGAAACATTTACCTCAGACTGAAAAATTATAAGATTACAAAACTACTGTCTTTTAAGTGTTCAAAGATTCCTCAGGGGGGAAGGTTCTAGAGATGTGCTAAGTATCTTTATTATTACATTGCACAAACATAGATATGATAACACACTAGTACATGCAGGAGAATTGTAAAGAAAAGTCACTGACTGACTAGTTATCACATGGAGCTGATGTCCTTCTGTCATTTCAGGCATGCAGGACAAGCAAGCACTTGTAAAGGGTTGAGCCTGAGGAACAGGAATGAACTTGAAAGAATTCACAGAAATGCCAGCCCCAGAGGTCTGTAAATGCATGGGAGTAAACCACAGCCAGAGGCTCCTGGATGAGTCAATGCTTTTCAACACAAGCCATACTTCTCCCTCCTTTGGCCAGAACAGTGAACCGCAGACAGCAGCAGCTATCAACACAACCAGTTCGTGGGAAATGTTATGGGGTGCAGCTGGAACGTGACCCCACCCAGACCGCTCCCTAAAGTTGAAAAGCTTTAAAACAGTGCCTCCAGCCAAGGAGGTACTATCTCCAGTTGGGCCACCAAAGTTCTCTAGCAACAAGGTTGGCAAGAGTCAAGGAGCAGCTTCTGAGGGAAAATGGCATTGAACTATGGATAAAGAAAGTTTGAATTTTAGTTGAGGGGATGTTCCAAACCCATACTTTCTCTGTACCCTGGTTTTAAATTCCCAACACTTACTAAAATATTGGGGGCAAATATTAAGTTATTTCTTCCTCTGCTGATCAGTTGTGAATTCTTAGTCCCCAGGAAAACTCCAAATGACTTTTTTTAAAAGATTTTACTTATTTATTTTTAGAGAGAGAGAGAAAGAAGGTGCGTAAGCTGTGGGAAGGCCAGAGGCAGAAAGAGAGAATCTCAAGCAGAGTCCCTACTGAGCACAGAGCCCGACATGGGGCTCCATCTCACCACCCTGAGATCATGGCCTGAGCCAAAATCAAGAGTCAGACACTTAACCAACTGAGCCATCCAGGCACCCCCAATGACTTTTTAAAAAGACACCTGAGGAGATGGGATAAAGAAGATTGACTTACTCTAGCCTACCCTCCCCATTCCAAATCATTAGCAATGACAGAAAATAATTTTAAATAAATAAAACAGAAACAATTAAGGTAAGCAAAGAAAGGTAGCCTCTATGTCAAGAAATATGAGCCATCCCTGAAAGATACAAGATGATGACATCAGAGAAAGGAACCTAAAATATATATAGGAGAGGACAGTGGTAGAGATGGCTCCAAGGGGCCATCTCTCTATTTCCAGCCCATGGTAGTCTTGAAAACCAATAGCCCCACAATTATAGTTAAAGCATTGACTCATGAAGGGCATAAAGCAAGATTGGAGCTCACTCAAAGCCCAACTTACTGAGGACTGTCATTGTTTGACCTAAGAGTTCCCTGGAGAAAACTCACTCACAAGTCTTGTCTATTTGGCCAGCCTCAGATTTCACTTGGTACAAATAACATTTTCTCCCAGACACACCTGTCAAAAACAACCAGTGGCAATTGTTTGACACCACAACTATCCAAGGTAGTAACAATAGTTGCAGCAAGCAACCTAACAAATTTAAAAAGGAAAAGGAAAAGCTGGGGAATGAGATGTTCATAGGGGACTTTGAAAAGTTCCAACACATTTCTGTGACTCTAGGACACCTGTATGCATTGGACTGTGCACAAGCCCAGGAAAGACCTGAGAAGACTGTGAGTTCTTACCTATGGTGAACCTTGAGCCTCTGCTCAAGCCAGGATTGAAGGCTGAGGCCTGCATGTAATATACTCACCTAAGCAATGAAGGCATATGCCAACACACACACACACACAGACACACACACACAGACACACACACACACACAAAACCCATCAGTAAAAGTTTGGAGACTTACAGGTTCCATGCACTTAAGAAAATATGACCAATTATTAGCTGACCACTAAGCTAATGGAAAAGAGACTTCAGTAGCCACAAACAATAAAGAAATCAGACTTCACAATTAATTCAGAAAAGTCATTAAACAAACAGCAATAACTACAAACCAAGGAAAGAAGAAGAATCTGATTTCCAGAGTTGTCACATTAAATCACTTAAAATGTCCATTATCAACAAAAAATTATTGGGTATGCGAAAAAATAAGAAAGTATGGCCCATACACAGGAAAAAAGTGGTTGGTAGAAACTGTCCCTGAGAAATCTGAGACACTAGACTTACTAAATAAAAACTTTAAATTCTGCTATTTGAAGAATATGCACAGAACTAAAGGAAAGTATAAGAATGATGTCTCAAATAGAGAATATCAATAAAAGATAAAAATTATTATTTTGAAAAATAGAAATTTTAGAGACGAAAAGGAAAATAACTGAAATGAAAAACTCTCTAGAGCAGGGCACCTGTGTGGCTCAGTCAGTTAAGCACCTGCCTTTGGCTCAGGTCATGATCTAAAGGTCCTGGGATCAAGACACACATTGGGCTCCCTGCTCAGCAGGTAGTTCTGTTTCTCCCTCCCCCCACTCCTCTACTCTTGTACTGTCATTCTCTCTCTCTCTCAAATAAATAAATAAAATCTTTTTAAAATATTCACAAGAGGAACTCAACATCAGATTTGGACAGGCAGAAGAATCAGTGAGCTTGAAGAATCAGTGAGTTGGCTCAGGCCAACTGAGATTGTATCTTTTAAGGAACAGTCAGAAAAAATAATGAAGAAAAATGAACAGAACCTAAAGACCTATGGGGCAGAACCAAGCAAAGCAATATACACATAAGGGGACACCCAGAAGAAGAGGAGAGGGGAAAAAGAATACTTGAAAAGATAATGGCTAAAACTTCCAAAATTTGATGAAAAACATTAACCTACACATCCAAGAAGCTCTATGAAATTCAAGCGGAATAAATTCCAAAAGATCTGTACCTAGGTATAGCATAAGCAAACTTTTGAACAACAAAGAGGGAATCTTGAAAGCAACAAGAGAAAAGCAACTCATCATATACAAGTTATCCTTGATAAGATATTGCTGATTACTCATCAGAAACCATGAAAGCCAGAGGTAGTGGGATGATACATGTTAGGTATTGAAAAAAGGGACCATCTTTAAATTATTTTTTATTTTTTTAAATAAAATTATTTATTTTTTATTATTTTTCAAGATCTTATTTATATATTTACTTTAGAGAGAGAAAGAGTGCATGAGCAGAGGGAGGGGCGCAGGGGAAGAGAGAGGGAGAAGGAAAGAAACTCAAAAAGACTCCACCCTGAGCACAAGGCCCACTGCGGGGCTCGATTTCATGACCCTGAGATTGTGAGCTGAGCAGAAACCAAGAGTCCAGCACTCAACCAACTGAGCCACCTAGTGCCCCAAGATGGTTATTATTATTTTTTAAGTATAATATAGTAAACATTGGCAAGGGTGTTGGGAAATTGGAGTGCTTATACGTTGCTAGTAGGAATGAAAAATGGTGCAGCAACTGTGGAAGAATATGATGGTTCCTCAAAAAATTAAACATAGAATTACTGTGTGATCCCCTAACCCCACTCTGGGTATATACACCCCAAAAAACTGAAAGTAGGGACTCAGGTATTGGTACACTAATGTTCATAGCAGTATTATTTACATTAGCCAAAAGAGGGAAATAACCCAAATGTCTACCAATGGTATAAACCTACAGTGAAATATTATTTAGCCTTAAAAAGTGCTGAAATTCTGATACAGGACACCACATGGACGAACCTTGAAGACATTATGCTAAGTGAAATGAGCATACACAAAACAAGAAATATTGTAGGATTCCATTTATATGAGACAGTCAAATTCATAGGGGCAGAAAGTAGCCCCTATGAATAGTAGATGATTGCCAGGGCCTGGCAGGAGATGGGAATGGGGACCTAGTATTTAACTGGTACAGAGTTTCCGTGGAGGAAGATGAAAAGTTCTGGAGATGGATGATTGTGATAGTTATACAACAATGTGAACGTACTTACTGTCACCAAAAGGTACACTTGAAAATGGTTAAAACAGTAAATTTTATGTTACGCATATTTTCCCATAGTAAAAAATGTTATACCTTTTTAAGTGGTGATTCCAATTTTCAGACGCTATTTTTTGGAAGCATAAAAAGTAGGCAAAGATATAGTTGCAAGCATGAAAACTGTCTAAATGTCTAGCAAAAGGAGAGAGCTTATAGGAAGCCATATAACTTCTCATAGTTTGAATATTATGCAGTATTTTAGTGTTAATAAATAAGTCTATTAATGTAGAAAAATGTTTTCAATGTTTTCAACACCAAGCTGAATTGAGAAGAAAGCCAAGAGGCAAACCAATAGATAGATATAGAGATAGAGGGGCGCCTGGGTGGCTCAGTGCGTTAAAGCCTCTGCCGTTGGCTCAGGTCATGATCCCAGGGTCCTGGGATTCAGCCCCACATCAGACTCTCTGCTCAGCAGGAAGCCTGCTTCCCACTCTCTCTCTCTCTCTTTCTACCTGCCTTTCTGCCAACTTGTGATCTCTGTCAAATAAATAAATATTTTTAAAAGATATATATATAGAGAGAGAGAGATGATAGGTAGATCGATCTGTATTGATTGGATATAAACCAATAGATAGACATACAGATATAAATCCCAAAAGGAAATACCCCAAAATAGCTTAAAATTTTTTTTAATCTTACAGGTAAAATTAAGACTACTTTTATTGTCTTTTAAACTTTTTTTGTGGTTTTCTCATTTTCTTCAATGAACATACTTTTTTTTAAGGTTATTTATTTATTTATTTGACAGAGCGATCACAAGTAGGCAGAGAGGCAGGCAGAGAGAGTGGGGGAGAAGCAGGCTCCTCACCGAGCAGAGAGCCCGGGGCTCAATCCCAGGACCCCAGGATCATGACCTGAGCTGAAGGCAGAGGCTTTAACCCACTGAGCCACCCAGGCGCCCCTGAACATACATTTTCTTCAGTCTTTATTCATTTATTTGAGAGAGAGAGAGAGAGAGAGAGCATGGGCTGCGGGGCGGGTAGAGGGATAAGCAGGCTCCACGCTGAGCAGGGAGCCCCACACAGGACTCAAGCTCAGGACCTTAAGATCATGACCCAAGCTGAAGTCCAACACTCAACTAACTGAATCACCCACATGCCCCAACGTACATTTTCTTCAGAGAAAAAAATTTGTAATTACTTATAAGGTCGAAAAGAGGAAATAAAAGGAAAATTCCTAAATGACATGATGGGCTTCCTAAAGGAAAAGAAGGGAAAGTCAATCAGAACTCCCCTAGCAAGAGATCTATCATAAATAAAAATTGGTCACTAAATAGAAGTCCCAGAAATTCTGCTAGAGCTCTTTGAAACTAAGAGAACTCTTCATTCTTTCCGCTTAGGAACAGGAAATAGATTCTCCTACAGCTTCTAGACTTGCCATCTTAACCATATATCGGAGCCAGAGCTGACCTTGTGGGGCCTTGAAAATCTACAATAAGAGGCTGGACTGTCTTCAGAAGACAATAAAAAGCCAAAGATAGCTTTTGCACCATGTTTTAGTCAGAACTGCCATCCTTGGGGAGGAGGAGGTGATCTCCCAAGGCAGAAAACCTAAGGAGTAAATGTCTGCTTTAACAAAGGCCTCAAGGGCTGCCATTTACATCTGCGTCAAGTCATAAAACAAACAGAACCTTCTTTCAGAGCACATTCCTGTAGCCCCCAAACCAACGCCCACATGGGCCTCTCTGAGTTCTTTGTGCTCCAGCCACCCTAGGGAGGTAAAATAATGTCATTGTACTTGTAATTGCAGGTTCTTCCTTGTGTTGGAGAGAAGCTCAGGAGGGTTTCCAGGGTCCAAAAATATATTGTAACAAGATGGGGATTGTGCCCAACCTCTTGGATGGCAAGATGCTATTTCCTGGGGTCTTTTTACATTTATTTTTTTCCCTTTTGTTCTGACTTTAGAATTTACAAAACAGTTTAGACTTACATACAACCTGTCCCTATGTAGTAACTCCCTAGGATCTGATAGTTTTAAAGTCTACTAGGGGACTAAAGGAAGGAAAACCTCCCATTTAAAAATATAAATATAGGGGCGCCTGGGTGGCTCAGTGGGTTAAGCCTCTGCCTGCAGCTCAGGTCATGATCCCGGGGTCCTGGGATTGAGCCCCGCATCAAGCTCTCTGCTCAGCAGGGAGCCTGCTCCCCCCCCACCCCCACCTACTTGTGATCTCTCTCTCTGTCAAATAAATAAATAAAATCTTTAAATATATTTATCTATACGTATAGATAGATAGATAGATACTTTCAAATGTTAAAGCATGACCAGAACTCAAAAACCGACAAAAGGAACAAATAGAGTGACCCCCAAAACGATGCCAGTGATTTAACTATAAAATGAAGTCTAAGTCTTCACAGCAGATCTTGAACTAGACTGATTCAGATTTTCAGCAGACATTTAAGTACCTACTATGATCCAAGCATCATGTTAGCTGCTAGGAATACAGTGCCTTCTGAGCCTTGATGGAGGAAGTAGGACAGTCTGGTAGGAAGATACAAAGCTTATCTATCCCAGCATCTCCAAGAGTGTCCATGGTCCAATGAGAAAAATGGTGGGCAGTTGGGTCATACAGCAGAGGTCAGGGACCCTTTCTTACTGGGATTCCTAGAGACACCTTCTTAATGGCATCAGAGCTGAGTCTAGAAGATAAGAATTTCAATAGGCAAGGCTGCCTGGGTGGCTCAGTGGGTTAAGGCTCTGCCTTCGGCTCATGTCATGATCTTGGAGTCCTGGGATCGAGCCCCACATCTGGCTCTCTGCTTGGCGGGAGCCTGCTTCCCTTCCTCTCTCTCTGCCTGCCTCTCTGCCTACTTGTGATCTCTGTCAAATAAATAAATAAAATCTTTTTTAAAAAAAGAATTTCAATAGGCAAAACCATGTGGAGGAGCCATGAAAGGCAAGGAGAGAGAAGTCTGAAGTAAATGAGGGAATGAGGGATGAGACACCTTCTGGTCTTAAATTCTAGATATTAGGTCATTGCAACTCTGAAGCCACTCATCTGCCCTAGAGACTCCAAGAGCTAGGACATTTTTTAAATAAAAAGAAGTCTTTCCTTTGACATGGACTCTGGTGGGCGTGAAGCAGGCAGGGCAAAGGACTGTCAGGAGGCAGAGCCTGGAGGTAAAGGAGGCCAAAGGCCTTTTCTTAATTAGACAGTTGAGTTGAGGACGGGTCCTTTGCTCACTTCCCTTCAGGTTGCCCTCTCGATCCATCCTGGTCACTGTCGCTTCAGCCCAGCCTGCTTTTTAGGACACTCTTGGTAACTTGGTGGCAAGAAATGGACACTGGGGGAAACTCCATCTGCTGTAAGCATTTCCAAACTTGACATAAATTAATTATCTGTGATTTGCCATAGCCCAGGAATACATGCTAATGTTTGCAACAGATAAAGGACACCAAGAAACCCCTTCAGGGGGCTGGAGATCAGGAGCTACGTAGTAATCCTGAGAAATGATTATCAGTCCCCTCAGGTTTGGCTACAAGCTATAGAGGAAGACATCATATCCTTGCAAAATATTCAGACACCTGCCAAACCACTCAACAATGGACATCCTGTCTGGTTAACCACAGGGAAGGCAGTGTTGGGGGTGGTGGGGACATTAATAGGACCAGATTCTGGCTCCACTTCAGTCCTGGGGGAATTCCGCTCCCTCTGGGAAATCCCTGATGGCATCACCACTCCTGCTGCATCTACCATCAAGGGAGAAAGTCTGGCCCAACTCCGAGCCACAGGACCTCCAACCACATGAGGTTTCCTGTAGGCAGGGAGAGACCAAAGAGTGAGGTTTTCTTTGTAAAGCACCTTAAGATCCTCTGATGAGGGGATCAGTTACACATTCGTACTGCAGAAAATGTACAATTTGTTAAAGAAAAGGAAGGAGCTTTCTCAATGCTAACAAAGGAAGATCTCCAAAATATGACCATGGGTAAAGAAAGCCAAGTTGCACAGCAGACATATGTCCTATGTGCCTATATAAAATATACATATATGTTTGCAAATACATAGGAAGTTTCTGGATTATATAAAAGAAACTATTTCTGGAAGTAGGAGAGAGCTTCACTTTTATTTTATATTCTTTTGTACTACTTTTATAATAAAAAATAGTTTTGAAGATCTTCTCTAAATTACATGATGAAAGAAGCCAAGAAAAACTATTATAAATATAAGGTCTCTATGCTAACTGAGGTGAAAAAAAAAAAAAAACAAACAAACGTTATCTTCTTCCTTTGATCTCTTTAGCCTGATATACATTTCTATATCAATACCATGTCTTTGCCAGGCTTGTTATGGTGCTGCTTCTGTTCAATAGAGCTTAAGCTTTATAGTAAAGTCAAATTAAATGTGAGCATATACCTAAGTCACATTTATGGTGAGAGACATAAACATGTCTAAACACTGAATAAAGCTATAACTAATACACTCGCACTTCATCCAAAGGCTTTTGTTGTGTTGTTTCGGCCCGTTTATCATCTCTTTGCTCTTTGGGACAGTAGAACCATCCTCCTCTGACTTTATGGGATCATGGTGAAGTTGTCTATCAAGTTGCCTCAATTGTCCCGCTGCTAAAAATATGGCTCACAACCCTGGCTGGCCCATCCGGGTACCCCATTCTTCTTGCCACAATTATTTGTTCGGGCATAGATAAGTGTCTTAAGCTGCCTACAGTATCTTCCCTAAGATTTGACACATGGATACTAAAGGAGATATGTTGCCTCTCATACTCTCTTGAACTCCAAAGACCATAAAGGCTTGAACAGAGCCAGGCAGAGGTAAACAGAGTTGAAAAATGGAAAGCAAAGGCATCACCTCAGTTGGTGGATTCAGCCACTTCTGAAGCCACGATTCCCCCCCACTTGGGCTTCTCATTTGTATGAATCAGTAAAGTCTTCCTTGTGGCTTAAGCTGGATTTCTTAGTTTTCTCCCTTGATATCGCCATTTTCTCAGTGAAGGTTTAACAAGCCAGTACGTGATTGTGACTATGAGCCACACTTAAAATCCAAAATTAAAGTTTATATTCTAATATTCTGAATGTCATTGTTAAGTAGGATATCCTATTTATTCTTCAGGAAAAGGAGGTACAAGGAACTCTCTATATGGAATTTCTCCCAAGGTCATACAATTCATCAGAAGCCAAGTCCAGAACAAAAATAATCTCCCAAACCTTCAAAAAAAAAAAAAAACCCAACTTTATTCTATGTCAAAAGCAAAGGAGAAAGCTATCTTCAAAATCTACTAAGGGAAGGTAAAGGGAGATGGATTCTGTCTTACGATGTCTTAGCCCAAGGGTAAGCAAGGACTAAAAACACACACACACACACACAAAAAAAACTTCAAATTTCCCAATTTCTCAGCAAGCTGAGCTTTATCAGACTAAGCTTGCTGATTTCTTGTCCTAAAAGATCCCCAACAAATGATGTATGTAGAAGGTGTGCAGTATCCAAGTAAGTGTTTTTAGACATCCTTATCTTCAAATCAATTAGGTAGAGGACTCCAAAGCTTTCACACTACTTGTCTAAAGCATTATTTTGTAGTGTAAATAAAAGCCCTTATGAAGAGTGTTCACAATAAGTTCTGCTTTCTCAATGAGAAGTAAAATAAAAACCTGATGAGTATCAAGGGAAAACCCCAGTGTAAAATAGGTTAAACTCTTTACAGCAGGAAAATGGTACACAAGAAAGGAAATTCATAAACGAAACTTTTCAGTGCAAACGGTAGCCCTAGAAGAAGGTAAGCACCCTATATGTAGAGATTTCCTCTCCAGCCAGGACTTTGACACAGCCAGGATTCCACAGAAGTGTGCCCTACTCAGAAATTCTGTAATCAGGGGCACCTGGTGGCTCAGTGGGTTAAAGCTTCTGACTTCAGCTCAGGTCATGATCCCAGGGTCCTGGGACCGAGCCCCACATCGGGCTCTCTGCTCAGCAGGGAGCCTGCTTTCCTTCCTCTCTCTTTGTCTGCTTCTCTAATTGTGATCTCTGTCTTTCAAATAAATAAAGAAAATCTTAAAAAAGAAATTCTGTAATCACTGCTAATAAAGACCCATTCACTTTTTTAAAATGGCATTAAAGAAAACATGGACAATTCAGACAGTGGGCAACAAAAAAACCCAGGATGACTCCCATGCCACCTCATGGGGCTGACTCGTGAGTCCTGGTTAAGACACATAAGATTTCTGAGCCTCAACTTCTTCCCTGTTAATGAAGGGACTAGACTACATGGTCTCTGACCTCCTTTCAAGACACACAAATAGGGCGCTTGGGTGGCTCAGTTGGTTAGGCGACTGCCTTCAGCTCAGGTCATGATCCTAGAGTCCTGGGATCGAGTCCCACATCAGGGTCCCTGCTGGGGAGTCTGCTTCTCTCTCTGACCCTCCCCCTTCTTGTGCTTTCTCTCTCTCTCAAATAAACAAATAAAATCTTAAACACACACACATACAAATAACACTGCTTATAGTTTCTCACTCTGAGCTGCAGAGACTTTATATACACAAAAAGGACAATTTTTAATTGTAGTCTATCAAGCAAACTTTGCAATATGAAAACTGTAAGGAACTGAATTGTTGACTTATTTCTTCCTTTATGCACAGAAAAAGCATGAGTACGTCCCCCAAAAGATCTCAAAGGAAGGTACAGAATCTATAGGGTCCTGGCATATTATAAACAGAGATTAGCTAATCAAATGCAAAACCATAGTTAAGGACCAGGGAGGCTCCATCCTGAAGTGAAATCCATATTCTCCTTTTTTGAAGTGCATCATGCATATACAAAATTGGTTAAAGTAGAAGAAACAAAGAGACATGCATATTATCACTGTTGCTTACAACAGCGAAAAATTAGAAACTACCTAAATACCTTACAACTTGGATTGGCTAATTGTAAATAACTACATAATAAAAATTGATCACCAGGGGCATCTGGGTGGCTCAGTCAGTTAAGTGTCTTCCTTGGGGTCAAGTCATGATCTCAGGGTCCTGGGATCGAGCTCTGCGTCTGGCTCCCTGCTCAGCAAGAAGCCTGCTTCTCCCTCTCCCTCTGCCTGCTGCTCCCCTGCTTGTACACACACTCTCTCTCTCTGTCAAATAAATAAGTAAAATCTTTTTTTAAATGATCATCAATTAAGATCTTGTTAGAAGAATACTTACTACCCTAAGAAAATTCCCATAGAATATTGCTATATTTTTTAAAGTAGGTTCAAAATAGGGGTGCCTGGGTGGCTCAGTGGGTTAAAGCCTCTGCCTTCGGCTCATGACATCGAGCCCCGAGTCAGGCTCTCTGCTCAGCAGGGAGCCTGCTTCCTTCTTCTCTCTGCCTGCCTCTCGGCCTACTTGTGATCTCTGTCAAGTAAATAAATAAAGTCTTAAAAAAATAAAATAGGGGCACCTGGGTGGTTCAGTGGGTTAAAGCTTCTGCCTTCGGCTCAGGTCAGGATCTCAGGGTCCTGGGATCGAGCCCCGCATCGGGCTCTCTGCTCAGTGGGGAGCCTGCTTCCCTTCTTCTCTCTGCCTGCCTCTCTGCCTACTTGTGATCTCTGTCAAATAAATAAAATATTTTAATAAATAAATAAATAAAATAAAGTAGGTTCAAAATATAGACCATATAAATATATATATTTTATATATATCTATATATAGATATATAGAGAGATATATATCTAAGCGGCAGAATTACAGATGACTTTTTTCCTTCTTTATATCATTATACATTTCCAAATTTCCTGTAATAAAAATATATAATCTCTGTTAACAGGGAAGAAATGCTATTTTTTAAAAGACAAACTATTTGCTTGACCCCAAATCATGTATTTTCCCTGTAGAATAAAATAATATGCCCTCCCTTCTGTCCTAGCATCCAGTAAGCTGTGTGCAGTACCAGCAATCTCTTTGGAGAGATGTCTAAATGAAAACTTGGGAGCATCTGGATGCAATAGGTGAGTCAGGAAGGTTCCTATAAACAAAACAGAAAACCCAGCAGCTATGAAGTAAAAAATTGACAAATTTTACTCTACAAATATTAAAATTTACGAACGCCAAGAACCATAAATGAAGTCAAAGACTGAATCGATATGATAGCCAATGATCTGATTTCTTTAATATATAAAAAGCATTTGCATCCATAAGAAAAAGTCCAACATTCAAGTAGAAGTGGACAAAAGACATAAACCATCTGGTCATTATATTCAAATAGCTTTATTCATTTGAAAAAGAATAAACCTCACCCCAAATGTGAGAGATGCAAATTAAAACAATAGCATGCTACTTTTTAATCATTCACATTGGCAAATATTTTAAAAGCTCAACAAAGCTGGTGTGAAGGGGGGAGATGGGGAGTCACTGAGGAGAATATGATCCGGTAGTACCTTTAATTGACAAGATCTGTAGAATTAAAAATGCAAACATTCTTCAACAAAACAATTCCACTTCTAGGAATTTATCCTATAGACACAGGAGTATACATAACCCAAAGTCCGTACACACACGTTCACTGCAGAACTATATGCAACAGCACACGACAGTCAGCAAGTTTGAGGTCCTGCAATGAGGACCGGCTGCCTAACGGAACACCGGGCAGCCATTCTGAACGCACCTCGAGGACCCACAGGCGCGGATGTGAAGCCATCTCCAAGACATATTATGGTTGGGGGTTGGGAGGTGAGGGGGTGCAGAAGACCCAATTTTTTGTGTAAGGAGGGAATTTCAACTAGATGTCTATATACCCGTGTCCTGGAAGAAATCAAAAGAGCACTTCCCCCATGAGGGTGCGGGGCGTGAGAATGAGAGTGGCTACAGCCCACCCCCCCCAGGACCACCCGCTTCCCTGACGGTGATTGGATCGGAGCCCAGCCCCCTGCCCAGCCTTCTTTCCTGGGGGACCACTCGGTTTGGGGCCAGCACAAGGACAAGAGCAGATCGAGAGGTCAGACGCCCCGCAGACAGGCGCGGCCTTGCCGGAGGATCCGGGGGGATCTGCTGTTGAGGGCAAGCTTTGCTACAGTTTGGAAAAGCTCTGCGCGGTCGTCGGTAGCCGCCGCCTCCGCCCCCGGCGCCGCCACCTCCGCCCGAGGCTGGACCTGGCAGTAGCTCCCGAGCGCCCCTGCTCGGCCCCGGGCGCACATTCGTGGGGCCACAGTGCGACCCAGCGGAGCCCGGGGAAACTGCGCCCGACGGCCTCCCCGCGCAGGAGGGGCGACAGGGTCCTCGTTCGTAAATGCAGGGCGTCCACCTGTTTGCCCACAGTGTAGCAGAGCGTCACAAGCCTCTTACTCTAGCATTTCACCCACACCGTCAGCCAATGTGTACCAGCTTGCTGCAAAGTTCTGATTGGAGACGTGGGGGGTGTGGCTTAGAATTCCAGACAACGGGTAACTGACAAAGTCCAACGAAGATATCCATCTGCATCTCAAGGCTCACTCCAATGATCTAGTTAAATCTACGGGCAGCTCAACGACATGCCACCTCCTTCTTGCAATCAGTCGCTGCCTAAGTGAGAGTGTCCTCTTGCTCAGGGCGAGATTCCGTCCGCTGTGAATCAGAGCTGCACATCTGGACCCTGCACGCTCCCTGAGTCAGAGACCAGATCTTACTCATCTCTGTGAGGAGTAGGAGAAAAGGCAGAAACCGTGGAGATGGTAGGAATCAGAAAGAAAACAGGAGAAAGAGCTTGTGTCACAACAGCGACGCTGACTCACCAATTTTATGTTATTTAAGTGGTCGACTGAACACCAAATAACCGTATATTACTCAGAGCCTTTTTTTTTTTAAGGTTTTTATTTATTTATTTATTTGACAGAGAGAGAGAGAGCACTAGTAGGCAGAGAGGCAGGCAGAGAGGGAGGGGGACGCAGGCTCCCTGCTGAGCAGAGAGCCTGATGCAGGGCTTGATTCCAGGACCTGGAGAGAGCTGAAGGCAGAGGCTTAACCCACTGAGCCACCCAGGTGTCCCTATTATATGGAGCCTTGATCCAGTAGGCCAGTATTTCTCAACCGCCACCCCTTGCACATTAGTTTCAGACCATATTAATAACGTTTTAGGTAACTCTGAATAGTACAAGGGAAAAACACCTCAAAAGACAAACTTGAGATTCTAGGAGTTTTGGGCCAAGTTGAAAATATGTTTTAGGGTTGCCTGGGTGGCTCAGTCCATTAAGCATCTGCCTTCAGCTTGGGTCATGATCCCAGGGTCCTGGGATGGAGCCTGGTATCAGGCTTCCTGCTCAGCGGAGAGCCTCCTTCTCCCTCTTTCTTGTTCCCCAAATAAATAAATCTTCAAAAAATAAAATCAAATAAACTCTCAACCGTGAGTCTTTCAATATATCAGTCATCCCAAGAAGCACTTTTTAAAGCATCTAACACTAAACATCTAAACATCTAAAACATCTAACATCTAACTCACTTTTATTTACATACAGTATTTTTTTAAAACCACATTTGGCACTGTCACTGGACATTTTTAGCCACAAGCCATAATGACATAAAGTCAGGGAAATTTTTTGTATAGGTTTTAAATTTGTGATCTCATCAACATAGTAACTAACTGCATTGCTTTTTTTTTTTTTTAAGATTTTATTTATTTATTTGACAGAGAGAAATCACAAGTAGATGGAGAGGCAGGCAGAGAGAGAGAGAGAGAGGGAAGCAGGCTCCCCGCTGAGCAGAGAGCCCGATGTGGGACTCGATCCCAGGACCCTGAGATCATGACCTGAGCCGAAGGCAGCGGCTTAACCCACTGAGCCACCCAGGCGCCCTGCATTGCTTTTTAATCATTGCTTATTTACATATGCACCCATCACTTGCACAGAGAGGTCATCAGTAAGGGTCTAGCTAAAGAGAACAATATCTATTCTGGCAAGAGGAAGCAAAGATATTTATAACAGAATATCGTGTATACTTCCAGAATTAACGTTGGGGGGGCAGTGAAGGGAAGGTTTGGCAAGGAACAGACTCTAGGCTGAACTTCCAGGAATCATTCCAAAGCCAGAGCCGTGGACTGGCCCGAGGACCAGAAGGCACAAGCCAGATCCTGCGCTGGGGCGGCACGTGCGCCACTGTGGCTCTGCGGTAAAGTCCGAAGCTGCCTGCTGTGCCCAGTACTGCTGCCTCATCGCCTCTGCCACCACCCACTGACCAAAGACCTTGTTCTGAAATCAAGTCAGATGCAGGGGAGTCTGACAGGCGGAACCTGAAGTGCATCCACAATTCTCACTGCAAAAGGTTCTAAGGGAAAATTCTTCCCGGCCGTCCAGTCCCCAGCAGCCGCTGGCTCCTTAGCTTCCTCAGCCTGTGGACCCATCACTCCAATCTCTGCATCGTCTTCACACTTTGTCTCTTTTCTTCTGTCTCCTATTTCCCTCTGCCCTTCTCTTATATAGTCACTTGTCATTGGATTCAGAGCCCACTTAGAGAATCCAGGGTGATTTCACCTGGAGATCCTTACCTTAATTACACCTCCAAAGACTCTTCTGCACATAAGGTAACATCCATAGTTTCCAGGGATTTGACATAGATATATGGTAGGGGAGGGGAGGGGGGCACACCATGCAGCCCACTGCAGCAGGTAAATTTAGGAAATGCTGGATTAAACTGGTTTATTTGCTGCAGGATTTTGAAAGCCTTTTCACTTGTTAATGTGCACTGTGAACCTCCTAGAACAAGATGCACTATGCAATGATTCTCAATTTGACCAAAGGCATGCCTGCATGGCTCAGTCAGTTAAGCATCTGCCTCCAGCTTAGGTCATGATCTGGGGGTCCTGGGATTCAGCCTTGCAGTGGGCTCCCTGCTCAGCAGGGAGCCTGCTTCTCCTCCCTTTGCCACTCCCCCTGCTTGTGTGCTCTCTCTCTCTCTTTTCCTCTCTCTCTCAAATAAATAAAATCTTAAAAAAATTTTTTTTGTTTGACCATGGAATCCTATTCACAGAAATGATGTTCCACAGAGCACACTCTGGCATAGACCTATAATTTACCTCAGAAAGAATTTTTTTTTCAGTTGAAGAGATAAAATTAAGTATTATTTATGATACAGTAGCAAAAAGTAACACTGTTAGCACTATGTATTGAGTGACACTAGGCACCAAAGGTTTTATAGTAGGTCAGATAATGACCTCAGATACCCCAACAGAACAAACACAACAAACTGGACTAATTACCCTATTCTCTTTCTTTCTGCTATGAATTTTTCCTTTTTGAAAAATATAGAGAAAGTATACATCTAAGCAATGAATCACTACAGTAAATACCTAATAGTATAGCTTCAGGTCACAAAAGCAAAATAAATTGTCAATAAGGTAACCAAGTTTTAAAATTTTATTTAAGAGCACATGCACAGATGGAGAGTAAGAGGGAGACGCAGGCTCCCCACAGAGCAGGGGGCCCAATGTGGGATTTGATGCCAGGACCCTGCGATCATGACCTGAGCAGAAGGCAGATGCCCAACCAACTGAGCCACCCAGGCACCCAAGGTAACCAATTTTAAAATACTAAGTATTCAATGAAAATCAGAGACTTGATAAACCAAAACAATACTCTAGCTCCAGACAGCAATGGCTTACTCCTCAGAAAGAATTTCAAGAAGTATCAGAGAAGCAGAAAATAAGTGACTAAACAGGTGAAAGTTCTTGAGGATTTGGTAAGAGTAGCTATTCTAAACTGTGACCAGACATCACTGCTAAACATCATCACAGCCACACAGCCAGAAAATGAAATGAAACAAAGATTCATGCTTCCCACCCCGGATTCTATTTTGGTTCAGGATTATGCAAACTCCCAATCCTTTGGAACCAAACCGTCTGGCAGCCTTCTCACACCTTTCTGCACCTACATTAATCCTTGCTTCCTCCTGCCACAACTTCGCAATGAGAAATGCCTTCCCCTTACTCCTCATCTATTAACATAGGTTCAATCTAGGTTCATTTCAATATGCACTAACGAAGGTCACCCCAGCAGAAGGGCTCTCTCCCTCTGTACTTGGCCTAGGACACTTGACAAATGCCTTGTTTTAGAGTTCTTTGCATGTGGTTATTATCTTAATCAGTGGGCTAGCACATCACATGGACAGGATCATGATTTAGATCTCTTCCTTGCCTCTGGGTGTTCTAGCACAGTGCCTTTCACAGAATAGATGCTCCAAAAAAATTTCTTCAGTGACTAAACAAATAATCAAATTAACCTTCTCAGAAACTATATATGTAGATGTAAAAGTGCTATCCAGACTCCCTCAGCACACTTCCTCTCCCAGGTGAGAGTAAACTAGGAGCCAGAAGCTTGCCCAGATAAAAGGGCTGGAGATTTACCCAGTTAGCAGTGATGGATAGTGGACCCAAAAGCTGATGGTATTAAGGACCTGGGTTAGGCAGAGTTCTGTTTTCTCTTAATGATTTAAAACAAAACAACAGGCCCAAAAGAACTGAAAGCAAGTACTCAAATACATGCACATGCAGAAACACGTGGGTAGCATCACAATAGTCAAAAGGTGGGAACAACTCAAATGCCCATCAGTGAGTGAATGGATAAATGAATTGTGGTATATACATATAGTGAAATACTGGGAAGCCATAAAAAAGAATGAAATACTGATATATGCTACAAAGTGGGTGAACTTCAAAATCATGCTAAGTGAGGGGCACCTCAGGCAGTTGAGCCCCCCAGGTGCCTTTGACTCAGGTCATGATCTCAGGGTCCTGGGATCCAGCCCCGCCTTGAGCTCCTTGCTCAGTGGGGAGTATGCTTCTCCTTCTCCCTCTGCCCTTCCTCCCCGCTTGTGCTCTCTCTCTCTCTCTCTCTCAAATAAATTAAATCTTTTTTAAAATGTTAAGTGAAAGAAGCCAGACACATAAGGTCACATATTATATGATTTCATTTATATGAAACACCCAGACTAGGTAAATCCATAGAGACAGAATGCAGACAGGTTGCTGTTGGGTTGAGGGAGGAAAGGGAATATGGGGTTTCCTTTTGGGATAATGATAATGATTTGGAACTAGACAGAGCTGAGGGTTGCATGTTTTGAATATACTAAATGCCACTGGATTGTTCACTTTGAAGTGACTAATTTTGTTATGTGAGCTTCACTTCAATTTTTTTAAATTTGTGTAGCATATAAGCAACCCCCCGGGGCACATTGGCAGAGTCTTAGGACCCCCAAGAGCATTGCTTTAAAGCCCAGTTTTAAACCATCTTATGTTAAAATAACATTTTAACAGTTCTTCCTCACTAAAAGAGAGAACAATGAGGAATCCTGACCTTTTGGATGGTAGAACTCCCCCTATAAATGTACAACAAGGGCGCCTGGGTGGCTCAGTGGGTTAAAGCCTCTGCCTTTGGCTCAGGTCATGGTCCCAGGGTCCTGGGATCGAGGTCCGCATCAGGCTCTCTGCTCAGCAGGGAGCCTGCTTCCCTTCCTCTCTCTCTGCCTTCATCTGTGCCTACTTGTGATCTCTGTCTGTCAAATGAATAAATAGAAAATCTTTTTTAAAAAATAAATAAATGTATAACAAGAGATGCCAAGGAAAAATATATAAATATAGAATTTATATATTTCATTTATATATATTTCATTTATATATTGAAAATATATAATTTTCAATTACATAACTCACATGGGGCACATGGATGGCTCAGCTGGTTAAGTGTGTGACTCTTGATTTCAGCTCAGGTCATGATTTCAGGGTCGTGAGATCCAACCCCATGTCGAGTCTGCTTGAGATTCTCTCTCTTGCTCTCTCTAAAATGACAAATAAGTCATATGAATATATATATAAAATCATCATAATGTTCTCAATTTTATTTATGGTAGTGACAAAAGCAAAGAACTGCATCTGGGGTTAGTCTGTAGTTATTATTTTAAGCATTAACTATTAGAAGCATTAACTATTAGAAAATTTCACCTGAAAAATAAATAAATAAATAAGCTAAACAGAAAAAGCAGAGTGACAACACAGCTGAAGGAGCCCTTGCTCCCTCAATGTGGCCATCAAGCATGGGCTCTGTCCCCAGGAGCGCATGGCTCTCAGCTGTTATGTTCCCCATCTGCCTCCCATGTTTCTAAAAGGGCCAGGTGCATGTAATTTTTCCCTGAGCTTCTTAGAGAAATCCAGACTTCTAAACTCCACCAAGAGGTAAATGAACACCAAGGTCAGAGTCAGGCCCTTGGGTTCAGGACCTGGGTTCTGCTGAAGAGACTTAGGAGAGAGCTGTGTTCCGCACATGCCAAGGCTTTCGTGCCCCCACAGCCTAGAGGCACCATGCCACTAGCTTCCCACAGACCGATGCCAATGAGCCTGGAGGCAAGAGGTCCCAGAGGAAGACACACGGAGTTAAAACTTCCTTGTGTCTTCCCTGAGCACACACCTTCCCTGGCCATGGAGAGTTGCACCCCTGCCCGCCTTGCCGTCACACTCTGATGTATTAGCTACTTAGCATTCCTCTCTACCAGCTGGGATTCCCACCACGACAACCAAATCTGGCAACCAGCCTTTGGACTGGCTCCTCAGACCACATCCATGTTTAGTGAAGGCTGACCCTTTGGGTTTGGTGACCTAGACACTGGCCTCCCCCAGGCTCAAATCTGCCGCCCCCAACCTCCATTCTTGGTGTTGTTTGTGGACTGCCACCTCTGTTGCGACCTTACCCCCTCACCCGGGGTAGTCAAGCCAAAGATATACACTTCATGCAGTCCCCAGCACCATCCATGCCAAGGAGTAAAACAGATTAATATTCAGTTTTCTCAATAAAGAAACTTAAGTCAAAACTATGGTCGCACGTAAAGAGTCAGAATGGACTCTGAGGTCACACCGTTTGAATCCAGCTAAATGTATATGCGGAAGACAATGATCCTTCCTGCAATTGAGCCTCTCTCCCTGCTTTTTTCCTGTAATCCCCCTATGTATCCCCTCCTTGGCGGCCCCTCGATCTCTCATCTCCTGGTGTTCAGAGAGCTCGCTCTTTTCAGTATATCTCGCGTTGTCTTCCATCCCTCTTCCCTCTATCTCTCTTTTATCCTTACCTAATAGTTAAATATATAAAACTGGTTAAAATAAATACTGTAGGTTTGTCTCATGTATTGAATTTTTTCATTCAATTTGGAGTCCTAAGAGGAGTACTTGTCAAAATCTACAGAGGTGATTTCCTATAAAATGATGTTTCCATACTCCAGCTAAACATTTTTTAATGTTTACATTCTGAATTACGGAGTTTATTATGGGTTGGACTGGATCCCCCAAAAGGATGTGTGGACATCCTAACCCTTGGTACCCATGAAAGTGACCTTAATAGTGTCTTTGCAAGTGAAATCAAGCTTTAAGACAAGGTCATTTGGGGTAGCATGGGTCCCCTAATCCAGTATGACTAATGTCCTCTATTAGAGGGAAGAATGACAAAGACAGAGGCACAGAGGAAGAAGACCCCTGCATGACAACGGAGGCAGATAGAATAGTGCATTTTAGAAACCAAGGAGCATCAAAGAGTGTCAGTAAACACCCAAAGCCAGAAGAGGCAAGGAAACATTCTCCACTACAGGTTTCAGAAGGAGTGCAGTTCTGCCAGCACCTTGATTTGACATTTCCATCTTTTAGACAGTATGAAACAATAAATTTATTTTCTTTTAAGCCAGCAAGTTTGTGACACTTCGTTATAGCATCTGCAGGAAACTAATATAGTGTCTCTCAAAGGCACTGAGTTGGGGGAACCTGGGTGGCTCAGTGGGTTAAAGCCTCTGCCTTCAGCTCAGGTCATGATCCCGGAGCCCTGGGATTGAGCCCCGCATCAGGCTCTCTGCTCAGCAGGGAGCCTGTTTCCCCAGCTCTCTCTCTCTGCCTGCCTTTCTGCCTACTTGTGATCTCTGTCAAATAGATAAATAAAATCTTTAAAAAAAAAAAAAAGGCACTCAGTGTTGTCTTTTTTTTAAGATTTTATTTATTTATTTGACAGAGATCACAAGTAGGCAGACAGGCAGGCAGAGAAAGAAGAGGAAGCAGGCTCCCCATGGAGCAGAGAGCCTGATGCAGGGCTCGATCCCAGGACCCCGGGATCATGACCTGAGCTGAAGGCAGAGGCTTTAACCCACTGAGCCACCCAGACACCCCTGTTTTGTCTTTTTTTTAATGTTTGGGGCTTCTTCAAGAATTATTATGGACCCTGGTCATTCACTCCTGGTTTATTTAATTTTAAGATCAGAGAAGTGAATTATTTATATATCACAGAAAGAAATGTAACTAAAATTTGTTGTAAGTTGATTTTATTTTCCTGTGAATGTGTATGCCAGTAGCAATGAGTATATCAAGTTCTTGGGCCATGGCTTAAAAATGTCATTCCTCATAAGGACCCTTTGATAAAATCCTGACTCCAAGTCTGGAATAGGGAAAATACAAGTGAACCTGCAACATTTTGTTGCACCAGAAAACAAGGAAGGACTCAAAGACCAACCAAGACATGCCAAAAGGCTGTAGGGGGGCCCTGAAAGGGCTCCTGCTACCCAAGTTTGGTACAACTTGAGCAGCAAATAGGATCAAGGAGTAATAATGATAAAGTATTGTAACACAATGAAATGTTTTTGAAAAATAATCCATGGTCCCCGATGATACTCAGGAGAGAGAAAGAGAGAAATTTTCCTTACAGAGGAATGCCAACTAATAAATATAGGAATGATAAAGGATTAAAAAATAACTGCTTTGTAGGGCACCTGAGTGGCTCAGTTGGTTAAGTAATCGACTTGATTTTGGCTCAGGTCATGATCTCAGGGTTATGAGATCAAGCCCTGCCTCAGACTCCCTGTGGGGTGTGGAGCCTGCTTAAGATAGTCTCTCTCTGGGGCCCCCGGTTAGACCTGACGGTTGGGCATCGAACTCTTGGTTTTGGCTCAGGTTGCGATCTTCTGGTCGTGGGATGGACCCCAAGTCAGCTCCACTCTTGGCAGGAAGTCTGCTTGGGATTCTCTGCCTCCCCCCAACTAGGGGCACATGCTCTTGCTAAAAAAAAAAAAAAAAAAAAAAGACTGCTTTGCAACCAGTGATATAATCATCATTTCGAGTAATACCTTAAACTACAAGGCAGTATACTCACATGGACTCAAAGTGTCACTGCACAGAGGATTTACTAACTATAAAGGGGGACATGGAGGGATCTGGGGGACACCTCACTAACTGGCAGGTGACTGGTGACTACACATTACCTGTCTGCTGGTATGATGCAAAAAGAGACAGACAATCACCTATATAATATTTTGGCCTAAAATGTTTCCCTAAAAATGATGAAGAGAAAACAATCAAATCAATACAGAATATGACAACAACTGGCCTGGTCTCTTCAAAACTCCAGTGTCATGAAAAAGGGAGGTGGGCAATTATTCTATAAAGACCAAATATATCGTAACTAAATATAATGCATGATTGATTGATTGATCCACTGATTAATCCCAGCTTGAAAAAAAAATTGTTATAAAAAGACATTTGGGGGAAATTGAATACAAACTATACATAATAGTTATTGTTAATTTTCTTAGGTGTGATCATGATATTATGGTCTCATGGGGGAAATGTCATTATTCTCAAGAGAGGCATGCTAAAGTGTCACAATAGTGACAACATCCAAATGTTAAACAATTGGTAAATCTATGTGAAGGATGGGGAGGTGTTAATTACATTATCCTTCAACTTTCCTGTAGCCTTAAAATGTTTCAACTAAAATGTAGGTAGTGGAGACCTGAATATGGTCTCAATGATTTTCTCATTCCCTTTGTGATCCTGAACCATAAAGGATTCCCCACGTCTTTGTAAATTGTCTTTTGTTTCAAATACCTTCTACTCTGACCCTCCCAGAGCACTTGAAGTTGAACACACACCTGTTCCAAGCAAAGCATTGTTTCTACTGCCCGAAAGTGTGCAGGGCTGTCCTCCTCACAGCTCTAGCACTGCGAGCACTTTCCTGCTTTAGCACCTCACGTTTGTCATTTTCTCATGGCCGTGTGTAGCTTTAAGAATCTGTCACTGTCTTTTTGTGACTTCAAGATGAATCATTCTCCCAGTCTCTAAAGAGAAAGATGCCATATGAGTTTCTTATTGCTGTAGAGCAAGAAGGGGGCCGTTCCCAGAGCCCTTGGCTAGAATCACTGGTGGATTCCGGCAGTGGCTTCTGAAGTTTCTGGCGGATGCTGAGCGTTTTGGGAACACCACGGGGCTGAAAACTGAGACTCCCCTTGGAAAGTCCTTCCACCTCTCAGGGTCTCAGTTTTATTAGTTAAAGGGAATGACTGGAAAGAATGAGTTTAAAGTTCCCTTCAAACTCTAACAGTACATCCTTCAAGTTCCCGATTCCTGGAACCTATCTATTGTCCAGGCCCAGGAGGCAAAGCTAAGGGTGAGTCCACCTCCTTGAGAACAGTCCTCAAATTTTCAGATGCTCTCACAATGCAGGAGCACTCTCCGGCTCTTCTCCCAGCAAACTAGAAACATTGTTTAAGACCTAGCCCATGGCCACACCTGGCCGCAACTTACCTTCCTTCTGAAAACAAATGTGACAGTTGCAACTTGTGAAGCCTCAGAAGAAAAATTAATTCCATATGTCCTTAGCGGGCTCTATAAAGAGAGCTTCAAAGGAGGACACTCTTTGTGGAATATGGTTATCTGCTTCTTTTATTCTCCAGAGCTGAATGTTGTCTGTTAGCAATAGGCCCCTTTGGAAAATTCTGACAGGGCAGAAGGAAAGAAGGTGTTGGAGAATAGGGCAGAAACTGTAAAGGAAATCCATAAACTTTCATGGAGGGTGTGAACAGTGGGGGATAAAGAAGATGAAAAGTTTAAGAGATCGATAATAAATGCAGAAGAAAAGCCATGTTAAAAAGTGGTGGACTGATTCATCCTCACGTTCAGTTCAACACCCTTATGTTTCTTTTTTTTTTTTTTTTTTTTTTTTTTTTTTTTTTTTTAAAGATTTTATTTATTTATTTGACAGAGAGAAATCACAAGTAGATGGAGAGGCAGGCAGAGAGAGAGAGGGAAGCAGGCTCCCTGCTGAGCAGAGAGCCCGATGCAGGACTCGATCCCAGGACCCTGAGATCATGACCTGAGCCGAAGGCAGCGGCTCAACCCACTGAGCCACCCAGGCGCCCTACCCTTATGTTTCAATGGCATTTCCTATCCTGTTCATTTTTATAAGAAGTAAGTATGCAAAAACATTTAAAATACATCCTTCCCTGGTTGACCATTCAAGCCAAGTGGTTGATCCACAAAACTGTGATAGTTCGGTCAAGAAGAACCCATTGCATTCTTATGACTATCTACAGAGTTTAAATGTGGCTAGCTTAAAGCCCAGATGTGGACCTGCCCCACCTCTAGGGGACACAGGCCAAACCAAACTATCCCGTCTTTTGCATGACTTTTGCAAGAATGCATTTAAGCAAAGTAAAAAGAAAAGAAAAAAGATTTCCTCTTGAAGGAAACAATGTAATCTGCTGGGAACTCTGACCTCCATCACTGAGAACTGAGGTGATTTACTGGTACGATGTTTACATATTTTCCTCATTAAATTAGATTGATCCTTCATTGCTTATTTAACAAATTCGCTATAGTCCATATATTTGTAGTAAAGACAAGTTTAGGAGTCTGTGGGGAGAGCTCCCACAGAAGTCAAAGGTAAAAGGCCACTCCTCTTGAATATTTATGGTGAGCAGTATTTATGCAAATAATTTTCTTCGTTCATTCTTTTATTGTCTGTCTCTTCCACTCAACTGTAAATTCCATAAAGATGGGGACCATATCTGTGTTTTTCACTACTGAAATTCAGCTCAGAGTGCAAATGCAGTTAAGTTGTTAAAGAAGGAAGATATATATAACGTTTGTAATCAGAAAACAAAGCACGGCTTAAGTTCCCCATTAATTCACGTCTTTTTTTTTTTTTTTTTTAAATAAAATCTCAGCAGATTTTTTACATAGGGATTTTTTTTTTTCTCATGGAATCTTTACATGGATCTCACAGCACATTGCCACTAAGGCACTCCTGAATATTTGGGGAGCTTTGTATCTAAAAATAGTCTCCCCATCTATCATTATATTTTAAAGCCTATCAATGCCAGTATTTGGGAAAGCTTTCATTTGAATATATCTACCCTGCTTGCAGCCGACACACTAAACTCTCTTATTAAATCCAAGAGTTGGGGTTCATTTTGTTTGATTCTCTTGGTAGGCTAGGTAAAAAATCATATCATCTGCAAATAATAAAATTTTGTCTTTTCCTTTCCAGTGATCTAAATCTTGTTTCTGTTTCATCTTTAATTGCACTAGCCCCAACTGGGAAAGACATCAAATGGTAATGGCAGTGGTGGGTGTCCTATAATCCACTCCTGGTTCTAATGAGAAGCCTCTGGTGTTTCCTCATTCTCATTTTCACAACTGGAGCCCAGCACACCCTCATGGGCTCACTTCTTGCACTTTACTCTTCTTACAGACCACTTAAAATGATCCTAGTGTAATAATGTGAGTCTTAACACCAGGGTGGTTAGCTCTCAAAGAAGTGTCCTTTCTGTCCCTAAGCCACAGGACCTTCTCTTGCCCCCGTGAACACACATGCACACTCACAAGGCAGGTGGAACTTGTCCAGTCATGCCACCCCTGGGGGGGGTGGGGATTCCGGGCTTTGGAGGGGTGGGTGGAGCAAGGCTGAAGCCCGGAGGGGTCCAACACATCTGCAGCACTTGGAGCAACAGCAGCTCCTGCCGCTCTAAGGACCCCAGAAGCTCACGCCCTTGGCCAACAGGCACATCCTCATGCTGAGTCCTCGCTGCCCAGCGCAACACAAATAAACCGATAGTAACGGTGTGTTTGTCCTAATCTGCGTAAGAAGTGAACAGTGTATTGAAATGATACAAAAGGAATCACTTCTGCTCCTGCCCCAGACAATGAGGCTGCTGACTTCTGGGTCTTTCCTGGGTCTACCCACCCATCCGTGATGAGGCAAATCCCTCTTCTGTCCCTTCCACTTGCCTCAGGGTAGATTACCACCGGAAGCCATGTTCAAATTTGTGGAGAGACACTGCCCTTCTCTGGTCTCAGACGTTCCCCCCTCCTGCAGACCTCTCCTCCTTTTCAGAATGAAACTCTTCCTCTAGCTGCCTCCAGGGGATGAGGACCATGGGCGAAAATACATCAGCAGGTGCAAGGGCATCTGGACCTCAGTGTACAGACTGGATGCGCTGTCTGGGCAAGGATATCTTCCCTAGAGAATTGCATCCTCTACAGGCCTTCGCCCAAGCTCTGGGGCTGTCAGAGTGGCCATAGGAGAAGACTGGTGTCATCTCCCCCGCTCTATGGATCCAAGGTTGCCCCGAAGAGAGCCATTATGGGGAGAAGACCACACCAGTTATATTTCCCCTGCTACCAACCTTGGGCACCAGCTCTACTGCCAAACCACCTCCAACCCATGTTTGAGTAACCTGGAACCTTCTTTCCCCCTTCCCAGCTCCCTCCTTGGCTACGACACCCTGTTTAGCAAGGGGAATCCAAAGTACATAGGCATCCATATTGGTGTTCATGGACTGGGGGCAGGAAGGAGGCTAGCTTTGTTTCCCCAACCCCACCCCTGGCACTGCTTCTCTCACCCCTTGATGAAAGGCTGCAGCAGATGGCTGGATGAAGCTGTATTCCAAAACCAGCCCTAACCCCAACTGTTTGCTGTTTAGCTTCACTCCAGTCCCCAGTCCTGACCAGCACCTACTCCTCATGCCCAGCTCTGCAATCCGAGCCTTGGCCTTACACTAATATCAGGAATTGTAGCTGACACTTACAAGCTAACACACACACACACACACACACACACACACACACACACACACATTTATCTTTACAGTAACCCTCTGAAGTAGGTCCTATTATTATCCTCCTTTTAAGATGAGAAAACTGAGACCCTGGGAGATTAGATGACTTGCCCAAGGCCACACAGCCAGTAAATAACAGAGCTGAGATTTGAACCCAGGATCCACAGTTCTCCAATCTTATACCAACACTGACATTTCTAGTCTGCTGTCCCCAGTCCACCCCCAGACTCTCCAGCTCTGATGGCAATCTGAACTCCTTGATAATACAGCTGAGCCCCGTGGCCTGCCACCCCAAGTTAGAAGGCAGAGTGTGCCCACCGTCTGCCACACCACAGGCTCTCCTGACATAGCCCTTCGCCTCCTATGGTCAACAGAGCCCAAGTCAATGAGATGTCAGTACTGAGCCAGGCCACGGTGGTCAGCTCATGGAAGCCCAAGGGACCCCAGGCATCAAAGCATCCCAGTTGTTAATGAAAATGAATTCCAGATACCCAGGACATGACCATGGCACCCCAGGCCCACCTTCCAGAACTGCGGGGGATGCTGTCCCATCAAAAGCATTCCTGTGTCTGGAATCGCCTGTGAAATCCAAAGAGTGGGCAGCGGAAGAAGGCAGCTATGGGAGCACAGAAGGCCTAAGGGTGAGAAAGTCCACAGGAAGGCCGCCTTCACTTACCCAGCAAGGAGCAGCAGCGGAAACTACATGTTGCCATTGTGGCGGAACCCCAGGCACCAACTTCTCCGAGCTATGTGCCAATGGCTCCAGGTGCTGTTCTGCCACTTTCTGGCCCAAATTCTGCTGTCCTACTTTAGGTGGCTCTCCCAGCAAACAGATCTAATTTTACCCATGCATGAACTCAGTGTCTCTTAGCCCCATCCCCATGCTTCTAGCCACCTCCCTAAGACTTCCTAAAGTATTCATCACTGTTAATTATGATTCATAATCAGACGTACAATTTGCTCAGAATTCACAGCAACCAAGCTAATTCATCTAGTTCTTATATTCACAAGCTCCTTTAGTTCTTTGGAGTCCCTATTTTACCCATTTTCCTAAACTCAGTTGCCTCAGGACGAGCAAATGTCATAACCACTTTCAGAAGGCCGTATAACCAAGACTAAGACAATATCTTTTATTGAGATCAAGATAGCTGGAATCACTATCTTTGGAATCCCTGGGAAGGCAAAACAAAATAGACTTGCTCGTTCCTCCCGCCCTTGAGTCACCAGCTTAGGATCCCTGAGTTCAGTAACTCAGACCAGCCTGCTTCTTGGGGCCCATGTTCCTAACACCTAGTCATTCCCCTTCCCTGTGATTCCCTTTCTTCCTACTGAGCCCATTAGATCTAGGTTGAGTTGGGTGGAGAAGGAGGCGAAAAATCAGTATTGAAGAATCTCCAGTATAACTGAGAATTCCTACTAACCTACTTCACAGTATAAATAACTCAAGTACAAGACAGAATCTTGTTACAACACCCCCCCTTTATTTGTGAGGGATGTGTTCCAAACCTCCCCAGTGGATGCCCAAAACTACAGATAGTACCAGGACCTATATATACCATGTTTTTTCCTGTAAGACATACCTATGATGAAGCTTAATTTATAAATTAGGCACAGTAGGAGATGAACAATAATAACAAGATAGAACTATAACAGTATACTGTAAAAAAAGTTATGTGAGTGTGGTTTCTCTCCCACTCCTTTGCTCTCAAAGTATGTTACTGAACTGTACTCACCCTTCTTCTTGTGATGAGGGGAGACCGTAAAATCCCTGTGTGATGAGACAAAGGGAGGATGGAGAGAGGTAGCATTTGGGCCGCTACTGACCTTCTAACGGTCCATCAGAACCATCTCCTTCCAGACCACAGCTGGCCGCAGGAAACAAACCACAGACCATGAAACCATATTTAAGGGGGCCACTACTGTAGGAGCACCTGAGTGGCTCAGTCGTTAAGCATCTGCCTTCAGCTCAGGTCATAATCCCAGGGTCCTGGGACTGAGCCCCACAATAGGTTCCTTGCTCAGCAGGAAGCGTGCTTCTCCCTCTCCCACTCCCCCTGCTTGTGTTCCTGGGTCTCTCTGTCAAATAAATAAATAAAATATCTTTTTAAAAGGGGGGACACTATTGTAGTCCTAAATTTATGCATGATGTGGGGGTGGGGAAAGAACCCTACCCAATTCTTTAAATCACACTATGGAACATTTGCAAAGAGAGGCAAAACTTGCTTTATTTTTTGTTGTTGTTTTTGACAGAGTGAGAGCATGCCCGTGTGGGAGCATGAGGTGGGGGGCAGAAGCAGTGGGAGAGAGAGAATCTGAAGCAAGCTCCACACCCAGCACAGGGCTCAACACAGTGCTCAATCTCATGATCTTGAGATCATGACCAGAGCCAAAATCAGGAGTCCCACGCTTAATCAACTGAGCCACCCAAGTGCACCTGCAAAACTTGCTTTAAAGGTTAAAAAAGAGGGGTGCCTGCGGGGCTCAGTCAGTTGAGTATCTGCCTTTGGCTCTCAGGGTCTTGGGCCCCAGGACCTTCTCAGCATGCTTTCCCTCTCCCTCTGCCACTCCTTCTGTTTGTGCTATCTTGCTCTCTCTCTCATGCGCGCTCTCTCTGTCAAATAAATAAGCAGAAACTTTTCTTTAATTTTTAAGTAAAAAAAAAAATATCACAAAATGCCATCAGAGTCATTTTGTGTTTATTACAATATCTCATTAAGACGATGCTTTCCGGAGTGCCTGGGTGGCTCAGTGGGTTGGGCCGCTGCCTTCGGCTCGGGTCATAATCTCAGGGTCCTGGGATCGAGCCCCGCATCGGGCTCTCTGCTCAGCAGGGAGCCTGCTTCCTCTCTCTGCCTGCCTCTCTGCCTACTTGTGATCTCTGTCTGTCAAATAAATTAATAAAATCTTAAAAAAAAAAAAAAAAGACGATGTTTTCCAGTCACATTCTGTGGACAGGTAGGGGGTAAAACCAACAGCAAAGGACAAACATGAAGCATGCTCTGGGGAGAGGTGCTCTAACCGGGGGGCCCTGGCATCTTTGCTGGGTTTAAGGGGGTTCATGCACATCTTGGAAGTCCATTCAAAATTTTGTGTATTTGTGCCTTTTTTCTGGAAAAAAGGTTCAGAATTATTATCAAAGGCCCACCACTCAGGGTGCTGGGGTGGCACAGTGGATTAAGGCCTCTGCCTTCAGCTCGGGTCATGATCCCAGGTCCTGGCATCGAGCCCCACATCGGGCTCTCTGCTCAGCCGGAAGCCTGCTTCCTCCTCTCTCTCTGTCTGCCTCTCTGCCTACTTGCGACCTCTGTCTGTCAAATAAATAAATAAAATCTTTAAAAAAAAAATTTTTTTTTAAAAAAAGGCCCACCACTTATGGGGGAACAAAACAGCAACACTAAAAATACTAATATCATAGATATAAATATCTTCTATAATTCAAAAGTTTTTCTCAAACCCAACTGTCCCTTCCTTCTGAAAACTGGTCCCTCTTCCCCTCTGGTCCCGCAGGAACGCCATGACACCAGGCTGGGCAGCCCAGCTGGTAGTTCCTATCACTCCTGGGCCCGCCTCGTGTTGCTGGCGACCCGCTCCCCCACAATGGAAGGCCAGGTATTCTCCCATAGCACCTTAATTAAGCCAAACAGGGAACACTCAAAAGAGCTGAAAAGGAGAGAGCATGGAAAATAAACATCCGGTCCCCAGGAAAACACAGCTCAAGCAACCTACGGGATTCCTCGGGAGGCCTGGAAAGGCTAAAGGGCTGGAATCACTCAGGGAAGCAGATGAGCTTTCTGAAGGTTAGGAAGGAAGAGCATATTACATGGGCTGGGCTTGCAGGTGTAACAAGCACAGATCAGAGGCGGGAACAGATTAAAGCAGCAGAGATGCGGGGAGGGAACAGATGGACTGGTCCAGGCCAGGCGGAAATGAAAGGCAAGATGAAGGCCATATCATCGAGCATCTCTGAGAGATGAGCCTTGAACTTTTGCATGGAAGATGTCACAGACTGGGCAGATTTCAGTGGGGAAAAAGACCATGTGACTAGGCTTTAAAGCAGAGGATTGAGAAGTGGGGTTTAAATGATAGAAAATAGAAGGGAAATATGATAACTGAGAAGATAAATTGGCCAGCACATGGAGGGTCAGGTATTAATTTTGGAGGCACATGGTAGAGGAATGGACCAGTCAGGAAGGGGCATGCAAGACCAGATGCAGGTGTGGATAAATGGGATGACTCATGTGAAAGGAAATTGGGGAACCCTTCCCATACATGCCTGGGGTCCACCTCTGCAGAGGTCTTCCCTCAGCTCTAGCAACTGACTTTTACTGTAGAATTATTGCGAGTACCCATGATAGTCCCAACATCCATCTCTGCCAACACTTTATCCCATACCTTTGAAGAAAAAGTTAACTGAGTGGCCAAGATTAAAGAAAAATATAAATTACAGCATAAGAAAGCCAGAAAATGACCAATAGCTTCCTAGTCTGATCTGGAATCAGTTCCACACCCTGAACCCAGTGTGCATTCTATCCCTTGATTTGTTGTTATAGGAGATTGGGAAATCCCCACATCCTAATGACCATCAGTAAATGACTGGTTAATTCTGTTTTATCTGCACCCTGGAATATTATGCTGCTGTGTAAAAGAATGAACAGTATCAGGGGCGCCTGGGTGGCTCAGTGGGTTAAAGCCTCTGCTTTCGGCTCAGGTCATGATCCCAGGGTCTTGGGATCGAGCCCCGCATTGGGCTCTCTGCTTAGCGAGGAGCCTATTTCCTCTCTCTCTCTCTGCCTGCTTCTCTGCCTACTTGTGATCTCTGTCTGTCAAAAAGAATGAATAAGGGCGCCTGGGTGGCTCAGTGGGTTGAGCCGCTGCCTTCGGCTCAGGTCATGATCTCAGGGTCCTGGGATCAAGTCCCGCATTGGGCTCTCTGCTCTGCAGGGAGCCTGCTTCCTCCTCTCTCTCTGCCTGCCTCTATGCCTACTTGTGATCTCTCTCTGTCAAATAAATAAATAAAATCTTTTTAAAAAATCATTATTCTATTAAATACATAAATTCAATTAATTTGCTACTTTTAGAATATTCTAGGTTTTCTTAGATTCTGCATTTGTCCTCTGGCATCCGTTCATCACAGGATCAATTCTATTAACTATATTTTATTTTCTGTTTTCTTGGTACTCTGGTATTTGGGAGCCTCACAGACTCAGAGAGAGACTGCCCCTTCCAGGGCTACTAATTCCTAAAGATAATAATGGCTTGCCAAAGAGCACACCTTTCGTATGCAAACCACTCAATCCCTACATCTGTATCCCCAACTAGTTCCTAATCTAACTCACAAATCCAGGCCACTCTCTCTGCTACCCTAAGTTAAACCCAAGGCCACATACTGGGCAACCCAACGGAATTACTCAAACTCGCCGATCCTTAACTGTGTTCTCTGCCCTAACTTGGCTTTCCCAAGAAACCCCAGTAAAGGCTGTGGCCTCATGACTTCCCCTCCCGCCTGACTTATGTCTCCAGATCATCCTGGTTTGGGGGGGCAGGGACAGGGTAGCTGTGCCCTGTGGTATAAAATCTTCCTTCAGTGGCATGGACCTCTCAGTGTTACCACTCAATTGTAGTTATATAAATTAAACCCTGGGAATCATAATTTTAGAACACACAGCTATATACCTTTAAAAATTCCAGGGATCTCCATAGAAATAGGGGAAGAGTCGCCATTTTTGTTTTGTTTTTCATTTTAACTGTTGAATTAACTCATTCCCCAACTCATTCAGACTTCAGCCTATGTCTTTGAAAAGTGGAAAATAAAGACCACTGAAAACCACGAAGGGACAAAACTGCACATTGAAGTTGCTCTAGAGATTACTAGTCTAGCAGACTAGTACCTGGTATTAAAAAAAAAAAAAAAAAATCACATCTTACTGCTATGCTCAACAATTGCTGTAGGTAGAAAGGCCATGAAAATACAAAGCCAAAGGGTGTGGGTGGTTTTGAATTTGAGGAAGTCTGTAGGAAAAGCCAGGATGGGGATTTCGGGTAGATCTGAAGAGGGGTGGATCACAGAAGAGCACCTGCTACAGCCCTCAAAATGTTACAGAACAGGGATTGTGATGACTAATTTAAGGTATCAGAGTAGAGACTGAGGTTTTTTTGTTTTTTTTTTTTTTTAAGATTTTTTTTTTTTTTTTTTTTTGACAGAGAGAGATGACAAGCAGGCAGAGAGGCAGGCAGAGAGAGGGGAGGAAGCAGGCTCCCCGCTGAGCAGAGAGCCTGATGTGGGGCTCGATCCCAGGACCCTGGGATCATGACCTGAGCCGAAGGCAGCGGCTTAACTCACTGAACCACCCAGGCGCCCCTAGAAACTGAGTTTTTATACAAAGGAAAGATTTGGAGCAGAAGTCATCGGAAACCTAAGAGAATGTAAAAGATGAACCAAATGTAAATCAGAAAAGGTACATGAATGGGTCATTTTTTTTTAAGATTTTATTTATTTGACAGAACAAAGAGAGGGACTACAGGCAGGTTTAGTGGGTGAGGGAGAAGCAAGCTTCCTGCCAAGCAGGGAGCCTGTTGTGGAATCATGACCTGAGCCAAAGGCAGATGCTTAACAACTAAGTCACCCAGATGCCCCTGAATGGGTGATTTAGAAGTGCTTGTTGACTGGGGTCAATCTTTGAAAAAGTAGTCATAAAATGCAAATCACAAGTGTGTATTATACAAAGGGTCTGCAAATTTCTGTAACGGGCCAAATAGTAAACACCTGTAACCCATATTATGTCAGTCACATCAAACCATCTCCACCATGACAGCACTAAAGTAGCTACAGATACTACAGAAACGAGTGAGCCTAAGTTACAATAAAACTATACTGATGGGCGCTGAAATGTGAATTTCATGTCATCATCATGCTTCACAAGATACTACTCATGTTTTGATTTTTTTTCAACCATTTGAAAATGTAAAAACCATCCTTAGATCCCGAGCTGTAGTTTGCCGACTCCTGACTTAGGGAATAGAGTTTAGGAGGTTTATAAATGTCTACAGAAGGAAAAATGATGTTGGGCTTTGGTTCTTGTTCTGAACCTACTGGCATGGGAAATCTTGAAAAACTCCTTGACAAGGAGGTCCTATACCTCATTGCTCTTAATGCTCAGGCTGCCACAGTGTATCCAGCGCTTGCTCTCCCTCCAACGCATCAGAAGGTTGCTATGGGTTTCTGCTGTGTGTTAAGCCAATGTTACATCCTTAAGCTAAAGGAAACATCAAGGTGGGCTTATTTATGAGACATAAGAGAATTTTTTTTTTTAGATTTGGGATCCAGAAAAGGCCTTAAAATTTTTTGATCCATGGGCGCCTGGGTGGCTCAGTGGGTTGAGCCGCTGCTTTCGGCTCAGGTCATGATCCCAGGGTCCTGGGATCGAGTCCTGCATCGGGCTCTCTGCTCGGCAGGGAGCCTGCTTCCTCCTCTCTCTCTGCCTGCCTCTCTGCCTACTTGTGATCTCTGTCAAGTAAATAAATAAAATCTTATAAAAAAAAATTTTTTTTTGATCCAGGGGGCACCTGGGTGGCTCAGTGGGTTAAGCCTCTGCCTTCAGCTCATTTCATGATCTCAGGGTCCTGGGATCGAGCCCCACATCAGGCTCTCTGCTCAGAGGGGAACCTGCTTCCCCCTCTCTCTCTGCCTGCCTCTCTGCTTACTTGTGATTTCTGTCAAATAAATAAAAAAAGTATTTTTTAAAAAACTTTTTTGATCCAGGTTCACCTGGGTTGCTCATTTGGTTTGGCATCCAACTCTTGGTTTCAGCTCAGGTCATGTCATGGGTTGTGGGATCAACCCCCACATGGGGCTTTGGGCTCAACGCCCAATCTGCTGAGATTCTCTCCCTCTGCTCCTCCCCTAGGAGCATGCATATGCATTCTTTCTCTCATAAATAAATTTTTTAAAAATTGTCTGATCCAATTTCTATATTTTAGGAACTAAATAAACAGAGAGTCAGAGAGGATAAATGGCTGACCCATCACATCAGAAGCGACCTAGGACTAGAACCCACAGTTCCAACATCTTCATGTTCCCATGTTTCCACTCCACTACCTTCATTTGTATTCTTAGAATAAAATGGGGCACCTGGGTGGCTCAGTGGGTTAAGCCTCTGCCTTTGGCTCAGGTCATGATCCCAGGGCCCTGAGACTAAGCCCCGAATCGGGCTCTCTGCTCAGCAGGGAGCCTGCTTATCCCCCCCCCTCTCTCTCTGCCTGCCTCTTTGCCTATTTGTGATCTCTGTCTGTCAAATAAATAATACAATTTTATTTTAAAAATTTATGAAATGTGCTAAGGGATATAGGGGGTAGTGGGTAGTGGGGTATGGCTGGAGATGGAAATATTGTAGACAATTCAACACTTTTTAAAAAGAACATAAAACAGGACATCTGGGTGGCTCAGTCAGTTGGGCATCTGCCTTTAACTGGGATGGTGATCACAGGGTCCTGGGATCAAGTCCCATGTCAGACTCCCAGCTTAGTGGGGAGTCTGCTTCTCCCTCCGCCCCTCTCCACATTCATGTTCTCATGCTCTCCCTCTCTCACAAAAATAAACAAAATCTTTTAAAAATAATAAAAAGAACATAAAACAGAATGCCATTACCACATCCATAGAATTTTTTGTACTGTTCGGTCCCAACTATAAGATGAAGGAGAAATCATAAATCTCAGGTAGAGAGTGGGAGCTGAGAAGTATTTGCAGGAGATCCTTCAACATACTCCTTCACTAAGCACTATCCATGCACTAATAATCATCATCATCATCATCATCATCATCTCTTCCACATAGATATTCTACAGCAGTAGTTCCCAAAGTTTGGTCCGGGAACATTCAGGCATCCCAAAACCCTCTCAAAGTCACCACAAGATCGATACTATTTTCATCATAAAACTAAGATATTGTTTGCCTTCTTCATTTTCAGTCTCTCAAAAAATATACAGCAAAGTTTTCCAGAGGCCATATGGTACACAGTGTCATAACAGAGTGAAAGCAAAGTAGATACAAGAATCTAGTGGTCTTCCACCAAGTGAGACATTAATGAGATTTGCAAAGATGTAAAACAATATCACTCTTCTCACTATCTTCTTGTTTAGGAAAATATTGTTCTTTTTCTGACAAATATATTATTTGTATTAACATATAATGGATTTATTATTTTTAATCAATTAAATATTTTAAACTGTTTCGTTTTATTTTCATATACAATAAATATCAATAAACAGGGGGCTTTTTAAAATATTTTATTTATTTATTTATTTATTTATTTATTTGAGAGACAGCATGAGTGAGAGAGAACACAAGCAGGGGGAGGGGCAGAGGGAGAAGCAGGCTCCCCACTGAGCAGGGAGCCAAATGTGGGGCTTGATCCCAGGACTCCAGAATCATAACCTGAACCAAAGGCGGTCATTTAGCCAACTGAGCCACCCAGGTATCCCATATAGTGTTTTCTCTTAATCTCTTGTTATACATAGTTTAAAATGGACTTAATCACCCGAGAAATAAAATTTATGTCATCACAAGAATAATATTAAATATCTGAGGGAGGACAAATGATCCAGTTTATTCAACAAATCAATGTCAAGGAAAGAAAGAGGGGGAGGAAAATAAAGACTAAGAGACATAAAGTATGGAAAATAAATGCAGTGTGTCTACCTCATGAGACCCTGATTCTAACAAACCAGCCATAACAAAGCACTTATAAAACAGTTGGGGAAACATGGAGATGGAGAAGATATTTGATAGCAATTTTTAATTTTACTTAAGTATGAGATGATATTGTGGTTGTGTTTAAAAAAAAAAAAACACTTTCTAGGAATACACATTGAAGTATCTACAGATGAGATCATTTGATGTCTGGGATTTCCTTCAAAATATTCTAATGGAAAGGGGAGTGAGAGAGGTATGACCAAGACTGATCATAAATTGATAGCTATCAAATCTCAGACATGGATCCATGGGATACCATTTTTTCTACTTTTGTGTACATTTAGAAAACTCTATTCAAAAAAATGTTTAAACAGGTTGTCATGTTAAAAAAGGTGGGAAACCACTCCCCTGACTCATTCTTCACTTAGCCATTTACAAATCAACAAGTCATATAATTTAGAGGCTGGGAATTTATTTTTTTAAGATTTTATTTGTTTATCTGAGAGCAGAGCAAGAGCAAGTGAGAGACAGAGAGAGAGAGCAGGGGGTGGGGAGAGGGAGACACTGATCAGGAAGCCCAATGCAGGGCTGATCCCAGGACCCTGGGATCACCACCTGAGCTGAAGCAGATGCTAAGCAACTGAGCCATCCAGCCTCCCTGTGCCTCTGGGGCAGGGAATGTAAATGAGGCCCTCCCTCATAACAAAGACATCAGATGGGAAGAGAAAAACACTCAGAGCAAAATTCATAACCCAAGATGAGTATGGCTCCAAGGAAAGCAAGTATTTAGGGGCACCTGGGAGTTCAGTCGGGTAAGCATCTACCTTTGGCTCAGGTCATGATCGCAGGGTCCTGGGATGGAGACCGCCATCGGGCTCTCTGCTCAGCGGGGAGTCTGCTTCTCCCTCTCATTCTCCATCTGTGCTCTCTTGCTCTCAGTCTCTCAACTTAATAAGTAAAAACTTAAAAAAGAATTTTATTTTATTTTTTTTTAAGATTTTATTTATTTATTTCACATACAGAGATCACAAATAGGCAGAGAGGCAGGCAGAGAGAGGGGGAAGCAGGCTCCCTGCCTAACAGAGAGCCCAACACGGGGCTTGATCCCAGGAGCCTGGGATTATGACCGGAGCTGAAGGCAGAGGCTTTAACCCTCTGAGCCACCCAAGCACCCCAGAAAAACCAAATATTTTAAAAATCCACCTTCAAAGGACTCCTGCTTTGGGCAGAACACAGGAACTATGAAAAGAACACTTTCTCCTGCCCAAGACATTGCCCAGATATCTATGAGTGTCTTATCAACCCATAAGTATGAGAGTCTCCTTTGTAAATCCACCAGAAGCACTTGAAGGGAGCAGTACTAAATGTGGACCACTTCATTTGAGCCTGAGCCCAACTACATTGATCTCTTATAGCAAAAAGTTATTTTTATTTTTTAAAGATTTTATTTATTTATTTATTTGACAGACAGAGGTCACAAGTAGGCAGAGAGGCAGGCAGAGAGAGGGGGTGCGGGAAGCAGGCTCCCTGCTGAGCAGAGAGCCCGATGCGGGGCTCCATCCCAGGGCCATGAGATCATGACCTGAGCCAAAGGCAGAGGCTTTAACCCACTGAGCCACCCAGGTGCCCCTAGCAAACAGTTCTTAAAGACAGAAATCAACAGATGCATACTGAAGAATGAATGATACATTTCACTTTTTACTTCTCTAAATTGAATATTCTTTTAAAATCTTTTAAAATCTTTTTTTTTTTTTTTTAAGGAAAAAGAAATAAAAGGGCAGGGCACCTGGGTGGCTCAGTGAAGCATCCAACTCCTGATTGAGGCTCAGGTCATGATCTCAGGGTCCTGGGGTTGAGCCCTGCAATGGGCCGCACTCAGTGGGGAGTGTGTTTGAGGATTCTCTCTCTCCCTCTGCCCCTCCTTCGGCTCACATTTTCTCTTTCTCTCCCAAATAAATCAATCTTTAAGTAAATAAATAAATAATAATATCTGTTGTACAAATGTACACTACAAAAACTTGGGAACACAGTTTAGAATTACTTACTAAAGTATAAAATACACATATCCTATGATCTAGCAATTCCATCTCTCAGTACATATCCAAAAGAAATGTATATATATGTACCAGGAGCTATGTGGAAGAATATTCTTAACAGAAATGAAAACAATCCAATGTCCTTTAATACTACAGTGGGTAAGTTATGCTATATTTACATATTAGAATATTCTACAGCAGGGAACACAAATTACAGCTACATATACAACATGGTTGAATCTTACAAACATGAAGTTGAGCAAAAAAGACATAAAAGAAGGGCACCTGGGTGGCTCAGTCATTACGAATCTGCCTTCCTCTTGGGTCATGATCCCAGGGTCCTGGGATCGAGCCCCGCATCCAGTGCCCTGCTCCACAGATAAATAAATAAAATATTTGTTAAGAAAACATATAAAAGAATACATTCTGAGGTGTTAAATAATAATTTAATATCTTGGCATGTTTTAAGACAAAAGATTAAAGGCAGAATGAGAAAAAAACATCCTGCCAAGCTGGGGAACGTAATCTAGCTCAGAGTCTAAGTTCCAGGAGATGACACTAGGGGGATAAGAAATGGGGTGAGGCACTTTAAAACCAAAGGACTAAGATCTTTCTCAGACTGATATTAGGAGAACAAAGCCTCACAGTGTTGCTGATTGGCCCTGGATGCAGAATTGTGAGTTAAGTGAAAGGCCTGGGCTGGCTGGGGGGGAGGGGTGTCTTTGTATACATGAGGTTACAGCTACAACTTCAAGATTATGGCTTGGATGCCTCTGTTGTATATATGACGTGCCCCACAGGGGACCATACTACAGCCGGGTTCGTGCTGGTGTCAGCAAGCGAGGTAGTCAGGTCAATGTTTGTTAATATTTTTCTATTTGTGTATAGAATTCAAAAACTGGCAAAACTTTAAAAATCAAGAAACTGATCATCATAAAAATCAGGATAATTGTTACCTACGTGGAAGGGGGAGGTTGAGAAGGAGGTGACCAGGACAAGACACATGGAAAGGGTTTTGAGGGTAACAGTAGAGTTCTATTTCTTAATCTGGGTGATGTTTTCATGCCTTTTATAACTATACTTACTCTATAATTATTCACCATACTCTGTGTTCTATGCCTTTTCCTCTGGGTGTTATCATTCACAATTAATAAAGGTTTAAAATAAACAAATCAGGGTGTGCCTGGGTGGCTCAGTGGGTTAGGCCTCTGCCTTTGGCTCAGGTCATGATTTCAAAGTCCTGGGATAGAGCCCCGCATAGGGCTCTCTGCTTAGCAGGGAACCTGCTTCCTCCTCTCTCTCTCTCTCTCTCTCTGCCTGCCTCTCTGCCTACTTGTGATCTCTGTCTGTCAAATAAATAAATAAAATATTTAAAAAATAAAATAAAATAAATCAACTTCATTATATACAACTATAGAAGTCCCTCTGAAATTGCTAGACTTGTAATAAGTGTATTAATACAGCTTCATTTTTTTTTAAGATTTTGTTTATTTATTTGACAGAGATCACAAGTAGGCAGAGAGGCAGGCAGAGAGAGAGGAGGAAGCAGACTTCCTACCGAGCAGAGAGCCTGACTCAGGGTTCGATCCCAGGACCCTGGGATCATGACCTGAGTCGAAGGCAGAGGCTTTAACCCACTGAGCCACCCAGGCACCCCAATACAGCTTCATTTTTGCATGAAGGTATCAATTGAAAATGGAAACCACCTATTTCTGATGTGGCAAATTATCATATGCTATTTTAAGATCTCCTCCCTATTGATTTAAATACAGATGAGCTGTAGAATAAGTATGCTGAACACACTCTTCTAAAATGGCGACATTTGGGTTCAAAGATATCCCAAGAACATTCTAAGATCGACTTTTAAAAGTACTGTATTATAACTAATGTTTAATTTGGATCCTCTCCATTTTGCTAAGCTTTACACCAATTGAGCTAAGGTTTCCAGGCCATGAAAGGCAATTAGAAAGAATTGCAACATTCTCAAAACACTAGAAAACTAGTGCTCTGGAGATCATACTCTAAAAGTTTGCTCAAGCAGATTCCGATATGCAAATGTATGCTTTAAAATTAAGCTTCATTAAAATGCACTTACGAATTTAAGTGGAGGCTGATTTTGTAACCACATTTGGAATTTAGATTCTTACTACTTTAAAACAAATGCTATGTAAACATGAAAATTAAGTAATCAAATGATTCTTTGCCCTCCTTCTACAACAATTTCGCTTGGAACTATTGATACACTTCAAAATATAAACCCTCAGAACAACCCAGCAAGCAAACAGAACCCCTTGGCTTTAGTAATGCACTTCAGCCAAGTCAAGAGCAGACTCCCTTGAGCTCACGAAGATCACTGGCTCAGCAGAACTTCAAGAAGGCCCTCTGCAGCTCATCCCAGCAGCCTTCCCCAGGCCCGAACAGGCCCTCCGTGTTCTCCTGTCCTTGCCTGCCAGCCCCAGGAGTTGGCTTACATTCTCAGAGCGCGCTTTTCCTAGCCCTTAAGGTCCTCTCTCTCCTTGTTTGGCTGCCAATGGGCCTATCATCTCCCCAGCACCTCTCATTTCATACCCAGTTTGAGGAAAAGCCAGAGCATGATAAAAGGACAGAACACAGATATTAATAACACTTGCCGAGCATGTAATGCAGTCCATGCCCCTCAAAAACCTGACAGGGAAGTGTCATTAGACCCTTGTTTTATGAAGAAGAAAACCAAAGTCCAAGACAACTTGTAAAATCTGCTTGAGGTCACGCAACTAACAGAGAGGAACCCAGCCAAGCCAGTGCTTAGTAATCCACTTCCCTGCCTCTTTGCAGACTCGGTGTCCTAGACAGCTCCACTCAGTGGTTCAGAGCTAGGGCTTCGGGTCAGACAGTCCTCGCTGGAATCTCTGGCCCCTCACTTCCAAGCTTTGTGACCTCAGATGGATGACTTAATCTCTCTAGTTTCAGTTCTCTAAGGCAATGCTCAGTGAATGGTAGCCATTACTATTTCATTCTCAGATGTTCACTTCTAGTGCAGACCTCCGCTCCCAAACTTTCCTTTGCCTAAGGATCACCTGGGGCAACCTGTGAAAAGCAGATTTCTCCTCTGCCATAGGAACTCCTGAGCCAGGTCCAAGAAGCACCATTTTAATGTTTTAACAAGAGTTCTAGAGATTCTGAGGCAGAGAGCCAAGGTTTGGCAAATAGCAATCAAGTGCTTCTAACTTCCATACATGCATTTCTCTCAGGGAAACTCTGGCTCTAAGAACTCAAGGTCTTTCTTCTGAAGTGAGTCCCACTCCACATCTGCCTTCTAGCTGGTGGCTTTCAAACAGACCACAATCACAACAGGAAATACATTTTACGTAATAACTAAACACACACACACACATAAATCTTCCACAAAATAAGGCCTTCCCTGTGCACATGACATTTTCATTCCTTTTTTTAAAAATCTTTCTTTTAAAAAACATAAAAAGATTTTATTTATTTATTTGACAGACAGAGATCACAAGTAGGCTGAAAGGCAGGCAGAGAGAGAGGAAGGGAAGCAGGCTCCCCACTGAGCAGAGAGCCCAATATGGGGCTCGATCCCAGGACCCTGGGATCATGACCTGAGCTGAAGGCAGAGGCTTTAACCCACTGAGCCACCCAGGCGCCCCCCCTTTTTTTTTAAATCTTTCAATGCTAGGCACAACTTCCAATTTCATTTCACAACCCAATAATAAGCTGCAACCAATAAATGAGCTGCAATCAGCAAAAACCAATACGAGATGTATAAATAGAAAATCTAAGCAAAGAAACAAAACTACAAAAAATGTACCAAATAGGGCACCTGGGTGGCTCAGTCGCTAGGCATCTGCCTTCAGCTTAGGTCATGATCCCAGGGTCCTGGGATCAAGCCCTGTATCGGGCTACCAGCTCAGCAGAGAGCCTGCTTCTCCCTCTCCCACTCCCCCTACTTGTGTTCCCTCTCTTGCTATCTCTCTCTATCAAATAAATAAGTAAAATTTTTTTAAAGGTACCAAATAGAAATTGTAACACTAAAAAAATACATACGTGAAATAAAAACTGCACTTAATGGGCAGATTGAAATGCCAGAAGAGTCAGTAAACTAGAAATTATTCAATTTGAAAAACATAGAGAAAAAAATTAAAAAGTCTCAGAGACGTGTAAAATGATATCACACAATCTTACATACATATAATTAGAACTCCAGAATGACAAAAGAGAGAGAAAGAAGCCAAAAAAGTGTCAGACATAATGGCTCCAAAGTTCCCTAATTTGGTGAAAGACATAAATTCAAGAAGGTTCAGGAAGATTCAGCAAAACCCAAGCAGAAGAAATAAAAAACATACCTAAGGATATCAAACTGCTGAAAATCAAAGATAAAGAAAAGAATGTTTAAAGTGGCCAGAGAGGGCGCCTGGGTTGCTCAGATGGTTGAGCATTTATCTTCAGCTTCAGTCTTTAGATGTCCAGGTTCTGGGATCAAGCCCCGCATTGGGCTTCTGGTTCAGCAGGGCCTGCTTCTCCCTCTGCCTCTGCCTCCCCCCTTGCCTGTACTCACTCTCTCTCTCTCTCTCTCTCTCTCTCTCTGTATCTCTCTCTCTCAAATGAATAAATAAAATCTTTCAATAAATAAATAAATAGGGGCGCCTGGGTGGCTCAGTGGGTTAAGCCTCTGCCTTCGGCTCTTCTTCCCTCTCTCTTTCTGCCTGCCTCTCTGCCTACTTGTGATCTCTCTCTGTCAAATAAATAAATAAAATCTTTAAATAAATAAATAAATAAATAAGCAGCCAGAGAAAAATGACTCCTTACTACAATGATATATTCATAGCTAAATTCCCATCTGAAACAATGGAGGTCAGAAGATAGTGATGCAACAACTTTAAAGTGTCTAAAGAATTAAAAAAAAAAAACTTTCAACTCAAGGGGCACCTGGGTGGCTCAGTCAGTTAAGCATGTGACTTTTCATTGCAGCTCAGGTCATGATCTCGAGGTAGTGGGATCTAGCTTCATATGGGGCTCTGCACTCTGTATGGAGCCTGCTTCAGATTCTTTCTCCCTCCCCTTCTGCCTGTCCCTGCTCATGCTCGGTCTAATAAATAAATAAAATCTTTTTAAAAAAATCCTTCCAATTCAAAATTCTATATCCATCAAAAATATCCTTCAGATATTGAACAAAAGGAAATAGAAATGTTTTCATATAAACAACATCTGAAAGAATTCACCAACAGAACTATACCACAAGAAACACAAAGAAAATTCAGGCTGAAGGGAAATAATATCAGATGGAAATTCAGACCCTTGGGGAGAAATAAAGAGCACCAGAAAGAGTAAATATGTGGATAGATATAAAAGACTTATTTTTTTCTCTTAATTTATTTAAGTACATCTAACTATGTAAAGAAAAATTATAACAAAGTATTGTGGTATTTATAGCATACTTATATTAATGCACATGACAACTATAGCATAAAGCAAGAATCAACAAATTTTCTCTATGAGGGTCCAGATGGGAAATAGTTTAAATTCCATAAACAATATAATCTCTGTGACAAATATTGAAGTCTGCCATCATAACATGAAAGTGGACATAGACAACACATAAACGAATGGATGTAGTTGTACTGCAATTAAACAAAAGCAGGTACAGGGCAAGATTTGGCCTAAAAGCCACACTTTGCTGATTTCTCACATAAAAGATTGGAGTCAATGAAACTGCGTGGTTGCAAAATGTTCACATTTTATGTGAACTGTACGATAACTCTAAGTAGACTCTGAAAACTTAAGGATATATACTGTAGTCCCACAGCAACTATTTGAAACAAAACTACAAAGAAAAATAACTAAAAGCCAATATAAAAAATAAAATGGACTTCTCAGAAATACCCAGTTGACTTACCAAAAAACAGTGAGGGGTGCCTGGCTGGCATAGTCAGTAGAGTATGCAACTCCTGATTTCAGGGTCATGAATTCAAGTTCCACATTGGGTATAGAACTTACTTTAAAAAAAAAAAAAAAAGTGGTGCTTGCTTTGGCAGCACATATACTAAAAATTGGAATGATACAGAGAAGATTAGCATGGCCCCTGCACAAGGATGACACGCAAATTCATGAAATGGTCCAAATTTTTTCAGACCTGTACCCCTGGTGCAAATAATACATTATATGTTAATAAAAATATTTTTAAAATTTTTAAAAATGAAGGGGCACCTGGGTGGCTCAGTGGGTTAAAGCCTCTGCCTTCAGCTCAGGTCATGATCCCAGGGTCCTGGGATCAAGCCCTGCATCGGGCTCTATTGCTCAGCAGGGAGCCTGCTTCCCTCTCTTTCTGCCTGCCTCTCTGCCTACTTGTGATCTCTGTCTGACAAATAAATAAATAAAATCTTAAAAAGAAAAAGACACAACAGTTGAGGCCGTGAAGTCTAGCTGACACTTCCTTCACAAGATGTCTCCCTCCGTAGAATGTGTCTGGGTTTTGTTATTCATGCTTTAATGATGTTCTGTTTGTATTATTTCATAAACAAACAGCACCTTCCTTATACTAATATGTACAATGTGTTGACTCCACTCTAAATTGGGATGATGTAGAGGAAGACCACAAATGACCACTGGGTGTCATCAAAGTCTTATACAAGGCAACAGGCTTGGTTGGCATGGCTCCTTAGTGGTCTACCTTTTCTGGAAGGGGGAGATAAATTATGGTTGGCTCTAAATGGAACCAAAGCACGTTATCAGTCTAGAACTTAAGTATGTGGTAACATGGGCCAGGGGAACACAGCTGAGGACTGGAAAATAAGCGAAAAATAACATCTTGAAATCATCCAAAATAACATCTCCAAGTCCTTTCACTTGTATTTGCATACTTTCTTCAAAATATTAGGACAGCTATTTAGGCCCTGTTAGTGGGAAACCTACTGTTTTGTTTTGTTTTGTTTTAGTTTTAAATTACTTCATTATTAGTACTTCCAGCCTTTGTATTGCCTTCACTGTGGCTCATCCCATTAGTTTAGGTACTGGTACAGACTACAGTAGGAAGTGGGCTTATCACCTCATGACAACTCTAAGCGTAATAAGCACATGCCCCAAGGTAAGAGTGACATTGACATGGAAGGGAGGGCCCCACGTGGCAGGCTGCAAACCTTGCAACCTGTCACCTTTTAAAGGAAATAGATATGATTTGGGCTTAAACCTGCCAGAACCTCACTAACAATCATTTTAAGACTTGCATTCCTGGGGCGCCTGGGTGGCTCAGTGGGTTGAAGCCTCTGCCTTCAGCTCAGGTCATGATCCCAGGGTCCTGGGATCAAGTCCCACGCCGGGCTCTCTGCTCAGCAGGGAGCCTGCTTTCTCCTCTCTCTCTCTCTGCCTGCCTGTCAGCCTACTTGTGATCTCTGTCGGTCAAATAAATAAATAAAATCTTTAAAAAAAAAAAAAAAAAAAAGACGTGTTCCTAATGATAACCACCAGTTGTGCTAACCTATTTCTATCCATGGACTGAATGCACTTAGGAATCAAATCGTTTGAGTTCTATGCTCACCTCCCAATACAAGGTCTAGTTTTCACAGACAAAAGGTATTCTGGATTTTTTTTTCTATACATTGCTGACAAAGTCATTACCCTGACTCCAAGGTCGTATTAGTTATAGTAGTTAAGCCTATATATCTCCAATGTGATGATGCAAGGCCATGATAGAATTCGCTGGAGCCCCATGTTAAGCACTCTATCAGGCAACTCCAAAGAAAATGTTTTTAAAAAGTAGATCCCCAAAATTCAGTCGCTTAAAATATCAGAAGTTTATCTCTTGGTCAGGTAACCTTCCAAGACAAGTGTCAGAGAGTCCCCTAAGTGACTCTCCTAGGGCCATGTCATCTGCATAGTTGGGGCTGGTGTTAGCCAGCTAATGGGTGAAAAGAGAAGGGAGGAGTCTCAATGCTGCGCTAACTTCCATCCTAGGAGGGGCAGACATGACTTCCGCTCAAGTTCCATTCATTGCCTAGAACTGAATCACATCATTATTCCTAACTGCAACAGAAGCTGGGAAATGATGGTCTAGCTGTGTTCTCCCAAAAATCAGATTTTTTAAATTAAATTTATTTATTTTCAGCATAACAGTATTCATTATTTTTTCACCACACCCAGTGCTCCATGCAATCCGTGCCCTCTATAATACCTACCACCTGGTACCCCGACCTCCCACCCCCCACCCCGCCACTTCAAACCCCTCAGATTGTTTTTCAGAGTTTTTGGAGGCAGCACTTGGTGCACAAGTACCCATTACTAGCCCAAATCATGAAGTTTTACTCTGATTAAACATTAAATTGAGGCACAGAGCAGTAAATTTTCCCAAGGTTATACCGCTAACAAATGGCCAAGTTAGGGGTGCCTGAGTGGCTCAGTGAGTTAAGCCTCTGCCTTCCGCTTGGGTCATGATCTCCTGAGATGGAGCCCGGCATCTCATCTCACCATCTCACAGGGGTCTCTGCACAGTGGGGAGTCTGCTTCCCCCCCCCCTCTCTCTCTGCCTACCTCTCTGCCTACTTGTGATCTCTCTCTCTCTGTTAATAAATAAATAAAATCTTTTTTTTTAAGTGGCCAAGTTAGGATTTAAGCCTAGAAGTCTCTACTTTTCACCACTCTACTATATTTCTAATACCGTTTGATTCTCTAATAACCACTCTGTAATATTTTGTAATTTTTTAACAATAATAATTTTTTTAATTAAAAAAGGATGCAAGGGGGCACCTGGGTGGCTCAGGGAGTTAAAGCCTCTGCCTTTGGCTCAGGTCATGATTCCAGGGTCCTGGGATCAAGCCCCACATCAGACTCTCTCCTCAGCAGGGAGCCTGTTTCCTCCTCTCTCTCTCTGCCTGCCTCTCTTCCTACTTGTGATCTCTGTCAAATAAATAAATAAAATCTTTAAAAAAAAAAAAAAAAGGATGCAAGAAGCCAGGGATAGTTACCAGAGGGACAATTTCCTATGACTAATTTGCAGGCCTCCTCCCCACCCCCACCCCCTCTGCATTTTCAGAGAGGTGAGCAGAAACAGCCTGGGTATGCCACACAGTGAAACTACCTAAGACTTCACAGACTGATACTCCGCCCAGCAGACTGCAAGAGGGTAGGGCAATGCTGCATGGGTTCGAAGCTGCTTTAGAACCTTTCCTACATTCAGCGCTGCAGGCAGCCCCTTCACTTCTGAGCTCTTTCCAAAGCACCTGGACCAAGCATTGCCACCCCTGGAGGCCCATATCCAGGTCCCCAGCCCCGCTCTAGTTCCCTGGAGCCTGGAGGCCGCATCGGTTCTCAGCTCCTGATGACTTTCTCTCACTGGAGAAGAAAGTGGGCAAACACTCTTGCCTTGGCCTCTTAACATTTGTGGAACCCAGGTCAGAGAATGCGGAATTCTCCAGATAAATGAGGCAGCAACGTGTAATGATGTGTTCCCAGGCAGTAATCCCATGAGGGAAGTACTGTTGTTGTTACTACCAGCATTCTACAGATGCAAACAATGAAGCACAGAAAAAAATTAAGTCCTTCTCCAAAGACCAGACAGAAACCAGTGGTTCAGCTCAGTGGAATCTGGCTCCTATTCCATGTGTGAACACATCCTCTTTGCAACCCCATGAACTGGCACAACTCTAGTGGGTGAAGAAGCAACGTGGGGGGGGGGTTGCGGGAGGGGAAGGGAGAGAAGAGAAAGGAGTCCCTGTACCCAAAAGGATACTCGGGAGTTTCAAAGGGTTCTTTACAAGCTCTCCCCGTTTGGTGGAATGTGTGTGGATACGAGGGTGCCCACGCGCAAGTTTTAACCACTGAATAGACAAAGTAAAAGGGACTTGACTAGAATCTAAGACCTGGACGGCAGAAGGCAAAACGGGTTCTGAAAGTTCCAGAAGCGAGCGGTAACTGACAACCCAGCGCTGTGAGCCTCAGGTGGTGAGGTTTAACCCTCCTCCGCTCTTCTGGGAGGAGCTGCGGTTTCAACCTGACAGCCTGGAGCCCCAGGCAGAGGACAGGAGGTTTCCGCACGACAGCAGCGCTGCCCTCCCGGCCCCTGCGCGCAGCCCGGAGCGCAGGGCACCTCTGCCGGCGCCCAAAAGTTCCCCGATGCAGTTGGGCGGTGCAACCAGTGCGGGGAGCTGAGGCTGGGATTTGGGGTGGGGAAGATGGGGGCGGTTTTCTTTCAGGTCCGAGGACGAAGCTTGTGAGCCATGTGCACACCTCCCTGCTCCTTACGCAATTTGAGTGCTGCTCCAAGCGCAAAGTACTCCTCCCAGCGGTCTCTGGTGTCTTTCGGGGTGGGGTGGAGAATGTAACTTATTCCATCGGCCTTCGCCACCTGGACACCGAAATCTGGCAGCTTGTAGCCATCGAAGAACTACTGCATTTCCCCGGGCGCACTGCTGCTTGCCCCCTGAGCTCTTGGTAACCAGGTTGTGAGCCCAGACTCGATGGTGAAGCCACAGGCTTAGCACCTCAGAGCCTTGGCCCATGCTGGGTACCCTCGAGGGCCAGGAACCCTGCCTTTTGTTCTCCTTAACCACTGAGTTGTCCATAAAGTGAAATGGGACTGGGGGGCGGGAGCGGGGAGGGAGTCAGCAAGACGTAGAAGGTGGAAGGCTAAATTGGATCCGAAAATTCTAGAAGCATGCTGAACTACACATTCAGCGCCACAACGTCCCTCAGAAAGGTCATGGATGTGAACGTGAAGTATCGACTTATTCGTGTTCAGCGTTCAGGTCCTTTTGGTTTACTCACACTAGCAGATAGAAAGGTAATCCGTGGCGGAAACAGCAGAGTCTCGCGCTGGGGAGGGCCTCTCCATTGACCTCGAATCTGTTGCGGGATTTTCCCAGGGTTGCCCTGCCATCCCCACACTCAGTGCTTGCGCTCCTGCTGGTGTTTGAGAGACCACTCTCTTTCCAGTCTGCTCCTGGGGTCGGAGGGGTGCGTTCTGGATTGTCCGCGGCCCCTTTTCAGCTGCCGCGTTGCACTCTGCTGGAAGAACCTGGCCTGGAAAAGGTGGGGGTAGTACCGCCTTCCCCCATGAGCCCCAGGCCAAAAACCCAGCGAGAAGCTGCAACCTTGCCTCTGTGGCCCAGACCTCGGTTTGAATGACAAGTCTGCTGGGTGTCCCCCAAAGGTTTTCTCGAGGTCCCCACATCAGCAGTGGGTGTGTTTCTATTATGCACTTTCAGCGAGTTTACACAAGAAAAAAAGCGGGCTGCTAGTACGCAGACCCCGAGTCAGATATCTCATCTGCCTAGCGGTCAAAGGGACTGGGAGGAGCTGACCGCACCCCAAAACCCTGGAGGTTCCATTAGGAATGAGGTGGGGGGCAGTTGAGGACACTAGCAATGCAAAAGGATTGGGCAAGCGTTGTCCCCTAAAAGATACAATGGCCAGTGAAGAAAGGACAAGAGCACGCCATTATGGTCCTGGAAAGATGGAGATGGCAGGCTCCCATAAACTCCCAACCTCTCCCAAGGTCTTTGAATTCTAGAACGAACCCAAAATATTTCCTAGAACTTCTAGAGGGATAAAACCACAAAAGAATGCCTGGGGCGGGGGTGGGGGGTTGGTGGCAGCTAGACCTGGGTGGCTCAGTGGGTTAAGCCTCTGCCTTCAGCTCAGGTCATGATCCCAGGGTCCTGGGCTCTCTGCTCAGCAGGGAGCCTACTTCCTCCTCTCTCTGCTTGCCTCTCTGCCTACTTGTGATCTCTCTGTCAAATAAATAAAATCTTCAAAAAAAAAAAAAAAAAAAAAGAATGCCTCTAGGACCAGTGGCCTGAAAACCCATGTCCCAGGGACCCTCTATGGGAAAGTGCAAAGTGGGGGACAAGGAGCAGTCCCACAACAGTGCATCTGATACTCCCCCCACCAGGAGACTAGGCAAGTTCAAATGAGCCTATCTCTTTGTGCAAAGAGGGCACCACATGCTCCCGACAGGGGGCATCTTCTCCCCCACAGGACCCCTCAGTGTAATGGAGGATGCCCAGTGGTAGAGCAGAGGTGGTGGTGCATCGGGCCAGCGAAGCCCAGGCCAGCAGTAGGTCAGGAGCTGAAAACAAGGCATGGAAGACCTGTTCTCCAGCTGTTCACCAAGGCCCAGGATAATAACCCTGCTATTTGCTCTACAACAACAGAGAAAGGAGGGGTACCTGACTCAAAGAATGTCATTTCTACCCTGGACCTTCAGTGTTCCTCTGTGCCATGGGAACAATGATTCCATCCATGTCTGACAAGAGTTACCTCAAGGCTTCTCTGGGAGGTCACAGTGGGACTCTGTGACCACAGAGATGCAGCCAGAGATGATGGGCAGAGTATTCAAAGCGAGAAGGTCTTGGTGATGGGACTGGAGTGTAGGAGGCCAGAGCAGAAGCCCTGAGCTCCCCTACTATCCGCAAACTCTCTAGTTCCCTGGAGAGTAAACAACTCCCCAGGCCAATGGAGAAAACCAAAAGAAGAAAAGGGGAAGGAGAGTGCTCTGAGGCTGAGGAGGGAGTGTGGCCACACAATGGTGTTCCCCTAAACTCAGTGTAAGTGCCCCCTCTACCCTTCTCAGATCACTGTGGAGGGGGATGTCCCTCTGCTCTGAACTGTGGACAAATGTGTCCTATTCTCTAGGATACTGTCTCCCTGACTTTAGAACAAAATGAGGAAATCACTAGGATATTATGATTTGGTGACCAGATCATATGGCCAAACCCAGTTTTGTGTCTGGATTATCAGATTTAATATGTCAAGTCTTTATTTTTTTTTATTTTTTTTAAAGATTTTATTTATTTATTTGACAGACAGAGATCACAAGTAGGCAGAGAGAGAGGAGGAAGCAGGCTCCCTGCTGAGCAGAGAGCCCCAATGCGGGACTCAATCCCAGGACCCTGAGATCATGACCTGAGCTGAAAGCAGCGGCTTAACCCACTGAGCCACCCAGGCGCCCCAAGTCTTTATTTTATTCTCCAAATGCAGCTGTAAGTTCGGCCTGTCTGGTTCCCTCACTCTTGCTCTCTCCTTGCTAATTGCCTCTGGTCTTTTCTCCCACATACACATACAGCCCCTTGTTTTCCAGTTAAAGAGAAACTGGAGTCATATTTCCTTCCAGGGAGATGCCATTTTCCAGATCTCAGCTGACCTAGACTTTAGGTTATTAATGGAGGTTCTCATAGATAACATAATACAACAAACTTGCCACCATGAAAAAGCCCAGAGGACATGCTTAGAGTGGGAACAAAGGAGCAGAGAGAAGGCAAAACTAGGGCAATTGTCTCTTTTATATTTCATTTTCAGAGGGGAAAATGTTTATATCAGGCCAAAGCAGCTACCACTGTGCTGACAAAAAGACTTGGAATTTGGAATTAAGACACCAAAAGGCAATACTGGTTAAATATCTAGAGTTTAGTTTTGTAACTAGGGTCCACAAAACAGCAGGCTCAGCCCAGCCGTTATACAAGGCTGTCCCTCCGTGGTGAGCCCCACTTCCCAAAGCATTTCTAAGGAGTTCACCAGGCTCCATCAAGGGGCCTTCCTCAACCAAAAGGCAGGCTGGGAACTAAATCCTAGCAGATTTGAAGGTGGATTACCTTCCTCATTATTCCGCAGAGAGTGAGCTGTGTGGATGCTGGAGTTTTAATTACACATTTGCTTTTTCGGGGGAAGAAGACCAAGATCACATTTTTCAAAGTATCAACTTGTTTTCCATTAGGCAGTTGTTGAAACAAGTTCTTTCAGCGACATGTTATGTCTTTAGGAAGGGGTGCTTCAGATGGCGCGCACTAGCACAATTTTGTGGCTTTTAATTACTATTTTGTTCTTTTGGGGGGTTTCAGAGACTGGCGCCTCGGCGTGATTAGACCGTCTAGTGGGCCCGCTGCAACCAGGCACACCCCCAGCAGGTGGCGCCACAAGGCCAGCACTGCCGCGGGAACTGCGGACTTCGGGAGTCCAGTCAAGGTGAGCGTCCCTCAACTCCCGGCCACGGTCCCCAGCCATCAGGAAACACTGCTATGGGGAAAGTCGCCACTTCTGATTTAAGAGGAAATTGCAATGATAGGACGAAACAGGGTCCTAACTGAATGAACTGGAAAAAAAATAGGGTAAAGCGCTTGAGGAAAAAAAAAACATTTTCTATTTGTTTCTGTAAATTCACCCAGACTTGGAGTATCGAGACGCCTCTCTCCCCTAAGAATTCTCCTATGTCGTAAATATGTAGAATTTAGAATTAGAACGAACTTTGAAGGCCGTCTGGTCAATCTGGTCTAGCATTCCAACCTAGAGAGGAAGTTCCCGGGGCCGCTTTGTGCCTGTCGGTTCACCATCAAATCTACGGAATTGCTCGAAGTCTCGTCCTATCGGGAAAGTACGAGGGAAAATGGTTTCAAATACATCGTTGGTGATAATATTTTTGAATTTATATAGCTTTTCACGGAAGCAATAAGAAAACAATCGTTCAAACATTATCTCATTAATTATCTAATATTCCTGCGGGTCGGTTAGCAAGTATGTGGAAGTAGGGATTATTATACGTGGTTTATGGATCACTTAAATCAATCGACTTCAAGCGCCGAGCGACTGACAAGGGTAACCGCCCGACGCTCCGAGGAAAAGCGGAGCCAGACCTGGCTCGACTCTCGGCGCCGCTTTGATCCGTGTTTGAGCGCGGACCTCGGACAGGAGGACTCGAGTCGCGGGACCTGGTGGGCGCTTGTGCACAGAACGGGATGGGAGACCCCCGGTCTTCTCCCCTGAGCGGGTCCCCGTCCTCGCGCCTCCCGTCCTGCGACCGCCCGCCCCCGCCCCCGCCCCCCCACCGCGCCCCTTCCCCACTCCCTCGCCTCGCTGCTCCCATTCAGCCGCGGCCTGTCTGCGCCCGCAACCGCAGCAGCCGCAGCGCCCGCCCCGTGACACCAGCCCCCCGGCCAGGCGTACCCCGGCGCCCGGAGCCTCGCGGCCCGGCGCTCGGGATTGGCTGTTGCTAGGTGACGTCCCGGCGCTCACGTGACGACTGTTAAATGCCCACCCTGCCCGAACCCGCCCCGCAGACAATCGTAAGGCCGCTCTGGGCTGCTCACCTGCTCCCGCCTCCCGGAGCCCCGGCCTGGCCCCGCCACCCCTGCCCCCTCCGCCGCCCGCCGCCCGCCCCCCGCCCGAGCCGGCGCTGGGCAAGAAGCCGAGCGGGTTAGAGAGGCGGAGAGAGGATGCGGCCGGCGGCAGCTGTCCCGAGCAGTGCACGGTGATCGCCTCCCCCGGAGGAGGAGTTGCCCAGACCGTTGCCACATTTCTTGTTTTCCTCCCCACCCTCCCTCACCCCCCGTAATTACATTGGCTGCTGGAGGGGACAGGGAGAGACGGAGGAGGCGCCTCGCTTCCCCCCTCGCGCCCGCCACCCCTGCTCTTTCCCGTCCCGGGCCAGGATGACTGGAGTCTTTGACAGTCTGGTGGCTGATATGCACTCGACCCAGATCACGGCCTCCAGCACGTACCACCAGCACCAGCAGCCCCCAAGCGGCGGCGGCGCTGGCCCCGGCGGCAGCAACGGCAGCAGCCTCCACAAGCCCCAGGAGTCGCCCACACTGCCGGTATCCACAGCTACCGACAGCAGCTACTACACCAACCAGCAGCACCCGGCGGGCGGCGGCGGCAGTGGGGGCTCGCCCTACGCGCACATGGGCTCCTACCAGTACCACGCCGGCGGCCTCAACAACGTCCCTTATTCCGCCAAGAGCGGCTACGACCTGGGCTACACCGCCGCCTACACCTCCTACGCACCCTACGGGACCAGTTCTTCCCCGGCCAACAATGAGCCTGGTATGCACAACGCTGGCGTCAAGGGTGACAAGTCTAGTTCCTGGGATGGGTGGGCGAAAATTGTTTGGGGCGGGGATCCATCCGGAACCCTTGCCGTGTACTCTGCCTGCTCCCTCCCTGCCCGCCCTGCGCCTTTTACTCTTCTCAACCTCCAGTCTGCCGAGGGTCACTGGGTAGGTCCCTCGGGGCTCGGCTGCTGGGACCAGGTGGCCTTAGGGGGCCGAGTGGGCGCGCGGTGCATGCTTCATGGCAACTCATTTCCTTACCACCTGCTCCTTCTTTCTCTCTGGTTGGCTCCTTCTTCCCCTTCCTGGAGAATCCAGCTCCCAGGTTCCAAGGAAGCGCGAGTCCGCACTTAGCGAAGTGGAGTCTGAGCGCCCTGCTCGTCTCCGAGAAGCCGCTCCCCGGCTCAGGCCAAGTCCCAGGCCAGGCGCTTACGCCCAGCGGGAAGTCTTTGGGGGCTCCCCGGTTGTGCTGTTCTCACGGTTGCGTTGCGTTGCAGAGAAAGAGGACCTCGAGCCTGAAATCCGGATAGTGAATGGGAAGCCAAAGAAAGTCCGGAAACCCCGCACCATCTACTCCAGTTTCCAGCTGGCGGCTCTTCAGAGGCGTTTCCAAAAGACTCAGTACCTGGCACTCCCCGAGCGAGCAGAGCTGGCGGCGTCTCTGGGCCTCACCCAGACTCAGGTGAGGGCTCCCGGCCTGGAGCGGAACGAGGAGCGCGCGGGCCTGGGGTGGCTGGGAAGCAAGCGGGGTCAGCACAACGTTTTAAAAAAGTGTTTCTAAAGTAATTTTAAGGATTACGAGGCCCGCGCCTTGGGCGGTCTAAACTTCTACTCCTGAAGCTGAAATCCCCAGAGGGGGCACCGCGCGCGAGAAAACGAAAGGACCGGGGTGGGCAGAAAGCCGCTTTCGCAGTCTTACCGCGCCGTACTGATTAAGCGGGTAAAATCATTGGCCCTCCTGACCCTCCCCCGCTGTCACCACCACCTCGGTGCACCCACACCAGCTGTCTCCGATTTTCTGAGATTGCCTCCCAATAGAGTGGGAGCCATCCCAGCCTCGGAGGCCTCGGCACGTGATCCGCTCGCCTGCCGCGCGTGCTTTCCACGCTCCTCCCCTCCCCTGCCCCAGATCCAGGTTCTTCCACTAACGTTCGGGTTCCTTTTCCACAAAGGTCAAAATCTGGTTCCAGAACCGCCGGTCCAAGTTCAAGAAGATGTGGAAAAGCGGTGAGATCCCTTCGGAACAGCACCCTGGGGCCAGCACCTCGCCACCTTGTGCTTCGCCGCCCGTGTCGGCGCCGGCCTCCTGGGACTTCAGCGCGCCGCAGCGGATGGGGAGCGGTGGCGGCCCCGGCAGCGGCGGCAGCGGCGCCGGCAGCTCGGGCTCCAGCCCGAGCAGCGCGGCCTCGGCCTTCCTGGGCAACTACCCGTGGTACCACCAGGCCTCCGGCCCTGCCTCACACCTGCAGGCCGCCGCGCCCCTGCTGCACCCAACGCAGACCCCGCAGCCGCACCATCACCACCACCACCACCACCACCACCACCACCACGGCGGCGGGGGCGCCCCGGTGAGCGCGGGGACGATTTTCTAACCCGAGGGACACTACGCAGGAGACTGACAGAGCAGAGATCGGTGATCCTCAGTGCTCGCCCGGAGAGCCGGAGGGTCCCTCCAGCTGGCCCGAGGACGCCTCCCACCCTCTGTGAGGAGAGGCCCGGGAGGGCCTGCCACGGGCCCTGCTTCCTCGAGCTGCCTCTGAGCGGTGGGGAACTGGAAGGTTCTTCGAGGCCCCCGGCAGGGCCGCCCTCCTTGGCTGCCTTTCCGACCTGAGCCCCGCCTCAGACATGCCTCTCCTCCCTCCGCGACCCAAGAGGCAGTCGGGCGCCTTCCTTGCCGCGGGCCACGGGCTGAGTCCGGGGGGAGGGACGCCTCCCCCGCCCGCGAAGTTTCCAGGGTGCTCTGAGGCTCCTTTCTCCGTGCCCGCCCCCAGGCCCAGCTCCAGCGATGGGCTGATTGACCTCCCGGGCCTGCGTGCCCTCCCCACTCGCCCCTGTGACCTGGGCTGCCCGCCGCTTTTTTTCTGCCCTGCTGTCCCCAGTCCTTGGAGCCCCCCTCTGCCCTGCCTTAGATCCCGCCCCCTCCCCCAGGAACGCTCCCTTAGCTCTTTCCTCATCCATCACCTTTGGAGTTTTTTTATTTTTATTTTTTTAAAAGTTTAGGTGCCTTTGCGGATGACCTCATTTTGATGTTGGGGAAAAAATGATTTTTTAATATGTGGACACTGCAAAAAAATGTGTTTAAATTATCTTTTTTAAAACCTATTCAGGATTGTTAGGCTGGACTTCGACATAGAGTTTGTAAATAAAGGTGTCTGTGCAGATTTCCCCACTGATTTATTTGTATAAAAACACTCGTCTTTTCAGACTTTTTTGTAATCCCCCCCCCACTTGTGAAAACTGCGGTTTAGCAGTGACCTCAGCAACCCCTCCATTTTATTTTTCCCTTTGAAAATTTTCTCAGTTTAACTAAGCTACTGATTGGGTTTTATTTTATCTTATCCTAAAATCTTTGTTCTTGAAATGAAAGATATTTTGGGGTTATTTATTATGAAAACAACATGCTCTTAATGTTGATTTTACAATATGAAGAGATTATTTAAATAAATTATTGTTTTCATTGGATGTGTGCGCTTTTTCCTTGGAGTCATGACCTGGAGCCTCGAGCCCCCTGCCCGGGCGGGGAATCTGGCCGGCCGAGAAAGTGACATTTCCATCTTTCAGAGGCTTAGAGAGCGGTGAGGCGAGGCGGGAACAGGCGCGCTTGGCATGGGCCTCCCCGAAATGTTCACTCTCTGCGGGCACTCGAGTCTTGGCGCGGGGTTTGCCCTCTCGAGGCGCGGTGAGTCACCCTGCACTCCGGCGGCTGCAGCCTCCGCCCGCCGGGCCCCTCCAGCGCCGGCGCCACTGCCCCTCGCCTGGGCGGTCTGTGCCGCCCCCGCACCGGTGGTGCAGGCGGGGCAGAGCTTCCGAGCCGCCGCAGGGGACCTGCAGTCGCAGCCTGAGCGTGCAGAAGCCGGGGTCAGACCCCTACCTTGGACCCTCCCCTCTGCTTGCCCTGTGGCCCTGCTGGGGCTGCCAGAGCTGAGAACTCAGTGAGTCACCATGGCCCTCGGGAAACTCAGTTGGCTGCTCTGGAATGCAGGGCGACCCCCGCACGCAGGGCTGCGCTAACACACATACAATCACACACTGTGACTCTTATAGTCACATCTATACTATCACACACTCTAGTATGCACACAGTCACACACTCCTGAGTCACACGCACACCACTGACAAAAATTCATGCACGCGCACCTTCACGTACGCGGATACACAAACCCACACAAGCACACTCACGCACACAGGCACATTCACATAGAGACTGAGGCACATTGCTGTGAGAGTGGCACTCTTCCATCTCACATTCTCTGAGGGGAAATGTGCACACACCGTTCAGCTCTGCTTTCTACCTTGGGTCCCCCCCACCCAGCTTCCATTGTGGGAAGTGACCCTACTTTCTGTCATTCTCTGCAAAGGCCAAGGGCAGGTGGGTAATATAGGCCTGAACTAAAAGTCCCTTTCCTTCAAAGCACTGAGGCCTACAATGGAAGCGTTTTAGGTTTAATCATTAACTCTGTGATTCTGGGCTACCCGCCTTAACCTCTCTGTGCTGTAGTTTGCATATCTATACGACTGGAGAAATAAAAACAGCTATCTCAGAGTTTTTGTGAGCATATAATGAGGTAATGAGGTAACAGTGCCCGGCACATAGTAAGCACTCATTTTTGCTATTAGTAGTCTATTGTTTGATCCCAATGCCCCCCAAACAGGGAGGCTTTACTTGTGCCTTGTGTGTACTTGTGTGATTATGAGGTCCAGACTGACCCAGAAGCCTTTCCAGTTTTGCCTCATGTAGAAAAGCAGAACTCTAGAGCTGAGAGAGCTCAGCTCTGGCCCCTTCTTACATGAGAACCCGAACCTCAGCCATCCCCTCTGAAGGGGCCTCTACAGGAGAGGAAATTAGGGGCAGGCCAGAGAGCCCTGCTAGCCAGATCCAGGCCTCCTCTAGGATGGCTATTCAGGCCATCCCTGTGTGTCTTCCGATCACCTCTGCCAGAAAGCAGACATGAGATGGGGGGACTTTCTACATTCAGTGCCATCATCCTGAGACAAATCCTACCTTTTCTGGCCAGTTTGGGGGCCTGCGTGGAGTCTAGCTTACATACAACAGAGTATGGCCAGGGAGAGGGACTCTGGGAAAAACAGGGAAGCTACAAATCCAGTGGCCATTCCCATTCCTGCATTGTTTTCCCAGGCTAGGAAGGCCGGAGCTAAAGCTCGCTGACCCTGTGATTCCAACTTCTTTAAGCAGCCGCTGCCTAGCAGACCCCATTCCTGCTCTCCCTCCCCGCAGCTCCAAATTCCGTGGTTTTCTTTGAGTGCCAGTAGCTGGTGCCAGCCTTCCTCCTGCGGTTGAATGCGCCCTCCCCTCCTCTGCGCGCACTCCCCTCCCCCTCCAGAAACCAGCGAGGAGAGACAGGGCAGTAAATTGGCTGGTGTCGAGGATCTGCAGCAGACAAGATGATTAAGAGGCCTACGCCGGAGCGCCCGGGGCAGGGAATGTCAGCCCAAGTTGGAATCACGCAACAGGCCTTGGCATGAGCGAGCCTGGGAGCCGGGAGGGCGGGCGGCCCCAGCTCCGGGGTGGGCCGAGGCCCCACAGACTCGCTGGAGTCACCGAACCTGGCACCCGGCGGCGGCGGGGTCGCGCCAGGCCACGGCGCGTCTTTCCCCGGGAAGCCCGCGAAACAGAGATCAGGAGGGTGCAAGGGCCAGAGGAAGGGGGCGTTTCCGCAGACCCGGAGAAGGGCATAGAGACCGGGAAGCGAGGATGCGCCCAGGTCTCAGAAGTGAGGGGGCGGGGAGGAGGAGGGGTGAGCGAGGGGACAAACAAAGCCCGGCTGGGGGAGGCAGGGGACGGCTCCAGCCCCGCCGGAGGCAACGAGCTGGCAAGTCTTTCTCACAGTCTCACGGCTCGCGGAGAGACGCGGAGCCCTGTGATCAGCCCGCCGCCGAGCAGACACGCTCCCACCACGCGGGACTGCGCTCCCCAAAGCGCGAATGAAAAATGGAAATGGGAAGCCGCGATCTCGGCTCCCTACACTGGGAAACCAGTCGCGCTCGGAACACACATAAATCTTCATTGTAATCCCCTTCCATTTGCTCGCGTGAAATATCAGGCCAGAGACAGGATATGACAAGCGCTGGGAAGCAGGGGGAGGGAAGCCGAAGAGTGAGGGATGCCCGGCCCTCTCTGCTCCACCCCCTGGCAGGGTTGCTCGGAACTCTGGCAGAGCGCTGGTATTGAGTTCCAATTCCCGGGGCTGGCAGCCGGGGCGCTCCCTCTTCCACTTCTCATCCCGTTCCCGCCCCTTTGCCCCCCGCCCCCGCCAGGGCGCGCAGGCCACCCAGCCCCGGGTGCTCCGCTGGGTGTAGACACACCCCGCTCCCGCTGCCCCGAATTCCAGCCGCCCGCCCCGCGGCTCCCGGGGTAGGGAGAGAAGAAAGGGAACGGATCCCGGGCCTAATCAGCGCGGCTGCAATGTGGGACCGTTTAAGAGGCTTCCCCTCGGCTTTCTTTCAGGATTACTTGTGAAAATTGTGAATATCCGTCCTGTGTAAGAATTTCCGAGACTGGTGGGGCGAGTTTGCGGGAAGTATCAGGTTTGATGGGGGCGGAGAGTACTCTGCAAAACTGGGTCTTTGTTTACAAACAGTTCTGCGGTCGAAGGGAAGAGGAGGGAAAGAGGGGTAAAGGGAGGAGTGCAAATGTGGTGGAATGATCCCCTCCAGTGTTAGAAGCCCCCTCGAAGGGGAACACGATACTGGGGACCAGAAAGCCCCCTAGCCTTTCAAAAAAAAAGAAAAAAATTCGTGCTCCCTGACGGTAAAACCCCGGAGCAACTCCCCCACTCCCACACAGCCCACCCCCGAGTTCCCCGTCCCAAACACTAGCTCAAAAGTCAAAAGCCGGCTCCTTTCCCGCCAAGGAACAGCGACCACCAGTGCCTTAAACCTGTTGAGGATCAGATACCTCCTTTAAAATGAAGCTACAGATCTCTTTTCCTCCTAAAATACCTCCCTTGCATTCGCTTTTGGGGTCCCCAGAAGCGAGGGGGTGGGGCGCGGTCCTAAGGTTCCAGTTCCGCGAGCCCCTGGCCCTGTCCGACCAGGCTTTCCGGAGACTGGCCCGCTCTGGCGGGGTCATGACACCCAAAACAGCCCCAGAGAAGCCTCCCTTTGCCGGGACCTCCTTCCCCATTGGGATCTGCCCCGCGCGCTTTTCCTGCTGCCCCGCCCCCTCCTCCCCTTAGACACACCAGCGGGGGCGGATGCGGAGGCCCCACCGAGCACCGAGGCCCCCCTGGCAGGAGTTCCCCTCGCAGGGACGGCTTTGGCAGTGATTGCCACATTACAAGATGTTACATTCCGCCCTGGGGCCTGGGGCCCGGCGGGGCGGGGGAGACAATATGTTTCTGAAAAGAAAGAGCAGGCAGATCTTGGAAGAGCAGCCACTCGGAGCCCCACGTGAGAACACAGGCACAGTCTCTAGAGACCTTTCTTGCAGGGGCCGCCTCCTACTCCGACTCCGACTGCTCTCTGGTCCTCAGGGTCGGGCCAGAACGCAAACACCACTGAGTCTTTGAGATTTGCGGGCAGTGGGGCTGCGCTCCCGCGACTGTCCGGAGGCCGTTTGCAGGATTCTCGGCAGCCCTGGTGCCACCAGCTGCGTCCCGGGTCGGGTCCCGCCAGAGAGAGGAGTTGGGGGGCGGGGGAGCAGGAGGATCAGGTGCGAAGCCCGGGAAGGTGGTGAAGAGCTGCGAGGGGCAAGCGGGGGCTGCAGGACAGAGGATTAGAATTTGGGGGACGGAGAAGAGGCGAGAAGGAGGGAAGGACTGGACTTGGAGAGCCCGGGGGTAATCCCAGAGGGCAGACTAGGGCCCCAACGGAGCAAGCATGGCGGGTTTCCCACACTCCCGTTCCTGCCCTCCTTTTGGGGGTGCAGGAGTCTCAGACACTCTAGAAATTAAATCGTCGCTCACGGAACAATGGGGACTTCTGGCCCTGGAACTCCACCAAGTCTAGGATGCGCCGAGAGGTGGCCGCACACCAGGTGGATTCTCCCGCCCGCTGCCGCCGCGTGGCCCCCTCCTCTGGGGCAGCCCCCGCCCCGCCCCATCCCTCCTCGGCCCTGGCCTCAGCTTCTTAAAGTCGCAGGGTGTCTCAGCGCTCTAGAGAAGCACCGCCCAAGTGGGGAATGAGTGTTTCTGGGGGGCGCTATCTCGGGACGGTATTGACCAAAGAAGGGCCTAGGGGACCGCGGGACGACCCCAACAACCTTCAGCTTCTTTCTTCCTCATCCCAAAACTTCCCAATAGCAGGCTCCTATTCATACCAACTCCTCAATGCAAAGGCTGCTCCCGCACCCCACTCCCGCCTCCCGCCCCCTGGCCTGCAAATTCCTGGGCCCAACCCGGCTGCTTTGTGAGGGGGGCTTGGGAGAATCCAGGAAAGGGGCCGAAGGAAGGAGGATAGAAATTGAAATGAGAAAGGAACGAGTGTTGGGATGAGGGTGCGGGAGGTCCGGCTCAGTCAGTTTCTTAATAGTTGCCGCATTTAGGGTGGGGGCCCGGAGCTTCCGCGGCATCCAAACCCGGAAAAGCAGGCACGCGGAGAAAGGATTCTCTTCTCGACATGTTCAAGGGGAGAACAGTGAAAATTTGCCTTAGGTGGCCAATTTTCTCATTTGCCCCTATTAAAAGAAAAAGCCCAAGAAATTCAATTAAAGCCACCCTGGCCAAGGCGCTATTTGAGGCATGAATGTCTCCCCTAAAGCTGCAGCAATCATGTGGCATTAGACACTTCCGGAATCCTATAGCCAACCTGAAAAATCCCAGACCCCCTTTTTCCCTAATTTTTGCTCTGATCTGTAATTTTATCCACATTTGCACTAGTTTGAGCATTCTGGCTCTCCCATCTGAAAGCCTGCAATTACTATATAATTCTTCGCAATTTCAGATGTCCTAATATGGACTGTAATTTTTGCGCAAGACAATTTCCTGCTATTTCAAGCATCAACATTGTCAAAGTTGTATGTACATAATAAATGGGAATATCAATGCATAGTTTTTAGCATAACATCTTGACTCCTCGATAATTATATCCGTTCGGAGCCTACGCAGAATTAGCCTGAATTGCATGGTAACTGCTGCTGCTTTAAAATTTTTAAAAATTACTCATAATTTTCCCAAAGATTACCAAGATCTCGAGTGCACAATGTCATCAGCGTAATGAAGAGTAAACATTTATGCTAATAATCTGCAATTTTTTTCATCAGCTATAAAGACAGAGGCTATATAGCCGAAAATTTCAGTCCTATTCTGCAAGCGCTGCGCTGCAAAAAGCCTGCGGCGCTCGGAGGAGCCTGGTCCTGGAGACCTCTTTCCACTCTTTACTCTCAGGATAGGAGGATGGGGCTGGGGGATTCTTTTTGGTTTTCTGGTTTTGTTTTGATCTGGTTTGGTCGGTTTTATATTTCCTATTTTTCTTTCCCCCCCCCTTTTTTTTTTCCTTTTTTGCCTTTTCTTTCCTGTCATTCTCCCAGCCAAATGCCGCCTTCGACCCTTTTGGTTTGATCTAGCAAAGATTGTGTCCAGATTATCTGAAATTGACACTGAAGAAGGTAAGGGTGGAAACTGGTTTCATTTTTCAGAGGGTTGGAAGGCTGCGCTGCGCCCGCCGCGGTGGCTCCCGCTCCGGGAGTAGGAGGGTGGGGGAGTGATTATGTATGCACCAGCTAATTCTTCCATCAAAACTTCTTGTCAGCGATGTCAGGATTATTTTTTTTTCCTTTTTATAAAAACACTTGATGTTTCAGGAAGTGTTAATCCCTGAAGGTTGGGGGATGAGGGCGGGGGTAGCAACGGAGTGGGTGTGGGTGACAGGTTTCTTGAGCCTGGGGAAGGCACCCTTTAGAGCCGTTTGCCTATCTTCACTGGAGTTGGGGGCTGCTGTGAAGCTGGGGACCGAAGGAGGGTTTCTTTGAGTCATGGGAGGGACAGACCCTTACCCAACATACTGCATTTGATGGAGGTGCCTATGGTTTGTGCGGGATGAGGAGCAGAAAAGTTCGCTTTAGCCTGTGATTTCAGATGTTTAACCCAGGCGCTGGCTTGACGAAACCCAGATAATTCTGAAATTGGTTTTCAAAAGATACAGAATGAAATAGATAGATAAGAGGATAAAAAATATATAGCCAGGAACCTGGGTTGCTTCTTTCCTCTTAATTTTTCTTGGGATCAAGCATCTCAGGTTCCATATCCAGCACCTAGACCTACCTTTCCATAGGTGACAGACATGGACAATTTCTTCAAGAGGAGCGATTTAGTTATTTCTCCATTGAATGATTCTAAGAATAAATTCACATTTCTGTGCATATTGGTTGAGGAATTTTTAAACTTTTTGTAGCTCTTCTAACTAGCACAGAGTAGGCGAAGGCTGAAGGGCCATCTGACCTAGCCCAGTTTCGGATCCCAAAAAGAAAGAAAAATAAAACATAATAATCGATGAAGGAAAACTGTGAACTATAAACATGTTTCCAATTTCAGATTTTTAAAATACTACCTAGATTTAGAACCTGGATTCTTGCACAACTAGACTACCACTTGCAGGACCACTCAGTCCCAGGCTTATGAAAGCCAAGACCAGTGGGAAGGGGGTTGGGGATTGCTGCTTGAGCCCCTACCGCCCCCACACCCCTGCCCCTTTTAGAGCTAGTGTGTGTGAGAGAAGATATTAAAGAGGTATCTGTTGTTTGGCAATTTTGCTAAGTCTGTCTTCACTACTTCGATGCTGTGCATTTGCTAATTTGGAGGCCTGGCCATTGACAAGCTTGCTCCATACACCTGCAAGCAATTTGCCGGCTCCGGTACCAGAGAATTGCAGAGATGGCAGCTCGCACCTATTTGATTTTTTTTTTTCCCTTTTCTCAATGCACAGCAAATTTGGCTTTCAGTGCGTTATCTCTTTTGTTAATGCAAAAAGATTCCCTGGGCGAAAAAATTGCTCATAATTACCAGAGAGATGGGGAAACTGCATTAGAATAAATAAACCTGAAATTACTGTAATTATGTTGTGTTTGATGGGCCCGGCTTGTAATCAAGAAGAGAATACAGTGAAATGATGCTGACCCTCTTGGGTTTGCAGCTGTACGCGCACTTTGGGGTCTTTTTTTGCAGAAAAGAGTCATTTTGATAATCATTAAGCTGTGTGTAACCTATTTCAGAAGTGTTTTAAAATGAGGTTCACATTTTTTGAACAAGGAGAAAAAAATCCCAAAATTGCATTTTGCCATTACAGACTCATACATAAGGAAAGGTTGTGTTTTCTAAGTGACAATTGTTAAGACATAATATTCGAAATCAGTATTTAATCATTATAATGAGGTATTGTTTAAATATAACCACCTTTAGATTATTCATAGTTTAATTAATATACTCATTATGAAAATCTTTGAATCAGATATTTGATGAACTACTTGTCAGTAACAAGGCAGCATTAATTAGGCCTATATTGAGATTAACATTTTTTAAAAGTGCAACCGCTTATAATTATAATAGAGCCTAACTAAAGACCGCCTTCGTTGAGCTAAAACTAATAATTTCTCTATTTGAACTGTTAGCAAGAGATTATTAAATTAGTATAAGCTAATATCTCAAAATATTAAAATCCGCTTGACCAAACAGATTTTGCCTGTGGCTTCAGGCGCTGAGTCCTGGCTGCTGCACCAGAGTTGGATGTGTGAGAGCAACCCACCAAAACCTCCCCTTTAGCAAAGTCACATCTCCAGGGAAAACCAAATGCGGAAAGTTCCCTACCCCACGGCGGAACCCAGCCTGGGAAATCCTGTTCTCCCTCTCAGCTTCGAGGCCCGTCCGCACCCGCCTCCGAGATTTGGCCTCCCGGGTTTGCGTTCCGGGTTCTGGAGACCAGCGGGAGAGGAAATGCCCCAATCCCAAGCCCTGAAGGGGCCTCGAGGTCCCCGGCTCCATCCCCCACTATTTCCCCAGCTCCCTTCACCACCGCCCCCTCCACCACTTCCCCTCCCCTTCCCAAAGGGCGTCAGAAGAGCCTGGAGCATCTGCTCTTTCACCAGCACCAATTGAAAAATGGGTGCTTGTCACAACACAGATCACTGCCTTCCCCGCTTTGCTCCCCACCGCGCGCTGCAAAGGGCCCCCCAAAGGCGGAGGGCCAGCGGGTACGAAGCAGTGTCGCAAGGCGAGTGCGAGGGAAGCGGGAATCGCTCAAAGCAGCCCTCGAGGCCCGCAGCTTCCCCGAGGTTCCTCCGCTTGGCTGTGGGGTCTGGGGTTGAGGTTGGGGTGAGATGCCAGGCCACCGGGTGGAGGGAGCCAATCTGGTTCTGGTTGATCGGAGTCCACTTCTCCCGGAGAGAATTCATCGGAACGTTCCACTGGAGGTGCCTCCTTACTGACCTGGCCTCAGGACTGTCGGGCTAGGGTGGGGCGGGGGGTGGGAGGGAGGTCTTGACTCAGCCGGCGCCTGGGTACCAAGGAGTCAATGGAGTCCTCCTGCCCTTCCCTTGGCATTTCCATCTGAGCGCGGAAAAACGCTGATGATCCTTATGAGGAAAGGGGCTTCTCCTGGTGGAGGAGCCCAGTGAGTGGGAGTTACTGTGGAGGGGCCCAGGTGACGCCTTGGGACTGTCCCCCGGAGCTCACTGATCGACTGGGTATAGCCAGACAGACGAGTCCTTCTGGCCCTTTTCTGGTGTCTGGCCGCGTTTTTTCCGCGTCGGGATCGCGCGCCCACCGGGCATGCAAAAGCCGAAAGGCCAGATCGCGGCGACAAGGCCAGATCGCGGCGACGGCGTGGGGGGCAAAGTCCAGCGTCCCTGCTTTCAATCCTCTAGGCTTCCGGCGAGGTAACTTGGTGAAGGGTGGCACAAAGTTTCCCATGCCAGCTGCCTTTGAGCTCTGCTTTCATCTCCTCTCAGCTAGCCTTCACAGTCCCTTTGGTTCCTGAGACCCGGCTCTGTCACACAGCACCTGTTCCTGATCCCCCCCCTTCCAAAGACCCTTGCCAGACAGTCGCTGCCCACCCTTCTAACCCAGGTAGGGATCAGACCCCTTAGGGATCAGAAGCAGAGCAAAATGAACGGTCCCAGCCGCTGGGGAGGGCCTTGCCCCTTATTCTGATGTGTCTGGAGCCAGGTGTCCCTACCTCTGTCTGCATTATCTGTCCCTAGAGTTGGAGGCCGGGCCCAGCCCACAGCACCCCTCACACATCACACCAGACAGCAGTTCTTTCTCGAAACCATAATTTTACTGTCTCAAAGAAACTTTATAACTTATTTACAAAGTTCTTTTTTTCCCAAGATACAAAGCAATAAGTTAACATTCTCAATATAAAACTAAACTTTGACATAGAGAACACAAAACACGGTTGATTTCAATTGATCACATTTTCCAAATTTCACAAGTAAAATGTCAAGATTCTCATTTCACAAAGCATCAGATTTTACAGCCACACACAACAGAACGGAAAAAAAGCTAAGCTTGTGCAACATGTTTACGGAACAATAATAATAACAATAATAATTAACAACAATAATAATATGTACAGCGATTAGATCCTGCATTGGAGCCTGGGCGTCCAGGGTGCTACCTGGCGTTTTCCTGTGGTCAAGCCTCTGGGGATTAGTGCTGCTTTTGTCTTTCTTTAAAGCTCATTGGCTTTAGGGCACTCGTATATGCCTGCCTGGTTTTTTTTCTTCACTGCCCATCGGTCCTCTCTCGATCTCCCCAAGGAGGGAATTAGGATCTTCCTTCTTGTCCAGGCAAAGCGACCAAGTGTTTTTCCCGAGTTGAGAAAATTGTGTTGGCTTCATTTCTCTATTTTTTTTCTTTTAAAAATAATACGGAACATGTAAAAATGCAAAGCATTAAGTTCCAACTTCTCCATACCAGTGAAGTACAAAAGTTACTGTATAAGTTAAAAATCACCAGGTCCTCCCTATTCGTTTTTCCGGGTGCATTTGAAGTCATCGGTACTCTTGGACCAGGCGCTCCTTGCGCTCCACAGAACTGCGAATTGGCCAACGTTCACCCTCAGGCTAAGTCCATTTCTCAATAAATAAAACCCCCTCCCTCCAATTTCCCCCAATTCCGGAGCGAGTTACACAGATGGTTAGGCAGGCCCAGGAGAAGGTCCGAAAGGACCAAACGTCCCAGTACCCCGAATGGGCGGCCTGCCGGCCCGAGCCTCTTCCGACCTGGTGACTTTTTTCAGAGGCCGCAGAATGAGGACAGCGGACAGACGAGGACCTCGACTTCGTCAGCAAACAGATACAGAGCAAAAGGAGACAAGAGACAGACAGAACAGAAAAAAAAAAAAAAAGCTTTTGCTTTTTCTATATTGTTTTTTGTTTTTTGTGGGTTTTTTTTTTTTTCTTTTTCCTGATAGTCCCACACAGCTGAAGGTCGATGAATCGGGTCCAGCTGGCTCATCTTGCTGCTCTGGCTGTCTCGGGAGCTTGTGCCTGCGCTCGGAGGCCGCTGTCTGCTGTCACCGCGCGGCGTAGGCCGGGGCGGGGGCGAGGGCGTGGGCGTGGGCGCCAGGAAGTCGCCGGTCCAGACCGCGCGGGGCTCCAAGGAAGTGGCGGGCGTCCTGCCTTCGCTGTTCCTTCTTCTTTGGCCCTGGGCCTTTCTGCAGGCCCAGGGCTTGCGGACAGGGTGGATGGACCGGGAGGCGGGAGGGGCCCGGGCCGGGGGGAGACGGGAAGGAGGCGGGAGGGTGCGGGCGGGCAACCTCACATGAGTTGGGGTTGCTGCATAGCTTCTTGGTGCGCCGAGGGGTACCATGACGTGTAGCTGGGGATGTAGGAACCCGCGCTGCCGCCCGAGCCCTTCCCAGATGACGAGTTGGGGTTCCAACCGGGAGGCACTGGCGGGGAGCCGGCAGACAGTGCCCGGCCGTTGGCCAGCGCGCTACCCTCCAGAGCCGCCCCGCCCTGCTTCATCAGTTTCTTGAACTTGGAACGCTTGTTCTGGAACCAGATCTTGACCTGCAAGAGCGGACAATAATGTGACTCGGCTAGGTCCATTGTGTCTACCGTGGTCGTCGGGGAGATAAGGGAGCCGTGGGACAGTGGAGAAAGGATCCCCCTCGCCGCCCTGCGCGACTGAGCAGCTCCCTGCTGGAGGAGCAGAGCCCCACCACCACCTATAAAAACCAAAGCCAGGCTGCCAGCCGCCGGTGGCCCGCAGGGGCAAGCTCCCAGAGAGCCAAGGGTGGTGAGGAGTTAGGGGGGATCCAGGCCTTCGTTTGTCAGGGACTCAGCTCGACCCTCCCAATCGTCTGGGGGAAGAAGCAGCGCCTGCACAACATCCAGTCTTCAAGTCCAATATGAACATCAATAAAAGAATCGAGTGGAGGAAAGGAGTGGAGGAAATTTATTTGTAATGCCACCTGCTTTCTCTTTGCTCCATCCTTTCTGCCCTTGAGTGAGTCGGGGGCGTTGAGGAGGCCAAAAGGTTTTGTTAAACTTTTCATTTGGACTTACAACAACCTTTCCTTAGTGTCTGTTTGCTCTCCCCAGCTCTACTCCAAATCCCGGCCCAGACGTTGGAAACCTGCGCCAGTCCTGATCAGAAAGCCCATGGGCTCCCCAGAGTCTTAGAGCAATCCGGGAAGGAAGGTCCAGTTCCTCCTCCAGGGTCTGGGACTTGGGAGGTGAGAAGGCAGAGGAAAGGATTTCCCCATACCCTAACCCGGTGAGGAGGAGGAGGAGGGAGACAGAGGCTCCGGCCCGGCCCTGAGTGATTAGCCACACACTTTGAAGTCAAAGAAGGGATTAAGCCCAGCGTCTATTGTTCCAGTTGTTCGGGCACGTGTGACCTCAGAGTCCCCAAACAAAACGTCTAGGGAAATCCTTCCACGCCCTAATCAGATTGTCCAGGGAGTGAGGGCCCAGCGGCGGCAGTGCGGAGTACAGAGTGCAGCGACAGAGCCCGGGCAGAGAGAACTAGAGAGGAAGGAGAGACGCAGGGAGAACCAGGGATGGGACATGGACACACACACACGCACACACGCACACACGCGCGCACACAGTCTCCGACCCTGAGGCCCAGAGAGCCAGAAATGAAGCTCCGGGCGCAGGCCGGCCGCGGGGAGCCGGCTTGGCAGAAGGGCAGCGGCAAGGTACCTGCGTCTGCGTGAGTCCCAAGGAGGCCGCGAGCTCCGCCCTCTCGGGCAGAGCTAGGTACTGAGTTTGCTGGAACCTCCGGTTCAAAGCCTGCAACTGCAAACTGGAATAAATCGTCCTGGGTTTGCGGATCTTTTTCCCCTTGCCATTGAAGCGCACTTCACCGCCTTCCACCACCGTGCTCTTCTCCGAGTCAGCCCCTGGAGGGACAGCAGAAGCGGGGACTGCTGTTAATGCGGGGACAGCCTTTAGTGCGGGGAGCCGAGGGCGAGTGGCAACCGAGGGATGGCAGAGGCTGGGCCGATAGAGAACGCTCAAGAAAGTCCGAAAGCCAGGGAAGTGTCCCGTAAAGTCCGAGGGCCGGACCCGGGCCGCTGCAGGCGGACTGGGGCAGTTCCCAGGCGTGCAGTTCCTGCCTTTGCAGAGAAAGTTTGCTATTTTTGCAGGCGGTAGTTGAGGTTTAATTACCCTTAATTGCATACATTGTTTATAGCGCTACGCAATAAATAATTACTGCGACTAATACGTGCACATGTGGGTTTCTGTTTTCCAAAGGGGCATTGTGTGCTCCGCGCGCAGAGCCGCCCAGAGGCTCAGACAGTGCCAGGGGACGCTCTCGGATTTATCCTTTGCTGTATAGTTGGGAGTTGGGTGGAATTTTTAAAAAAATCTTTTCTTTGCTATGACAAGGATCCATACATAGATTGATACCCGAAACCTCCATTGCTCCGGCGCCCTCCCCACCCCCACCTCTCTCTCCCTCTCTCCCTCCTCTCTCTCTCTCTCTCTTCCTCCCCCCCTTCCTCCCTCCCTTCCACCCTCCTTCTCCCTCGCTCCCTTCGTACCCTTTCCTCTCCCTCTCCCTGGCAGGCGCACGTACCTGGGTCCTCCAGGCGGCTCTGGGCGAGGCTGGCGCTGCCCGGGTAGGACTGCACCGAACTGATGTAGGGGCTGGACGCGTGGCTGCTGACCGAGTTGACGTAGGGGTAGCCCAGCGGTCGGGAGAAAGACGAGGCCGAGCTGTAGGCGCCGTCGGGCTGCGAATGGCCCGCCGAGTGTAAACAGTGCATGGAGTAGTGCCCGTGGGACATGGGAGAAGGAGACATTTGCTGGTTGGGTGGCCCAAACTCCATAAACACCGCCTTGCCCGACACGGGGCTGTTGAGACTTTCTGGCATGGTGGTCATGGTCATCTCTTCTCGCGGGGTCTGGGTGTGGGTCTCTCTCTCTCCTCTGCTTCCCTTTTGGGGGTCTCTGTGTTTCTCAGGACAGGAAGGAACCCAATTTAAGCGGAACAGGGGTTTTCACTTTCCATTCATAAGAAAATGGAGTTTGTCTCTTTGAAAAGTCTAAGCATGATGCTGCCGAGCTCCCCAAACTCGCTTCAAAGCTTTGACTCAGCCAAGGTCATAAATATTCATGAGCTGGCGGAGCTGATTGGTCCGCTGTCTTGCATAATCACCGGGGATTGGTCCGAGGCGCTCCGGCTCCGCTGGACTAGAGCGGGCGAGGTGGCCGGGCCTCGGGAGAAACGCGTCCACACTTCCCGGCCGGGGCTCCTCTGCAACAGAGCGCGCCGTGCGGAGCGCACAATGGGCTGCAGCGCCCGCGCCGGAACCTCAGCGGCCCGTGGCTCTTCGGCCTCCCGCCTCCCCGGCGCGCCTAACTTCCCAGAAACCCACCAACCGCTCGTCGCAGCCGCCCTCCCCCCACTACTGTCCCCACCCTCCGCCCGCCCCCCACGCCGGGACAGGGGAACTGCTTCTCCTAGCCGCCGTCACCCGGTCCAGCGCTCAGCTTGGGCGACTCTGGAGCCCGGCCGCGGCCTGGGAGCGCAAAGTCGCGCACTGCCGGGGAGGGGGGGTGGTGGCACCAGAGGCGGCCAGCAGAGCGCTGTCCTCTCGAGAGTCGTGTGCCTAGCCCAGCGCTCTCCTTGGCCGCGCCTCCCCGGCCTGGATCCTCTCTGCCACATCCCTGGGATCGGGTCTGGGGCCCTCCGGGCGAACTCACTCACTCGGCCGCCGCGCCGCCGCCGCCGCTCCCTGGGGCCCGCTCGCATTGCTCCAGGCCCAGCTGGCCACTCCAGCTCGAGGCTGCACCGGTCTGATTAAAGCAGAGCGCGCGGAGAGCCAGGAACCCGCGCTTCTCCTCCCAGGAAAGGCGACCGCACCGCCCCCTCCCCCCAACACACACCCCCTCTTTCCCTCCCAACCTTCCTCCGCCTCCCTCTCCCCTCCACTCACTCTGCGCCGAATGCCCTGGACTCACTCGCCCCAAGGGCGCGGCGCTGAGTGGAGCCAAGGAGCCGGCGGGCTCAGTTCCGCTGAGCCTCGGATATCGGGTGGTCATTTTCCGGCCTCCTGGGGTCTGGCAAGAGTACCCGGGGTTTAGGAGTCCCGTGGACCCCGGAAACCCGCGGCAAAACCAGGCCAGTGGTAGGCTCGCAGATCTGGTTACGGACAGGTCTCTCATTGTCGCCCAGGATCCTCCTCATCTCCAGTGGTCAAAGCGGGCGCCCCTGGGCCTGGGGGCAGGGCTGGCAAAAGCTGCCACGGCGCCTTCTGTCTTCTGGGGCGCTAGGTACAGAAAAGCGCACAAAAGCCCCCCGCCGCCGACACCACACAGCCACCCCCACGAGGCGTGGCGCGCACCACGCTGTCTGCGAGGGGCTGTTGGTTCCCCATCCCGCCAGCCCCACGGTGAATCCCAAATTACTTTGTTAGGTAATTAGAAAGTGTTGATAATTATTTCTTTCATAATTTAGCGGTGTGACGGGAACGGGGAAATGATCTTGTGAAAGTTCACACGTGCAGATGTATTAGTTACTGATTCATTTGATTAAATGGTAGTCTCAAGTGCTCGGATCCGCAGCTGAAGGCGCCCCATTAGCATAACACTGATGTTTAATTTTCATACGCATAATTAGCCATATATTTAACACTAATAGCAACATGCAGCCTTTCAGCGTTAAACAGCCAGGGATTTGATCTGGCCTGAGCTGAACCTTCGGCGTTGCACCTTCCCCTGTCTGGAGTGCGCAATGATCACAGGACAAACCTCTGTTCTGTAATCAAGCACATTTTGGCAGAGGGAACACCAATAAAAATGAACATTCAAAACAAATTACATTGGTGCTGTCGTTACAGATATTAGTGGAAGGGGCTTCTCTCTTTTTTAACTTCCGTAGCCGCAGCTGCTGCCCGCGGAATTCCTCTCCCTTTGGTTTAAGGGTATGATACTGGGGGTAGCAATATTTCAGGCAGCGTGGTTGGAGCAAAAAGGAAAACAAAAGCAAAAAAAAAAAATCCTTCAAACCAATAACTGGTTTGCCAACGTTTAGAAAGATTTTTCCCCCTTAATCACAGAATCACAGGGCGATGCTTTGTAGCAACAGCCAGCTAATGACTCCGCCACCAGACTACTCCTGGAGCCGCTCAACTCCTCTTGATTTCCGTGTTGCCCTTGTGGTTTTAATTGCTCCTTCCTAGTGCCTGTTTCGGGGTGCGGTGCGGTGCCGTGCATTCTGCACAGCAGCGCGGATGCCGCCCGGGCCCCTGGTCTCTTGCGCGCACCTCTAGCGGGCCCTGCCCACGTAAGTGATCGCCGCGGCTGGCGCCCGGTCGGGGTGGGGACCGAGGAAGTGGCTGTTGACTTCTGGCGCACAGGGCTATACGCGAGGAAACCCGACGGCTGGACGGCCCGTGGCCAGTTTATGCCAGAGAACTGTAAGAAGGGGGGAGGGGAGAGAGGCAGCCACGGGTCGCGACTGTCGTCTACAGGTCTCTCTGTCCACATCTGGAAGGAGAAATCCAAACCTTTCCAGTGCAGAGGACCGGGCTGGCTCCGTGGAACAAAGGACGCGGTCCCTCGGGAAACGGCTTCAGAGCCTTGTTTATTTTAGAAATGAATTATATGTGGAGGAGGAAGTGTCTATACTCGGGGATTATTTCTTAGCCCCAGAGAAGCAGGTCCAGGGAGGTGCGGCCGAGCCGGGGCCCCTCGGGTACTGAGACACCCGGCCAGGAGCAGTTTCGCAATGTGCGACCTTATCTCCACTTGGTGAGCCCGGGGTGGATCCCTCCCACCGCAGCCCACCCCCATTGCTAAGACGACACCTGTTCTGAAACGCTGGTTTGCTTAGATCTTTGCCGGTCCCAACTCCGACAGGAAACAAAACTCTACGTTTATCCCGAGAGTCCCGGATTCCGAGTAGAACCAGTGGGAGACACCGCAGGACCCGAGTCCGGTGGTGTCAGCCGTAGCCACGCGTTTGCTGAAACGCCGGCGGCCCGGGGGTGAGGTCTGGGGCCAACCGGAAGGTGATGGTGGTGGTGGTGGTGGTGCACAAGGTATTTTTAAATCTTTCTAACTTCAACTTCAAAAGCATGTTAAACGGAGTTCACTCTAAATCAAGTTTGTTTCCTACGAGCTGCTGACATTGGCTGTGCTGGTATATATACATATACATGGGTATCATGTTTAAACTAGGCTTAAACTAGTTACTTTAATAAATAGGATTATAAACCTGTCCCATAAATACTTCCACCGCAAAATAATTGCTGCACAAACAGCATGTTATCCCAGTGGTTGGTAAAACCCTGTGGTCCTAATAAAATTATTCTTGGGGAACTTGGAGTAAACTGATCAGTAGATAAGATAAGACTCTAACCTTGCAATCTCATTGCTCTAGAAAAGAAGTGAAATCATTATCTGGCAAACCTCTCCCAAGGCCATCTGGGCTGAGTTCTTTCCTGGAGAATGATTGTTTGAGAGCAGCAGTCTCATCTGTAGGCCTTTGCTTGAACAATGTCTCAAGAACTCTGAGAAGGTTTTCTGTGGGCTTTGTAAATCTTCAACCCCTCCCTCACCTTTTCCAGTTCTCAGATCCACTTGATTGGAATCACCTCTGTCCAAATTCTCCATGCCTGAGCGCAGAGAAAGGGGGCTGGAAGGGTTGGAGGATCCCCAAGAGAATCCACGCTTGGGGAAAAGCTTGAACTAGCCACTTCTTCAAGGGCACTTACTGGCCTGTTTCCTAACTCTTCTCCCTACACTTTGTGTCACTAAGACAGCTGCCTCTTGGGTCCTGATCACAGAGACCACCTGTCATGGCAGCTACAGGTGCTTGCATTTCCTTGGTGCTCTCCAGCCCAAGCTATATTTAGTGCTTGGCAACTTTGTAAAACCCGCTTCAGTAGAAACAAAAGTTAGCACAACTCCTGACTGCCTGGACACCCTCACAGAAGTTGTTCCTAAAACCATAATCAGAGGGGGGCTATTCTCTATGTGCCTGCTGGACGCCCGGCACCTCTTCACCTGAGCCCAGGGGTGAACAGGTGCTGGGGGGTGTAGTTCCTGCTGAGGAAGAGAGGGTATTCTGATCAAAATGGGCCTTTGGGAAATGTAGAATGTGAGTGCTTGGATTTTCTGCTTCTGAAGCTGATGGAGCTTCAGGCTTGCCAGTTTCAATCCCAGCTAACTTGGCTCTTGCCCTCAAAAGTTTCCATATCTTCTAGAATCTTCTGGGTCTCTAGCAGGAGAGCACAGTCCAAAGGCAGCGGATACGGAGAGAGGTCAGCTTAGGGGCTAGACAGCTGGACAGCGTTCACATCTGGATGGGGAGGGGGCAATGTTCCAATTTCTAGTGCAACAGATGTGTGTGTGTGAGAGAGAGAGAGAGAAAGAGAGAGAGATGGAGGGGCGAGAGGGTCCCTCAAAAGTAACCTCCGGGATGGCTGCTCGGGGCAGGATGAGGGATGTGAGGAAGAGCCAGAAGAGCCACAGGGATCCAGGAAAGCCATGTGTGTGGACTGATAAAGCACTGTGAAGGCCAGATGCAAGGTTCACTGGCAAGGAAATATGTGTAACCAACCCCACGGTTTGCTAGCTAATCTCTTCATCCCAAAGCAGCTATGAAGGGAAAAGAATTGGAAGGGCTAGTGCCAACGTGGGATCCACAAGGGGAAAAGAAGAGACTTCTAAAAAATTCCCAGCTAACATCTAGGCTTATTCTTTCCCCCCAACCGCAGATGTGAAAAGTTCAGAGACTCAAAAATTAACCAGCCACCCTCTCCCTCTAGTATCTGTCAGAGGCGCAAGGACAACAGACACAATGGGCTTAGGAGGAGAAAGCTTTTACTTGGGGAGTCAAGGCAAGGGGAAGAGTAAACCACGCATTTCTAGAAATCCTTCCCCTACCAAACCCGGGAGTCCCCATCCCCAGCCCCCCCACCCCATCACTTCTCGCGGTAGGAAGCCGAGCCTGCCCTCTCTGCGAAGCCCCGAGGCCGAGGCCAAGGCCAGGCTTGAGATCGGATCCCCATCGGGTTTTTCCAAGACGTGAAGCTAGGTTGGTTACTGCGTGACCTCCCGTTTTGCCGGGCTTCTAAAAGTTCTCCAGCTGGATTTCGGCAATTTAGGATAAAAAGCTCCCGGCCTCTGCGACCTGCGGGCGGCTCCTCAGGCCTCGTGGGGCAGTTTGGTCAGGATCTGCACGCCCTCCGACGTGATGAGAACTGTGTGCTCGAACTGGGCGGACCTGAAACACACACCGCAGCGGTCAGAAGGCGCGAGAGCGCCGGCGGGGCGGGGAACAGTAGCTCGCGGGAGCCGTCGGACCAATCTCCCTTCCCATAGCCTCTCAAAGCAGTGGCACCGAAAGCAAACACCTTTGATTGTCCAGGGAGACCACAGTCCAGGCGTCTTCCAGGACTTTAAATTCAGGAGATCCCTCGGTTATGATTGGCTCTGTAAGAGGGAAAATATTTACTGCAGTGATCTAATCACATTCTTGTCAAATATTGTTCGGGCTGATTACGAAAAGAGAAGAAGGTTCTCCTCCCCTCCCCCCAAGTGCTTCCCCCACGGGTTCCTGTTGTCATCTCACAAGGGCTGATAATTGATGTTGCTTACATCGTATATTACAAACTAAACAGTAGGAAGAGGAAACACTACCGCATTCAAAAATGTATGAAGTTGTCTCGTTCGTAATTTTTTTAAGAAAAAAAAGGGCATTTTAATCAAGCCTAATTAGGACCCCGTGGATAATAACCACCCAAACACCAGTCCCTCTTATAAATACCAGTCAGTTTTTAAAAATATTTGAATTTTTAAAACATGCTTAAAATGTTCATTAATCAGCAAATAACAATTTTCTTATTTCACTCTAATTGCTTCGCCATTAAGTACCACAGTCAGAAATATGATGCCTTTAGGGTCTTAGATGATTGAAATTTGGTGGTGACACCAGTCACATGATTAGCCAGGACCCGGGCGGCCAGACAGGGAGCAAGGGACATGATCACTTCTAGTTACTGGGTGTTACTGGAAAAAACAAAAGCAAAAACGAAAACCCCAAACCAAACCAAAAACATCCCCAAAACCAAACCAAACCAAAACAACAAAAAACACCAAACACTGCCTTATGCTCGTAACAGAATTAGAGGTTGGATGGCTGCCGTCTCCTAAATGTGTCAGTAAGTATCTGATTTAGGAAGATGGGGCTCGAGGATATTATTTAATCAGATTTGCTATGCATCTGAATTATTTCATTACGCTGATTGGCTTTATTATTCCTTCACGGGACTGCCTGGCCTAGGCCAGCACTGCTGCCTTGATCCAGGAAGCCAGGGCTCTCTAAAGGGAAGCTTGGGCACTGACCTATGGTGAATGCCATTCCCTCCTCCATGAGTAGATCGCTGTCATTTGCTGCAAAACAAAAAATACAGAGTAGGGGGAGTGAGAAATGGAGAGAAAGAGAGAAACAGAATTAGAGGGGCAGGACTGTTCAAAAAGACCTTGGTCACTTGTCACTTCATTTATTTATTTTTTATTTTTTCTTTTAGGATAGAAGGGGTTCTGACCCTTAGGCTTCGCATTTTCTTTGCTTGGGGTCAAGGCCCCTGGGAAGGGTGTACCAAGGGCTAGCAGAGGCAGCTGGGGTGTTTTAGATACCTGTTGTGTGCTTTAGACAACTTCCACAGTCCCCTGGCTTCACTGGGTCCTAGGCCCTGCCCGCCACCCCAAAGAGAAAGACATCTTGGGGAACTGATAGAAAGGGAAGGCAGACCCTTAGGGTGCATGTTAAAGCAGGAGGCTAGTACAGGGGTGACTTGAAATAACTCCAATAAGTGTTGGTGCAGGGTGGGGCACACGACTGAGACACTCTGCGCTCCTGAGCTGCCGCAGGTGGGGTTCTTTAGTGCAAAAGGAATTCTGACCTGCTGGGTCCACGGGGATCTTCAGGGAATAGGGTTCTACCAGCATTTCTTCTAGGGACTGCTCCAACCCCAAGCACACAGGTCAAGGCCCAACTTTCCTTCGGTCCCTGTCCAGGTGTGCAGCCCCCCTTGGGAGCACTCTACAGAATTGCCTCCTACCCTAACCCCTGCTTCTGACCTACCCTTGCCTTCTCATTGTCAGGTGCATACTCAGGCAGTGAAAAGCAGGAGGTTCTGGGGAAGGAATACAAGGGTGGGTATAACCTAGAAATCACTAAAGAGTACATGCTGCTAAATACATCAGCTGTCAACGCTGTGTAGGATGTAATGAAGTTTAACCACAACAGTCAGCAGTTAGAGAAGAGGGTAGAAAAAGAAAAACAGAAAACAGTCATATGTGCATGCTGCTGGGACATTGATGCAGTGGCATTTTGTTTTCAGTAACTTTTTCTAGACAAATATCCCTGTGCCTTCCAGCCATCACCCTTCAGGGGAAGACAAAAAGCAAAATAAACCCTATTCTGAGACTGAAACTGCTGGGCTCTAATCCAGTAACATAGTAATGTGCTGGTTACAATTGAGTAACTCCCCCCCCCCCCAACACACATGCATACACACAAAAGGATGATCATATGAATTCAAAATTAGAGGAACATGAGGAGCAAAATTGCCTTGTTGTGATTCCACCCAATAAATAGCTCCCAAATTAACGTCCTTACCATGATGCCAAATTTCTGGATGTCCATGAAAGTAAGATCCTATCCCATGCCCCACAAAATGTGGACAGACTTGGAAACCATTCTGATGAGTTATGCGGCTTTAAAAGCGACCCCCCCAAAAAAATTTAATTAAATTAGGTAAGTTTTTAACACATACTTAGATAAAGTCACTTTAAAATAGTCTCTGAAAGAGAAAAAAAAAATCAGTTATATTTAGAGTCAGATGGTAACAATGTTTTCATTATTCTGAAATAATTAAAATTTTTGCCATTGCATGTAACGTACTCCTTTTGGATAAATGAAGAAAAAAGGTATGTATCTAACATGGTAGTTTGCTTCATTTACCTTAGTAAGGCATTCAAACAAGGCCACTTTTAGACAACAAGTGAGTGTGCATGTGGATCGATGCATGCCTATACGGATCGATATGCATACCCATGTGCATAGAATGCAGGTCATAAAAACTTGCCTGGTTTGTATAAGATTTCACCAAAGACTTTGCAAATTACTACTGATTTGGAGACTGAGCAGAGAAATAAAAATGCAACCTAGAAATGTGACCTCCTACTTTTATAGTTTTCTTATTCTGGCCTACTTCAAAATATTACGTATTTTAGAAACAGACACACTCATACAATAGGTCAAGTCGCATTGTCAATATTCTTGAAATACTCCAAAACTTTGTCATCATTTGGGATTTCCACTCAAGACTTAAGTCATTAACAAAATTCACACAGAATGCTTTTTAATCACTGTGATGCTTAAGAGAAGCTAGTATTGTGATTCCTAGTTATTTTTTTTGAAGATTTTATTTATTTGACAGAGAGAGATCACAAGTAGGCAGAGAGGCAGGCAGAGAGAGAAGGGGAAACAGGATACCTGCCGAGCAGAGAGCCCGATGTGGGGCTCCATCCCAGGACCCTGGGATCATGACCTGACCCGCCGAAAGCAGAGGCTTTAACCCACTGAGCCACCCAGGCGCCCCTGATTCCTAATTCTTACTGCTATATTTGTTCTTTCTACATGCAAAATGTACAGGTTTCCATCTATTCCATCCACAGAAATGAAGTCTGGCCTATAGAATTCAACCCTAAAATCCTCACATACAAAGTTAAGAAGTTGTTTTTGAAATTAGGTGAGCACACTCATTTCTAAGAGCAAGAGAAAGTTAAAACATATAAAGCATGAACAATTTATATTTTCATGTGGGGTTAGTGCCCTAACCCTAACCATAACAATGGATCGGGATTTACAGGACTACTATTAAATTTTTTTTTTCTTTTAAGATTTTGTTCATTTGACAGAGAGAGATCACAAGCAGGCAGAGAGGCAGGCAGAGAGAGGAAGGGAAGCAGGCTCCCTGCCGAGTAGAGAGCTCCATGCAGGGCTCAATCCCAGGACCCTGGGATCAAGACCTGAGCCAAAGGCAGAGGCTTTAACCCACTGAGCCACCCAGGGGCCCCCATTATTTAAATTCTTATCAAAATCAAAGTTTTTAGATCCCAAACTAGGTTTCCAGTAGACCTTAGGTTTAGTCTGAACATGAACTCAGAAGCAGCATCTCTGACACTCATGTCAATACTCTTATCTCTGAACATGTTTAACTTTCATCTCCGGACCTGCAAGATGCCTTCTCTTATACCAGGATGTCACTGTAAGTAGCAAATGGACAGCCTCTTATTCAGACTTAATTTCCATGTAACTGAGAGTGCAGAAACAGGTAAGCTATGCATGTGTCAAAGACAGGAACAACAAGTCAACATCTTTATCTCTTAAATTTGTCCTTTGTGGTTATCGTTATTTCTGTGTGTCTGTGCAGTTGGGGCAGGAGGTATAAAAACTTTCCCAAGGTGTTTCTACTTGTACCACACAATTTCCAAATAAAAACTGAGAATGGAGAGCGGATAGAGGGTGGAATTACGTAAGACAATAATGATCTAGATTTTTTTTTTTTTTTTTACAAGAATGGGTCCTACCGAAACTGCAAATTATGTGACTTTAGTCCCAACAAACCTCAATGAGTCTAAGAACATTCCATAAACTGTTCTACTTTCTTTCCTTTAAAGGAAAAAAAAAAAAAAACCCTAGGATCTAACAGATTGGCAGGCATCACGGCTACATCTTTAATGTGTGATACAATGGCAATCTTCATTTTAATTTCTGATGAGAAGAGAGGAAGAAAGCCCACTCTGCAGAAACACTTGGGGTCCCTCTGCCATCACACCTCTCATTCCTCTTCATAAAAGAAGCTGTGCAATTACAAGGTGCTAAAGATATTTTGAGTGCATTCTCCTACAACAATTTACTGCCTGGATCCTGCTGGAACTTATGGTTATGGGAGTATCACAGAATGTATGTGTCATGAATGCAAAGGTCAGGATTTCACAGCCGGGTGGAAAAGAGGAAAAGCGCAGGACAAATTTCGCTCAGTTCCTTGGCTGAGCATCATCTCAATGCTTGATTACCAGGAGCTAAGTATAGATTTCGGTCTGCCTTTCAGGGTATTTCCCTTGTGGATTTGTAGTGAGCTTTTTCATTATTTATTAAAAATATGTTATTTATTTGAAAGAGAGAGTGAGTGTGTGAGAGAGAGCATGAGAGGGGAGAAGGTGAGAGGGAGAAGCAGACTCCCCGCGGAGCTGGGAGCCCGATGCGGGACTCAATCCCCGAACTCTGGTATCATGATCCGAGCTGAAGGCAGTCACCAAACCAACTGAACCACCCGGGCACCCTGTAGCGAGATTTTATCTCACATACTTATGGGGACGAAATGGGATCAAATCTAATGTTCCTATTTGCTATTTAAAATCATGTCCTTGGGCGCCTGGGTGGCTCAGTGGGTTAAGCCACTGCCTTCGGCTCGGGTCATGATCTCAGGGTTCTGGGATCGAGTCCCGAGTCGGGCTCTCTGCTCAGCAGGGGGCCTGCTTCCTCTCTCTCTCTCTCTGCCTGCCTCTCTGCCTACTTGTGATCTCTCTCTGTCAAATAAATAAATAAAATCTTTAAAAATAAAATCATGCTTCTTCACCTACTTTGGAATATACGGGGAGCATGAGATGATTTGCCCTGATTCTAGGGCTTAAATCTAGATTCATAAAAGACCATCCGAGGGACCTGTAGTCGTAAATTCCACTCTGACCTGAAAGCCAGTGGTGGTCACCCTGACTGCGGCACGGGAAGGTGGAGCACGTGTGCTTCACTGGTGTGTTGAGGGAAGTGGAAAGAGCTGGGCAGGCCGGGCTGCTCAAGAAATGCCGCGGCTGCTCCCCTGCACCAGGCCTCCCCGGCTGCGACCCCTCCTGAGCCCGAGGTCTTCTTGCCCTGGACAAGAAGGAGATCTGTCTTCTTTCTGCTGAAACCTACCGAAAAGAATTCTCCTGGTATTAGCTGTTCTGTACTGATTTTTCTTTAACTACAAATCTCTCAGACAGTACAACACTTACCCATGAGCCTGAGCGCATTTACGATTTGAAGTCCTTCATAGGGACTATTTGGGGAGGGAGAATAGGGTAGGGAAGGAAGAAGGTATGCAGATGTACTTCCTGAACTTACTTTGAAATCATTCTATTATTATAGTTCGTGTTTCAGTTACGGTTCCTCGCTTAAGGAATTTCTTGGGGCCGTTTTCGTCCATTTAATTCCCTTTCGTGAGAGAGTTTTCCTCAATTGAAGTATTGTGTAGACGAATTAAAATTCTTAATACATTTCAAGTACATTTTGTGACGAAGAACACATTCCCCAAGAGGGCAGAGGAGTACTGTGTTTAAGTGCATACTCTTCTCAAGAAAGAAAAAATGCACACGGAAATCATTTTCTCACCATTTTTACACGAATCCTAAAAACAGTACTAATTTCCAAATGGTCACAGCTCTAATTAAATGGCCCCTGGTTTTCCAAGTTCAGTCCTTCCAGGCTTTTATTTTAAACAGTAGTCTTTGAATGAAGGAATGCACGAGCCCAAGGATTCCCTCTAACGACAAGGAATGTTTAAGTGCAATTAGTAATATTTTTGAAAGCCAACAACCGTTTTTGGAAAGAGGGGTACATTTTTTTGTTTCAAGCCGGATCACAAATTACTGTGTTTTTCTTACAATAGTGCTGAACTTTTATTTGAGGTTTTCTGTTTCCGAAAAGCAGACATGATGGATTGAAATAAAAGATAATTTATTGCAGTGCTTACTTTCATGTGCAGAGAGAAGCAGTGTAATTGTAATTTACAGTAGCTGTCAAGAAAAATCCATCACAGATGACATTAAAATGACTTATTTTGCCTGAGCCACTTATTGTTTAAATGTGCATAATCTAATAGAAAGAGATTATTTTTAAAAATCTGCTTTATAGTCTTCTAAATTAATATCAAAACATATACTTATGAATTAAACATTAAAAACCATTTATTGATACTTTCATCATGACATTTACAACTATAAGTTTAAATTATTTTTGATGGAACTGTCACATATTTGGGATGCATGAATCTACACATTCACAATATTCTCATATGTACAGATCATATCATCTAGAGATAATTTGAATATACAGCTTTAGAAATAATTTAAAGCAAATGGAGGTACAGTGAGCATAATAACACTGTAATCTAAAGATCACTAGCCATTCCTCATGAAGCAAAAGGGCACACAGAGAACTCTTTTCATTAAACTATTATAGCCAATACTTCTTCAGAGATAGCCTCCTACCTTCACAGGCTTCTGAGAATTTCAAAATGTCCTATAAAGATCACTAGGTTCTTGGTAGCATACTGCTAATAAAAGAAGCTTGAATGTTCTTTTCATGGTGCATCAGTAGAGGGAGGCTATGCAAAAGATGGTGAATATCTTAAAATAAATGAGACTGAGTTGAAAGATGTTTGTAAACCTTCAGTCTGTAATGATTCCAAGTACTTTTGGCTTAAAGGTGGAGACTGTTTATTTACTCCCTTGAGATTTTTGCCTGAATAAGAAAAGGCAAAATAATAGATGTCCAGAAACACCGCCTTAACATGGGCTAGTCCCTGGTGGCAGACAGAAACCATCCAAATAATGAAATGTATCAGGGTGAAAGTAAAAAGTTCATTGTCTGTTATTTTTCACATAGTTCTGTAAGTGTAGCTGTTGGGACTGATCTGGTTTTCAAAGGAGCTTGTCCATGCAAATTCATACTCTGCGAAAACTGACCTTTGCATCCAGATAGCTAAAACCCAATGTCACTTTCAATTCTACTCTTCTTCTTCTTCTTTTTTTTTTTTTATGTAGCTAGAATTAATGTAGTGAATATGTAATGAAATGCATTATCCTGCATGGAGATTTATCAGATTTTCCGACTGAATGCTGTGCTTTGCTAGTACTAGCTGGAGTTCACCTGCATGTTGGTGTGGCGTGTGGCTCTTTTTTGTAAAGAGTTAAGTCGTACACAAAAAAAGGGAACAAAGGTCAGCACCCAGCCGCCACTTGAATGTGAGATTTTTCTTTTTATTCCCCTTGATGTATACTAGGCTCTGTGTTATTAGTCTTAATGATGGAAAATTGTAGTGTTGATACAAATCTTTTTTTCAAAGTAGTAGGCGGGAGCTCCATTTGTTAGTAAGTTTTTTTGTGACTAAAAGCCACGGACAGTACATTTATGTAGCAGTAAAAGGCCTAGATGCTCTTTCCATAGCAGAGCTAATTATTCCTACTGTGACCTTACTGATCTAGCCTGTTCCTAGCACATCTCATCTGTACGCCTGTTCCTCTGTGTAGATGGTGTCAGAGAATATGAAAAACCCTATAATGAAACCATTTTCATGATGGAGAAAGGCTACTGGAGTTGCACTTGCTACAAAGAGGCTCAATTATATGAGTAATTGTGATAATTTTCTACATTCATAGCCTTCAATGGGGAAAAAAGAATGAGAGCCACAAAGGAAAATTACTTTAACAAGAAAGTACAGAGAGTAAAAATGGAAGAAGAGACAAAAAGGGGAAAAAATAACCAGAAAAAAAAAAGTTTAAAAAATAGATCTGGAGGGAGGAATAGCGAGACAGGGAGAACAACAGAAATGCTCAAAAGCCCGTGTGCAGCTGTGTTGCACAATTAAATTGAATTTTTTTTCTGCAGTTGATGAATGTGACTACTGCAAATGTGCCTCTGTAGTTAGCTATCATTTGTTGTTCCGTGACAGGAAAAGGATAATTACCTCTCAGAGAGAATCAAAGGCTGACATGCCCTTTAGACACAGCCATGAATGCAGAGCTCGATAGAATGCTTGAATAAGAATCTAGTGTTCTCTGCCCCCTTCTACTGAAGAATAAATTTTGTTAAAATGCAAGAGCACCACCAGCAAATTTGTTGAACCCTAGGTGTTCAAAAATATGAGATACATCTATCGACTCATCCCATTTGCAAAAATAAAACTGCATTTTGAATTCATTTCTATTATATTCATGGACAGTAAGATAGTGAGATATGCATTAAATTTCTTTTCCCAGTAGGGGTCTGATTCAACATTTCCTATGAAAGAACAGAGAGACACTATCCTTTTTTCCCAGGCTAGTTAGCCTATAATTTAAAACTGTCAAAAACACAATTTTGTTCAAAGTCTTCAATAAAAGCTTCCCAGATATAAGCCAAAGAGATTTTACTAAAGTTTGATTCAGACATTGTTACAATATTTTTAAAGCCATAAATACATTTAACTGATATTTTACTGCCTTTTTTCTTAAAGTGTTTGAGGGCTTACGAAGAAAAAGGCAGCATCTTTTCAAGGTGACTAAGCCTTCCATCCTTTAGACAAATGGGAAGTATTCAATGGTTCATATTAATGAGAACAGTACTTTAAAAGATACTGATGTGATCATCTTTAACAAAATGTATTACTTTTGAATGAAAACACATATTCTGAATGTCTACTTCAAAACAGTTATAGGGGTTTAAAAAAAAAAAGATCTAAAAGTAGGTAACAGATTATGGGGAAAAGTCTTGAATTCAGAAAATACACATACACTCAAAAAGCAAGCACAGAATGCTGTTTGGAAGATAAATTATAGTTTACAGGAAAAAAATGAACCAGACAGGAAAAGGACATAAGCTTGCCCTTTCAGCCTGTTTGCTAATCCACTAATTTGAAAGGTAAGTCTTGCTTGAGCTAATGTTTTGTTTTGTTTTTTTTTTTAATGTTTGTATTACAGGAATATGTTTCACTTCATTCCTTTATAAAATTTAGCTTTTCTCCTGTTTCATTATCCAAGAGTTGGGATGCTTATCCCCTTCTTAGTTACTTTCTTCCATGTTTGGTGTGATTTTGAGTAAAGGAACACTACAGACCAAAATGTCGAGCTTAAACTAAAGCAGTCATATAAATATTGCTTGCTGCTCCTGTAAGTTTCCTGCTGACCCCAGTATAATTCACTGTTTTAAAATCTCTCTCTCTCTCTTTTTTTTAAGCCCAGGGAACAACATTGCAGCTTGGCAGTTCACATACTGATATCAGACTGAAATGATGGTTCTGAATCATAAAACATGTCATCAACTTTATACCAAGCCACCAATAACCTTTGTACCATTTGCCAACCCTCCCTTTACTTGTCAGTGTAAGGCTTACCTGATTGTGTTTCCAATTACAGAGAAGGGAGCCCCCGCTCTGCAAGCTGCAATTGCTTCATCTCTACACCTCCTGGCAACCTCCACTAACTTTTTACCACATTCATCCACATTGCCCACCAAAAACGTTTCAGAGGTGTCTCCGTGGTAGCCATTGTAATAGACCTAAACACAGGCAAACATTTAAAAATACATCCTTATTTAAAAATGTACTTTCAAAAAAAAAAAAAATGTACTTTCCAAAAGTATATATTGTGTTCATTTATGTATTTAGTAGATTCATATGTTTCACCCTTCCAGAATTACTCATTTCCCTACCAAAAAAAAAAAAAAATGCTAAAGCCTTACAGAAATTAAAAAAGATGAAGCTATATGATGATATTACAAAATTCAGAAATAAATATATAACTGGAATGGCTATTTCAGCATTATGATTAGCAATGCTAGTATAATGTTTTATTTCGAGAAGACAAAACTATACATGCATAAATTAGTGACCAAAGACATTGACCCACAATTACTACTATAGCTCTAGGGAACCTAGAAGTATTTAACATAGTGAAAAGTTTCTTCAGTGTCCTAAAGACACTCGATCTTTTATTTACCAATTCTACATTTGGAAGTGATAGACAACAAGAAGAAATAAAATAGACATGTCAGTCTTAGACAGTAGGAGAATTTTGTTTCAAGAAGTGAAGTGGCTCAATATGGAAATGAAATATGTTAGGGAAAGATCCTGCCTGGAAGTGAAACTTTAGTCAATTGTTCCAGATAGCAGAATGTTAACAGAAGACACTATACATGGGGTCTTAAAGGATTAAATTATAACAAAATAGGCTTAAGAATAAAATTACAGAAAATACAATTTTATCAGTTGTCAGCAGGCCCTATAGAATCTTGGAAGACATCAGAGTCATTATAAAAATCAATAATTAACAAACACTATAAGAAATACACAAGGTACTATGGCGATTCACAGACCTGTACCCCTGGGGATAAAAATATATTATATGTTTATAAAAAATTTTAAAAAATAAAAAATAAATACACAAGGTAGAAGAAACTGGTTGAATACTGATCCTCAGATAGAGCACAGAATTTGCTATTTTGCATTAATTTGACCTAGGTAATTATTTTTCACATTTCTCTTTCTCATGAAGTAGAATGTACAAACTTATAAAAAAGATATTTATCTGAGCTATTTTAATACCGAGTTAATGTCTTAAATCTGTATACTATTCTGCACACACACAAAAATACTCTACTACACTCTGTAAGGGAAGCAGGAAAAGTCTTTATTCTTCTTCGCTTTATAAGTCAGGAACCTGAGGCTTAAACAGGTAACTCATCTAAGGTTACTGGCAAAAATACAGAGGTAGATCCAGATGTAGTACTGGCTTCTAATCAAATGTTTTCTCTACTGTGTCAAATGACCTTAATTACCTTGCAATACAGTAGTGTTTTATATATTTTTTCCTATTTGCAGTCCAAGAAAGTACAAGTTTGATTTTATAAACAATTATGTTACTGTTGCTAATATAAGAGTAATTATTTTAAAAATGTGTAATTCAGTGTTTGTGTAACTGTTATTTAAGTAAAAGATATTTTTAAAAATCTTTGACTTCTTATATTACTTTTTGCTAGTTTTCCAAATGACTACGTGAAAGATTCAATATGTACGAGAATAATAACACTTCTGAACGCCTATGGCAGTTATCTATAATTAGGGTTTATGCTCACAAAGTATTCTTGTTTTGTACTTCATTTATTAAAGAAATATTTATTGAGCAACTACTCTAGGCATCTCATAGTTTTTGTTTTGTTTTGTTTTGTTTTTAATTCAGCTTTCAAGGGGGAAAGAAGTCTGTTTCCTTGTGATATATACTAGATGTAAGCAATTATAAAATGCACAATGAGAACTTTCTGATGAAAGTAAAGGATCTCATAATGGAGTCTTTCACTTAATAACATATCTCACAAGAAATATAATTTGTGGCAAGGGGTTAATAAAAAGAAATATAACTTAGGAAGATAGCGACCAATAGGTCTTCTTGACTCCTTTATATTTTGAGACACTTGAAGTGTTTCACCTTGCTTTTATGAGTTTTGCAACTGTGATATATCTGAATGTTAAAAATTCATTAAAAGTCTTCAGGAAACAGAAAAGGCATGGAATATTCTCTCTGAATGCATTGGGAGCAGAAGGAAAGTGTGCTGATTTCATTCAAAGCAGCAATATTTTATTAGGGGGTGATTAGGTGAGACAATAAATGTAAAACCCCTAAATCAGTTACAATTCAAAAGAAAAGTATATCGGAAAAATACTTATTTCAGGCATACTTCATAAAATATCTCCTCCTACATGATTCTGAGTAGGAAAGATAAACCAACAGAATATCTGTGCAGTAAATTCTCAAGTATTCTGAGGACAAAATGATATATGAAAGAGTAGCAGCAATAAAGGCATCATTGGCTATGTCACCATCCAATCTGCTATGAAAAAAGAGGGGGAGTTAATTCAAACAACTAAAAATTTGGCTGAACTCAACTGGATGACAATTTCCACCTCATTCCCACACCTACCTAAGTTCATGGTCTGGATACAAAATAACTATCATGGAAAATATTTCCTCTTCATAGAAGCTATACTCCTTGAATGTTGTCTCTCTCAACTGGTTCTCATCAGATGATTAAATTTTATTTATTTACTTAAAACTTGTCTATTAATCACCAAATGCACAGAATTAATTTCCAATCCGCATAATCCAAAGGGACCCCTGCGAACTTTTTTAGTAAAATGAACTGCCAAAGTGCAAATAATCCAAGTCTGAGACTAGTGAACGGCTGAGAGAATTAGAAAAGGTTGGCACTTGTACAGTTTGAAGTTCCCACGTTAAATCACTTTGGGTTGTTATTTAAAAGAAAGGCTGTTAACCATTTGGTAAAAAGTTGGGTTCAGAGAGAAAACCACTCTGCTCGTATGCTCCGAGTTCAAGGCTCTCTATACCCTCGATGCCACAAATGGAGCACGACGTTACCTTCAGGGATTTTAATAAATCTAGGGAACACTGCTAGCAAAAGAGTTGCTGTCCAAATAGACTGACACACACAGGCCAATGTAGCCCCTAATGACAGAGTAAGATAATGACAGGCCCCACTCAAAATCAGCAGGAAGAGGAAGATCAATCTTGGCAGAGTGAAGGAAAAATGCTGGCTTTCTTCGCGTTAGCTCATCTCATACATATCTAGCTTCAGCAGCTGCCCAGTGCCGTGGTGCTCTGCTTTAACTACACAGTGGATCAATAACAATTACACCTTCTCAAAAACATGACACATAGCAGGATTGGGTTGACATTTCACTTAGGCCAACATTGATCTCAGTGCATCTGATTCCAGCCCTAAATTCAAGTCAGGCCTGGGTTTACTTGGAATAAACACGGAGTTAAAGATAAAAAAGGAAACCAGCTGCTTGTGTCTGGGTCTAGAAGTAAACAGCACTTCCCTTGGTGCGGCTCGCATTTTCAATCCACAATTCTTCCTGGTGCTACCAGCAATTCCGAAGTTGATCAAAGACTATTTTTTATATTATTTACTCACCGTGACATCAATGTTGATAATATCTCCATCCTGAAGAGGTCGACTGAAACGTAAACACAATAAAAATGGTGATAGACAGATCTCAATAAGAGGAATGTACAAATAAATACTATCACGAGCCCAGTGAATTGCAATGGTAATTTGGGGTGGAAGAGGAATAAATGGAAAAAACTATATCTAATCTTTAAGTTATATTAGTCATGTCCCATCTTACAAGAAATACAGAATATGAACATATTGCCATTGTTTAAAAATCTTTTAAAAATTCTTTAAAAAACATACTTATTGGTTACCTTAATTCTGCAAAGAGCTGAAACAATAATTGATGACCTCTATTTGCCTACATTTAGATTTTTACCATTTATATGATTAAAATCTAAGAACGTACAACCAATATTTAAGGAGCAATGACCTTTTTGGACTACACACTGCTTTAACAAACATTAAATTATGTCCACTTAGAAGCAAAATACTTCGAAATTTTTGTTTTACCATAATCAGCTTCACAAGTTTGCAGGTGGGTTTCAATTAAGCTAGTGTCTTTCACCATGTGTTACAGATCTTTGGTCTCATGGTTTAGTTTCCAAAGGAACAATATGTTATTAAGCAATAAATACCTGTCAGGAATACCATGACAGAGCACGTTGTTTACAGAGGTACAAACGGATTTTGGAAAACCTCCATAGCCTAGAGGTGAGGGATAAGCATCGTGACTGATGATTTCCTGATGGACAAGAGCATCTATCTCCTCAGTTGTCATGTCGACCTAAAATATTAAATAAAGAAGTTGTGCAGCCACAGTTGAAGACATTTCCTGCACTTGCTGACCATGTCTCTAGCTACAGCACTTCCAGATGAGACTGTACAGACTTACTGTGATAAACTCGTGATACAACATTTTAATTAATGGGGGTTAGCATGATATATTTCAATTGTGCCTTTTTGATAATCGTTTGAGTATACGATGTTGTTATGGGCTGTTAGGAAATGGAAATTGTAAGCCCTAAGATCCTATAAATTATCTGTTGCATCATTAAATGACATGACTACTTCTGAGCCTGAACACTTCACAGAGAGGTTCTTAGGCACTTCCTTCCTCTTCCTCAAGGGCTAGGGCCTCAGGCTAGCTGAAGCATATAAATTCTCAAAAGTAGCTTCAGTTTAGATGACAAAGCTTGAAAAAGTAAGTCAACCCACACCTCTTTATCTCAGTGAAAGCTTACATGGGCTTTGCAGCAATGATGAGAAGATTATGGATCATTATTTAAAAAAAAACTCGGTCTGATACATATAATAGAAATTTGGTTTTCACAAATCTTGCTTTCTTTCATGCTTAAGTAAATCCATTGGGTTTTTAAAAAAATATTTCTCTTATTAATAGGCATCCAATTGCTCTCAAACTAAAAAAAAACACAAAACCTAAAACTGAGTTTTTTTAGTATATGAAGATACCTCCATAAACTCATAAGTCATAAATGAAATTCTAAAACAAAATCTTTCATTAAAAATTACCTATTTCTTCAATATCTTTCTATGCATCATTTGATATTCACATTATGCTTAATTATGTTCCTATAACCAGTTTATTACACAGGTGACACCCTAAGTGATTTCACCATTGAGACGCACTTCCTAAATTCTGCCCACCTTCTGGAAACTACAGACCCATACTTTTCTTTTTCTTTTCTTTTTTTTTTTTTTTTAAAGATTTTACTTATTTATCAGAGAGAGAGGGGGAGAGAGCGAGCACAGGCAGACAGAATGGCAGGCAGAGGCAGAGGCAGAGGGAGAAGCAGGCTCCCTGCTGAGCAAGGAGCCTGATGTGGGACTCGATCCCAGGACGCCGGGATCATGACCTGAGCCGAAGGCAGCTGCTTAACCAACTGAGCCACCCAGGCGTCCCTTCTTTTTCTTTTTAATGACCCCTAAAAAGCAGAGTGTTTCAGATTATTCTGGAGAACTAAATCTTATAGGAAGACAGTTGTCTGTAATTACATTTCTCTATTACCCATAGCTTTGTATATATGCTCTAATCTTGCTTTGCAGAACTAATGCAAGAGAAAAGGAGACAAAGGATGAGGCAGAACAACTGTTCAGGCACACAGAAATAATGTGGGGGAGTCAAAGCAGAAACTACAGGCAGGAAAAAGGGGCAGAAGTCAAAACTGTCGGCCATTGATCAAGTGGGATAGGCCGATTGGGCCCAAAGTATCTCCAGAATCCTGCTACTTAAAATTGAATTTGGATTTTAAATTACCTCTAGAATAAACACACAAAATAATAAAATCTCCTTCCCCTATCCCAAGGCTTGACTTGATTTTTTTTTAACAGATGAGATGTGTACGCAAGAAGAGCGAAAGGGAGAGAGGGGAAAGAGGGGGGTTGGGTTGCCACTTCTGTACGTCCTTCTGAGGTTTGCGGAGACGCCACCTTTAAACTCTTCCCAGCCAGGAGGAGGACATGTCGCGCCAGCTGACAAGCCTGACGAAGCCCTTGAATCTGATCTTCATTCTTAACTTCTATGCTGTCTCCCCAGTCGGGTACAATGCCTGTCGTCACATAGTCTGGCTTCTTTATGTGCTTGAGGAAAAAGGATTGAAAATGAAGATCAGAACCCAGCACACGACAATGGGATCATTTTTTCGGACACAGCCTCCTGCTTCATGGAGCTCTGCCCTTCCTGCCGGAGCACCGACCTCCGAAGCCAGCACGACAGACCCTCCAGGCTGCCCCCAGTTCCTTCCCCTGCCCTTTTGAACTTAACATTGCCTGTTAGTGCTGCCTCTGGATGGTCTGTTAACCTTACTGTGCTTTGAGTCAAACTGGTCTGAAGTAGACTTCTGGTCAAAACAAACAGTACTTTTCTTTTCTTCCTCCTCCCAACCCTGTAAGAAGCATTCTTGTCGTTGATGGAAAAAGAGCACCAAGCTTCCAAATTGCCAAATGGCTAATTAAGAGTACTTTCATCTTCTTAACACAAAGATAAAATTTATGCAAAGGATAGCTCACAACACCCTCTCCGAATGAATATATGTAAAAGGCTGACTCTCAAGGCCCCCGAAGCCTATTACGAATACACTTTTCTTGTACTCGGCAACTGTACCCAAACTAAGAAGGGACGAGAGAACAAAACCCAACAGCTTTCTTTTCTTTTTCTTTTTTTTAAGTACATTAAAAAAAAAAAAAAAAAAAAAAAAAAAAAACAAACCTAGAACATTCCCATGATTTGCCAAAAAGAAAGAAACCCTCCAAACTCAAAATGTTCAACTCTGATCACCTTTGTAGAACATTCTCCACTGCTTCCTTAAACCTATGGGCAGTATTTAGAAAATAAATAACTACTTTACACACAGAGCTTCTTTCAGTCCCAAGATTGTGCTCAGCTCTTTACAATCTGTTTACGGACACTGCCACACAAGCACTGTGGAACCCTACCGAGTAAGCGTGCACAGCACTTGGGAACAGGAGGCAGAGGGAGAGGAGACTCTTCAGCTGGCTCACAATGACTCTGGAAGAGCTGAGTTTAGGGGTCTGCTCTCTGTGAAGCGCGTCACTCCTTCACTTCTAAGACCTTCCCTTATCCTCATGTTCAGGTGGGCCTTTGTGACACAGGGCACGCCAGTGTTTGGCTGAGCTCTGGGCAAGCATCCATTCCTCCAGCTTTGCCACCAGTGCCCACGGAAGCTCACACAGTCTCCCCCACAGACTGCGTTCCTGTCTCCACTCGGCCCTGCGACTAGGTGGCCAGGTTACGACGACAGGCAGAAGGGCTCCGGGCTTGTCACTGGCATTCTAAAACAATACATTCTTCTCTCTGGAGGCTTCCCTTTCTTTCCCAGCACAGAAACACCAGGAACATCCTCTGGGTTCTGGTAGCCTGTCTCATTGGCCCCTTTCCACACATACACAAAAGGGGCCACTCACCTTCAGGGAGTATAATATACTTAACATGGGTTTACTGTTTAAAATATGCATCAGAGGGGGAAGCAGATGAATTTGTGACAATCTAGACTTCTTTCAGGTGTTCTCATTCTTCCTGCATGACCCCCCCTCCACCTCCTTCATTTTGCATTTCGAAACATGGGTAGATTGTCTTTCCACAGAATTGTACTCTCTGAGAAAAAAATCAAGAATGCTCTGAGGCAAGAGGTTTTTATTTAATTACTCTAAAGGAGGATTCAAAAACAGCAGCATTAATACTATGGAAAGTATGAGCAGGCGTTAGGAAAATAATTCTAGTGTACTAGTTTCAAGTAATCGCTCTTGAATGATCCCAGTTTTACAGTCCATTTTTTTCTATAAAAAGATTAAGAAACTAGAGACATGTACTTTTACCTTCGTGTCAGAAATTTAATATAGAAAATTTTCACGGTAGAAACTAATTCTAAGTAAGCTAAGCAGCTGTAAGCTCAGAGCTTTATTTAAAAAAAATAATAATAATGTTATAGAACTGCAGATGTTACCGCTTCTCAAATCACAATTTCAGATCGTAAACCAAGTTTAAAAATCATGATTCAAATGGCTCAGAAATCAAAGGTGCAAAAAGACATTGGTTCATTTCTGCGGCTATGCTTCATCCTGGCTGGAAAAAGCAGCAGATAATAGGCAACACGGTACCTCAGGGACTGGGTGAGCTGAAGAAACAGCAGCCGGCAAAACTATACTGTGGGAAATCTCTCTTTGTCTCCGGAAAAAGAAATTTCTTCTTTGTTGACTGCTTGACTCCTTGTGTAAGGAGATAGGATTGAGTGGTGAAGAGAAAATTCTATGACAACCTATGAGCAGAAATAGGCATATTTTAAGTTAAAAAACCTACCATAGGGCTACATTTTAAGATGTTCCATTGTTGTCTGTTAAATCATTATCCTAATCCTTTACTGGCTCAAAAAGGAAAAGCCCCAAATAGAAAGGAAAGCGGTTAAATTCTGAGTTCTAGTACAATAATAGCACAGCGTATTTATTAGCTAATACTATGTTTACATACATGTTTGACAATGGAAAACTCCACTCTAACGGGAAACAAACATATAGAGGCATCTGCTAAGTACCAGGTTTGCAGAAAGAACAATTTCTGCTGTGGAACCTTCCCCAGCAATGTCCAGAATGACCTTAGATTCAGGGCACTGTTTGGGTGGCTTTATATTCTTTAAAGCTGTTTTCCTTTCAAGAATCATGGACAAATTGCCAGCTGCACTTTTTGCCCTTGATAGGATTACTACTCTGTGTTAAGTTCACGTGCAGCAAGAGGCATTCTACCGAAATGCACTATGACAAATGCTCAAGTCGGATAAAGACTAAAAAACAGAAATGTAGGGTGTGACCCTGAAACAAAATGAACGCAGGGTCCTAAAGTGCCCACCACAGGAATTAAGAAATAGCTATCAAAATTTTAAATGCATATATCCTTTGACTCAGCAACTCATCTCCTAGGGCTTTCCCTTGCAGATATTATGCAGTAATGGATATAAGAAGAGGTACCCTCACTTTGTGGTAGAAAAAAATGAGGAATAATGCAAATGTCCATCCATGGGGGACTGGTGAAATAGAGTCTGGATGTCTATGCAACAGAAAGCTATGGAGGTATTAGAGAATAAGCTAAATCATTTATTTCTATGTGCTGATACGTAAGCAGGCCACAATACATTGCTAGGGAAAAGACAAAGCTGAACAGTAGGTATAGAAAGCCCAGTGATGTAAAAAAGAATGTATACATTTATATTAGCTTGTATTTCCCTATAAAATTTCTGAAAATTTATATTCATCAATAGTGGTTATTTCTGGGGCATGTGATTGGGCCTGGGGTGGGGAGGAAGTCTCCCTGATTCATTTTATTTTCTTCTACACTGTTAGATTTTTTTAAACCACCCATTTGCATGCATTACTTTTATAATTAAAACAATAGTTTGAAAATTCCCCAGCATGTCACAATTGCATGTCAGAGGTTGGCAAACTACAGCCCGAAGGCCAAATCTGGCTTGCTGTCTGTGTTTTTGTACAGTCCACAACCTAAAAATGAATTTTACATTTATAAATGGGCAAAAAAGAAATAAGAAAAATAGTATTTTGTAACATGTGAAATTATATGAAATTCAAATTTCAATGCCCATAAGTACAGTCACATTCATTCACTTACAATGATCTACGGCTGCTCTGAGCCACAGAGTTGAGTATCTGTAACAGAGACTGTACGGCCCACAAAGCCTAGAATATTTACTATCTGGCCATTTATAGAAGTTTGTTGACTCCTGGTCTAGAGCACTGGTTCTCAAAAAGTGGTACCCAGACCACCATATCAGCATCACATGGGGAAAAATGCAAATTATGGGGCCTCTCCATTTACTGACTCAAACTCTGGGATGAGACCAGCAATCTACCCTGTGACAAGGCCTCAGGGTGATTCTGATATCCTTGAAGGGTTGAGAACTACTGGCCTACAGTAACATTTCAGCTGTGAAACATAATAGAAACACGAAGTGCAGGTGAGTACTGGCCTCCAAGGCCAGGATCTCCAAGTGACCTAGAGAGAGGCACACAAACAAACCCCTATGGTCAGCAATTCAAGGTTATAAGTTTCACTCTATTATGTTCTTCCATAAAGTTGAATGTAATAATGTTGAATCAAACTTACAGAGGTATTTCGGTGTTATTTTAAACAATTCCAAATACTAGACAAAATGCAGCAATATCTTTTTTTTTTTTTTAAATCAAAAGTTGCTTCACAGAGGCAGGTACATATTCCCCGAAGTTTGCACATTTCCCTGTAGACAACACCACCAGCTCTAGACTGTCAACTGGTATATGGGGCAGGGCAGAATCCTAGGAAAAGCAGATGGTTGGAAAGTAGATGCCTAATAAAGAACAGTTCCTTCAAGAACACTTAAAAAGATTTTAATGAGGGCGCCTGGGTGGCTCAGTGGGTTAAGCCGCTGCCTTCGGCTCAGGTCATGATCTCAGGGTCCTGGGATCGAGGCCCGCATCGGGCTCTCTGCTCAGCAGGGAGCCTGCTTCCTCCTCTCTCTCTCTCTGCCTACTTGTGATTTCTCTCTGTCAAATAAATAAATAAAATCTTTAAAAAAAAAAAAAAAAAAAAAGATTTTAATGAGAAAGAAATCGTCCACTCCACTACAGCTTCTAGTACCGAGCACTTACTATGAGTTAATTATTGTCCTAGGCACTTTACATATGTTAGCTCCTTAGTATTAATGAGAACCTTCCACTGCACTCCAGTTGGGGATACTGAAGCACCCAAAGGAAGGTAACTTCCCCAGGAGCATGCAGTAAGTACAAAAACTGTGGGAAAGCGGTCAAGTTGCCTCTACAAAGTATATTATTTTTGGCTCCATAGCTCAGTGGTTAGAGCACTGGTCTTGTATATTATTTTTCCCGTACACATGAGAAAAAATGAACTAACACATATGGAAACACCAGAAAACGTACAAGGCATCACAAAACTATTAGGAGTTACTATCACTAGGTTATTCTTCCAAAAGTGGTGATAGGTTTGACCTAATCCTTCCACTCTCAAGCCAAGCTCCCTTCGCTTTGGTGCGGTGGCTGAAAGAAGCTGGTTGGCAGTCTGCGCTATGCGTCCCAGCGAAAGCAAAGACTTAGGCGGAATCAGTCTATGACTCCAGGCTCCCTAACTCCATCCCGAGGCAGGACCACAACAAGACACAAACCCACAAGTATTTCCCTTCTGAGGAAAGAATGTATTATGATTACTATTAATAAGGATAACACTAATAGAATTAGTAAAGATAATAGTGGTTAGCATTTAATGGCCACTTTCTTTGATGAAGCTCAGTGCTAGGTGCTTTACATACATTATCTCTTACCAATTCTGGTGGGCAGACAGGCAGCTATTAACGCCACTGTTTCACAGATGAGGAACTAAGATTCAACACTGCTGGAGGTTAGGGGGAAGCCCGGGCTCCACATCCCGCAAAACCAACTCAAGGACTGAGCTCACCACTCCAAGCTGCCTTCCTACAGTGTGCAGGGGCTCGAGTAGATAGCATGCTTTCCTATAGGATGTGGTTTTTTAAGGGATTAGCTTTGTGTGTATTATTTTTTTTTAAGATTTATTTATTTATTTGAGAGAGGGAGACTTTGGGGAGGGACAGAAGGAGCTGATCTTCAAGCAGATACCCTGCTGAGTGGGCAGCCTGCCTGGGGGGTGAGGGGGGGCTCGATCCCAGGACCCTTGAGATCATGACCTGAGCCAAAGCCAAGAGTTGGATGCTTAATGGACTGAGCCACCTGGGTGCCCCAGGGAATAGATTTAAAGGAAAGTTGGTTTGTGTGTGTGTATTTAAGATTTATTTAGAGAGAGAGACAGAGCGAGAGAGGGAGCGAGTGCACGTAAGCAAGCACATGAGTGGGGAGAGGGGCAGGGAGAGTGAGAAAGAGAATCCTCAAGCAGACTCCCCCAACCCCCAAGCACAGAGCCCAGAATGGGGCTCAATCCAGGACCCTGAGATCATGATCTGAGCCAAAAAAAGAGAGTCGCCTTCTCAACTGATTGAGCCACCCAGGCGTCCCTAATGGAAAGTTTAAAAAAAAAAAAAGAAAAGAAATAAACATCATAGGACCATCCAACATGTAGAATGAAGGTACTTTTCATGAAAATTCGTTGATCGGATCTAATTGGGAGGTATTGCAGTAATGAGGATAGCATGAGCTTGGAGGGCGGATGGATCTGCCTTACCACAACTTCTGAGCCCCACGTTCTTCACCATCACAGGGAAACAGCAATGTTTTCCTCACCACTCCACTGTTGTGAGCATTAACTGAGATAACATTCATAAGTAAACCATCTTAAAAGCAGGTGCCTCATAAACATTAATTTTTTTCCTTTCCCTTCTCAACTCTTCAATGGGTTTACCTACAGACCTCTAAATTAATTTATTCTTTGATTCAGCAACTACTTACTGAGGTCCTTCTGTATGCCATGTTCTGGATACTGGATGAACCAGACAACAAAGTCCCTGCTCTCACGGAGCTTCTATTCTACGGTGGGACAAAGACAAGAAGCAAACCAACAAATACATTAGATTGTATCAGATGGTCATATGCATGATGAAAAACAGGCCAGAGAGACACAGCAGCGGATGGCACCTTGGAACCGTGGTGCGGCTTCTGGTCCTGCCAAGAGCGAACTATGTGACCTGAAGAAGTAACAGTAAACATTGGCTGAGCACTTTCTGGGGCCTGCTGAGCAGTCAGACCCTGCCCACTGAGACAGGAGGCTTAGGAAAATGAGGGAGTTGGGCTTTCTCATCTTTGAGGGAGGTCTCTTTCAGCTCTGGCATTTGTGCCATCACTCCCCGGCACCTGATTGTCATGCGAAATTCCAGGCAAAGGGAGGATGTGGACCTGATCAATTTCAGGACTCACGAAGATTTTTTTCAATGCAGCTGATTACATGAAAGAGAGATCATCTTTATCAGCATTATCAAGTTCAAGCAGACATTGCAGGGGGAATCTCTTCCATTGCAGGGGGAATCTCTTCCATATGCTTAAACTTGAGGCATGAAGTCACCAGGCCTCTACCTGGATATCTTGTTGAGGCTTTGAGACATTCACTTCGAGGATGAACAGTGTTGCCAATGTACCTGTCCTGCCAAATGATAGGCTCACTGCCAAAAAGATACAGGCACACCCACACACGACTTAAACATTGGGAGCGCAGCCTGAATATATCCAGTCTGTTGACAATTACGGTTGTGCAGTGTACTCAGAAATTCTACCTTCATATGATACTTTTTTATTCGGAGCAAAATCTTTTCTTTCAATCTGATAAAAGACACCCTATAAACGCTGTCACAAGGTAACAGGATAATAAGGTACCATACCGTGTTTATTCCACTAACTATTCATTACAAACCAGGAGAAAAAAAAACTAGTGTTTTCACAGGTGAAATGAAGAAATGGGCTTTAAAAATACATGTCTTTAGAAGATAATGGTCCTCCAATTAATGCGGCAAAAAAGAGGTGGGGCAAAATCCTCCATTTTGTTTATCATACTGGAATTAATAAATAGTAGTTAACAAATTTTCTAAATGCAGAGTGGATAAAATTAAATTCTCCAGTACCCATTATATTCAGGGTCACAGGATAAACAAACTACAGTTACTGCTATAGACCATTCTAGAAAAGGTTTGTTGGGTTTCCTTTATATCTCCTTTCCTTATAAAAGCACTGCTTTGTACACTGAAAGCTGATACAATCCAAATATTATATGTCAACTTTATCTCGATTAAATAAATAAAAGCACTGCTGATACTGTATCACAACTGTATCTAACTTCCCACTTGCTACGGTCAATGTTACAGCTAATTTGATGTATGACACCCATCTTCAGAGGCAGGGACACCAGCAAGGTTTTCATTAGTCACAACACTGGCCGCTCTGTCAGTCTTGTGGGCACCACGATTTGCCCAGGATCCACAGCACATACCACGTTTTTCAAGTTTAATATTTTTTTTAAGATTTTATTTATTTATCTGAGAGAGAGGGTGTGTGCATGAGCAGGGTAAAGGCAGAAGGAGAAGCAGACTCCCCACTGAATAGGGAGCCCGATGCTGGACTCGATCCTAGGACTCTAGGATCATGACCTGAGCCAAAGGCAGACACTTAACTCACTGAGCCACCCAAGCAGCACAGGTTTTATTTTAAGTAACCTCTACACTCAACATAGGGCTCGAACTCACAACCCCAAGATCAAGAGTCACATGCTGCACCAATGAGCCAGGCAGGCGTCCCAGATCTCCTTTTGTTAAAGCTATTTTCAGGAAACAAGTTTCAGGTGTGTACTAATTATTGTAAGGGATAAGCTGACCAGTCTGAAGTTAAGGAGGCACAAGTTGAAAATCATCAGAAGCCGGGGTGCCTGGGAGGTTCAGTTGGTTGGGCAACTGCCTTCAGCTCAAGTCATGATTCCAGGGTCCTAGGATCAAACCCCATGCCAAGCAAGGAGCCCGTTTCTCCCTCTCCCTCTGCCTGCTGCTCTGCCTGCTTGTGTTCTCTCTCACTCTCTGTCAAATAAGTAAATGAAATTTAAGAAAAAAATCATCAGAAACCTCAGAAGAAGAGCGCCCCAGATCAGCAAGGAGCTGCTTTGGACTAATTTGATCTTCAAAGAGTGATCATAATGAGTGTTGTTACTGCTGATTATGTAACAGAAACTCTCTATAGGGTTTCCTTGACCAGTACGTCTATACGTTATTTGTTATAAATACTAGAATATCTACTGTTATCAGAGGTAATAGTAAGAATTATTTTCAGAGTCACAAAAATTCTATCAGTGTCTAGTTTCAGCTGAATGTCGAAAATTATAGGCAACTGCTTCTTTCACTCCATGGAGAAGCACACTGCGCAGCCTGAATGTCTTTTGAAATTGGTATATGTCCTCTGGATCCTGCAGCACATTTTTCATATTTTAAATTTGTATTTGCTGTGGAAATCAAAGTCATGGTTTTAAATATGAAAATATTTGGGAATAACATCAATTTCTAAAAACTGCATTTTATTCCCCTTTACAGATTAAGTCTGAAAGGTGGGATTACGGAATTCAAGTATGATGGAGGGAGGAATGCATTTTTAAATAACTAATGTTGCTGCACACAACATGCCCTATGTTTACTGGCCTCTTACTCAGGGTCCATTTTAATTGTTATCTGCTCATGCATTCTATACCACGTAATGAAATGCTTCCATTTCACCCACTGAGCCCTGGGTTTTTCTGTGCACCTCTACTAATGACCCTTAATTAAGCTGATTTATCCTTGAAAACGTAAGTTTTCTTTTGGCCAACAAGTATTTTTAAGGAAGAGGCCTGAATGAACTTTCAAAGAGACATTTAAAATGCTTATTATTTTAAGCGACCGTAAAGCTGAAAAAGTATATTTGTACTTAAGTGTGGTCTACCAACACCTATATTTTTCTATTGTATGTTTCCAGGGAAGCACTTCTACCCTGCGTCAGGCACCAAATCCTCGGTTATGCTTACATTTCAGAGGTATTAGATATCTGGGTAGAAAACAACACAATTAAGTAGCTGGTACTACTTTACATTAGTTAACAATGTCAACCAGAGATAATAGGTAATTTAAAAGATACTCTGTAAAATGTCTTACTGAATATTTTTTTCATAATGATCAAATGCCAAAGTCTAGTAACAAAACTATTATTTATAGCATATCAGCATCTAATTGATTTTACAAATGGAGGCAATTATTTTGGATGAAGGGGGGGAATGTGTGCCAGATTTAAATGATTTATGATTACTAAGAGAGAAAACAATGTTTTGCTAATTCATTTTCAAATATGGCTCTTCAGTCATTGATAATTTTAATTCTAAACCAAGTGATTTGCTTAAATAATACATTAACTTAAAAAAAGAGGTAACTTACTTTGTGACAGCAAACATACTTTTAACTGTTTAGAAACATTGCTTCCTACATACAGTAGGCTCAAAAGGGACTGTGCCATAGAAATACATTTTCGAGGTGCTGATTTAGAGCCACAGAAAGATCACACTTCACGAACTCCAACCAATTACCTAGAGTAGGAGCACAGGCTCTTAAAGCACTGTGTGCTTCAAGTCCAAAAAGGAATGCTGCAAATGCATCCATGCCTTATATTTCTTGACCCAAAACACTGTCTACTTGATAGGTTTGATAACTTGCACAAATGTTGTGAAAGGAAAATTAAACACTCTGTATTACTTGATATAACTCCCATTGATTTTTATAATCTAGGACTAAGATGTACCTGTTTCAAAAGTAAATGAGAGAGATTGAGGGTTCCTTCACATTTCAAGGAGACTATCAAGCAGAAGAGAAGCTCACATTTCACAAGAAATAACCTGTGCAGTGGTTGAAGAAAAAAGAAAATCAGCTCAGGGAATGCCCCAGGCTGCAGCAGATACTGATTGGGCAAAGCTAGAGGACAAGGGCCCTTGAAACTAAACAAAAGCAAATTCATTCTGTTGACAGATGTTGATTACATCAAAGCAATAGGAACTCCCCCAGCTCCCCAATTTTTTTTAAACAATTAATACTTCTCTACAATTTACACAATAAGGACAAAGTAAGTTTCTAAACCAATCATAATGAACATTATTAAACTTGTTTTTGAAAAGTTTCAGTTCTGCTGAAGACTTCTGGTGTGTTTTTAGCTATGGGCTTCTCCAAACAGTGGTTTATTCATTCCCACGGACATGTCGGGGAAGCCAAGCTGGCCATGCCATCAGCCCCTTCCTTCCAGGGGTTAACTGCTCCGGCTGCCAAATAAAATACAGAGTGAGCCATGTAATTATGGAGACAGTCAAAGGGCAGGCTCTATTTTGAAATCTATTTGCACAGACAAGGTCTTCCAATTGAGCTTACAGGAAACAAGCTGGTAGAGAGCCTCCTTTTCCCCAGATGCTTTCCACACTTTTTCTCCAATTCAGGAAATCATGGATATGGACACCATACACCATTGCTTCCTGGATTTCACGCTAAGATACCACGACAAGAAGAGTGGATGTTTTACAAATCCGCAAAAAACACTTTTTTTCCCCCTTTTTCTTCTTGCCTAATTAAGAGCATTTGGCAGTAGCCTCTAGATGATAAAGCAACAGTGCTTATTAAACAACATTTCTAAAGAGGATACAGGCACGGTTATGCAGGTTTTGGAAAATAGATTCTTTTCCTTAATGCTCAAAACAAAGCATAAAGTAAAATATATTGGCATAAACACTTGTCTGAAAGAAAGATTCTACTTGACATCCAGTAGTGTTAGCCTTGAAGTTATTCACAGTTCTGACTGCTAAAACAGTAACAAAGATTCTACAGAAATAAAAAAGAAATGTGTAAAATAGTTTAGGTGAAAAAAAAATCACAAGTCACTTTATGCTGCAACATAAACATTTGTCCTAGTTGCTTAAGGCTCTAAATTTGCAATTGCTCTGAGCCTTTACGGTACTCAGATTAAAACAGAATCAGGCCACCACTGCCAATAAAACAAAGTAGTTATATGAAGTTATATGAAAGTGAGATGGTCGTCTTCACCGATACTAGCCTATGGATGTCAGAACTCATCAGGCCATAAACCAAAGCTTGGGAGTCCTGATTCTAGAGAAGATAAGCTGGAAAGTCCGCCTTGGTCAGACCACTTCTGGGGAAAGGAAGGGCAGTGGCCTGAGGGCACCCTCTTCCAATAATAACAACATTCAAGAATGATGCCCAGGTCACGGCAAAACATGACCTTCCCCAAGGCTCCATCAGGAAGTTGGTTCCACGCTACATCCCTCCTCTTTAAAAATTTAGCAATAGCAAATAATAGAGTATAATGACAATGACAAGCTCAGAAATGGGGTTAGGAAAATACTGCCTCTTTTTTTTTACAAAAGCCAATCAAATAATTTGTGATTATCCATCAGTGTATACTATCAGCACCCAGGCATTTGTGATTTAAAAAAAAAGCATTCTCCTCTTCTTGGGAGACAAAAACACCCTAACCTACTCTAGAAATACATGTTAATAAACAAAACATAGCTAATAAAATAGACTTATGTTTGTGGGACTGGGAAAAAAATCCTTTAGGCTGGCCCAATCATAGGTGGGGGAGGGGAGTCAAAGATTACTGTTTAAGAACTCAAAATCTAAAACCGAAAGAAGATCATTTGATGGATAAATAGAAGTTACAAAGAAATGACTGATGTGTAATAGGAAATGGGGCTGTTGTGTGAAATTTCTCCATTTAGGGTTAAAAATGTTTTCTTCAGAATTTAAAACCTAAATTCATTTCTATAATCATAAAATATTGAGTCACACTGCAGTAGTGTATGCTTAGAAAATCCCATTGTCTCTCAGTTAAAGTTTAGAGAAAGCAGCTTTTTAGCACTTCAACAATACATATACTCAGGCAACTTCTTGGACAAAGAAATATTGTGTCTTTCCAGGGGAAATAAAGGAGCTGTTTATTAGGGCTGTGGTTAAAATGTAATAATTCATTCTAGTTGAGCCCTGTGGAAAATGTCATCAAAATATCATTTTCTTTGCCAGATTTTCTGGATGCCGTGATAGCGTTTAAATACAGAATAAAAGGCAAACTCGGATTAGAGTAGCAGTACACCACCACCAAAATGAACCAAAAGCAAATGTTCATTCCATCAAAGGAGCAGGAAAGAAACTCACACAGTCCTGATGCCCAGAGAATGCACACTTTTAGGTTTGCACAGAACATCTGGCAAACTTCAACCTTCCAGAATTTCTCTAAAGTATTCCTATTACCACACACTTTGGCTAAAGAAGAGGAACCAAAAAAATTTTATATTAAAGCACATAAATAAGAACCAGAAAGAACAATTTCACAGAAATCATACATGGAATTCAACTTTGGAGAAAGTGCATATAAAAATAAATGAGTTTTTTAAAAATGATATAGTAAGGAAGTCCTTCTTTAATTAAAAAAAATCCTCCATAGTGCAACCACTCTGGAAAACAGTGTGGAGGTTCCTCAAAAAACTGAAAATAGAGCTACCCTATGACCCAGCGATTGCACTATTGGGTATATATCCTAAAGATACAAATGTAGTGATCTGAAGGGGCACGTGCATCCGAATGTTTATAGCAGCAATGTCCACAATAGCCAAACTATGGAAAGAACCTAGATGTCCATCAACAGATGAATGGATAAAGAAGATGTGGTATATATACACAATGGAATACTACGCAGCCATCAAAAGAAATGAAATCTTGCCATTTGCGACGACGTGGATCGAACTAGAGGGTATTATGCTTAGCGAAATAAGTCAGTCGGAGAAAGACAACTATCATATGATCTCCCTGATATGAGGAAGTGGAGATGCAATGTGGGGGGGTTGGGGGGTAGGAAAAGAAAAAAATGAAAGAAGATGGGATTGGGAGGGAGACAAACCATAAAAGACTCAATCTCAAAAAACAGACTGAAGGTTGCTGGGGAGAGGGGGGACGAAGGAGGGTGATGGGGATATGGACACTGGGGAAGGTATGTGCTATGATGAGTGCTGTGAAATGTGTAAACCTGGGAATTCATAGACCTGTACCCCTGGGGATAAAAATACATTATATGGGGGCGCCTGGGTGGTTCAGTGGGTTAAGCCGCTGCCTTCGGCTCAGGTCATGATCTCAGGGTCCTGGGATCGAGTCCCGCATTGGGCTCTCTGCTCAGCAGGGAGCCTGCTTCCCTTCCTCTCTCTCTGCCTGCCTCTCTGCCTACTTGTGATCTCTCTCTGTCAAATAAATAAATAAAATCTTTAAAAAAATACATTATATGTTTATTTTTAAAAATTAATTAATTAATTTGAAAAATCCTACATAAATACTACTGTCATGTAAAACAGTTATTAGTTATTTGGATAAAATATTAGTTATTTGGATAAAAGAATCAAAATATTAGTTATTTGGATAAAAGAAGACAGTGGGACTTACGGTTTGTGATCAAAGGCATGGCTTTAACATGAATATTTTTTTTTTTTTTTTTTATTTATTTTTTTTTTTTTAAAGATTTTTATTTATTTATTTGACAGAGAGAAATAAAAGAAGGCAGGAGAAGAGAGATTAGGGGGGGGAAGCAGGCTCCCTGCCGATAAAGAGCCCGATGCGGGGGATTACCCGAGATTGTGATCAAAGGCAGAGGCTTTAACCCACTGAGCCACCCAGGCGCCCCAACATGAATATTTTTCAATTGTATTAAAACATTTGAAAAGAGTGTAATTTTAGGCTTCATCCCACAACAATGTCACCTGAATTCTATATGCAACATGCTCTAGTTACATTGTTGGATATATTTCTTTCTCTCCTTTAATGAACCACTTAAAGTCATTTATGCAAACAATTGGTATAAAATAGCTCAGCGCTTTGACCAAAACTGCAGTATCAATACAGAAAAAAAAAAAAGCTCTTAGATCATAATATTTTTCTGAGAATGTTTTCACTGTACAATTCCAAGTGAAAGACATGAAATAAAAAGAAAACATTTAAATATAAATTCTTCCATTGGTATTTTGACACATGTGGGAGTTTTGTTTCTGCTCTGCAACACGGCAACAGGAGTGGAAGGAAGGTAGGGAGGTCAGTAATCACACTCCAAAATGAGGAAGTTAAGCTCCAAGAAAACAATATATTTCTGACCTCCTGCAGCTGAGAATACGTTGATTTAAGACAATGGGAGCCAAGATCACTCATCAAGGGGTTATTTTCATGGGAAAAATAAAGAGAAAATAAACAGTAGCCTCTGAAGTAAAAGAAAAAGTTCCAAATTATCTAAAACTAGTTTTTTGGACTGATGTAGTTATGTTGCCATCAATTACTTTATATCCAATTAAACTGTACGGACTTAGCTGACCACGTGAATCATCACTCCATAGCTTCAGGCATTAATGCAAAAAGTGCAATGTATTAAAAATAGTATGAGCTTAAGGGGCACCTGGGTGGCTCAATGGGTTAAGCCTCTGCCTTTGGCTCAGGTTGTGATCCCAGGGTCCTAGGATCGAGTCCCGCATGAGCAGGGAGCCTGCTTCCCTCTCTCTCTCTGCCTGCCTCTCTGCCTACCTGTGATCTCTGTCTGTCAAATAAATAACTAAAATCTTAAAAAAAAAAAAAAAGAAGAAGAAGCGCGGGGGGGGGTGTGTTACCACAGAAGTCTACTTACAAACTGACCCATCCTTTTATTTTTAATGGATGCTCAACTATAAAACCATTATTTTTGTACTAAAGATTAAAAATTGGGGCCCTGGGTGGCTCAGTCAGTTAAGCATCTGCCTTCGGCTCAGGTCATGATCCTGGGGTCCTGGGATCGAACCCCACATCTGGTTCACTGATCAGTAGAGAACCTGCTTCTCCTTCTCCCTCTGCTCCTCCCCCAGCTGACTCGCTTCTTCCCTCCCTCTCTCTCTCTCAAATAAGTAAATAAAATCTTTGAAAAAAAAAATCAAAACTATCACATCACCCCTAACAAAACGTGTACGCTCTCTGTATGAAGCAGGCTGCTTCTCATGTCTGACAATGCAATATTACTTGAAAATTTCAGCAGATCAAGATTAGTCATACTTGGTGGAATGATCAATCCATCAACTCATTTTTACTCATTTTTTTTTATCATCTCATTTTCAGACCAAAGTCTTCAATATGACCACAATATTAAAATATTTGATGTATACAATATTTGAAACATGTTTACTGTCTAATGTGAGGTGTATTGAACACTTCTTTGAACTATACTCTTAGTAGAGTGTTACAAAAAGAAAAGCAACCCTAAAATGTCTAAATAAAATATAGCAAATTTGGAGGTAGAAAGAAGGAAATGGTGTGGCATTTAAAACACTTTACATTTGGCTTGTGAATGCACCATGGGATCATATTTACTTGAGTTCTTGCTTAAATTGGTTTTCCTTCTCTACACAATAGTTGGTTCACTTAGACGAGCCTTAGTTTCCTCATCCGTTAACAGGAATAATAATACCTTCCTCATAGGGGTACCAGGATAATTGTATGACATGAGGAATGGAAAGTCACACAGGGTAAGCACTTGATAAATTGTAATTATGATCTTGGTTGTATGATGAAGGGAGGTCACTCTAAAATGGACTAATCAGTAGGTAGAAACCAGCCTGAATTTCAAAATGTGCTTTGGCTAATTCACAAAGAATTTATGAGATTCTACGTTGGGTCCCAGACATGCTACCTACAAACCACGCTATCTAAAACACGGGGGCTCTCCCGCCTTCATCCCAGGACCATGCTGACCATCAAATGAGACTGCACATGTATTAACACTTTACAAAGTGGATAGCATTTTATCATTGCAGTGTATTTTTTAAAAAGATTTTATTTATTTATTTGACAGAGAGAGACATGGCAAGGGGGGGAGGGGGAGAGGGAGAAGCAGCCTCCCCACTGAGCAGAGAGCCTAACATAGAGCTTGATCCCAGGAATCTGGGATCATGATGTGAGCTAAAGGCAGACACTTAAAGATTGAGCCACCCAGGCGCCCCTCATGATTGTAGTGTATTTAAAGAAGACTCAAACGCAGTAGGATGAATTATGCACAGCCTAGTTTTGACATTTTTCTCAGAGTTCTTGGTAAGGCCTTGCCAGATGCTGATGGCTAAAGGTGAAGTCTAAGGAAAATCTCTTCTTCCGTTCAGAGGCATAAAAGACCCCAACTTTTATCAAGAATCATATCCTTCCAAACACATTAGTACATGAAATAGTTTTCGTATCTGTGCAAAAGGTGAAATAGGAGGAGCCGTGTTCTAGAAAGATTCCACTTAGCAGTGAAGGCATTCCCTGTAAAGCTCATTATCACAAGCAATTTTAAGAATTAGAGTAGAATGGGGGAGCTTGAGTGGTTCAGTCAGATTAAGCGGCCAACTCTTGATTTTGGCCAGGTCATGATTTTGATCAGGTCATGATCTCAGGGTCATGAGATCACCATTGCATCAGTCTCCTAGCTCAGTGGGGAGAGTGACTGAGATTCTCTCCCTCTGCCCCTCCCCACCATTCGTGCACATGCACACATGCATGCTCTCTCTCTAAAATAAATAAATAAGAGGTAACTAACTGGCTGGTTCAGTCAGTTAAACATCTACCTTCAGCTCAGGTCATGATAGCGGGGGCCTGTAATCCAGCCCTGAATGGGGCTCCCTGCTCAGGGGCGAGCCTGCTTCTCCTCCCTCTGCCTCACCTCCTGCTCATGTTCTCTCTCTTGCTCTCTCACTCACTCACCTCTCGCAAATAAAACAAAAAATATTTAAAATAAATAAATAATCTTTTTAAAAAGAGAGCAGAATGCTATCTTTATTCTGTGACTAAATTGTGTTCAGTCCATCTTGTGCTTATCCATGGCTTCGTTGTCCTTGGTAAATTCAGGAACTTAAAGGCTGTAAGAATTATATTTGTTTCAGTGTGCAACTATTTAACAGAGATATTTTAGAGCTCACCAAACCTTATCGTTTAAATGTACCAAGAAGTCCTCTTTGCATAAAAATTCCTGTTTATTAGACAGTGATACAGAACTTATTTACATGTCAAGCACCACCAACATACATCACTTATGACAAAAAAGGCAAGCACTCCATAAGAAATGCTCAATCACTGTCAATCACAAACACCAAAATATACATAAACCAAAGCAAGCCATGTGAACTGTATTAAATTCAGCTAAACACAGAATTACTAACCAAACAAACAAAAAAACAAATAATTATCAGTGACTCACAGACCTATTTACATAGTACACAAAATAACTTGGAAAGGTGTAACCATGGAAACATGATAGCCTAAATTCAGTGCCTTTAAAATCTGCATTTATTTAAACAGTGTGCAAATGATGTCCTTACAAAGTTTAAATATTTCAAAAGCAGTCAAAGCTTATCTTTGTTATCTGATCATTGAGCAAAATAGTTTCAACTATAAATTAGCTGCCTTTAAAATTGTTCAGGGACCAATTTAATGAAACTCTGATAAAAATGTCAAACAATTTTTTCTAATTTTTCAGCAAACTGTTATTTTCACAACCACTGATTAACAATTGAAAAAATTCAATTATATACAACAAATCTCATAACAGTCAAATAACATTAAAACATGCTTTGACATAAAGACTTTTCTTAAACTCACACTGTTGCATGCAACCACTCCCACTTCCTCTAATTAACCACTAAAGCAGAAATGTTATTAGCTGTTTCGGTTTACAGGTGATTTTCACTGATGGTTACCATTGGGAGAGTTTAATATTTAATGCTATAGTTAGTTGTAATGTCTTATATTTTATTTTATAAGCTACACGAGTAAACCATTATTTTGTAGTCCAGTGGCTCCCACACTCAAGATATAATGTTCAGTGTGTATTTCATTATGTAGATGAGCAATGGATGTTGTTTGACATGATTTAAATGGGTCAAAAGTATTTTCCTAGTCACATTAATCATTCAGACAGGCAGAATTTTAAAAAAAGGGGGAGAGGCCTTGAAAACTAAAACTTGAGAATCTATTCACACAAATGACACTTACCATTGGTGGGTTATCTAGGATGTGGTTAAGCAGAAGGAAGAGTTACAGACTTTGAACACATGTTTCATTATTTATTCAGAAACCACTTCAAGATCTAGCTCTACTTTCAGAATCCAAGTGAACACCCACAGAGACGGATTTCTGAAACACCAAACTATAATTTTTTTTTTTAAGGCATTAGATGGAGATCTGTGAAAACTTTTTCATTTGGGAAGAAAGAATAAAATTTGGGAAGCCCAGCTGCAACTGAGACTGTGCCTATGGGTAGGATCGGGAGTATGGTGTCTATAAAAATATATACCCCAGCACAAATGAGGGCACAGGCCTCACTGTGGACAACAATCCTGTCTTCACCTGCTGATGGCTCCTGGGAAGAGGAGAAAAAAAGAAAAGCAGAACCAGCTTTAAGGAATAGCTGCAAATCATCTTGCTCCAGCCCTTCTATGAGTCAAAAGAATCTCATAAGAAACACGGAAAATGGGGCATCTGGGTATCTCGTTGGGTTAAGCCTCTGCCTTCAGCTCAGGTCATGATCTCAGGGTCCTAAGATAGAGCCCCGCATCAGGCTCTCTGCTCAGCGGGGAGCCTGCTTCCTCCTCTCTCTCTCTGCCTGCCTCTCTGCCTACTTGTGATCTCTGTCTGTCAAATAAATAAATAAAATCTTAAAAAAGACAAACAAACACGGATAACAATGGGTGTAACCTCACCAAAGGCAACTCCCCAGACCTCTTTCCCTTTCGTTGTCATGACCGACCTTTGCCTTGTATCTGACCAAGGGATGACTTAGTCTACCTATTCAGTGTGCCAGATACTGTTCTGGACACTCGTCCTACCACTTTGTTCCATATGAATCAAGTGCTTTCTAATAGCAAGTACTGGAGGGACGTAACAATCTTCACAACCGAAGCTACTGAGTGGGCCTTTGGCGGTTGTGAAGAAGACAGCGTCTAGCATTAACTTTTGCATTCTGAACCCACTTCTCAAAGGTCATTCTCTTGAGTGGCCATGCTCTGCCCTCTCCCGAAACCACACAGAATGAGCCAGGGTCCATGGAGAGCCCATGTTTTGTTCAGTTTTATTATGAAAATGGCACATGTGTGATATTAAGTATTTTTATAATACTAAAAAAGCAAGAAACAGTAAAAAGCTTTCTCAAATGATTGCTGTTAACATTTAGCCAACACTTTAGAACATTTCTCTAAGTATCCACTAATATATTTTATATTAATTTATCATATTTTATAAGCATTCAGTTTGTGTATGGAGTTTTGTTAAGCTGCTTTTTGCTTTTTGCTTTTTTTTTTTTTTTTTGGAGAAAGAGTGTGCAGGAGCAGAGAAAGGGGCAAAAGAGGAAAGACAGAATCCTAAGCAGGTTCCACAACTAGAGCAGGGGCAGAGCCCAAAGCGGGGCTCAATCTCATGACCTCAAGATCATGACCTGAGCTGAAGTCAAGAGTCAGCCGCTTAACTGACTGAGCTACCCAGGTGCCCCAAAGCTGCTGTTTTGAAAGCAATTAACTTCTCTCCATGATATGGAAGATAGGTAAGTTCTTTTTCTTTTCCTTCCAAAGTATACTTTTTACTAATACAGTTGCACACTTGACCAATTATTCTTTTTAGCTTAAGATCCTTGTAGAATTCTTAGGTTAAGAAATATGCAGAATTCGGGGTACCTGGGTGGCTCAAGTGGATTAAGCCGCTGCCTTTGGCTCAGGTCATGATCTCAGGGTCTGGGATCAAGCCCCGAATCGGGCTCTCTGCTCAGCAGGGAGCCTGCTTCCCCCTCTCTCTCTCTGCCTGACTCTCTGCCTACTTGTGATCTCTCTGTCCAATAAATAAATAAAATCTTAAAAAAAAAAAAAAGAAATATGCAGAATTCAGGGGCACCTAGGTGGCTCAGTTGGTTAAGCATCTGCCTTTGGTTCAGGTCATGAGCCCAGGGTCCTACTATCGAGCCCCGCATTGGGCTCCCTGTTCAGTGGGGAGTCTGCTTCTCCCTCTCCCTCTGCCACTCCCCCTGCTTATGCTCTCTCTCTGTCAAATAAATAAAATCTTTTAAAAAATATGCAGAATTCTGCCATTTTCAGCACTGCTCTCCACATAATAGTGATTTATATTCCCAATGGTGCCAGTTTTCCTACACTCACCAATATTACTAATGTTAAAATCTTTGTCAGTTTGATAAACCAAAAATGATTATCTTGATTTTATGTACTTTTTTCAAACACTACTAAGGTTGAAGATCTCTTTATTTATGTATTTATGTTTTTTTGAAATCTCTATTTAGGCATCTTGGGTTTTTTAACTTATTTTTAAGAAAATTTAAAATTTAAGAACATTAAAAAAATTTTTTTAGGGGTGCCTGGGTGGCTCAGAGGGTTAAAGCCTCTGCCTTCGGCTCAGGTCATGATCCCAGGGTCCTGGGATCAAGCCCCGCATCAGGCTCTCTCCTTGGTGGGGAGCCTGCTTCCCACTCTCTCTCTGCCTGCCTCTCTGCCTACCTGTGATCTCTCTCTCTGTCAAATAAACAAATAAAATCTTTAAAAAATAAAATAAAATATTTTTTTTTTTACTTATTTTTAAGAGTGTGCTGTTAATTAGAAACATTAAACATTTGTGTATTCGTTTCAAATTTTTTCAGTTTGCCATTTGCATTCCAACCTTGTTTAAAGTGTTTTTGGCCTCACAACTGGGGCTTACATTGAATTTATGGAGAACTTAGGGAGAATATGACTCTAAAATACTTAGTTGCCTTATTCAAGAGATATCTTCAAGGGGTGGCTCAGTTCAGGTCATGATCCCAGCGTCCTGGGATCCAGTCCCATGTTAGGCTCCCTGCTCAGCGGGGTGTCTTCTTCTCCCTCCCCTCTGCTCATGCTCTCACTCACTCTCTCTTTCTCTCAAATAAATAAAAAATCTTAGGGGCGCCTGGGTGGCTGAGTCCGTAAGCGTCTGCCTTCAGCTCAGGTCATGATCCCCCGCCATCCTAGGATCGAGCCCCATATCAGGCTCCCTGCTCTGCAGGAAGTCTGCTTCTCCATCTCCCTCTCCCACTCCCCCTGCTTGTGTTCTCTCTCTCTCTCTCTGTGTCTCTGTCAAATAAATACACAAAATCTTTAAAAAATAATAATATAATAAATAAAAAATCTTTTAATAAAAGAGGGAGAGAGATGTCTTCATAGGTACTGCGTCTTTTCAAATATCCCTCGGTAGACATCTAATTATTTTTTTCACACATGTCCTATATATTTGTTATTATTTGTTTAGTCCTAGGTATTTTATCTTCTTGTTTGCTATTATAAATGGAATTTTTCCCATTATATTTTCTGCATAAATACAGGACAGTAATTTATTTTCATATAATAATTGAATGTATTTTTCTTTTAAAAAGTTGTTTAAAAAATTGAAATACTTCAGTGTCATATGTTTATGCTCCTTAACATTTTAAAAAGTCATACATACAGACTCAGACTTATTCCATTAGAAAGAAGCAAGTTGTGCCTGATGGGTTAACTAGACTTTTCTTTCCATAGTTGCCAATTCACCTCTCTTACTTTTATCTTTCCCCCAAATTGCCTTCCCTCTTCTCAAATATGAAGTGCTAGACTAGGTAGGCTTACAGGGGCTAGAAGTGCCAGTAAACTACAGACATCAAAAAAAAGGGACAGATTTTTTTGGAAGGGTTTGATATTTAAAATATTTCCCCCCAAAAGCAATGGCCTGATCATGGCAGGGAGGAGAGGGGAAAAATAGAGTTTTTAAAGAATTATTTATCCATACTTATTTATCTGATTTTATAGCTTAATCTTGCTTTTGTTTTGGATTACATGTTTGGGTTGGTTTGGAGTGACCAAAATTCTTTTTAGTGCTCCGGTCCCATCTCGATTTAGCCCTTATGTAACTGTAACTGCGCCCAAAAGTTCACAAGGACCCGAATGCATCAAGCAATGACACAATTACAAAACTTTCCCCGGTCTTCTAACAGTGAAAGAGAAGCAGAAACTTTTTTTTTTTTTTTTTTAATTTTTAAAAAGATTTTCTTTATTTGACAGAGAGAGACACAGCTGAGAGAGGGAACACAAGCAAGGGTAGTGGCAGAGGGAGAAGCAGGCTTCCTACTGAGCAGGGAGCCTGAAGCAGGGCTCAATCCCAGGACCCTGGGATCATGACCTGAGCCGAAAACCGATACTTAAAGACAGAGCCACCCAGCCGCCCCGAGAACCAGGGACTTTAAACAGAAATAAATTTAAAATGGATCTGCCAGCCTTTCGAACAAGGATTCTGTGTAGCTCTAGTTCCTAGGATCCTCTCATATTTAGTTTGACTTCCCCCTGGGAAGAGCAATTATGTCTTAAAGTTGCAAAAGAGGGACAAGACAGGGAGAATCCTCTATCCCTCCCTTAAATCAAATGTTCTCCTGATGTATTGTCTTTCATGAGTTTCAGAATACTACTTCCAACTCCACCTATGAGTTTGGAAAATCATGATGCTATATAGAGGACAGAAAAAAAAAAAAGACTAATTTTTTTCCATTAAAAGTATCTGATCCACAGGTAACAGTATGGGGCTCATTAAATGCTTTCCCCTATATCTGAAATTTACAATAATAAAAAAGTATTTGAACCAGCACTAAAAAAACAAAATAAAACTTATCTTTCCTAGAGAATTCTAAGCGGTAGAGCAAATGGGTTATTTTAAATCTAGATGCTGTTTATATGTGAAAAAAACAAGCATTTAAAATGAGCATTGACCTGCAGTTGCTCCTGGGCCATAAGCTCGGAACTTACCGCTTCTTGATGGTGGAGCCACACAGTCATTCACACATGTCTCATTTGCATTTCATAGCCATATGTGCTTCTTGGGAGTCATCCTGGGGTCCAGACTTTTAGCTGCTCACACACTGTGCACTCCTTAAAGTACTTTAAAGTTACTTTAAGGTAACTCCTTAAAGTACCCTAAAGCACAAGCCCGGACACTTAATTGTTTTTGAGTACAATGTGATGGTGGGTGCTGGCGGGGATCTGAAACATGTTTGGGCTTGGCCATGGTGATAATGTACAGACAGACAGGAGGTCTTCATGGCAGTTCAATGCTGGAAATGGTGGAGAAACACTGTAGAATGAGGGGAGTTCTTTTCCCACCTTTGCCTTATAAAATCTTAGACAGCGAGATTTTAGCACAATGGTGTGGGGTAGATAGTGCAGAGATAATATGTAAGATAAGAAGACTATAAAATCCTGTAAAGGGGGGAGCAGGGGACTGACATGGACAGAATTTAAACTTATAACTACTGTTTCATCATTACCAAATCCACCCTGCTCTCAACTCCACTGTCACGACCAGATGATGCTGAATTCACTGAGTAATCTGAAAGACTAGCAATATTTGGGTTTGGTGATTGCTAACTTTAGACCTCATAAATATTATGTAACTCTAGTCATTTTGCCTCTAGCCAACCAGCCTGACTACAATTTTCAGCCACAAGTGGCAAACTGACACTGAGAATTTATGAGCTCTGCTGTATTAGTAATGCACATTTCCTTTTGAATTATTCTAGCCTGTAGCCTGAAGCAGATTATTAATTATCATTCCTTTTGCCACACAAGTCTGAAGATCTACAAGTGGCACAGGAAGCTACATGAATATTTCTCAATGTCTTAAGCGGTTGGTAAATAAAAGTCCATGTACGACAAATGGAAAACAGATGCGCTTTTTTTTTTTTTGTATGGCTAGAATTTTTAAGCCATCTTAGCTAATTAAAATTTGATCCCAGTGACAGTGTGTCCATAGAAAATGATTCCCTGTCTTATTAGAGATGATTTTCACTTTACTTAAAAATGCATACTGTACAGTTTTCTTGAAGCACAGTATTCAGGTAGTCGATCTATACTATGGATAAAGTTAGTTCTACACCAAGATAAATATGTGGTCTTTGCTGTTTGGGTAGCATTTTCCTACATAAACCATGGGGCTAAGTTCCCAGGCTACCCCTTTGCCTCTAACGTAACTGAAATACTACACATCTGCAATGAAAACAAAAAGCTAGACACAATTCAGCTGCAAGGCACCTTCTATTTTAGCTATGTTATGGGTTTTCTGAGCTAACCTGGGAATGTTGCTGCCATTTACAAAGCAGTTTTTCTAAAGAACGATGTGTTTCACGTTGGTGGACAATTAGGGAAAGCAAACAGTCTACTCTACTGCCTCCTACCTCCCATTCGAGCCCCAGCCAGAAAGCGGACAGAGGCTTGAGTGGCCCTGAAAATTCTAGAGAAAAGAGAAGGCCAAGTGTAATCCCTTCCTATTATAAAGCCTGTACCTGCACCAGGTCAGGATTCTCACGTTGCATCAGCTTCCAACTTCTAGAGCAAGTGAAAGGAAACAAGAAGTTCAGTCAACCCCCTTACCTATTCCTCAGTCCCAGAATGAACACCCCAAGCCGCAGGACAGCCACCCTGACAGTGAGCCATGGTGGTTCTGGGGGACTATGTCACTGTATCCAAAGTTCACCAATAGGGGCAGGAGGTATAGTTAATAATTGTTTCTAAATCAGAACCAGGGGAACTGGGCTGTCTAGTTTCAGTTCCGGCTCTAAGATTCACCACCTCTCAACTTTCAACAAGTTACTTGAGCATTCTGTGCCTCGGTTTCTTCATTTGTTAAAAAAAATGGGAAAAACCGTTATAAGGATTAAGTAAGTTCTTATGTCTTAAGTACTTCTTAGTACTTATTAGTACAGCGCGTAGCCCATAGAAATCAATAAGTTATCACTCAATATAGGTTTATAATATCACTACGAATGAAAAGTTACAAAAATGCTCTTTTTTTAAAGTAAGCTCTAAGGCCCATTGTGGAACTTGAACTCGTGACCCGGAGATCAAGAGTTGCATGCTCTACTAACTGAGCCAGCCAGGGGCACCTCTTTCCTTTTCAGAGGATGTATTATTTTTTTTCTGGTCTTCAGAGTAGTAGTTAGGAAGGAGGGTGTAATTTAGCAAGCAGACATTAATAACCCGAAAGACTTTAGGTACTCTGAATACTCCTACACACCCCTGCCCCACGTACACACTCCTCAAACAAAACCCAGATGTTTAAATTACAAGTACATATGTCTAATAAACAGTAAACTTATTTTACCTATGTTGTTTTTACTAATAATATTTTAAAAGAAAGCATTTTAAAAGAAAATGCAAGTAGAGATGAGAATGTGGAGCAAGAGAAACACTCCCATTCTACCAGAGAAAGTGCTGATTAGTATAACCACTTTGGGAAACTGTTTGTCTATGAAGTTGCTGGTTCACTCCTAGGTATATACACAATAGAAATGCATACAGAGGTGCACCAAAAGACATGCACAAGAATGTCTGTAATGGAAAAAAGTGCAAATAACTAAAATGTCCATCAACAATAAATGGATAAATTATGACAATTTTGTAAAATGAAAAGATTATACAATAACCAAGATGAATGAGCTACAGTTACAGACAACAATATGGATGGATCTTTAAATTGTAAAATATGTCAAAGAAGTCAGACACACCAAAAAGTATACCTACTGTATGAGTCTATTTACATAAAGTTCAAAATTAGGCAAAATTGAATCATACTGTTAAGGAATTTTACATGGGGGTAAAACTATAAATGAAAGCAAGGAAGTGAATATTATTAAGGTCAAGAGTGTGATTACCTAAGAGATGGAAGAGATCTGAGCTAGAAAAAGCATTCAGAGTTCTTCTGGGGTGCAGGCAATGTTTGATTTTTTTTTTTTTAAACTGGCAAGTAGTCACATAGGTGTCTGCTTTATAACCACTCATTAAATTGTACATTTGTTTTACACATGTTTCTCCCCTATGCATTATACTTCACAATAAAGTGCTAGAAGGACAGGAGGGAAGAAGGCAGAAAAATAAGGAAGGAAGGAAGGGAGAAAGAGAGGGATAAAGTCAGAACTAGAAAACAAACAAAAGGAGAGAAAGCATTGTAACAATCAGGTTTCTGTATATTATAACACAAGTAATTTGAAATACTTATTAATATGTGAAATTCAAGCAGATTTTTAATCAAGGAAAATTAAAAATCTGCAATAATGTTTACTACTTAGTGAAAAAATTAGAAGCATAGTTGTCTATGCTATTAAATTGACTAGGCTATGAGAAATTTATATTTGAAAATTTTTCAAATGAATTCTTGTAATTACTCTATTACTTCAAACTAGTTAATAAATACCCTTGATGACCATGTAACTATTTTCTTATTCCAGAGCTTTTTTAATTGATATAATGCACATGGGACAACTATACTACTTGCTCAAGCAGAAAAAGCTACAAATTCTCCTAGCAGGAAAACTATCCTTTCAAAAGCTGTATAATAACAACAATAATAACACAGCTGACATGTTGTAGCAATTTGCAAAGTAATTTCATACATATTTAATATGGTGTAACAACATGTGTAAGGTAAACTGGGAAGATATACTTAGTTTACAGGAAAAAAACCCTGAGACTCACGGAGCTTCAGGGGATTTGCCCAAGATCACAAAAATTTTAAGTGGCAGTGTGGGTTTCAAATCTAAGCCTATTTTTTTTAAAGTTCTTATTTACAGAAATTTCCCAAACACCCACAAAAGTAGACATTAGTATAACAAACTCCCATATACCCATTATCCAGCTTTAACAATTATCCACTCATGCTGATCTCATTTTATCTATAACCATTCTCCCTTCCCACAGAATTATCTGAAAGTCAATCCCAGACATTATATCATTTCATCTCAAATACTTAAGAATGAGTATCTAAATGACGAAAAAACTCTTTAATGATTTAAGAATATAATCTTATCAGACCCAATTCCTTAGTAATTCCTTAAGTAATTCCTAAGTAATTCCCTAATATCATCAAATATTTAGACAGTCTTCAGGTAGTCTCCTTTTGGCATATTTATATGACAATTGTATATATATTACATATAAATATGTATAAAATTATATATATATATAATTTTTTTAGATTAAACAAATGGTTTGTTAAAATAGAATCCAGGGGCCCTGGAGTGGCTCAGTCGGTTAAGTGACTGACTCTTCAGTTTCTATTTAGGTCATGACCTTGGGATCCTGTAATTGACCCCTGTGTAGGGTTCTGAGCTCAGCGATGAGTTCAGCAAAGAGTCTGCTGGAGTTTCTCTCTCCCTCTCCCTTTACCCCTCTGCGTGCTTGCTTGTGCTTGATTGTGCTCTCTCTAATAAATAAATCTATAAATAAATAAAGAAATAGATAGATAAGATCAAAATACGGTCTACCCATCCATTTGGTTGACATGTCTCTTATGTGTGTTTTATTTTTTAAAAAATATTTTATTTATGTATTTCACAGAGAGAGATCACAATCAGGCAGAGAGGCAGGCAGAGAGAGGGGGGAAGCAGGCTCCCTGCTGAGCAGAGAGCCCAACGTGGGGCTCGATCCCAGGACCCCAAGATCATGACCTGAGCCGAAGACAGAGGCTTAACCCACTGAGCCACCCAGGCGCCCCTCTTATGTGTGTTTTGATCAATTCCTCTCTCTCTCTCTTTTTCCTCCATGCAATTTATTTGTTAAGGAAAAGAATTTCTTTGTTCCTAGCATCTCCACATTCTGGAATTCACTAGTTGTACCTCAGTGGTGTCATTTAACATGTTTTCCTGACTCTTATATTTCCTATCAACTGATATTAAAACTAGGAATGCATTTTGATTCAAGTTCAGGTTTTTTGGTAAGAGTATTTAATGGGTTGGTGGTGTGCTCTGACAGTTTTCTCTTTTTGTGATGTTGGCAGCCATTTATGGTCAGTGCCTAGATGCATTAATTCATTAGGGGTTTGCCAAGTGGTGAAATTTTATCACTCCTTCTTCTTTCATTGGCAAGAATACCTCTATACAGAAAACCTTTCTTTCATCAAAGTAGTTGGTCAACCTGAGGTTCAGTTCATCCATGAAATCAAGGTAAAGACTTGATTCTTTCCCTTTACTTAACCAGTTAGCTAGTAAAAACCTAGAGCTTTGAACAACCAAATTCATAGTTCTTAATCAGAAATTAGGTAAAATTTCTATCTAAAAATTCAGATGTAGGGGCGCCTGGGTGGCTCAGTTGGTTAAGCGCCTGCCTTTGGCTAAGGTCATGATCCCAGGATCCTGGGATCAAGCCCTGCATAGGGCTCCCTGCTCAGTGGGGAAGCCTGGTTCTCCCTCTCCCTCGGCCTGATGTTCCCCTGCTTGTGTTCTCTCTCAATCTCTCTCTCTGTCAAATAAATAAATAAAATCATTTAAAAAATTAAAACAAAACATTCAGGTGTAAAATTTATATACTTCTAAGTAAGTGGTTTCTATATGAAAGATTATGTCAAGGAAACTTCACTTCAGTTTGAAGTCAAAATACTGGTTAGAGGGGCGCCTGGGTGGCTCAGTGGTTAAGCCGCTGCCTTCGGCTCAGGTCATGATCTCAGGGTCCTGGGATCGAGTCCCGCATCGGGCTCTCTGCTCAGCAGGGAGCCTGCTTCCTCCTCTCTCTCTCTCTGCCTGCCTCTCTACCTACTTGTGATTTCTCTCTGTCAAATAAATAAATAAAGTCTTTAAAAAAAAAATACTATGTTAAAAAAAAAAAAAAATACTGGTTAGAGTCCAGTGAAACAAACATTTTACTTATTCCTATCATAAAGTAAAAACACTAATCACCTAGGCGTAATATCACATATCTTCTCCATCCTTCTCACACTTTCATTTTGGAGGTGGGTGGGGCTGGAAGATTAGAGTTTAACAAGACTGCAGTTTAAAGGGGGGTAAAACCCAATTCCAAATGGATTTTTCTTTAGGAAAGAAACCCAAAACCGAAAGAAAACAGGTAAAATTAGCTATTGGAAATTATGGCCATGTGAATCAACCCTTGCTCCCCACATCTGGCAGCACTTAGCTCCCGGAGGGCATGCTTGGTGCCCTAGGGCCCCAGTACATATGTTTGACCAGCCGGGCAACAACAAAGGACACAAGGCTAGAAAAAGAGGCAGCAGGTAACCATCAGGCCGGCCAAATGGCTGAGGCACTTTGACAAAACACACAATGAAGCAACTGGTTATTCCCATGGCTGAAAAGTCAAGGAGGGAGGGCTTTTATTTGAGGACTCAAATTCCACAAGTTGCCTCTTTAAGTCACTGGGTTACTTCCTTGTTTTAATCCAGTCCACAAATCCTCCCTTTTCTTTCAGACACTCAGTGAAAAAGATCGGAGACAAACTGTATAAAGCCACCTTGTGTTCTTGCCAAAAACCCTTCTGAGAATTCAACTCGGCTGTTTTCTGGACTCTACTTCTAGACTGTGGAGGAAGTGAAGGTGCCAAGTTATTCTGCACACATACTGGCATTATGTTCAAAAACAGACAGAAGCATTCGTGAATGACATAGTCTATTTATATCCATTCTACAACTTAGATGACTACAGTACTATCAGTTTTAAATATGGCTCCTGCCTAAGTAGACATTTCCTAATTACGAAGTAGGGGCTTTGCCTCTCCCACAGCCTAAAGTCCTCTTGGTTGGTGAGTGTCTCCCTTACCTCCCACCAAGAACCCTTACACTCCCCTCTACCTCTTCACCAAAACTATTCAAAACATACCAACTCATTCCTTATAATCCATCCTTAGCAAAACACAGGAATGATAACCCCTATTAAACTAAGGCTAATGGGGGAAATCCCCTTAATCCAAAGGAATGATTCTAACAGCTGGAAATTTTAGGTTCCCAACAGAGTGGAAGGGAGATATATTGGGGCCAGGGGACCTTTCCAATTATTTTATTTACACCTTTGTTAATAATCTGTTTCATAAATATGAAGCTCTAGGGAAGGAAGAGATGACTATCAATGTTTTAGTCTCTCCTCCCAGTGAAATATTTCTAAATTACAAATTTTTGAAAATGGTAAGATAAAATATTTCTAAGTTGTCAGTATTTACTGCTTAAAACAACTTCTTGACACTAAGCAAGAGGAAGACTTTTTTGATATGACATATACATATATATACACACACATATATGTGGGTGTGTGATTGTGGAATTAAGACATCTCTTAACGAATGGATCACACATAATTAAACATTTGGAGAAGTTAAACATATTTTCATTTCTATTTTTTTATATAAAGATTTTTTTTAAAGATTTTATTTATTTATTTGAGATTTATTGAGAGAGATCACAAGCAGGCAGAGAGGCAAGCAGAGAGAGAGGAGGAAGCAGGCTCCCCGCTGAGCAGAGAGCCCAATGCGGGGCTCGATCCCAGGACTCCGAGTCCATGACCTGAGCCAAAGGCAGCGGCCCAACCCGCTGAGCCACCCAGGCGCCCCTCATTTCTATTTTTTTAAATTTTTTTTTTTTTTTTGAAGATTTTGCTACACCCAACATGGGGCTCAAACTCACAACCCCAAGATCAAGAGTCACATACTCTGCTGACTGAGCCAGCCAGGATATAGGGAAAAAATAGAGATATTTTCATTTTTAAATACAAGAGAAAGATAAATGAAAGGTTTTATTAAGAAACAATATTTCTTGCTAACAATGTTACTTCAGTGTCTCCAATTTAAGATAAAAGACAGACGGGTAATTGATGAGTAGATCACTACTGCTTATGACTTTATTACAAAACCAGAAGCATATTAAGGATTTGAACTGGGAATGCTGAAGGCTGGGGCCAGGGTTCATGGGTTAAGAATGCAGATGGGTTTTGCCTAAGATATGTCTCCTATAATGCGACAGCAATGTCGTGTCACACATCTTTAGATCCCCTTACTTCTTGCCTGCTTTAGCCCATTTCCATCTCTGCAATATGTTTGTTTGTTTTTTAATGTAGGCTTAATAATGACCTAAGTTGGGTTCATGAGTTTGAAGAGGTTATTTCTGTGGGCTATCGTTTTTTCATTCACTTGCTATTCTGGAAAATGTTTGCCATAAATGCCCATACTATAGCAGACTCTGAAACCAGAAAACATCAACCCTATCGCTGCTTTACTATAATACAGACAGCTTTTCCTATGCAAGTTTGTGCTTAGATTTTACAAACGGGCAGGATCTAAAAGAAGTTGGAGTTTTTACAGCTCAAGGATTTTTAGGTATATTTTCCACAAAACTTAAATATATTTTAAAAGTGAATAAATGAGTACATTTAAAATTATTGGCAACAGTAAACTGTACTTTTGTTTATATATTTTTAAGTTTTTATTTCAGCAATCACTCCACCCAATGTGGGGCTCATACTCATGACCCTGATGTCAAGATCTGTACATTCTGAGTGCCTGGATTGCCAGGTCGGTTAAGATTCTGACTCTTCAGTTCAGTCATGATCTCATGGTCGTGAGACTGAGCCCCGCATCAGGCTCCATACTGGGTGTGGAGCCTGCTTAAGAGTCTCTCCTTCTCCCTCTGCCCCTTCTGACCCGACCCTCCACTCCCCACCCCCCCACACTCTTTTTGTTTTGTTTTGTTTTTAAAGATTCTATCCATTTCTTTGGCAGAGACAGATCACAAGTAGGCAGAGAGTCAGGCAGAGAGAGAGGAGGAAGCAGGCTCCCTACCGAGCAGAGAGCCTGATGCGGGGCTCGATCCCAGGACCCTGAGACCACGAACTGAGCCAAAGGCCGAGGCCTTAACCCACTGAGCCACCCAGGCATCCCCCCATGCACTCTTAACAACAACAAAAAAAGGTCGCATGCTCTTCCAACTAAGCCAGCCAGGCACCCCAGTAAACTATACTTTTAAGGGTGACACATTCTCTAGAGTTTACTGAGCTTCTTCTGGTTTGTTATGGTTTGACCACACACTTCCTGTTGAATTCTTATTCTTCTATTTTCCATCTTTGTTCAGGCTGTGCTGTCTTTAGAAGGTGAAGAATGGTTTATAGAGCTCCTTTAACAATAAATACATGATTGAAGTAAATACCAATCATGATAAGTTTATGAGAAAATCAAGAATCAAGTTAGAATATGTTTTTAATGTTCTTAAATTATTGAAGTGAATTTGTATCTATAACAGGCATTTAAAAACAACCCCAGGGCGCCTGGGTGGCTCAGTGGGTTAAGCCGCTGCCTTCGGCTCGGGTCATGATCTCGGGGTTGGGATCGAGTCCCACATCAGGCTCTCTGCTCAGCAGGGAGCCCGCTTCCTTCTCTCTCTGCCTGCCTCTCTGCCTACTGTGATCTCTCTCTGTCAAATAAATAAATAAATAAAATCTTTAAAACAACAACAACCCCAGTGCTCCCCTCTTCACTCCTAAGAAACTGATTTACCATCATGGCTTCAGTTTTGTTTATTTGTTTTTTTCTTTCGAGGGAGAAAGAGGGTGTGCAAGATCAGGGAGGGGGAAAGGGAGAGAGAGAAATTTTTTTTTTTTTTTTTTAAAGATTTTATTTATTTATTTGACAGAGAGAATTTACAAAACCAGGCTGAGGCTCAATCCGATGCGGGACTCGATCCCAGGACCCTGAGATCAGAGCCGAAACTAACCCATCCACGGTGGAGAGCAAAATTTAAACCAGCTGAAAATATCCACGGTACATTCATTCATTCACTACCTGAAAAGCTGGAAATGAGAAAACCTCATGCAAACTTACCACAAATGACATATGTAGATAAATTAAAAGGGAAGAAACTGACTTTTTGAAAAGCATAATGCAAGTCAGAAGGAAAAATCAAATACACACATATATATGTGCCTAATATGTACAAAATTATTTATATAAAATTAAATATACATATATACACATACACATCCATACATACCCATCCATATATATTATCTGTAAGTACAAGATGACATCTGACGGCTAACCCTAGACTCAGAGATAAGTAGTTCTGTGCGTCAGGTTGGGAGTTCTCTAGTGTTTATAGCTACCCCAGTGCTGGCTCTGTGCCAGGCAGAGAGCCGACAATCAGTATGTTTGTTGAGTGAAGGAATGAACCCTGGAATGATCTTGGCATTCTTCACATTGCTTGGAAGGAGAACACTGGGATGTAAGTAACCACTTACTGCTATGAGTAAAATTGTCTACCCCGATCCAGAAATCTCACGCTTGCTTTCAGGACAAAATAGATAAATACAAGGATTAAGAAGTCATCTCCTCTGCCCCAGGATGGGATGCAGGTACAGAATTGGTGGCTCTGACTTACTTGAACTTAGGCCAGGTCACTCTGCCTGCAACTGTGGTTTCATTACAGAGCCCCAAACTGTTCACTCAATTGTGTGCTCATCTAGTCATTAAGATGAATATGTCTCAGATGAAATAAATCAGAGAAAGACAGTTATCATATGATCTCTCTGATATGAGTAATTTGAGAGGCAGGGTGGGGGGTTTGGGGGTAGGGAAGGAAAAACTGAAACAAGATGGGACCTGGAGGGAGACAAACCATAAGAGACTCTTAATCCCAGGAAACAAACTGAGGGTTGGTGGTGGGGGTGTGGGGGGGTAGGGATAGGGTGACTGGGTTATGGACATTGGGGAGGGCATGTGCTGTGGTGAGTGCTGCGGAGTGTGTAAGGCTCATGATTCACAGACCCGTACCCCTGGGGTTAATAATACATTATAAATTAATAAAAAAAAGAAAAAGAAAAAAAAAGATAAACATGTCTCAGAAATGGAAATAAATGTTGTAGGCACTAGGTCACATTTTAAAGATTACTACACATTGTGAAAATGAGACTAAGATGTGAATGCAAGAAAGCCTTACTGCTTTTGATATCAGTGTTTTAGTAGGCAGCTATGGGTTCACTGGGAACACTTTAAAAGTCTAACCCAGAAAATGAAAAATCCATGATGAGAGGGAGAAGGTTCTTCCATGAGCTACTTACTAAGTTAAAATATGTAGTTTTCCCTAGGAAATAATGGATCTCAGCAATGGCCACTAGTAGGACAAAAGAGAGACAACAAAGTATGTGCCTCATGATGGAAGCATATGATACCACCTATGATATATTCTTGCCCCCAAACTGAACTTTAATCTGGTCAAACTCCATGTTGGAAGTGATGGAGTTTATAGGAAATACAGGGAAAGAAAAATGGTAAATGACAGCATGGGGATCCAATCAGAAAATCTAGACTGAGAAAATCTACAAAACAAATGTACTGTTTTCTTCAACAAATAAATCACAAGGTGGGGAAAAAAGAGAGAGGGGCAACCTATAGGTTAAAAGATTAAAGAGACACATCAATCAAATGCAATGTGTGGACTGTATTTGGTTCCTGATTTCAGCAAATCAATCGTAAAAAAAAAAAAAAAAAAAAGGAGAGAGACACAATTAAGGAAATGTAGACACTCATATTTGATACTAAAGAAGTCTCAAATTTTATAAGATTTAATGATATATTTCTAGAGTACTTATATTTTAATATTTTAGAGTTGCCTGCTAAAATATTTATTAATGTAATGATATATCTAAGATTTATTTCCAGAAATAATCTGTGGAGGAGGAAGAGATGAATATAGAAATGAATCAAAATTGTTGTGGTTGGGTGATGGGTCCATGGAACCATGGAAGTTCATTATATTATTCTCCCTAATTTAGTGTATGCTTAAAATTTTTCCCAAGAAAAAGCTAAAAAAAAATCCATAAAATTCTATTAGTTAACTTAAGATCCATCGAAACATGTCTATATGGATTCTCATGTGGCCTAATAATTGCATCAGTATCTACATTGGGTGTTTATTAAAATGCAGATTTCTGAGCTCTGTCCCGGAACTACTGATTCAGAAAACCCAGGTATGGAAGCTGGAATCTCATTTTTAACAAACTAAATGATTTCTACACATATTGAAGTTTCTTACATAAATGATTCTTATAAACATTAGGATTTGAGGATCACTGACTAGGCATTTTGTGTCAGGTTTCACTTCTCACTTTCCAAGTGAGAAAATCAAAGAATGGAGACAAATTAGTTGGTCAGAGTTCACTTTGAGCCCCTGAAATAGGTGAGATCTTTGAGCCTCTCAAGTCTTGCCTGTCTAGTTTACTGCTCAAACACCAGCTGAGCAACACAGTCACATTTAAAAATAATATTATTATCATTAGCTTTTAAAAGTTTGGTTCAAATTCCACCAGAATCAATTTACCCTTTTGACCCTTCAAGATAAAAACACATATACATGCACAACATAAGTATTACCAGAGGCCCATATAAGATATCTTTAAAAAGTGGGCTGTATCAGGATGTAAGAAATAGTCTGGCATTCTGATAGAACAAAGGTGTTCTTGCCCAAATCCCTGGGATTTGGCTGAAAGTGAAAGCCCATTTTCATTTGATAGGGTCTTGCTCTAAGGTATATAGCAGGAGAGTCACCTGCTTGCCACTGGTGAAGATTATATGTCAGGAGGCCATGTTCTTCCCCTGGTTAGGGTTCTGGAGGCCAATTCTTAGTCTGCCCAGAGAGGTCACTGGTTGGGCTGCATGGTTTGGATTTCTCAGAGCTCTTCTTGTTTGTAAGGACACCCTTGGCTTCCATGCTTGGTAATGGCCTTTCAAATGGTAACTGGAGAAAGTATGAGGTGGGCACATTTTTCTATTTATCTAAATGGATATATTCACACCCTCCCCCTTTTGGTATTAATCCAAGTGGTCTGATTTTGAATGGTGGTGAGGATTAGATTTAAATATAGAGGTGCACAGATCCTTTATTGAGCAGAAACCAGTACCTTCATTCCTCCCCCACCAACATTTTAGGAACATTTTCAAACATAACAATGTTCAAAGAATTTTAAGGTAAACAATTACACTACCTAGATTCTACCATTAACATTTTAACTATATTTACGCTTTATCACACTTCTAGACATTCCATCATTCATCTTTCTGTGGCAGGGAGTGTATTCCAAAGTAAGTTTTAAAGCTTAGTGACCCCTTCCCCCAAATTTCAACATTATTAACCCAATGTCAATATGTATTTAGAGGGGTTTTTTTTTTTTTGTATTTTGAAGTAAAATTTACATACTATGACAGGCACAAATCTTAAACATATCATTTGATGAGTTCTGACAAATGTATATACCTGTATAATCAAATATCTATGAGGATACAGACTATAATCACAAGAAGTTCCCCCCTCCCTTCCCAGCAAACGGCACTCTCACCAAGCGACTATAGAAATACATGATCTGATGCTTCCACGTCATCTGGTTAGGTCAGGGACTAAAATTATAGTAACACTTCCCAAATAGGATAACTTAGGCCAGAAAGAGATTAATTATTTTTCTCCTATCACAGGAATATAACATAAGAACCAAAACCTCAGATGCTGAACAGTTTCATGCTTTTCCTATTTGACTGTATTCCAAAGTTTCACTTAAAAACTTCTAAATTAAATTTCAACCAAATTCATGACTTCTGACTGTTTCCAAGCAAATAGACAATTTTTCCATAACCTTTTATCAAGGCATACCTACAGGAATAGCAAGTGTAGAGAAAAGGAATCATAAATGCATTTTTAAAAGAGACTAAAAATAATTCACATAGGAAATGCAATTAAGTTTAATTACATTGAATGCTAATACTACCCCTGCAATCATAAAAACAAACGTTTGAAATATGGTCTAATGAAAGGAAAAGCCCCTAGTATATGGCACAGCTAAAAATAATCCATTTGCTTAATATGTGAATTTTCATTACTACTCTAAATCTAATACATCCCAGATTTCAAGAATTAATGATTCTGTTCATTCTACAATTTTCTACTCATGCAAGCAAAGGCAGTGAAGTTATAAGAATATTCTTAGGATATCTGAAAACTACCAATAAACAGCATCTTTTCGTATTTGTTTAATAACTGCTGTCACTCTTTTTGTAAGCAGCAATCACAAGATGTCAAACAAATTCTGCCTTGACTGTGGGTACTGATAGATGTCTTCGCTTGTTTTTATTAAAAACAAAAAAATTTTCCCTGCATTAATTACCAACATCAGAGAAGGGGGTGGGGGGCACGGCTGGGATGTTCACCAGCTTCTGGGCAAGCAGAGGGCCAGCACAGAGAACCACAGGGCAAACTCAACCCCGAATACCGGAACACATTTTTCTCAAGCTCCCTGGGGGACGCAGGGACTGAAAGTCTTAGATTCCCTTAAAGGGAACAGCAGGCGCTTGGGTGGGGGCAGGGTGGGATCACATTTATCAGTCACAACAGTTCACTGGGCCTGGATCCAGGTAGTCTGCGTGTCTAAATTTGATGAACTATAGGCGCCACCAGGTAACAGTAGTGGTCAGGGAGCTTGCCAGGAACCTGTAACTCAAAACTGAAAAATGAAATGAAAAGACTACTTTGGCCGGGCAGTTTCTTTCTTCGGGATGCAATAACTGCGAACTACAAAGTTAAAAGAACAGACAATGCTTTGTATGTTTAAAAATTTCTCCTCCCTAATGGGAAGCAACATCTGGGCCCAAAACAAATACACATCGCTTCCAAACTTGCATTTTAATATCAAACTGTCATGTTTCTGCAGAACTTCCCCCTTCTCTTCCTCCTTTCTTCTTTCTCTTCCCCACACTCCGCACGGGGGCTTGGCCCGTGGCAGGGAGCCAAGGCCTGCTGAGGTCTCCGGTGTATCCGGAGGGCAGGTATGAGGGGCAATGGCTGCGGAGCAGAGGCCTGACCCTGTCCTGTCAATAAACCTTAACCCCGACCCGCCAGGCCCCTGAGCTAGCCAATCTCTGTCTAGCCTCTGTTCTAATTGCTCTAAAAATGACTCTTCATTTAAAAGTACCTTTGTGTAAACACCCCACAGGAACTGACAGTCATCAGAATTACCACACAGTTCTAGTATTTGAGGAGAGCAGGAAAAGTCTTTTCATTGTGGGAGGACTTTGCAAACAGTTTCAACTGCTGTGCGAAACAATGCTCATCACTCTTTTAGCGAACTCTGCAGGTGACGTTAATTTGACTTTTAAAACTGTTTACAGTGAAACGTTAGCTCTTTTGATTAAGTTATTTGAGAGTAAAGATGGATAAGAGATTTTCCCCCACAGAACCAGCCTGTTCCTTTTTCTTCTGAGCACCCCTGACAGGGATGTAAAGCTAAACTCCTGTGCTTCCTCATACAGGGGATGAGGCTTTCCTATAATCCTGAAAGGACCAATGTTTTTTACCTAAATATGAAAATCCAAACAAACAAGAACTTAAAATGGGAAAGTGAGGGGGATAAGAAAACAAACAAAAATTTGAAATAGGGAAGTGAGGGAGATAAGAGGAGAGGTTTTGGAATAAAGGTTTTTTTAGTAACAGAATTAAATCAGCCTCATAGATTAGTATAAACACAAACTTCTCTACTAGTTTGTGGCTCAATTCTTTTTCCCTTTCTCTTTACAGTAATAAAACATTTATATCACATAAATTACCGAGGGCTTCTTGGAATCGATTCCCTAAATTATTTCTCTCCCAAGAACAAAATGGGAAAGCTAGTCATTGTCCATTTTATAAAAGGAAACCAGACTTGAATTTTGCAAATCTTCAGCTCTCTTCTGATTGGGTACAGGTTAAATTCTGCCTGTTAAAGTATAGCTTATTTAAGTAGCTCAAATTAAATAAACTATTATCTCTAGTAATTTATTACTAATCCCGACAAAATTAAAGAAAGCCCCCCCCTTTCCATTTTCTCCATAGTCCTTATCACCTTCTAAAATACTCTGTGATTTACTTGTTTATCGCCTCTCAATGAGAGCTCCTTTGAGGGTGGGGACTGTTGCCTGTTTTGTTCATTGATGCACTCAAAATGACTAGAACCATATCTGGCACATAGCTAACCCCCAACAATAGTCTTAGAATTAATGAATAAAAATTAAGGAAGCACTCTTAAATAAGAGTATTCATCTTATTTCTACTTATCTACCTTACCCTGTATTTTAGTATCATAAGTTACTTTACTTATTATACTGAAGATTACATATGCTTTTTTTTTTTTTCATCAACAACCTAAAAGCTTTTCAGCCCCCTCCACAACACCAGTTAAAATGCAAGAAGAAAAAGGTTTGATATTTCAGAGTTGAAGCAGATCTTGGAAACCACTTCAAACTGAGGTTTGAGCCTGTAGAATTCCCCAAGGAGCTTGTGAGCCTGCAGATTCCCAGGCCCCACGCTACACCTACTAATAAGGAATCCCCATGTTCAAGTACCTCAGCATCTAAAAAAAAAAAAAAAAAAAAGAAGAAGAAGGGGCGCCTGGGTGGCTCAGTGGTTAAATAAGGAATCCCCATGTTCAAGTACTCAGCATCTAGCCTACTTGTGAGGGTCAAAAAAAAAAAAATCTTTAAAAAAAAAAAAAAAAGAAGAAGAAGAAGAAAAAGAAAAGATAAATTGATTAGCCCATGGCTGTGATCAGGATGCTGCTGGAACCAGGAGGCGGTGAGTATAAATCAAAGTGTACTTGAGCTGAATTCTAAAGTATGAGCAGAAATGTGTTAGATGAACATCAGTGGGGGTATATGCATTTCACACAGAAAAGTGTTTTGTAAAATCTACAGGTGCTACAGCTTGAGGGAGGAGTGTCCATCACAAGATCAGAGAAGGTAGATGAGGGTCAAAATACGAAGACCTTCCTATTCTAAAATAAGGAGTTTAAATTTTATCTTAAAAACTGGGGGAAGCCAGGAGCTTCTGCAGGGCTCAGTTGGTTGAGCATCTGACTCTTGATGATGGCTCAGGTCATGATCTCAGGGTGGTGGGTTCGAGTTCCCTGTTGGGCACTGTGCTCATCGGGGAGTCTGCTGGAGATTCTCCCTCCCTAGCCCTCTGCCCCTTCCTCTGCCTCTCTCTCTCAAAAAAAAAAAAAAAAAGAAAGAAAAGAAAGAAATATAAATTTCAGGAGTTGGGTGAAGCTCAGCTATCTTTCAACAAGCCCTCCAGGTGATTCTAATACACACTGAAGTTTAGAACTACGGGCATAGCCTGATCTCTAACTCCAGAGGACAGTTAGCTTTGGGGAATGAAAAGATGACAGATAGACAGACAGATAGATTAGGCAGGAGTCTAAAGCCTAAAGCCATTGGCTGCCAACTAAGAGACATATCTAAGGTCACGTGAAAAGTTACAACCAGAGTTAAGTTACCATTCTTCCTACAAGTCTCCTGTTTGCTACCTCAGTACAACATACAAGTATCCCTTAAGGGAGCCCATTAGATAAAGGAAAGACTTCTAATACAATCCATCTTATTTGTTGTACCTTAATATAACAAGATATCCTTCAAACTCTGACTGCAACTCATTATTGGAATCCTTGCATTCTCATAAACATGTCAATACCCATGAAGTCAAGTCAATCACCTTTGCCATCTGTGGCATGAAAGGTCCTCTTATTTCCCATTGCACATATTTTATAACAACCTTTTTGTTTTTCTGCTTTTGTATCTTAATCACCACAGCAGATCATATGCATAATAATCAGGCACAAATGTGTCCATTTACTGTCCTGAATCTTCTCATTCCAAACATCATGTTCAATGGCAATTGCATCTCCCCCACAGGACACTTCCTCATATTCAATGACACCAGAGCCATTTACAGGCGCTCTTCAATGTTGGGAAGGAGTTATTTATAGCAGGTTTCTCTTTTTTTCCTTAAGTTTTCATCTAGATTCCAGTTAGTTAACATACAGTGTAATGGATGCTCAGTTAAATTTCTATTTTCTTACATAAAAAACCTGAATTTTCTCCTGGAGGTTTTTTATTCTCCCTTCTAATTACTACCTTATCTTGTCTTGGGTTAATATTAAAAGGTTCTCCCTTAGGGAGCCTGGGTGGCTCAGTGGGTTAAGCCACTGCCTTGGGCTCAGGTCATGATCTCAAGGTCCTGGGATTGAGTCGTGCATTGGCTCTCTGCTCAGCAGGGAGCCTGCTTCCCTCTCTCCCTCTGCCTGACTCTCTGCCTACTTGTGATTTCTCTCTGTCAAATAAATAAATAAAATCTTTTTAAAAATAAATAATTAAATAAAAGGTTCTCCCTTATATCCAGGTATTAAATCTACTCTTGGCAAGATGACTAAATTTTACTCATTTAGCAAATAGTTGTTTAGTTCTTACCCTCTTGTGTATTTACTGGGGAGGGAGGAATTACTTATACACATTTCCTGCTCTAGCAGTCTCGAAAATACAGTAGCATGCCAAGGTTAGTGTGAAAACCATTACAAATATAACAGCTCGTGATTCACAGTAAGTGGCTATGGAAGAAAAGATGGACTCATTCCATCTCATCCCATCCAGGCTCATTCCATTCCAACCTCTAAGTGGTCTTCTGTACTACAGAGACTGGATCGCTAAAAACTACATTTCCCAGATTTCTCTGCATACAGGTTCTACATTTGAATTTGGCTCTACCAATTAGATGCACTCATGGGATGTCTGAAGGAGGAAGTATGGTGAAGGCCTCATTCCTGTTGCTTCCGCTGTTCTCTTTTCTGCTGGAAATGTTGGGTTTTTCTGAGCAATATTCTGCTGTACCATATTATCTTTGTAAGTACTGAGAAGCAGCTGGAAGCGGTGGGCTAGTTCCACCTGCTTCCTTTGTGGGTCAGTTCGGGGGGGCTGTTCCCTATGTTGTTCCTGCAGGCCCAGCCTACAGGCTGTTTCTTTAACCTCCCAACAATTAGGAATACCCAATCTCTACACTAAAAGCATTTCTACTTGAAATAGCTAGATTGACCTCAGTTTTCTGCTTAACTCCAACTAGTGGGTTCCAATATTGGTAGAAAAAAAGGAAGGGAGGAAGGAGGGGAGGCAGACAGACAAGATCACAACTATTAGGGAAGATCAAGAGAGGCTCAACAGAAAAGGTGGCTTCTGACATAGTCCTTGATACACAGATGGTATTTTGACAAAAATGAAAAGGAAGGGAATAGCATACTAGACTGAAAGTAAAGTGTGAACAAAAGTATAGAGTTAGGAAAGTCCAGGGTACATTAAGGTTTGAGTGGTCTGGGTTTTTTTGTTTGTTTGTTTGTTTTAAGATTTTACTTATTTGATATATATAGAGAGAGATCACAAGTAGATAGAGAGGCAGGTGGGGGGGGGGAGCAGGCTCCCTGCTGAGCAGAGAGCCCGATGCGGGGCTCGATCCCAGGACCCTGAGATCATGACCTGAAGTGAAGGCAGAGGCTTTAACCCACTGAGCCACCCAGGTGCCCCGAGTGGTCTGATTTTTGTTGAAGTATGTTTATTTTGAAGAGTAGAATAAGACCATACTCTGGAAGATTTTAAGTGCTTAGGGTAAAGAGTTTAGATTTAATTCCACAAATTATTAAAGTTTTTGAGTGGGTGAATGCTAATATTAGAAATGACTTCTTAGGGAAATTGGAATGGGGAATCTGGAAATGGTACAGTTAGGAGGCTATTATAAGAGGATGGATGAGAAGTAGTGTGAGATTAAACCTCAGTGGTAATTTGGGCAATGTAAGAAAGGGGATGGACACAAGAGACTGCAGAGGTATAATTTATAGAACTTGGCAACTGATTAAATATATACAGACTAGGGGAGAGTAGGCAAAGATAATTCCGAGGACAGGGGTGCCATTAACAGAAAGAGGGAGCACCAAGGTGGGGGGCATGAGTTGGTTCTGGTCTGGGGAAGACTTAATTTGGCTTTGGGTTTACTGAATGTGAAGTAGTAGCAGGACCTTATGTGAGGGTGTCTAGAGAGCATTTGAAAAGGCAGGGTCAGTCCTGACAAGAGAAGTCAATATGATTGACTTCGGAAACTTATCTCATTATCTGTGACACTTTATCTAAAGAATTAATTAAAAAGAAACTAACTATAAAGTCTTCCTACTCCTCTAGCTACTCCTCATTCTCTTTTGTAGGCTTTCCTTCCCTGACCACCCCTTACAAATCAGTTTTCCTTAGGGTTCCATTCTCACTCCTCTTCCGGATAACCTACCACCTTCCCCTAGGGAGCTTATATTGTCAACACATGTTTCATGACTTCCAACTCAGCATCTCTAACCCATATCCCTCCCTAGAACTCTCCTTGTCTGTTTATCTCTTCTGCTTACTAGAATCTCTCCTTGGCTGTCTCTAGGCACTTCAGACTCACCATGTCCCAAATTAGACTGATCAGATTCGCCTCCAAAGCTGATCCCTACTCCAGTGTTCCCAATGAATGGCACCATAATCCGCTCAACTGCCAGAAACAGATGCTGTAAATCAGTGGGTTACCCACAACTTATCCTTTTCCATCACCACCAACTCCAAATCCAATCTAACCAATTTGTGAGTCTACCACACAAGTATCTACTAAAACCATTCACTTCTCTCCACCTCCCCCAATATCCTGGGCCAGGCCACTATAATCTTTACCCCAAACAGTTGCAATTACTTCCCTATTGTTCTTTCAGTTTCTAGAGACATCTCCTGCAAATCATTCTGCTCCTTGAGGCCAGTGGGCTCTTCATACCATGCAAATTTTTACATGTCACTCCCTCACTTAACGATTTCTCACTTGACTTCCTAACTGCCATTATTGATAAAACCTAAACATCATACTTGTGTTGGCTAGCTTTTGCTCTGTCGAAGTACCCCTAAATTACTGACTTAAAACAACAAACTTTATTTCTCATGACTCTTTGGGTTGGCTGGGCAGTTCTTCTGGTCTGGGCAAGCTCAGCTGATCTCTGTGGTAATCACTAGGGGCTCTGCTGAGACCGAGATGACCTCACACCTGTCTAAAAGTTGGTTCGGCATTAGCTGGGAGATGATAAAGACTCAACCATGTGTCTCTCATCATCCAATGGGAGAGCTTGGGATCATTCATATATGGTAGTCAGAGTTCTCAGGAGAAGGAAAGTAAACTCCAATATACCAGTACTTTTCAAGCCTCTGCTTACGTCATCCCAGTAGCCAAAGAACTTACATAGTCAAGCCCAAATTCAAAGGGTAGAGAAATAAAAGTTGACCTTTTGATGGGAAGGTCTTTGAAGTCACACCTCAAATAACATACATACAGGAAGGGGAAGAATTTGTACCCTTTTGCAATCTACCGCATACATGTACTTTACAAACTTCTTATGATCTGGATCTGATTACCTCTTACGCCTCACCCACTTAAAACCTGACCCTTGTACCAGGACTCCTATCTACTTCAAACATAACAGGCTCTTTTCCTTCTAGGTCTTTGTACACGTTGATCCTCCACCTTGAATATTCTTTCACTTCACTATCATTTACCCTTCAGGTCTCCTCTTAAATATCACCTTCTTTAGGAAGTCTGCTTTGATCCCCTAAGACTGGGGTAGGTGCTCTTCCACTGTGCTTCACAGACTCCGCGCTTACCCCATCACAGCACTTAACACATGTAATGCTGATACTGTGTCTATCTCCTATCTGTCTATACTCTCCACTACATTGTAAGCTCCCTGAAAACAAGGACTAGGTCTTCTTTATCAGTGAAGCCCCATGCACAGTAAAAACTGATAGATTCCTGACCAACGAAATTACCAGTATGAAGTATTAGGACGAAAAAAAGCAAAGTAAGGAATAAGAGAATAAGGAATATGGATGAAACGTGATTCATGGGTAAATCAGTTTTCAAAGATTAACACTGTGGGACACCTGAGTGGCTCAGTCAGTTGAGCATCCAATTCTGGGTTTCAAGCTCAGGTCGTGATCTCACGGATTGTGAGATCAAGCCCCACATTAGGCTCCGTGCGAGGTGCAAGGCCTGCTTGAGATCTTCTCGCTTTGCCCCTCCTCCCACTTGTGTGTGCACTCTCTCTCTCTCTTTCAAATCAATGAACAAATCTTTAAAAACCAAACAAATCTTTTTTTAAAAAAAGATTATTTATTTATTTATTTATTTGACACAGAGAGAGAGAGAGCGCACAAGTAGGCAGAGAGGCAGGTGGAGGAGAGGGAGAGAACAGAGGCTCCCCGCTAAGCAGAGAGCCTGACTCGGGGCTCGATCTCAGGACCCTGAGGTCATGACCTGACCCAAAGGCAAAGGCTTAGCCCGCTGAGGCACCTAGGCACCCCAACAAACAAATCTTTTGAAAACAAAACCACGAAGATTAATACTGTTACCTTATGCAGGATTTAAGAGAAAAATAAAACGCTTTGTAGAAAAACTTGAGATCTCTTAGCTTTCATCATATTAGAGGTGGTAAGACCCTGAGAACCATATAACATGTCTGGGTAAAGGAAAAGGATGGAAAATTAGATGAGGGTTACCTCTACAGAAGAAATTACGAAACTGAAGTAAAATTAAAATCTGACACATACCAGGGCAGTATTTCTGGCCAGCACGCAACAAGATTTATTTCATAAGTCAATAAAGAGGAGTGCCTGGGTGGCTGAGTTGGTTAAGCATCTGTCTGCCTTCAGCTAAGGTCATGATCTCGGGGTTCTAGGATCGAGTCCCGCATCTGGGTCCCTGCTCAGACTACTTCTCTTTGTCTCTACTCCCACTCATTGTCTCTCAAATAAAATCTTTTAAAAAAAGATTTTTTTTAAAGTCAATACTGAACACGCATCATCAGCTTTTATTGCTTCTCTTGTAGATTAAAGCATGAAACTTTAAGACCAGATAGAATATTGGCAGCCAGTCCTCTACCTTTCAGGCAGAAGATTAGCAGAACCTGCTCTGGATACTCTGAACAGCATAGGAAAAGAGACTTGAAGATACTGGCTCTTGATATTGATTCCCCAGGAGAACAACCAACCAGATCACTCAAAGCTCAGAGCTGACCCATAGCAACCTACCCTCCACCACTTGCTCAGAGCTTCCGCTCAGTCTGCCTTATTTTTACTTTTTATTCTGAAATAATTTTAGACTTACAGAAAATACTTCAAAGGGAAACAAAAGTACAGAAGGTTCCTATATATCCTCCAACCAGTTTAATTTAATGTTAACATTTTATAGAACCATGGTTTTATCATCAAGAACAGGAAATTAACATTAATACATAAAATATGGATAGTTAATAACTATTACATATAATACTAAACATAATTAACTAAAGTATAGACCTTATTTGAATTTCACCAATTTTTCCACTAATACCCTTTTTTCTCTTCCAGGATCCAATTCAGTTTTCCACACTGTAATTAGTTATTAAGCGTCTCTAGTCTTCTACAATCTGTGACAGTTTCTGTCTTTCCTCGTCTTTCATGGGCCCACTCAGCTTTTTAACCCCATCCCCACCCCACCCCTCCACCTCCGCTCACCGAGAAGAAAACAACTGTGGATTTCCAGATATCCGAGAAACCCTAGGAAGATAAATACCACACAAACAAAAGGAACGAAGGAATGAAGGAAGGAAGAATGGAAGGGAGGAGGGAGGAAGGAAGAAAGGCAGACTCAGAGGAAACAGGACACACAGAGAAGAAAACTTCAAGAAAACTATTAATAACATGCTCAAGAAAAATATGGCAACCACGAAACAGGAACAGAATACTATTTAGAAAATTTTCAGGCACACAAGACAGACTCTTAGAGATTAAAAAATATTACAACAAAACTGTAAGACCTCAACTGAAAGGCCAGAGAATAAACTTGAGGCACTCTCCTGGAATGACAAAGTCCAGGTGGGAGCTGGGCATTAAAAGAAAAACCGCGCAAATGAACACAGGTTTTTAAAATGTGGTATGTGGGGCGCCTGGGTGATTCAGTTGGTTAAGTGCCTGCCTTTGGTTCAGGTCCTGCTATCCAGGTCCTGGGATCAAGCCCCAGGCCAGGCTCCCGGCTCAGCAAGGACACTGCTTCCCTTCTCCCTCTGGCTTTCCCCCTGCTTTTTTTTTTTTTTTTTTTAAAGATTTTATTTATTTATTTGACAGAGATCCAAGTAGGCAGAGAGGCAGGCAGAGAGAGAGGAGGAAGCAGGCTCCCCACGGAGCAGAGAACCCGATGCGGGGCTCGATCCCAGGACCCCGAGATCATGACCTGAGCTGAAGGCAGAAGCTTTAACCCACTGAGCCACCCAGGCGCCCCTTTCCCCCTGCTTTTGCTTGGTCGCTCTGTCAAATGAATTTAAAAAAAATCTTAAAAAAAAATGTGATATATGTTATAAAGAAGAAGCACGGACCACCACATTGAGAGAATATACTAGAGGGTAGAATATGGGGGGTGGGTAGGAGACGGGGTCAGGAACTTCCTCTGATGAAACTAAGACTTCAAGAATGAGCAGACATTAGGCAGATAAAAGTGAGGAAAGAACAGCTCAGCATAGAAAACAGCATATGCAAAAACACTAAGGAGGAAATGGTTTAGGGAATTAGAACACTTGAAAAGCAGGCAGGGAGACCGGAGTGGAGGGGCTGGAGAGCTGGGATGATAAGACAAGGCCAGTGGGTATTAGAGGTCAGCAGTTTCATGGGAAGCCAACAAGAAGTTCTAAGGGGGAGTAAAACGATCCAGTATGCTATTTATTTATTTATTAAAAGATTTTCATTTTAAGTAATCTCTATACCTAATGTGGGGCTCAAACTTACAACCCCAAGATGAAGAGTCTCACGCTCCACCGACTGAGCCAGCCAGACGCCCCCCCCCAAGGTGCTTTTTAAAAGGCCACTTGTCTGCAAAGTGTAAGTAGCTGAATGGCTGTTATCACAGTCCCTCTCGTCTTATAGCTGTGTCATAATGTGCTTGATCATTCCTCTATTTTACTGGACATTTACAGTGTTTCCAGTTCTTTGTTAATGGAAGCAATGCTGGAAGAGACATCCTTGAACCTATATCTGTGCCAACATCTCTGGTTATTTTCTGAATATAGATTCCTCGAGGTAGAATTAAATAATTGAGTTTAAAGGTATGAAATTTTCTGGCCATTTTCTAAAGTTGTTTTTTAAAAATAAATATTTTGATTATTAAATATAAAAAATATACTTCACAACTGGGTATCTCCCCATTTATTCAGTTAAATGATAGCCACAGATGATAAAAAGATGAAAAACTTATATTTTTATGTAAACGATACCCCCGTTTATTTGTTTTTTTAAAGTGGTAAGCACTTGAGTCCCCAAAATCAATACTGTCCAACTTCTTGATTGGGATGAGCCACATTTAAAAAAAAAACAACCTGACAGCAAGCAGGCCGTGCTTGGGAATCAAATGACTACATATTTGGGACATCCTAAAATAGTCTCTATGTAACGTAATCTTCCAAGGGTATATCTATTTGTGGTTGTACTTTTTTATAACAATACATTTTTTTGGTGTTGTTAAAAATACACTCACAAATCTGAAAGAAATGCTTTGTCAGACCGTGTTTCTCCTGACGTGTGTGTTCAGCTCTGCCAAGCAGAGCTGTGGTTCTGCTCTCCCCATTTTCTCTTCTGTTCTCTCCCCTGTGGGCTCTTCACAAGCAAATGTGCCTCTTGCATCTCCTCTCAACCAGCGGCATCACCAAACACAGGCTCCTTTCACCTTTTTTGACCTCCTTCCTGCATATTCTGTCTCTAGGTACACAAACCTCCTCACCTTCGAGTTCTTACATATTTATTTTCTCTTCTAGGATGTGAGCCTTTCCCTCTTTTTCTCCCGCATCTCTTCACCCTCACTTTGGGCTTCCCTCAGACTCTCCTCTCACTCACTCACTGGGACGACTCCTGCCCCAGGTCCTAGTTCAGGGAAATCTGCCAAAGTGGCTGAGGGAATAATTGGGGCAAGGGTTGGGGGTGCAGATGCATGGATGCTAGGCACGAGGAGGCCAGGTGGCCAGCCAGGGTTTCCCAGGCCACTGTGGCAGGAGGGGGTAGGCCTGAACTAAAGGATGGAGCCGCCAAAGCAGGAGACAGAGGCCGAGTCCTGCTGCTCGACAGCCGGAGTGCATACACAGAAGCCACTAGAAACGCTCTGTGGCCTGGATGGGGTCTGAGAGTTGCCAGTTGGCCATACTGACCTAGACAGCCAATTAAGCTGTGTTCAAGGTCTGCTGAACAGAACAGTCTTTTAAACTAGGCTAAATCCCCTGTTAAGAGTTGCTGATTTTTCTCCCCGTAAATCTTCCAGATTTTCGGTCATAGGAAGAACTGAAAGACAAATCAAGCAAGGGTACTGCAAAATCGGACCCACACTCGACATTAGAGTTACTGTGCTTTTGGAAACAAACCAGGTATTTGGTGAACACTGAAGGATCTAGTAGGTATGCTTGATGAGAATCTGTACTGGGAAGAAATTTAAGATCAAGGTCAGGAATGATTAATATGCATGCAGGAAGTCATCAACATTTAAGAATAAGCAGTATGAATCTCATTAAGTCTTCAATCACTTCCTATTGCCCGAAGGAACTGGTGGTAGTTTAATGATGAAAGCCGTAACATTAAAGTAGAAAACAGTAATAGAAAATGAATCTGACCCTTAGAAAAGGAGCTAGTACAAAGGACCCGTCCACCTGAGCCACTTTGTAAGACTCTCCGACACAGCTGTGGTTTTTTTTCTTTAATGTGCACTGTCTCCTCGTCCCCTAAGCTAGAAGCTTTTGCTGAAAAGTGACTGCTGAAAGAGACGTTCGAGGACCTTCTGCTTTCCTTTTTTTAAATCCAGGTAATTGATAATCTTTCACACGCTTCCCAACGGGCCATCATAAGGCTGTTTGTCGTGTTGCCTGCCACGGCTGCTATCCGCAGAGAACAGCACCTCCCTCCGCCCCAGCCTTCTCCTGCTGTGTCGCTCACTTACTTTTCTGATTGCTCAGCAATGCCCTGAACAGCTGCTATTCACAGAAAATAAAGTAGGGGAGAAATGACAGAAGACAACAGAGGAGCTTTTGAAATATCAATTCCTAGAGGGGCTGGTTTTCAGCTGTATCAGCCAGTTGGCAGCGAGTATGGTAAGGGTGTTCTTTTCATCCCTGACCTATTTTCATTTGATCTTATAGGGAAATCATAAACTTACTGATGACAGAGACAGAGAATGATGCCCCAAATTCAGCATTATCACACTGCCTAAGAGAAGGATAAATGAGAAAGGATAAACAAGAGTGTGCTATAGAGACTCCAAGTACAAGGGACAAAAGGACCTCAAGGTTAATTTTCCTAAGTTAGTATTTCAGTAATTTATAAGCTTTTTCTGTGAATGTGGTAGAAGTTTTTTAAGATCATGGCTGTATTACCAGTAGCCCTTCTTAGGGGAAAAAATCATTTTAGGAATGCCTACTCTTTCTATCAAAATAAGATTGTAATTGACTTTCACTTTCTTCTTTACGTATCTTCATAATATCTTAATACTACCACTACAAATAGTTAGTAAGCGCTTATTATGTGTCACATGCTGTGCTAAGAGCCAATGGTAGATGGTCCCCAATGACCTGGCCTCCTGGCATTTGCACCCTGGTCTGCCACACTGTGCTGTTCTTTTTTTATTTTTATTTTTTAAGATTATTTATTTATTTGACAGACAGAGATCACAAGCAGGCAGAGAGAGGTGGGGAAGCAGCCTCCCTGCTGAGGAGAGAGCACGATGTGGGGCTTGATCCCAGGAACCTGAAGGCTGTAGGCAGAGGCTTTAACCCACTGAGCCACCCAGACGCCCCCACACTGTGCTGGTCTATGTGTCTGACAGCATACGGCACAAGTGATGGAAGTCACTTCTGAGATTAGGTTATCAAGGACTGTGGATTCTGTCATGTGCACTCTGAATCTCTGTCTCTCAGATCACCAGTTCTAGAAGCAGGCTGCCACGCTGTAAGCAGTCCTCTGTGTAAAGACAGAGGTAGAAAAAATGGGAAGTCTCCCCAAGTAACTGAGGCCTGCTGTGAGCCATGTGAATGAGCCTAGAAACAGGTCTTCCAGCCCCGAACAAGTTGTGAGAAGACTATCTCCAGCCAACAGCTAGCTCAACAGCAACCTTCTGGGAGGTCCAGACCCAGAGGCACCCAGCTAAGCCACGCCCAGGTTCCTGGCCCACAGAAACTGTGACATGATAAATGTTTGTTGTTTGGGATAACTTTTGTTTTTTCCCAAAGATTTTATTTATTTGACAGAGATCACAAGTAGGCAGAGCAGCAGGCAGAGAGAAAGTGTGGGGGGGGGGGAAGCAGGCTCCCTGCTGAGCAGAGAGTCTGATGTGGGGCTCCATCCCAGGACCCTGAGATCATGATCTGAGCCGAAAGCAGAGAGGCTTAACCCACTGAGCCACCCAGGCGTTCCTGGGATAACTTTTAACATGGCAATAGGTGACTCATACCACTACGCAGGCATTACTTTTTAAATCCTCAGAACAGCCTAGTAAGGTCGGTACTTGTCTCATCCTGATTTCAAAAATGAAGAAACTGGAGGCATTCGATTTGGGTTGAGCAGCCACCTCTTGGTTTCAGCTGGGGTCATGATCTCAAGGTCATGGGATCCAGCCCTGGGGTGGGCTCTGCACTCAGTGGGGAGTCTGCTTGAGATTCTCTCTCTTCCTCTGCCCCTCCCCAACCCTGTCTTCATGGAGTTTACATTCTGATTATGAGAATCAGACATAAATACATGAAAGATAGTGATTTGTGTTATGGAGAAAATACAGGGTGATTAGGCCCTACCACTAAGGTGATGTTTGAGTAGATAATAAAAGAAATGAATTTGTGAGCTGTGTAGATATCTCAAGGAAGAGCGTTAACACGCAGAAGAATGGCAAGTATGGAATGTGCTGGACGTGTTTAAGGAATATCAAGGAAGCCACTGTGACTGAGAAGGACAGCATGGGAGGATGATGTGTCTGGAAGCCGAATGATGAAAACGTTTTAAGGAGGACAAGGTCAGCTGTGTCAGGCGTTGTTGGGAGTTCTCATAAAATACGGGCTCTTGGGATTTAGTGATTTGTTTGTTTGTTTGTTTGTTTTAAAGAGAGAAGTGATGGAGTCGGAGGATCTACTTTTTAAAAGTAATTTAAGAGAAATTAAAAATGGAGTATAGACTTTTTTGGTTTTGCTCAGAAGTGGAGTTGAGAAATGGGCAGCTAGAGGAAGACACAGGCTAAAGTTAGATACAGTTAGATGTTTTGTTTTGCTTTTGAAACAAATGCAAACTTACAGAGAAGTTAGAAGTATAAAAATACAAAGACTTTTTCCCCTGAAATCAGGTCAGCAATTCCCGAGAATTGCAATTCTCGGGAACATACTGACTTTGATGAATCACCATCACATACTCTTTAATGAATATTTACTCTGAACGAGAACATTATTATACATGGCCAGAATATAATCATCAAAATTGGAAAACTTTTTTTTTTTAATTTTATTTATTTGTCAGAGAGAGAGAGAGGGAGAGAGAGTGAGCACAGGCAGACAGAATGGCAGGCAGAGGCAGAGGGAGAAGCAGGTTACCTGCCGAGCAAGGAGCCCGATGTGGGACTCGATCCCAGGACGCTGGGATCATGACCTGAGCCGAAGGCAGCTGCTTAACCAACTGAGCCACCCAGGCGTCCCCAAATTAGAAAACTTTATCAATACATTATCACCATTTAATTCTCAGACTCTTAAGTTTTCCCACTTGCCCCCAAATGCCCTTTTTAGCAAAGGGATCCAGTTTAATTAGGATCAGGGCTTCCATCTGGTTGCCCTCTTTTGTCCCTTTCAGACTGGAATAGTTGTTAGCCTTTTCGTGACTTTCTTGATCTTGACACCTTTGAAGATGGCAGACCAGTTATTCTGTAGAATGTCCCTCAGTTTGGGTTTATCGGATGTTTGCTCGTGGTGATTTCAGGTTCTCTTAGCTTTGGTAGGAAAATCACAGAAGTGACATGCAGATCTTAGAGCACCTACTCAGTTTTTAATACATAGTCATTAAACTTCCAATTCTTTCATTTATTTAGTTCTCATTTTATTTAGTGGATTATAAGTTGTTACCGTCATTTATTTTGGTTCCTATATTGTCCCTGATTTGGCCAGTGGCAGCCCAGTTCTTGCTGCTTTCTGTGTTTTCACATGTCCTCCTCCTTACTTGATGACTTCACTCTTTGATTACTTTCTGGAACAGAATATTCCAGGCCTGTCTGTTATCTCCCCCACAGCTCTGGAATCAGCCATTTCTCCAAGAAGCCCTGTTGGGTTTCTTTATTTCTTTCTCCCTCCCGTCCATCCTTCCTTCCTTTCTCTCTCTCTCTCTCACACACCTTCTTTCTTTCTCACTCACCCCCCCTCCCTTTCCTTCCCTTCCCTTTCCTTTCTATTTAAGAAGAAAGTGGCATTTCGAAGCTAAGGGCGAGCAGGTGAGCTCACTGCCGTTAGTGTTCTCACATCAATGAGTGGGCCTTCTCAGTGGACAAAACTTTGGGCTTTCCCTTTCTCTCTTTCCTTTCCTTTCCCTTTCTTTCTTCCTTTCTTTTTCTTTTTTTCTCCCTTTCTCCCTTTCTCTCTCTCTTTCTTTCTTTTTCCCCCTAAAGACTTATTTTTTTTGAGAGAGAGAGAGAGCGCACAAACTGGAGGGGGCAGAGGCAGACGAAGAGAGAATCTCAAGCTGACTCCCGAGTTGAGCTCAGAACCCGATGCAAGGCTCTGTCTCATGACCCTGAGATCACAACTTCAGCCAAAGGACACTTAAGTGACTGAGCCACCCAGGTCCCCCAAACCCCCAAATTATGCACTTTAAATAGGTGAACTGTATGGTCTGTAGATTATATTTTGATAAATTTTTTTTTTTTTTTTAAAGAACTAAAAGCCTCCATACTTCTCTACAGCCACACCATCACTTTTCATAAGTTCCCTCTATTGCTAAAATTTGGTCTAAGTCACCATGACTTCCTAGGAGCCAAATTCACTGACCTTTACTGAGCCATCCACAAACTTCCTCCCGAGCCTCTTTTCCTGGCTAGGCTCTTAGTTTCTGTGAATTCCTGTTCTGCTTTGGCAACTCCTCTCCCCTATAAGTCCCCTTTCAACCACCAGAGCCTGTGGATTTCTCTCCCCCTCCTTCCTATAGTTACTGAATTAGTTCAGGACCCCCATCTCTCTGTTTCTGCCAGTTCCTCCCAACTGACCTGCAATGGTTTTTCATTTCTAGTACATCCAGAACACCACCAGCAGCACAATATGAACAGAGACCCCACTTCACATATTTGTCAAAAAAACTCTGCTGCCCATAGCCCTCAGCTGGCCCTCAGGTTTCTCCATGTCCTGACCCTAACCTGTACTGCTAAACATCTCCTATAACTCACCTACACAAACAGGCAGCTCTAGCCCAACACTCCATTCCAGAGCCTTCTAACCATACCTTGATTTTTCCTGTAACCATATGGTTTTCCTAAAACCACTCTGCCTTATGCCCTTAGGAATGGCCCCTCCTCCAGGCCCCCTGTTGACAGCCTGAGGCATCCGTCAAGATGCAATTCAACCATCCCTTCTGTGAAGTGCGCACTCCCCATCCAAATGAGCTTTCCTTTCGCTTATTCTCAGAGCCCCGTTATGTTTTGCACCGTTAACTGTATCACACTGCTTCCTTCAATTAAATTAGAAACTGTAGTTTCTATGAGCCCATTCAGAAGTCACCTCCGTCATGAAACTGCAGACTACCCCAAACCTTCCAGTTCTCTCACTTTTCATTCCCATACACCTGTTCTTTGACCTCGCTGATAATTCTCATCTTAGAACAACTGCTTTCTCCCCCCACCAAACTATCAACCTCTTCTCTTTTTACTGCTATATCTTAGATTATTAATTCATTATAATAGAAATGGGCCCAGAAACAAACAAAATAGACAGGCTCCATATCCTTAGGAAACTTACAGCCTACGGCAGACTCTAGAATTCATTAAATCAATCCCTCTCTTGCCAACCACCCACTTCTCTTACTCCCTGGTCTTTCTAGGGCATCCAACTGGAAAACTCCAGTCAATTCCACTATCTACCTTCACTCATTCCTACACCCAAGATGATACCCATTCGGAGAAAATCACGCAATGGCAATGAATGGGGCCATTACAAATACACTCCCTCTGATTTCACTTGGATCTCAACATTGCTGGGCAATCCTTCTATTACCTCTTATCAGTTTCCTCACCTATTTCCCAATCCCCTACCTCACTTCACCTCCGATCTCTGCAAACAGGTACAGAAAGAAAAAGTCATTGGAGGGATGAGGAGTTCCTTCAATTTTCTGTTCCCTCTTCCACTTGAAGAACTATCTACATGCATATTATTTCCTCCAACCCTAAGGGAGATGTCTAGTGTCTTCATCTCTTCTTACACATGGACTCGGCTGTCTCATTCAGCTGGCCCCCAAATCCTGTATATTTACTGGAAAAAGTAGCTGGCTCCATCCCCCTCTCTGGCTACTCCCTAGCTCTTACCCTGCTTGCTTACCATATTAAACCAGCGAAGCTCCCAGAGGCTGCAGAGATTCTCATCTCTCTCTGCCTTTGGACACCCCCTCTGTCTCTAGAGTCCTTCATCTGACCAGACCCTCCTTGCACAGCAAGACTCAATCCAGTCTTCTCCTCGTGAAGCTGAGGAATCTTCGGTCTATACTGGGTGATCCCACTGCACCCTTTCCTCACCTCTGTCTCTGTCTCTATCTTACTCTGTTGCAGTAACTGACTTACATGTCAGATTCCCCTGAAAGAGTGTGAAATCATACAGGACAAGAACATGGATTCCAAGTCTATGACAGTGTTAGTGTCACCATTCTTCATTCTCTAGATTCCTTTTGTGTTTCCACAACCATGTGGATCAAACCTCTCTCCCTGTTAATTTGTATACTACTGCTTTGTGATCAGAGAATGTAGTTCGTATCATTTTTTAATTTGTAGAACTTTTTGAGGTTTTAATGGTATAACATCAAATTTTATCCAATTTCATGTGTATTTGTAAAAAAATCTTTAATCTGAGGTATCAAATTTATTATTAAATCAGACTTACTGATTTAATCAGACATTCTGAACTTCAGTAAACTTTTTACATCTACTTAACTTGCCAAATTAGAGGCATGCTTAAATTTCCCACTATGATCATGGTTTTATCCTTTTGCTTTTAACAGATCTTGCTTTATGAATTTTAACATTTGATTAATAAAGATTCATTATTAATAACTATATAGAAACAACATTAACTAGATACTTTTTGTTCATTCATTCAAAAAATCTTTATGAAATGCTTATTATGTGCCAGGCACTGTTCTAGGTACCTGGGATACATTGGGGAAAAAAAACAAACAAAACTCCTCTCCTTATAGAACTTGCATTTTGGTGGGGAAGATGAGCAACAGCAACAAAAATGACAAATAAGTAAATCATACAGTGTGTTAGAAAGCATTAAGTGCTGTGAGTAGGGCCTTATAGGCTATTATAAGGACTTTGGCTTTTACTCTCAGTAAAACAGGTTTTGAACAAAAGAGTGAGATGATCTGACTGACATTTTTTAAAGTTCAGACTGGCTCTAGTATTGAGAATCAAGTTGAGGAGGGCAAGGGTAGAAACAGGGGGACCAGCAGTGGGTTATTACAGTAATCCTAGTAAGAAACAAAAGAGTGTGGTGACAGGGCGGGGGGTGACAAAATGCATTCTGGGTATATCTTAAAGGTAGATTAAACAGGATTTTTTGGCAGATTAGGTACAGAGAGAAAAAGAAAGGAACTGGGGGATGATTCAAAGGTTTATGGTCTGAGAAACTGACAGACAAAATTACCATCAACTAAGGGTAGGGAAGTTCTTGGAATGGAACAAATTTTAGGGAAGAGATTATAAGTGCAGTTTTGGAGTTTTGAACATGTTGATTTTGAGATGTCTATTAGACATCCAAGTGGAAATGTTCAGTAGGCAGTTGTATATACAAGCCTAGAATTTAGGAGAAAGGTCTTGGCTGAAGGCATAAATATGCAACTTGTTAAATTAATGGATCATAGGACTGATGAGGTCATTAAGGGAATGGTGATTGTCCAGAGAGTGTCCAGAGTGTTCCGGTTACCTCTTTGTTCTGTCTGATGCTTTTTGCCCTAAATTCTCTTCTGCTCCATGATAATATTGCTACTTTGCTTCTTTTCAATGAATATTTCTCTATTGACAAACTTGACCTTGGGTTAATTTGCTAGCTCAGTTCTCCTGGAAACCTGGTAAAGATGAAATGTCAACACCATATTAAGTACTATCACTTATGACAAAAATTACTCCAGATTGATAAACTTCATTGAGGCTATGAATAAATTTTAAATAATCTGCAAGAACCTATACTTGTTGTGTGTGGTGACTCTAAGATTTACAGGAGATATGAACATGTACATGCCTGCATATATTCCCAAGTGGCTCTTTGTGGGCCCTCTACTGAAAATTAGTTAAAATCAGTTATTGCTAGCTATTACATACTATAAACTGTTCCGGTTACCATTGCTGTATAACAAGTTAATCAAAACTTGACAGTGCAGAAGAAAAAAGCCTAGTAATTTATTATGCTCCCGGATTATTTGGGCCAAGAATTCAAAAATGAATGTCTAAGGCTGCCTGAGGTCTAAGGGCCTTAGTCAAGAAGACTTGAAGGCCGAGGATGACATAGTGGTTGAAACTGGAACCCTCTGAAGGCTCATTCACTCATATGTCTGGTACCTGTGATCGGATGACTCAAAAACTAGGTCTCCTGACCAGACCACCTTCAAGAAGCCTCCCCAAATGGCTTGGCTTTCTCACAGCATGGTGGCCCCAGGGAAGTGGGGTTTTTTATAAGACAACTCGGGCTCTAAGCATGACTGTTCCAGTGAATAAGCCAAAAGCTGCAGCCCTTTTCATCCCCTTTTATGACAGCCTTGGAAGTCACACAGCATCACCTCCCCCATTCTCTTTCGGTTGAAGCAGTCACAGGGCAGCCCAGGATCAAGGGAGTGGACATAGACCCTACTCTTCCATGGGAGGAGTATCAAAGAATTTTAATAATCTAAGGGAAATGCTTTTTTTTTTCCCCCCAGATCACATCTTACTTCAGGAAATTAATGAAAGCCATGCATATTTTCTAGCAGAAATCTGCTTATATAGATAAAATTTTGCATATATCTGGGAAGTTCATTCCTTGTCTCCCCATTGTATTCAAGAAACAGCCTTAGATTGTCACAACTGACACTTATCCCATGAGGAAGGACTCCTATGTCCACTCCCCCCGATTCTGCGCTGCCTTGTGATTACTTCAACCAATGGAGAACACCTGCCACAAGGAAAGGGGCATTTCTTTTTTTTTTTTTTTTTTAAAGATCTTATTTATTTGACAGAGAGAGAAACAGCAAGAGAGGGAACACAAGCAGGGGGAGTGGGAGAGGGAGAATCAGG